>NC_138961.1:40400000-41600000 GCF_055761805.1 Camellia sinensis
GGGAAACTTAGGAAACCCTGACTTGTTGCCTAAGGCCACGTGTCCGTCATCACCAAAGTTGCCTCGGCTCGGGAACTTGGGTACGATTGGGGAAGGTCACTTCGTGAGCACCCCCGCTCGCCCGATCAAAGATCGGCCTCTACTAACCATGATATATATTTTTGAAAACGTTATGCGTTCTCATTCCGGTTATTAGCCTAGATTACTATGTGATGCGCACAGCATACAAGTATAGACTGGATCGCCTGAATTGGAACAAAACATTTCATGTTTGTTTTTTGAAAGATGCAGATTTTGCCACCCTTATGTGGGCTTAAGAAAAGATGGTTTTGCCACTATCTAGTGGGCTTAAAACTCACAGTCAACGATTTGTTCCAATTTAAGTAACCCAACCTTCACTCACAGGCATTCAGGCAGTTATATCACATAAGCAAATAGCCTCATGGTAAGTATGCTATTCATGGCAGTCACTCACACGCATGCAAGGATGCTAAAGCATAAAACTCACCGAGTACTCCAAGCCAAAACAAAAACTCATTAGAAATCATGCATGAATCGTAAGTATACAGAAATGCCTAATGCAACACATGCAAAAATGCAAATTATAGCAGGCTCGGCTATTCTAAACATGGCATATGGAATGCTACAGTTAACATGTATTCAACTTGGAATTGAAATACAAATGCAGTTAGTATGATGCGCCGAGCCCGGTGCATGCAAAACAGAAGAATGAATGCAAACATGCTATCATACTGTATGCTAATTGAAATATGCCCTAATCTAACCATCATAAGCAGGTAAATAAAAGGGAAGAAAGACGTGGGGTTGGAAGACATACATCACACTCACGCACACTTATTACAATTATGCCCTCGCACAGAGGGTCCGAATAAATAATACAGTCCCAAATAAAAGAATAGTACAGTCCGAGTAAATATTACAGTCCAAATATGTACAAATTCCTAATTAATTAACAAATTAACTAGGAAAATAAATAAACTGGCATGCAAGCCAGGGACTGCCTTGATTCCATTCCGGATGATGAATGATGCATGCCCGGGTTGCCTTTGTGCGGAAATCCATGACGATGCCCCAATTAGCCTCTGTTTGCACCTGTTCTTGAAATGCGTGCCAAGCCTTGGAAGACCGCTGATTCTTGATTTGCTGTAACAGAGAGCCGGAAAGGGGCATAGCAATGTATTTTCACAAATGTATGCATGCCTCGATCCTCGTGCCACCAATTACGCATCTCGATGCATGATGGCCGAGGAGTCGAATTGCACAATTTAATATGAAATGACTAGGGAATTGAGACACGTTCCGTCACTCGGAGTACGGAACGTACCTCGTTTCCCGTGCTCGGGATAACTCCTATCCCAAGCACAATACAATATGCATGACATGCATGAATGCAAACTAAGATACAACCTAACAAGCACAATGTTATGAAATGGCATACACTATGCACGAGGTAACATGGCATACACAATGCACTAATATACAACCTAGCATACACAATGCTATGAAATGGAATGGCATACACAATGCAATATGGACTTACACCAACACAAGTGGACCTCCGTCGCACTCACATAGGAGGCCATAAGATGAAAATGAGACAACTCGAAGTGCGTGCACGCGTGCACGCAAACCGAGGACCGAACTTACGGCACAGAATGCCACTCTAACAAGACATGGAAAAACATGGAATATGGCATATGATCATGCAATTTTCAGAGGCAAATTGAGATGCAAAACAGCCCCGAATCATGGCAAAATGATACCCGATGCATGGAACGCGTCCCGAAACATGAATTTTGGCGCATGAAATGGCCTATAGCTATGCAATGTATGCATAATTTGAACATGAAGTATGAAGACAGAAGCTAGGAAGCCCCAAAGCAAGCATGTTTACAGTTTAAATCATGGCCAAACATGGAACACAAATGAGGCTAGACTAGCATACAAAAATGGGGCCAAGAGAGGGGTAATGAAGCAACTCACAAATTCTGGCCCCAAACAGAGAAGGGGCCTTCTACAATATTGAATACAGGCCAAAAAGATGATGCATTACAGTTTATGACAAACCCCAAAAACAGATACAAGTATGCTCAAAATGCTATGCAAAATAATGGCACCAAGAGAGCTATAACATGAAGTATAAAAAGGATGTCCCAAACAGCCATAGACCCTGAATGAAACATGAATATAGGGTCAAAATAGGGCCATTTTCAGTTCAGACCAAGGTCCAAAAACAGAATCTCAATAGGCTAATAAATCATGCAAAAATGGGGACCAAAGAGGGGGATAATGACAAGTGGCACATGGAGGTCCCAAACAGTGATGAGCCCTTCTTCAATGTTGAAGAAGAGCTCAAAATAAGCCTATCTACAGTTTACATCATGCTCCAAAACAGATCATACATGGGCCAAAAATACTATGCAAGATTATGACATACAAAGGGGTAATGAAGCAAGTGCAATATGGGGGTCCCAAACAGGGTAAGACCCTTAATAAAAGATGAAATAGAACTCAAAAAAATACCACTTTCAGTTTTGGTCGGAGCTCAAAACAGCAAGCAAAAGGGGCTAAGAAAACTTGCAAAAATGAGCTAGAAAGAGGGAGAAATCAACTCACCCTTGAAGACCAATCCTTTGCTGCCTCTTGGACCAAGAAAAGCTGCCTCCTAGCCTCTGAGAAGACCTCCAAGCTGCTGGAATGGAAGTGGTAGTGTGGTGCTAGGTGGTGATGAAGAAAAGGGTGTAGGACTTGGTGTTTTGAGGCTTAGAGTAGAGAGAGAGGGAGAATTGATGCAAGGCTCTCAAAACAAATTTTGTAACCCTAAAATCTGAAGGGGAGGGGCTGTATATATAAGCAAAAGGGGTGGAAAAGAGGGGGAAAAAAAGGGGGGGAAAACAAATCAAGTTTCCCCCCAAAATGGCCAAACCCTCGGACATGGGTGCAGTGGAAAACAAAATTCACTTCTAGGACACACTTGGGGAGGGGGGCATGGCCGGCTAGTTTAAAAGGGCAAAAAAGTCATTTCACCAACTAGTTGGCCGGCCAGCTAGATTTTCTGGCCGGCCAGCTACTTTCAGGACAAAAAAATGGACTGCCGGAAAGAAAAATGGACTTTCGGTGGTAGGAAGGTCCAATGGTGGCCTTTCAAGTGTCCAAATTGAAGCCCCGAAAGTTATATTTCCAATGGCGCAAACCTTGCATTAACATTCCTTCTGTGGAAAAAGTTATGCCCTTTTTGGTGAAGCCACACAGATTTCGGTCCAACCGGAGTGATGCCCTACTTCAATCAACTATATCTTCCCCGTCCAGAATTGGGTTTCGGAGATTCTTGAGTGAAAAATGAAGCCCCCGAAGTGTTATTTCCAATGGTGGTGGCCTCATAGTTTGATTCCAAGTATCCAAATGAATAGGCCCGATTCGGCGAGGGCTGCTCGACTTTCTTTTAACGGTTCATGCCCATTTTCTCCCCCGACTGGATTTCTTCCCTCTTCTCTTCTTTTCTTCAACTTCAAACCCCTAATTAAGGTGTTTTGAAATATTTTTCAAAGATTTCATCTCTCTTTCATTCATTTCCACTTTGTCCTTGCTCGGTTTACCGAAAAGCGCAATTTTTGACAAAATGCGAGCCTCGGAACATCGCAGAAACTTTATTTCAAAAATGTTTTTGAAAGAGAGAGTTTTAAGTCTAAAATCTTTTGATCGAGATCGTTCTGGTCCAGAACAGGGGTATGAAGTTGAGATTTGACTCTCTCTTTGCCGAAGAAATTGAACCTTTGCCCTGCACACCTTTCTCCACCATGTAAATCATCAGTCGCGTTGAAATCTTATGGACGGTCAAAAATGGGGTGTCTACACCTGGCTGCAAAACAGAGGTGTTTCCGGGTGATGTTCGCATTGGCATGCATGGTTCATTACCTCCGCTCGAGTGCTTACATAGCATATAGTTAATTTGTTAATTAAATTAGTTGACTCCTTTGAATTTGTAATAATTAGCTAGTGTAGTTACGTTATTTCATTTGGTTTGTAATAGCTAGTTAATTAGCTTAGCTTAGGCTATTTATTTGGACCCTCTTGTGCGAGGGCCAATGTGTAATAATGTGCATGCCAAAAATGGATAGAATAGAACATCACGTTTTAATTAGCATTTTTCTTGTATAAAGCATCCATGTGTCTTGCATGCATAAAGTTCGGCTCATCATTCGAACAAGCATTGTCATTTAAATACTTCCTTGAAAACGTGCTTAAACCGCATGCTATCAAAAATTGATTCACTTGCCACATTAGTAGCCGAGCCTATTGATTGTATCTTTTATGTGTTGCATTAGGCACATTGCATTAGTTAGGATCATGCATTTTTCTAACTATTTTCTCTCTTTTTGCTCGCCTTGAAAATTGGCGTAAGCATTTATTATTTTAGCATATTGCATGCGTATGATTGTTTCCAT
Source organism: Camellia sinensis (assembly GCF_055761805.1). Lineage (NCBI taxonomy): Eukaryota > Viridiplantae > Streptophyta > Magnoliopsida > Ericales > Theaceae > Camellia > Camellia sinensis. The sequence goes on from NC_138961.1 coordinate 40,404,467, forward strand.
GTAAAGCATGCTTACCATGAGGCTAAAATGCTGAAGTGATATATCTATTCGAATGCTTGTGGATGTAGGCTTTTTGCTTAAATTGGAATGTTTTGATGAAATGCACATACGAGCTCGCTTTTTCAAGTGACACCTATTCAAACAAACATGGGATCAAAGTGTTCCATTTTTTGTGAATTAGGCTATGCTTGTGTGCAACACATAATAAAGATAGCCTAATAATCGGAACAAGAGCATATAATATAAATAAGAATCACATCATGATTAGTAGAGGCCGATCTTTGATTGGGCGAGTGGGGTGCTTAATTCATGACCTTCCCCTCTTGTACCTAAGTTTCCGAGCCGAGACACTTTGGTGATGACGGACACGTGGCCTTTGGCACCAGTCATGGGTTTCCTAAATTTTTTAAAAATATTTAGGTAGTGACTTTGTATCTGGCAAAGTAGTCCATTTTTGGCATTTTGATTTAAAATTCGATTTTCCGAAAGAATTGCCGAATTTTGACTCATTTGTGTTTATCTATTTCACATTGCACTTTTAGAATCAGATTCAGAACCATGAGAGCCCAAACTGTAGGGCTAGTCGTATCCAAAAGGAGAACAAAAAGTCAAGCTACACATACCTTGAATATAAAAAAAACAGAAAATCATTTCATGGAAAGCATTTAACAATCACAAAAAGAGGAATACTTGAAGAAATAATGAAAAATATATTTAAAAACTTATTGAATACCATACAACTTGTTCAAACCATTATATAATCAAAAATCAAAAAGAAAACCCTATTTATTTAGCTACGGTTTCATCAAAACCCTAGGAATAGAAGAACTAGCCATTCATAGAGGATTGGGAAGAGGTAGAGGAAGAGGAAACCACCATGTGAGATATTCTTGAAGCTTGAAGCCCTTCTCTTCCGACCCTAGCGCCTCCTATCCTTTGGAAAATTTTACAACCCTAATCCAGCCTTTTCTTCTTCCATTTACATCACCAGTTTTTCCAAAACAAGTTCAAAAGATTGAGCACAATTTTCAAGGCACTGCTGTACGTATGGGAAATACCACCACACATGTAGAGAAGGTTTCGTATGTGCGGGAAAAACCCTCCGCACGTGCATTTTTTGCAGTAGCTGTTTGGCTTCATTGGTTGGGCCGCACGTGCGGAAATGGTCCTCTACACATGCGAGAAGTCCTTTTTGCCTAACATGTTGTGTTTTTACTCATTTTGTGCTCCAACCGCATCCAACCCGATTGGCATTAAACAGACAAAAAAATACCCCATTTGACTAGCAAGGTTAACGGATCCAAATTACTAGCCTCAATGCTGTACAATTCGGCCTCGATCAGTGTTCTTGGCTCGAGCATAGGTTTCATCTCTCGAGCAGTATTTCAAATTTGGGTTGTTTGCTCGAGCGCACGATTCGTCACTCGAGCAATCTATCATCTATCAGCTCTGAAAAATTGAGTCAAATTACTTCAAAAGTTAAGCCTTACACACTTTTCCATCACTTTTCACTTCACTTCATACTCTCTTTACATTAACTCTCATTTTCTTTTCTCTCATCTCTCTCTAGAAACCCTCCAACCCACTTCATTTACTCCTTGATCTCTCTACCCATTGATATTTCAACCTTGGAGCCTTTATTAATTTTGAAGAGCTCGTCAAGGGCTACATGGTGTATAGTGGAGATTGGATTTTAGCACCGTTGGTTTCAGAAATTCCACCATTTCTTCTCAAGGTCTTAAGGTAGGGATGTTCTTTGAGTTATATATATGGTTTTTGGCATATCTTGTCCTTCTCACTATGTTTCCTAGTGTAGATTGACCTTTAGATGTTGAATTTAGAAAATATTAGGGAAAATGTATTCTTCATCATGATTTGGTCCAAGACAAATTATTTTGGGTATACTTCAAACTATTTGGGGATATTGTTTGTAGTGTTTTATAAATAGGGGGGGAGGGGGAACACCTTTTTTGATAAAAACGCTAGCTTTTGGAAAATTTTGGGAAAAAGTGAAATTGATGTGATATTTGTAAAATTGATGATAAATCTCTTGAGAATATGAAGAAAACTTTTTGGGTTATTACATTATTGAGGCATGCATGAAAGGAAATGAAAAGTTTGGTTGAACAATTATGGAAACATGGGATGTGCATGTTGGCACATTAGAAAATTAAATGATGGATATTAATTGTGAATAGGTGGGAATCTCATATGTTACATGGATTTGTATTTTGCTATGATTTTGAAAATTTTGAATTCTGGAAATTATACTTGAACAAATGTGAGAGATGTTGGTAATATTGTGTAAAGGAGATAATTATATATAGCCTATTCTCATTGATTCATTTGCATTATTTTGAACTTTGTTCACCTGTGATCATAACTTTGAAACAAATCCCTGATTTTGACAAAGACAATTGTTGTTGATGAAGACATTTTGGGATTAATACGTTTGGTAAGTCCAGTTAAATGTGTAAATTGGAAATTAAGTTGCCTTGAGTGTCCTTGGTGTAAGACTAGAAACACGCACGTGTGGGTACCTAAGCCCTCTGGTTAGTAGCCGGTAAGGTAGGATTTTGGTAATGCTTGATATGTCTACTTGTGGACACTAGCCTTAGAGAATTACCGGAGTCCTATTTACTACCCCACTGTTTAACTCTTGGTTTTTGAGATAGTGCATAAATTTTTAAAAGAATGTAAACATTTGACATTTGATCATGTCAATGGCACTATATTTACAAAGCTTACGAGATTGCTTAAAATATATATATACATACCTTGTGAAGATATCTTTATTGGGTTTTGTGCTCACTGTTAGTGGAATTGTTCAGGAAATAATGTAGTGATTCCACCTAGTTGAAGTGTGCAAAAGTGTTGAGAGCAGCAAACTCTTCTTTTTGTGTGATGTTAATGTAAGCCAAGGGCTTTATGTGTTGGGTTGTTAACCTTTTTGTTTAATCAGACTTAAACCTTGGAACTAGCCTCAAGGCATTTACTTATTTGTTCACTTCTTTTTCTTCCCTATATAGTCGCACATGCTATAGATTCATCTTTTAAAAGAGTGAATATATATTGCATGTGCACACTTCTTTTGTAAACTCTTACCCTAAAATGAAATACTAATTGAAGGAGTTGGTACATCAAGGTAAAATTGCATGTTGGGTTGCCTATTCCATTTAATTTTAGTGTTAATATTTTAGGAGCGTTACATTTTTGATGATTATAATTAGATTTTAGTGAATTCCTTCCATATTAGTAGCACAAAAATTTAAATTTTGAAATAATTGTGTGTACTTTCTTTTTTAAAGTCGTAATTTATGAAATAAGTAGAATTTAATTGTTATGGTTAAATTAGAGTTAACAAATAGATTTTTTTTAAAAATAAAAAAATAATTAAATTTTAGTGAATTGCTTCCTTATATAGTGACACACAAATTTAAATTTTGAAATAGTTGAGCATACTTTCCTTTTAAAAGTCATAATTTGTTAGAATTTTATTATTATGTTTAAATGAGAGTTTAACCAATAGAAATTTTTTTTATTATTTAAAAATTAAAAAATCATAAAATTTTTAGTTTGAGGATTTATAACTACCACAACTCTAGTGGTTGAAAACCCCTTTTTCCCTTAATATATACTAATATATTACCCGCACTATGCACGGTGTATAAATAAATAATTAAAAATTATTTTTTTAATTAAAATAATAATATAAAATTTATTAAAAATATGTAGTAAAAATGATTTATAATTAATTAAATTTTATTAATTTTCTCAGAGTTACACATAAGAGAAATTTTTTATTCAGATATCATTAATTGTGTGTTTTTAAGTTCTTAATAAAATAAAATAAAAAAAAACTGCATGTCATAATTTAATTGGTAAAAATTAAAGAATAAATTAAAAAATTATATTTATGATAAAATATAAATACATTTCAATTTATAAGTTTCATAATTTTAATTTAACATATGATAACAGTAAATTATATTTGTTTATATACTGAGCCTCCGTTTGGGAAGTGGGTTGGCTTTTTGGCTATTTTAGTCTGGGCTATTTTAGCCTGGTTTGGGAAGGGCTTTTTGGCTTTTTGGCTTTTTTGACTTTTTTTGTGAGAGAGGATTGTAATGATTATGGGTTGGATTTGATGTTTTGTTTTTTGTGGCTAAAATAGCCTATTTTGTTTTTTGTGGCTATTTTAGCCAAAAAAGCCTGGGCTTTTTCTTGCCAAACGGAGGCTGATTTTTCTTATTTTGCAAAGCCTAAAAATTTGTTTACTCAAAATTATAAATTGTCTTATGTCAAAGTTTTTACGTGAAAACGGATTAATATTGACTTGTGGTGTTGGACTAAATATTAAAAGTGACGTAAAAGCTATTCCACTCAATATTTATTTCAATATGACCCTCACCTAATCATTGAAAATTGCTTCTATTGGTTCGTGACCGATATGAGCTAATTTAGGAGTTTCAATATTGGATTGAATATTAAAAATGAGCCTAGAAAATCTAATCCTAGTCGATTATTTTTTTCAACAATTCTTGGTTTAAGTCAATAATACATCATATTTTAATAACTCAATGTCATAAAATATATATATATACATATATAATCTTAATTTTTACGGTTCATTTTATCAATCAATAAAAAATAAGTTTTTTAATTACTTAAAAAATTAAATATCAAAAGAAAAATCTATAAAAGATGTGAATTGATTCGTATATTTTAATGGTAAAAGAATTTAAATTTTAAAAATGATTAGTTAATTCCTTTTCAAATTTTTAAATTTAAATTTTTAAATGAATTAATTAACTTAATAAGATTTTTTTTTTCCAAATGATTCAACAAATGCTAGCCAATAGAAATTTTTTTAATTATTTAAAAAATTAAACATGAAGAGAAAAAATCTATGGAAGATGTGAATTGATTCCTATATTTTAGTGATACAAAAATTTAAATTTAAACCTGATTAGTTAAGTTTCCTTTTCAAATTTCTAAATTTTAAATTTTAAATTGATTAATTAACTTTTCTTTTGAAATGTGTAAATCAAGGCATAATAAGAATTTTTTTTTAAATGATTCAATAAAAGTTAGCAAATAGAAAATTTTTAATTATTTAAAAAATTAAACATCAAGAGAAAAAATTTATGAAAGATGTGAATTGATTCCTATATTTTAGTGGTATAAAAATTTAAATTTTGAAACTATTTAGTTAACTTTCCTTTTCAAAATTTTAATTTTAAAATTTTAAATGGATTAATTTTCTTTTTGCAATGTATAAATCAATGCATAATATATACATTTTTTTTTATAATGATTCAATGAAAGTTAGCCAAAAGAAGATTTTTTAATTATTTAAAAAATAAGAATTCTAGAAAAATAGTATGAGGGTTTTGAGTTTCACAAGACTTTTCTCATTAGAAATCTAATTTTCCTTAATATATAGATATAGATTCCTTTGAAAAATAACATTGGATAGAAAAATTAAGGGAAAATAATTTGAAAAAAAAAAAAAACCTAAGAGTTTGAATCTTATAATAAAATAAATCCTTAATTTAAAATTTTATCAATTTAAATTCTTGTCTTTCACTTTGTTATCTATCTAAGTCTTCTACTATTTTTGTTAAGTAAAATTAACAGAAAAATACTATTTAAGCTATTAAACTCACTGAGAAAGGGTCTTTTAGGCATTTTATTATAACTTATATTGAGTTTAATAATTACAATATTTTTTTTATCAGTTTTATTTAATAGAAATAGGCATATTACATTCTTTGTTAAATCTGGTTAAATTTAACTGAAATATAAGTGTTAAAGACTATAAAACATAAAGGCGTATCATGCATTGGTTGTAGTATCATCCACATAATAAATTTAATCTTATTTTTGTTTTTATTTTTTTATATTATGTATCTCACTGTTGCAAATTGTTAGAAAACTTGAATGGAATGTTTTTCTCATGGTGGCCTGCAGCAGGCAGAGACAATGACCTTAATTTTAGTTAAATGTCATTCAGCTCAAATTTCTCATATTTATCACCTTTTTCTACTTCTTGTCACCCTTGGAGTCTTCACAGGGCCGGCCCTGAGGCAAGCGACTAAGCCGGTTGTCTTGGGACCCTTAATTCTGTGTAAAAATTAGGGCCTTCGAATGATTTAGTTTATATGTTTAGTTTGAGTGGTTGAAATAAAATAATCATTATATCATAATGTTTATTTTAACATTTCGTTCACTTAAAAATGATAAAAAAATTTACATATAAAATCATCATTGTGAGAGAATAGTCATTCTATAGAGAGGATGAAAAATGACCATGCCATTTTATTCAATTTTATTTCAATAAACCAAACATTACATTATTATAATATTAGTTTAAAAATAAAATTTCATTGAACTTTTTTTTTTTCAAATTGGATTTATTACTTAATATTTTAAATAATTTTCGGGCATAGCCTAGGTAAAAAATTAATAATTTTAGTATTTATACACGCAAGCAAATTTTGTGTTGATAAAAAAAATATAAAAAAAAGCTACATATTTTTATTTTTTGTAATTATGTATAAAGACTCCAATTTTGAACTTCGCCTTGGCACAATAAAGTCAAGGCGGTCCTTAGTCTTCAAAGTTTTAGAAAACTCTTGCCCTTAATTATGTCTTCCTTTCTTACCGACTGTTGCAAGTCTTTGTTAAACCTTGTTTAACTTGACCAAGTAATGGAACCGGAGATTTTTGTATTGTCATGTCATTACAAATAAATTTTCCTATACAAAAAAAATTATTTTGAACACACAGCAAGACCCATAAATTACTGTACGACATATTTGTTTGTCAGTTAATTTTTTCGTTGAATATGTACGGAAAAATTGTGAATCAATAGTGTAATTATAAGTGTAATTAATGTAAGGTTTCATTAACTCTATGGTGCCGCTGTTTTCTATACTCCAAGCAAAAAGTGTCTGTGTTAGAATAGAAAAGTTAGTTTATTTTTTATTTTTTATTTTTTAATATATATAAGAGTTCCATTAATTCTTATTTTATTATAACAAAATAATTAATTTATCAAACTAAATTGTATTTTTTAAAAATTAATTTTAAAATTAAAATCAAACAAATCATACATGTTTTTACTTTTTTAAAACTGGCTTAAATTAATGCATCAAACGTGAAATTGAAAGGGAAAAAAATTGTAATTGAACAAATCAATTTATCAAACCATAAGCAAAAAAAAAAAAAATGAAACTTAAAAGAAAAAATAGCTGTATACAAAAATTAAAAAAAAAAAAAACCACCTTAAGGCCAAAATATATACAATTCACATCCAACATCTGTAAAAATAATAATAATAATAATAATAATAAATAAATAAATAAATAAATAAATAAATATGAGGCATTCAAACTTTAAAATCCCCTGTCAAATATCCGAAAATCTTTCTAAATCATTCAAACAAAATTTTGAAAACCTTCAATTTCAATTCACAAAACAAAAACTACAAAGTGGATCCCCATGTCAATTCTGTGGAGGCGGTTGGGAATAAGTAGAAAAATCAAAAGAACTCTCATTTCTAAATTCGGTCTCCATTGGATTGTGCCTGTGACACCCCAAAATTTAAGGACATCATAATAAGATTTACAATTTAAAATTTAATTTTCTTAATTAAGAACTCTTACTTAATGTTGCCACCAAGTTTATCAAAATCTAATAACTAACATCCCATAAATTAAAAGTTCTTAAGTTACAATTCCAAATAAACTTAAAACTTAGTCTTAAAATAAATAAAAAAAACACAAATATAAAAAATAAAACTAGGAAAATGGTTCATGGAATCTTGGGCATTCTTCAAGCTAACCAAGGCTGAATGTCGCCTTGCAAGGCCTCGGCACTTCCTTCGGTTTCTTCGATACCTAGCATAAAAACCCAGGGCAATGCGAATGTCAATCAGTGACGAGCTCAATAAGATACTACAACCTGAAAATACCTACCCCGATAATAATATTCACAAATAATAAATATTGTGTAATAACAAAATAACAAGCAACATTTAACAAATATAACCGGAATGCGATTGGTTGAAATATTAACAATAGACAATAAAAATAATGGCAAGCGGAACCAGTATTTCATAGTAAGGAAAAATGCCAACCTTTCTTTCTAAATTCACATAGATTTAGTTTAGCAGGTAGGTTTAAGTAACTCCCCGCGGAGCACTATTTCCACTCAACCGCTAAGCAATGGCCACGGGAAATTCTGACTCTCCCTTGGTCAAATATTCAAATATTACTTACTGTCACTACCAATGATGCCCACGCACCAGGGTTACGTACCCGAGTCGTGGCATCACAGTCTGTCCCAAGGGAACGGTCTATGTTGTGACACCCGCACCACCAACCTTATATTGTCTACACCAATAAGAGCCGAAATACCTTCCCGTGCCATGTTAGGGTTCGCAACTCACTTGCGCAAGATTCTAAACCAGGCTCGCCCCATCACTTTTAAATTTTATATGTATCATCGGTTCAATTTTGTGTTTCTTTACTTCGTTGAATTCACATTTTTATACATGCACTACAGGAAAATATAGCAAACAAGACGGGGTTTTTAGCGACGCCGCGCCCCCCGTCGCAAAAAACCGTTTTTTGCGACGGTAACTTCTACTGTCGCAAATAATAGCCTTTAGCGACGGTACTGACCCGTCGGTAATGAAACTAAGCGGAGGCGTCGGAAATGGGGAAGTATTAGCGACGGTAAGTAAAACCGTCGCAAAAAACCTTTTTTTTGAGACGGCATATATCATTTGCGACGGCAAATTTCCGTCGCAAAAAAGGATTAATGCAAACGGCACCGTTTTTCGTTCTATTTGCGACGGTGTACATCATACCGTCGCAAAAAGTCCAAAAAAAAAACCCTCCTTTTTCCTTCTGCCTCCCGCTCGATCCTCCTCACCAAATCCCTAACTTCACCCCCAAATTTCCCAAACGGCCTACGAGGAAGACAGCGGTGGTGCGGCGGCTCCGGCTCCGGCGACAAGAGTGGTGCTCCGGCGACGACCCTCTCTCCCTCTGCGTATGCTCTCTCTCTCTCTCTCTCTCTCGGTCTGTGTATATATATATGAATCTGTCTATATATATATATGCAATGTATATAAATCTATATATATATATATATATAAATCTGAAATGTATATAAATCTATATATATATATAAATCTGAAATGTATATAAATCTATATATAAATCTGAAATGTATATAAATCTATATATATATATATATATATATAAATCTGAAATCTGTCTATATATATATATAAATCTGTTTATCTGAAATCTATATATAAAAATCTGTTATATATATATATAAATCTGTCTATATATATATATATAAATCTGTCTATATATATGTATATAAATCTGTTTATTAATAACATACTTTAATTAAGAACATACTTTAATTAATAAATCTGTCTATATATATGTATATAAATCTGAAATCTGTCTATATATAACAGATTTGTCTCATGGTTATTAATAAATCTGTCTATATATATGTATATATATATATATATATATATATAAAACTGTTTATTTTTTAATTATTATCAACATTTATCAATTATTATCAATTATTATCAATTAGTGTTTTTAAGTTTTTTTAATTATTTTTATGGTTGTTTTCATTTATATCTCTTCAACTATTATCATTTTTTTTTTCTATTTCATCCATAAATTATCAATTTTACCATTCAATCGTTCAAGTTTTTTAGTTTTTTATTTTTTCCAAATCATATGCTCTAATTAGAAATAGTTTGTCAAAATCAGTAAAAATTATATGCATATATATATAGTTTGTCTAATTAGAAATAGTTTGTCAAAATCATATGCTCTAATTAGAAATAGTTTGTCAAAATCATATGCTCTAATCATATGCTCTAATCCTTTAAGTTTAAATTATCATTTTTTTTTTCTATTTCATCCATAAATTATCAATTTTACCATTCAATCGTTCAAGTTTTTTATTTTTTTATTTTTTCCAAATCATATGCTCTAATTAGAAATAGTTTGTCAAAATCAGTAAAAATTATATGCATATATATATAGTTTGTCTAATTAGAAATAGTTTGTCAAAATCATATGCTCTAATTAGAAATAGTTTGTCAAAATCATATGCTCTAATCATATGCTCTAATCCTTTAAGTTTAAATTATCATTTTTTTTTTCTATTTCATCCATAAATTATCAATTTTACCATTCAATCCTTCAAGTTTTTTATTTTTTCCAAATCATATGCTCTAATTAGAAATAGTTTGTCAAAATCAGTAAAAATTATATGCATATATATATAGTTTGTCTAATTAGAAATAGTTTGTCAAAATCATATGCTCTAATTAGAAATAGTTTGTCAAAATCATATGCTCTAATCATATGCTCTAATCCTTTAAGTTTAAATTATCAATTTTTTTTTTCTATTTCATCCATAAATTATCAATTTTACCATTCAATCCTTCAAGTTTTTTATTTTTTTATTTTTTCCAAATCATATGCTCTTAAATAGGAATTTTAGACATTTCGTTAATTTGCCAAATAGGATGTCGAGTGAATATTTATGTGTAGGTATTATATTTAGAGTTACTTTGGTGAGATATTCTTGTGGATGTGTACAGATGATGGATAAGAGTTGGATTGATTTGCCAAATAGGATGTCGAGTGAATACATTAATGGGATTGATGAATTCCTTGTGTTTGCCTACACCAATAGGGTTGAAGGTTCGATGATCAGTTGTCCATGTAGGAAGTGTGAGAATCGATACTATTTTGTACGAGATGGTGTACGGGAGCATCTGATTTTGAATGGTTTTTTTAAAAAATACAAACATTGGATTAATCATGGGGAATCTTACATATCTCTGCATAGTAATCGAGAGAATGAAACATTAGCTAATTTAGACATTGGAGATGATATGATTGGAATGATACAAGGGGCTATGGGAAATCCACATGTCGGTACAAGTGTTGAGGGTGATGAACCACAGGGGCCTGATCCCCGTGCATCTGAACCCCAGCTCGGTCCAAATGCAGAGACTGCAAAGTATTTCAAACTTCTTCAAGATGCACAAAGTGAATTGTATCCGGGTTGTCAGAAGTTCACATCTTTGTCATTCATTGTTCGACTTCTACATTTGAAGGTGCTTAATCAGTGGACGGACAAGTCTGTTGACATGTTGCTTGAGTTATTGAATGAGGCGTTTCCGTTGGGTGTGAAACTCCCGGACTCATATTATAAAGCTCAAAAGGTCACAACAGATTTGGGCTTCACGTATGAGACGTGGGATGCATGTCCCAACAGTTGCATGTTGTTTCGAAACGAGGACGCCAATCTTGATAAATGTGTCATATGCAACAGTTCTAGATGGAAATCAAATGGTGATGGTGGTTCAAATGGTCCTAACACAGGTGGCAAACAAGTAGCTGCAAAACAGATGAGGTATTTTCCTTTAAAGTCAAGGTTGCAGAGGTTGTTTATGTCATCCAAGACGGCCAAGTTAATGAGATGGCATGCAGAGGAACGAACTGATGATGGTGTCTTCAGGCATCCTGCTGACTCCCTTGCATGGAAAGATTTTGACCGTCGGAATATTGACTTTAGTAATGATTGCCGAAGTGTAAGGCTTGGCTTAGCATCTGATGGTTTTAACCCATTCAGGACGATGAACATAGTTCATAGCACTTGGCCTGTTGTGCTCATTCCATACAACTTGCCGCCATAGATGTGCATGAAGCAACCATTTCTAATTTTATCTGTGCTTATTGACGGCCCGAAAGGACCTGGTGACAAGATTGATGTTTATATGCAACCGTTGATTGAGGAGTTGAAAGAACTATGGAATGAGGGTGTGTCAACATTTGATGCATCAACAAATCAAATGTTTCAAATGCATGCAGCTTTACTGTGGACAATTAGTGATTTTCCTGCATACGCAAACTTGTCAGGATGGAGCACTAAAGGAGAATATGCATGTCCTTGTTGCAATAAGGAAACTACATCGTGTTGGTTGAAGCATAGTAGGAAACAATCATACTTGGGTCATCGCAGATTTTTACCTACTGGCCATAAATTCCGGAAGGATAAAGTATCATTTGATGGTAGTCGGGAAGTCAGACTCAAACCAAAATTGTTGTCTGGAACTGAGATGTTGCTACAATTAGAATCTGAGGGTATTTTAACCCAATACAATAGGGATGACCTTAAGGAGAGGCATATGAGACAGGTAGAGAAGGAGAAAGCTGGACATCGCACCCATAGTTGGAAGAAAAAGAGTATCTTTTATGAATTGCCATATTGGGAGCACAATCTAATAAGACACAACCTCGATGTGATGCATATAGAGAAGAATGTTTGTGACAATGTGTTGTGGACAATATTAGGGGTTGCAGGAAAATCGAAGGATAGTGTTAATGCTCGGCGTGATTTACAAGATATGAATATTAGAAAACCCCTACATTTGCAGTTAAGAGGGTCGAATAAAGCCTATTTACCACCAGCACAATTCACGATGACCAAGGATGAGAAAGATTTGTTCTTGAAAGTGTTGAAGGAAGTAAGAGTTCCCGACGGGTATTCATCCAATATATCACGTCGTGTGCGCTTACATGATAGAAGCATTGGGGGTCTTAAGAGCCACGATAGTCATATTCTGATGCAACAACTTATTCCATTGGCTATTCGCAGATCGTTACCGAAGAATGTAATTGAACCCTTGATTGAATTGAGCAATTTCTTTAGACAATTGTGTTCGAAAGTGAATCGTGCGACGGATTTGCAATATATTAAAGATCGTATCGCTGTAACACTTTGTCATCTAGAGAAAATATTTCCTCCGAGTTTTTTTGATATAATGGAGCACTTGCCTATACATCTAGCTGATGAAGCGTTATTGGGTGGAGCGATTCAGTTTCGATGGATGTATCCAATTGAGAGGTATCTTCTTACTTTGAAGCAATACGTGCGTAATAGAGCTCGTCCTGAAGGATCAATTGCTAAAGGATATCTTATGGAAGAATGCATGAATTTTTGTGCACAATATCTCAGTGATGTGGAAACCAAATCTAGTCGACCCGTGAGGAACTATAGTGGTGCTGATAATTTGGGTCATGCTACTGGTGAAAACACAAGCTTTTATCTTGATAATACTTCTTGGGTACAAGCTCATCGGTACATCTTATGCAATACAAGCGCGGTTCAACCATTCATAAAGTAGGTTAAGTCACTCACTCAATATTTTATTATGTTTATTGAATTTTCAACTAAAATTTTTGTATGGCTAAAATTTCAATCTACACAGCAAACACCTTGAAGTACTTAAGCTCAAAATGCCTCGTATCGACGATCATCAACTTCGGCGTGAACATTTTGAAACTTTTCACATTTGGTTCAAGGAACATGTATGTATTTAACTCTATAGATTCTAGTTACTTAAGTCGATCTACATTTTAAATTTTACATTTCGTGTTAAATAGGTCCAAACTTTGCGAAGGACTACTGATGTCATACTTTCTGAAGAGCTTATTCTATTGGCAAATGGTCCTCATAACCTGGCAAGGAGGTTCAACGGGTATATACTGAATGGGTTTCGGTATCGAGTAAAGGCCATGGATGATCGTCGAGCCACACAAAATTGTGGTGTAGCTTTGAAGGCAGATACCATAAGTTATGCTAGTCGAAAAGACAAGAATCCTCGTCTGGGGTCTGTGTACTATTATGGACAATTGACAGATATTGTTGAGATTCGATATTCCAATGAGAAGAAACATGTGTTGTTTAAGTGTGATTGGATTGACAACATTCACGGAAAGAAAGAAGATGTCTTCAATTTCACGTTGGTGAACTTCAATCATTTGTTGTACCGAGATGATCGAATTACCAATGAACCTTTCATCTTGGCGTCCCAAGCAGAGCAAGTTTGGTATGTTGCAGACCCGTTACAACCAGACTGGCAAGTCGTGGTGAAGATGTCTCAAAGAGGTTTATTTGATATGAGTTCAACTGATCCACAAATCGAGCCATACATGAGCCAACAATTGGAAGAAAATATAATGCTTCGTGATGAAGAAGTTGGTTGGGTGAGGGAAGCCGCAGAAGGGGAAACAGTTGATGTTCAAATATGCTGATATGTAATCAACATTAGTAATTCAATTAAGGCCAAGGTTGTAGTTAATCATCAATTTCTTAATTTACTTTGTCTTTGTAATTGTATTAGTTCAAATCATGTCATATTATAGTTGATGACAAACCATTGTCTATGTTTCTAATGTCAATTAATGTTATATTGCTTGAAGATTATTATGGGAAGGAAGAGGAAGCCTGATCATCCCCGGCGCATGATGTCTGATGTGCTACATAACAGGACATCAGTAGCACCACCATTAGAGGAGGCATCACATCGGCCAGCATCGGAGGGGCCATTAGTGCCACCAGCATCTGAGGGGCCATTACCACCGTATCGACCACCATCAGTGGCACCACAGCAGCTACCATGTACTCGGCCTCCACGCCTACCATCGGTGCGTCCACCATCAATGGCACCACAGCAGCTATCATCATCAGCTTATGAGCCATCCGCAGGTATTTAAATTTGCTTTGAGTTGCATGAAAATTATTTACACATACATTTATTTATGCTCATTATATATAACTTGTTTATTCTCATTGTATTTTGCAGACCCTTCGACTTCTTCACAGCCCACATCAGGTTTATTTGATATGATTTGTATTCACATTATTTAAATTTGCATTTGGTTGTTACCATTGCATATTGTTTATTATTATTGTATATCGCAGGTCATGTTAGTTCTTCATCGACCTCGACTAGGCGTGGTAGAGGATGTGCCAAGGGCATTAAAGAGTGGGGTACTGGTAAAAAGCTACACATACAATTTGATGGAAATTACTGCCCAATAGGAGATAACGTGGCCAAGTTAACTACTCAACTTGGCATTATTGTCCGGAATGGTAACATTGTTCCTCTTACTTTTGTTGACTGGAACAGTGTGCCTGATGATATTGTTGATGCTATCTGGAAGGATGTGAAGGTAAAAGTATATTTTTGTCCACAAATTCGAATTCCAAATTTGTGTTATACTTAGCCTTAAACTTTGTGTTTTATAGGACAATTTGAATATATGTCCAGAGGAGTACAAGCCAATCTGCATGAAAAACTGCAACAGCATATGGAAGGATCACAAGAACAAGCTTAAGGCTAAGTATTTCAAGCCTAGAAGCTCTGATCCTAATCTGAAGGATGATGTTCCTATGAACGTTGTGCCAAGCCAGTGGGAACAACTTGTAGAGTATTGGCGTACTTCCGATGCTGAGGTATACAATTACGTTATATTTATGATATGTAAACATACAAATCATATTTACATACTTACATTTGTTGAACTTGTTATAGAAAATTGCAAGTAGGAACGCTAAAAATCGGCGAGCTCACGGCATAGCTCATACCACAGGGCGTACTACTTTCTCTCAGATACGGCATGAGGTTTACATTTTATTGTTTTATTTTTCTATATAAATAAACATTGTATATTTGCAAATTATTTGGATTCTAATTTTCATATTTCTAAAAAAAAATTTAGATGACCAGTAAGGGGGAGTCTACTGATAAGATGAATGTTTGGCTTATGACACGTAGAGTAGATGACCTAGAGGTTATCCAGACCTTGGTAGTTTCCAAACACCTTTGATTGTATTTAAAGTTTGTTTTTTGTGTGTCAACCATCTTAATTTCGCGTATACTTGTGTGTCTTATTCAATACAGGATGAGTTTAATCGTCAACTCTCTATGCTACCTGAGGATGGTCGGACTTTGGAGGCTAGGAATGCCATTTTCCATGAGTTGATAGGTCATGACAGACATGGATATTGTCGCACATACGGGAGAATCGTGCCTCGCAGAGTGGTGTATAAGGATGGTGCTGGGCCATCACAGTCAACACCCCATCCATCGACTATTGATCAGATCACGCAGCAGGTTCGTGCTGAGCTAAGGGATGAGTTGAGGGAGGAGCTGCGAGCAGAGTTCTCTACACATTTGCAGCAGATGAGAGCTGAGATGATGGCCCTTGTGTCACAGGGGGCGAGTGTGGATCCCAACAGACAGGTTCCATATAAACATCACAATTGTTTGATAGTTCAATTTTCACTCAAGATTATGTATGAAATTCGAATATGATTAACACATTATGCACTGACTAACATAGGTTCCTGATGCATCGAGTGGCCACCGGGCATTTAGGGAATCTGCAGAAGATGAGAATCCATATACACCACCACGAGAAGATCAGGTATACAATTTATCTTTGCATTCTAAGCGAAAATACATCTTTGTGTTTCAGAAACTTGAATTCGAGGCGTTAACGCCCCAAAATCAGCAAACGGCATCGGTTTAGGACAAAACTTGGCACACACGACCGCCTAGGCACGAGAGACTTGTGGGAGAAGACGGGGCTCGAATCGGGTTCCCGGTTTGGGAGTTAGAGCCGGATTTCACTTTAGGTAAACAACTTCCTTAAGAAACTTGAATTCGAGGCGTTAACGCCCCAAAATCACCAAACGGCGTCGGTTTACCACGAAACGTGGCACACACGACCGCCTAGGCACGAGAGACTTGTGGGAGAAGACGGGGCTCGAATCGGGTTCCCGGTTTGGGAGTTAGAGCCGGATTTCACTTTAGGCAAACAACTTCCTTAAGAAACTTGAATTCGAGGCGTTAACGCCCCAAAATCACCAAACGGCGTCGGTTTAGCACGAAACTTGGCACACACGACCGCCTAGGCACGAGAGACTTGTGGGAGAAGACGGGGCTCGAATCGGGTTCCCGGTTTGGGAGTTAGAGCCGGATTTCACTTTAGGTAAACAACTTCCTTAAGAAACTTGAATTCGAGGCGTTAACGCCCCAAAATCACCAAACGGCGTCGGTTTAGGACAAAACTTGGCACACACGACCGCCTAGGCACGAGAGAGTTGTGGGAGAAGACGGGGCTCGAATCGGGTTCCCGGTTTGGGAGTTAGAGCCGGATTTCACTTTAGGTAAACAACTTCCTTAAGAAACTTGAATTCGAGGCGTTAACGCCCCAAAATCACCAAACGGCGTCGGTTTAGCACGAAACTTGGCACACACGACCGCCTAGGCACGAGAGACTTGTGGGAGAAGACGGGGCTCGAATCGGGTTCCCGGCTTGGGAGTTCGAGCCGGATTTCACTTTAGGCAAACAACTTCCTTAAGAAACTTGAATTCGAGGCGTTAACGCTCCAAAATCACCAAACGGCGTCGGTTTAGCACGAAACTTGGCACACACGACCGCCTAGGCACGAGAGACTTGTGGGAGAAGACGGGGCTCGAATCGGGTTCCCGGCTTGGGAGTTAGAGTCGGATTTCACTTTAGGCAAACAACTTCCTTAAGAAACTTGAATTCGAGGCGTTAACGCCCCAAAATCACCAAACGGCGTCGGTTTAGCATGAAACTTGGCACACACGACCGCCTAGGCACGAGAGACTTGTGGGAGAAGACGGGGCTCGAATCGGGTTCCCGGTTTGGGAGTTAGAGCCGGATTTCACTTTAGGCAAACAACTTCCTTAAGAAACTTGAATTCGAGGCGTTAATGCCCCAAAATCACCAAACGGCGTCGGTTTAGCACGATACTTGGCACACACGACCGCCTAGGCACGAGAGACTTGTGGGAGAAGACGGGGCTCGAATCGGGTTCCCGGTTTGGGAGTTAGAGCCGGATTTCACTTTAGGTAAACAACTTCCTTAAGAAACTTGAATTCGAGGCGTTAACGCCCCAAAATCACCAAACGGCGTCGGTTTAGGACAAAACTTGGCACACACGACCGCCTAGGCACGAGAGAGTTGTGGGAGAAGACGGGGCTCGAATCGGGTTCCCGGTTTGGGAGTTAGAGCCGGATTTCACTTTAGGTAAACAACTTCCTTAAGAAACTTGAATTCGAGGCGTTAACGCCCCAAAATCACCAAACGGCGTCGGTTTAGCACGAAACTTGGCACACACGACCGCCTAGGCACGAGAGACTTGTGGGAGAAGACGGGGCTCGAATCGGGTTCCCGGTTTGGGAGTTAGAGCCAGATTTCACTTTAGGTAAACAACTTCCTTAAGAAACTTGAATTCGAGGCGTTAACGCCCCAAAATCACCAAACGGCGTCGGTTTAGTACGAAACTTGGCACACACGACCGCCTAGGCACGAGAGACTTGTGGAAGAAGACGGGGCTCGAATCGGGTTCCCGGCTTGGGAGTTAGAGCCGGATTTCACTTTAGGCAAACAACTTCCTTAAGAAACTTGAATTCGAGGCGTTAACGCCCAAAATCACCAAACGGCGTCGGTTTAGCACGAAACTTGGCACACACGACCGCCTAGGCACGAGAGACTTATGGGAGAAGACGGGGCTCGAATCGGGTTCCCGGCTTGGGAGTTAGAGTCGGATTTCACTTTAGGCAAACAACTTCCTTAAGAAACTTGAATTCGAGGCGTTAACGGCCCAAAATCTCCAAACGGCGTCGGTTTAGCACGAAACTTGGCACACACGACCGCCTAGGCACGAGAGACTTGTGGGAGAAGACGGGGCTCGAATCGGGTTCCCGGCTTGGGAGTTAGAGTCGGATTTCACTTTAGGCAAACAACTTCCTTAAGAAACTTGAATTCGAGGCGTTAACGCCCCAAAATCACCAAACGGCGTCGGTTTAGCACGAAACTTGGCACACACGACCGCCTAGGCACGAGAGACTTGTGGGAGAAGACGGGGCTCGAATCGGGTTCCCGGCTTGGGAGTTAGAGTCGGATTTCACTTTAGGCAAACAACTTCCTTAAGAAACTTGAATTCGAGGCGTTAACGCCCCAAAATCACCAAACGGTGTCGGTTTAGCACGAAACTTGGCACACACGACCGCCTAGACACGAGAGACTTGTGGGAGAAGACGGGGCTCGAATCGGGTTTCCGGCTTGGGAGTTAGAGGCGGATTTCACTTTAGGCAAACAACTTCCTTAAGAAACTTGAATTCGAGGCGTTAACGCCCCAAAATCACCAAACGGAGTCGGTTTAGCACGAAACTTGGCACACACGACCGCCAAGGCACGAGAGACTTGTGGGAGAAGACGGGGCTCGAATCGGGTTCCCGGTTTGGGAGTTAGAGCCGGATTTCACTTTAGGTAAACAACTTCCTTAAGAAACTTGAATTCGAGGCGTTAACGCCCCAAAATCACCAAACGGCGTCGGTTTAGCACGAAACTTGGCACACACGACCGCCTAGGCACGAGAGACTTGTGGGAGAAGACGGGGCTCAAATCGGGTTCCCGGTTTGGGAGTTAGAGCCGGATTTCGGTTTGTTAAAATTATTTACTAAACTATCTTTCTAATTATATAGTAATCAATTTTTTTTTATATTTTTCTATAATTGAAATATTAACACATTATATGGTTTTTAATTATTTTTATCTTGTTTTTTTCAGATATTTCCTGAGTAGCAGTTGGCTTTTTTCTGGAATGCGGGCGTATCAAGATTATGACTAATTTTTGTTTTTGTAACCCACGAACGAATGAAGACGAAAACTTTTGATTTTGATTTTGATTTTGATTTATGTTATTTAAATTTGGGAGCAACATTATGTATGTATTATGCGACGTTATTGTTCTGAATTTTTATTTCTGTATTGCTATGAATTGAACAATATTATTAATTTTCATTATTTGTCAATTTTTGTTTATGTACGTATTTATATTATTCTGTAATTTTTCAATTTTTTATCTAATACAGGCTATTTTAATTTTTTTATTAATTTATCAACAGGGTTTTTTATTTTTTTTTTATTTTTTGAGACGGGAGAAGAACCCGTCGCAAAAACCAGTAATAGGCTTTTGCGACGGTACCAACACAGTCGCAAAAGCTGCCTTATTGAATGTACAGGACACCTTTAGCGACGGTAAACCATGCCGTCGCCAATACTTATATGATGCCAGAGCCTTTAACGACGGTAATTTTCCCATCTCAAAATATCACTTTTAGCGACGGGAATTACGTGCCGTCGCGAAAAGTGATTTTTCCACCATTATTTGCGACGGGAAAAATGCCGTCGCAAAAAACTTGGCATACCGTCGCAGAAACTAATGGCGACGGTACATACCGTCGCCAAAGGTCTTTTGCAACCCCGTCTGTCGCGACCCCCCCTTACCGTCGCAAAAAGCCACATTACCGTCGCAAAAGACATTAGCAACGGGCTTCTGGGCATTTGCGACGGCCGTTTACCGTCGCAAAAAACAAGTTTTTTTGTAGTGATGTGTGAGTTTTAGTTTGAGAACCACAGTGACATAAGGTTTATATAGCACAACACAATCATATATGGCAACCAAAATAAATGTCATAGAATGTCTTAGGAATCATCACAAGATTTCTTAAGAATTCACACACTTCTTCTTTCAGCACTGTATGATCAGACAAAAAAAATATGAAACCCATACCACCACTTTGCTTGGTTCCCATTTTTTAAAAACAGTTTTCAGAAAATTCTACACTCTTATTTTCCGTGTTTTTTTTGTTTTTACTAAATTTTTTTAATATTTTATGCAAATATTTTACTTTTTAGACACACCTAACATAAATACACCTAAAAAGTAAAAAAATTGTAAATTATTTTTTAAAAATTCACTAAATACCAAAAATACAAAAAAAAAATACAAGAATTTAGTATATTTTTTGTATTTTTATGTATTTCTTAATTTTTAAAAATATTTTTTCACAATTTTTTTACTTTTTAGATACATCTAAGTAAGGTGCATCTAAAAAAGTAAAAAAAAATGTTTAACATTTTAAAAATATTTACTAAAAACAAAAAAATACGAAAATCAAAAAACTCAGTTTTCAAAAAACTTAATCCAAAAAACTCAAACCAAACACAGTAATGAGTTACTTTAACCTCCAGCACCGGTGTTCAGTGTTCGAAAAATAAAAAGAGGCCTCAAACGCTGTCAAAGGAGGTATGGTTAGAATGGCTTGTTAGATACTTGAGTTTAGAACATATTTGCAGAAGGATTCGAAGACTGAAAATCAACGGAAGACGGTCAAATAATTTTTCTAAGAAAACTGGACAGATTCTGTCACATTTTAGTAAAACTACCGCTTCTCCTTTTAGACTTATCCATTTTTTATGAAATCAGTGGCAAATGAAAGTTAACTCTTATATCTAACTATTCCAAGTGGTCGTGCAAAAAAATACCATTTGAAGAGAAAATGGGACCTGTTTGAAGCCACTGCTTCTGCTGTGTTGTAAGCGACGCTAAGGGAAAATATTTGTTTCGGTAAGAAAATGGTCTCCAATGATTTTATAAAAATTTTACACAGTGTATAACACCTATATATACTTCCAGTATGCACAGATTTTTAATATCAATTATTTTCAATTTATTAGAGCCCTCTTTTCATCAAGTAAAGTCTGAAACAGTGAGGAAGAATCTATGTTTCAGGTAAAAGGAAAGCCATTCTCATCTCATTTTACTCTCTTCCAAGATTATTTCAACAATGGAGAATATTGAACACATAAAAACAGTAGCTAAGCCATATATCTATGTTTGCAAGAAGGAATATGAAATTATAACATAATGAAACCCTCATGCTATATATGACTTAACCATGCTTAGTCTTGCATATATATAAATTATATAAATTCAATTAGAGGTATCTATGGGAGGATAAAGGTGGTATATTCTTACCTCAAGAGCTTTTGCAAACACTTCTCAGAACTAAGTTTGAATTTGGTATTCACCAAGTACCGTCTCTTTTCCCTCTCTTTCTCTTCTCTTTTCAACTCTCTTTTTCTCCTCTCTTTTTCCTTCTTTGCTTAGCTGCGTGAATAGTAGAATGGCTGGGCTGAATGTGGGTTCCTTATGTAGGAGTTTGGGGCCCCTTTTCTTTTCTTTTTTTATTTGTTTATTTTATTCTTCTTGGCTTGGGAATTATGATCTACAAGGATAAACTAGTAGGATGTTTCTAAGCATGCTTTGGCAGCAGCCCCTTTGGAAGAAAACAGCCGGATTTCTCTACCCAAAAATTCTGATTTTTTTTTTTTTGTATGTTTAAAATGAAAATCAATGTATATATATATGTCCTAGTCACTAGATGTTTTCTCCCTACTAAAATCAATTCAAATGATTTATTTTTAAAACAACTAACATGCTGCCATGTAATAGTGCTGTTATATAATAACGCAGTAGTGCAACGTAGAACAGCATCTCCATCCCCTTATACACACTTGAAAAAGCTTCTAGACAAATTTAATAAGTTCCACAAAATGAGATATGCATTGAAACCATAAAGTACCTACTTTTCCGTGACATGAGTAGTGGTAGGGCTAACATAATATATTATTAACTTAAATATATGACTTGTTGACATTTGGAGGCTGTAGATTGATTTTGATAATTCAATGCTCAAGCTTCCTATGATTGTAATATAATTCACATGATGACATATTGTGCGTATCGGATTTTGTACTAGATAAAAGTGAATCGGAAGTTTGCAATTGAAGTGGACTATCCAGAAACTGGGAACCTACAACACAAAACACTGTTAGAGATGCCTGGCTGAGACTGGTCAGAAAACCTCTCCAATGTGGGAATGAGTGATCAGAGAAGATGTTGAGTTCTGTCTTAATAAAGAGAGAAGAGTAAAGTGTTTGAGTTTGAGTAAATGAAGCTAAGTTTAGTTTAGTTGAGTTAAGTTACCTTCAATATAAAGAGAGTGAGGTTTATATAGAATACCTTGCTTGTTGCCTAAGATGGTTTCATGGAACTTTGGTGCCTCAAAGCTTCCCTTAACATTGCTCAAGGTGGGGGACCTCAAGGTAGTTGACTACAGATCCATGTGCTTATTATAACCATACATATAACAATTCACATTCCATTTGTTAACTACCGCCATAACTTCAGGAGCAGTGTAATGACCTGGACATGCATTTGATTAATTAGTCAGCTAATTGCATCTTGATGTGTTCATTGATCTTGTGTTTATTATGAATTTGCATGTCTAATGGTGTGATTTATAAGATTTTGGATTTATATTTGTTGAATGTAGAAAAACCTATTGAAATTACAACTTTAAACAGAAAATTGAAGGTCTTAGAGGCACCAGAAACCAAAACCGATTAAAGATTTGTGATTAGCACAATTTTTAGAGCCTAAAAAGAATTTTGTAAAAATCTGATTCAGAATGAAAATTAATTGGATTTAATTAAATATTATATATATACATACATATATGGATGAGCCTTTATTTGACTCAAAAAAAATAATAATAAAAATCTGAGAGAGGGAGAAAGAATAAGAGAGAGAGTTCTACAGACTCAAGAAGAAGAGCAAGGGAAACTACGCTTAGATCTTCCATAATTCAACAAACAAAGGTAAGATTTCCCCCTCTAAATTCAAGAAATGGGATGTCATACTCATGATCCTCTAGAATTTGAGTTGAATTAAGAAGAGAGTGGTGTTATGAGATGATTTATATGAATGAACAAGATAAGAGAAGACTTGAAGCAATTAGCTCTTATATCAACATACATGGCATGATTTCATGAATTTCTTGATCATCTCTACAATTTCTTGCATGATTCTTCAACTTTGAGGGAAAACCCCATGCATTTTGAGACTTGAACATGTTTGACGATTTTGCACTTCAAGTCTAAGTTTTGACCTTTTAAATGGAAAATGAGTTTTGTTTAAAAGTTATGATTTTGTTTGAAGTTAAAGCTATGAAATTGAAAATGTTTTTGAGAGTCTTTGGCCTTGTTTTTCCATAAAATGAGAGTTGGTTTTGGCAAGAGGAGAAACTCTACTTTAAAGGATGAAGGGAATACCTTGCACAACAAAATCAGTATGAAACTCTACTTTAAAGGATGAAAGGAATACCCAAGTTCCCGAGCCGAGGCAACTTTGGTGATGACGGACGCGTGGCCTTAGGCAAACGAGTCAGGGTTTCCTAAATTCTCCAAAATAAAATATTTAGGTGGCGACTCTGTATCTAGCAAAGCAATCCATGTTTGGCACTTCTTTAAAAAAAAATCTGTTTTCAAAAACGATTTGCCGGATTTGGACTCTTTGATGATTCATCGGTCTTGCATTGCACTCTGTGAGATTAGATACAGGACCGTGACTTTGAGTCCTGAACTGTAGCGAGCCCCAAATGAACAAAACGGGATTCATCCTCCTAGGACGTTCGGGGACGTCTATAGTTTCTGGTGACTCTGCTGGGGAGTTAGAGAACTTGACTCGAACTCGTGATATCTAGTTTTGACTACACATGTGTGTTTCTTTGCATTGCATTTGCATTGGTGCGCCTAGGACGCCGTGTTTGCCGTATGCTATTCCTGAACGGTTTGTCGGAGGCTCGCTTCAAGAAGTGTGCCATAAGCCTGACCGGTTGCGGGCTCTGCCACAACGGGAACACAAACCTCGGTTTTATCGGGCCACCCTTTTTGACCATTTGACCTAGTGCATATCGGAATCCATAGTGACCATTCCAAAGCTAGGACAGGTTGATTGCCCGATTATAGGTTGTTTGAACCGCTATGTGCGTAGTGAAACCTTAGCTCCTGACAAAATAGGACAGGGAAACCCTACCCCAATATTGGGGTGTTTTGGCTCTCACTTGCTTGTTATGTGCTTTTAGAGTGCGTCTCTATAGGAATGTATGTATCAGTTTGCGAGTTTGGGACATCAGGCCTGCGGGCACCGGTTCAGTATTTTGGGAATCAGTTATCTGCGGGTATCAGATTCAGTTTTGGGGGCAGTGATTTAGGGATAATGATCAGTGTTTGAGAACAGTATTTTCAGCTTATCGACTGTGTGTTGTGATGCCCAACTATGTGTCGTGTATTTATTTTAAGCCGTTATGCTGTCCGTTTGTCTGGTTGTCTATTTCCTTATTATTGCTTTATTTATCTTTTTGCTAGGTAGTTTAGCACAATTGTTTCAGACCAAGCAGATATTCCTCAAGCACTCCAGACAAGAGGTCACCGACTCAATCGATCTGAGGATCTGGTCAACGGACAACCAGTGTTCCACTCTATACCCCCAGCTATCAGACGGAGATCGAGGAAACGCAGTGTATCCGAGCAAAGATTACCAGATCGGTGGACTTTGAACAGTCAGGTTGAGCTTCCTGAGGTTACTCCAGAGTTAGACCTACCAGTAGTTCAGATAGATCAGGACAGTATGACAGGAATGACAGGAGTTGAGGAAATGATGAGTCAAATGCAGGACACCATGAGAGCCATGCAGCAGGACGCTGTTCATCAAGATGAATTTGCCAAACAACAAGCCGAGATCATGGCCCATCAGGCAGAGTTAATTGCCAGGTTGCAACAACAAACCGGGGCATTTGCTTCGTACCAAGCTCCTCCCCCACCAGGAATTCCGCCACTAGGGGAGGTGCTAAATGTCCAGGGAGAGACGGATATTCCGACAGGGTTGGCTCCGCCCCCGATTCTACCTCAATTATCCAAGGCACCTACGTCTATCAATCAACCAGACTCTCCCTTCGAGTTCGAGGTCGACCCTACCGCATTGGCACTGAGCAAGCTTGAGAAGTTGTTCAAGAAATCCTAAGGGGTGAAGTCTATCCTGGACATTGAGACGGGTATACAGACGTGGCTGTGATGCTGCCACATAGGTTCAAAATGCCACAAGTCAACCACTTTGACAGATCTGGAGATCCCATGGTGCACCTTCGGTTTTTCTCAGATATACTACGGCCGATGGGCCTCACCAGACTGCAGAAGCTTTCATTATTCAGCCGAACCCTGTCGGGTGTGGCTGCAATCTGGTACGCAAAATTAGAAGATGATGTTAAGCGAAACTGGGATGAGATGGCCGAGGCTTTCATTGCACAGTACTCCTATAATACGCAAATCAAGATTACAACCCGTGATCTTGAAACAACAAGGCAGAAGCCTAAGGAGAGTTTTTCGGAGTTCGTAGCCAGGTGGAGGGCGAAGGCCTCAATGATGACCCTAAGGCCTACTGATAAAGACCAAATTCGGATGATTGTGCGCAATCTCCAACCTAAGATAATGCAGAAAATGATCGTGCTCCCTTTCCCTACCTTTTCAGATTTGCATGAGATGGGAGTACAGATTGAAGATGCCTTGAAACAGCGCTTGATTGATAATAACAGAGAGCAACCCAGAAGAACCTTCAACTGCAACAACAATACAGGCACCAGCACTGCCGTAAATGCTAGAGCTTCAGAAGTAAGCATGGTCACCACCATTCCCCCTCCAAGACCCATGGCAGCTACGCCTTTCTCCGGCGCGTCCGGAAGCAACACACATACCACCAAATACCAACCTCGAGGCCGAAGAACCTTCACCCTATTATATATGCCCCTGTCTAAGGCTCTAGGGGTATTAATCAGGAAAGGGCACTTAAAGCCCCTAGAGCCGAGGCCATTGCCAAATCCACTCCCTCCCTCTCATAACCCAGCAAAATACTGCACATATCACCAACAACATGGTCACGACACTGAACAATGTTTTAGATTGCGTCACGAGATTCAGGATCTCATTGACAAGCAGGTGATTGTGCCTCCAGAAAAACCCAATGTCACAACAAACCCTCTCCCACTGCACAACCAAGCTCCCTCCCCCAAACGTATCAACTTTATCTAGACTGGGGTCGTGCCTTACGATCCTAGCATATATATTACCTCGTCCCATCTACCCATGCCGGAGGTGCTCGTTCTTGACTGCACTGACTTGTGCATGTTTGACGTCTCCAGAACCCAACCTGAACCAATGGTGGTGACTGGAAAAAATAGAACAGGGGAGATTTCAAAGCAGAATGGGATTGTTAAGTCAGAATCTGAGGAATCTGGGAGTTTTGTTGAGGAGGTATACAGTCCGAGTGACTACATTCTATTAGTAGGCCAGGTTGGGCCAAATGAGAAATTGCCGGCAGGGGCAGAGCTTTGTGTGATACAGGGGGATGAATCTGGTCAGAGGATAGATGGCTTAGCAACTGTGATGGAAATGAGACAACCGAAACACATGCAAACATGGATGATGCAAGGGACCCGTCCTAAGGCATCAAATGCCACTCTACCAAAGCATGGCAAGGGATGAAAGATGGCATACAAACATACAATTTCCAGCTCTGAAATAATATGCTCAATGGTCCCGAATCATGGAAACATGTCACCTAATGCATGAAACAGGCCCCGAAACTCAAAACTAGGCAAATGCATAGAACCACAAGTATGCAAAGCAAGCATTATTTGATCATGAGGCATGAAAATAGAGCCAAGGTAGTCCTAAACATGCACCAAAATCAGTTTCAAGCATGGCCAAAAGGTGCTAACATGAAGGGCTAAAACAACATTCGACATAGGCTAGTAAGCATGATTTACATGGCATGTATATGAAGCACAAGAGAGGTCACCAAACCAGCCACAAATAGGAACATGGTATGCTAAAATATGCCCAAATAACCACTGAAATGTATCCAATGCATGCAAAAATGATGGGCTCCTTTGGAGGGCCATGAGGTGGATTACTCAACACATACAAGATAGACATGTAAAATGGCAAAATCAACTCTGGAAATCAGTTATGACAGCCCTAAAACTTACCAAAAAGGCCCTGAAATAGGTCAATGAAACATGCAATGAAAGGTTCCCTTGAAAGGCCTTGAGGAGGATTGCTCCACACATGCATGAGGGACACAAAATATGGCAAAAAGGGCTCCAGACAGAGCTAAGGTAGACCTCAAAACTCACATATTAGGGCCTGAAACAAGACTTTAAAGCATGTAAGATGGAGCCCCGTTTGAAGGCCAAAAGGGCCAACAAACAAGACAAGGAGAGAGGGGGTCGCCCCCCTCTGATTTTGGGTCTCAAAATAGTATGTTAGCCACTGAAAATCCACTAGATTTTAGTGGCTAGAAGGCCAAACAAAGCATGCAACAAAGGCCTAGATGCAAGGCTCAAAACAAGAGGCAAACAAGCATAAAAGGAAGTAAATGAGCTCAAAAATAAAAATGCCCTTAATCAAACATCAAGAGGGGCTCAAAATAAGACTCTTTTTAGTTTATGAAAAATCCCGAAAATGCTCGTAAGTAGGGCTAAGATATGAAGCAAAATAAGCCTACAAAGAGGGATAGAGCATACAAGGAGGTATATGACCTCAAACAGAAAAGTGTCCTTAATCAAACTTCAAGAGGAGCTCAAAATAAGACACTTTTCATTTTATAACAAAACCCATAAATGCTTGCAAATAGGGCTAAGTTATGAAGCAAAATAATGCAAAAAAAAAAAAAGGAAAATGAGGACTTACCCTTGTAGCACAGTAATGCAGCAAGTTCTGGACCAAGAAGGTGAGCCTTTAACCTCTGAAAAACAGCTCCAAGATGATTGAATGGATGGTGGAGGTGGTAGGCTATGAGGTGTGGTGTAATGGCCAAGAACAATGGGGTATTTGAGCTTGGATGAGAGAGATATGGAGGTTGGCGTGTATATGCCTTGGCTGGTTTTTCTAACCCTTGCAAATGGAGGGGGAGTGTTGGTTTTATAGAGGAGAAGAGCCAAGACTTCCTGGAGAAGCCTCAAGAGAGGGTCAAAGCTTCTCAAAGAAGCTTAACCAAAAGGGTCAAGCTTCTCCTAGAAGCTAAGCAAATGGACCAAAGCTTCCTTAAGAAGACAAACAAGAGGGTGAAATCTCGGAGAGAGGGTCAAATGCTTCACAGCTGGCACAGTTGTGTTGCACTCAGGAAGGCCAAAAAGTAGAAGGTAGGCCGACCAGTTCAAGTGGTCGGCCGACCAGGGTTCAAAAGGGTCAAGCTGAAATGCTGGTCGGCCATACTAGAAAAGTGGCCTCCCAGATAAGTAGAATACAGCTGTATGGTGGGAGACTAGAAAATATGACCCAGGGGAGAGAAAAACTAGCTTTCGAGCAAAGTTCAAAAGGGTCAGGAAGAAAAGCTGGTCGGCCTACCCATATTGGTGGCCTCCCAGATGAGTACAACACAATGGTGGTATGGGAGACCGGAAATTAAGGTCCAAAAGTGAGAAAAACTAGCTTTCTGTCAAGAAAATCGGCTGGAGGAGAGAGAAAATGGTTTTCAAAAGAATTACTGGTCTCCCACCATCCTACCACCTTCCAAACAATGAAAATAGGGTCCATACCAAAAATGAACCCTAACCAATGCAAAACGAGGGTTCGGGGGCCAAAACACGCGGCCTGGGGCCTCGAAAACAGGCTATTAGGTACTGAAAGTGGCGTGCGACCACGAAGGTGGTCTCTTGGGCCACAGTGTCCCTCAAAAGAGAGGAAACAAGGTGTGTGCCAAAAACCGGAGCAAACGGATGTAGTTAAGCAGTCCCGAATCGAGGCACACGGCCGACGGCTCCGAAAATCAAAAACTGGTCTTCAAACGGGAAAAATGGCCTACGACCACGAAACGTAGCCTACGGCCACTGAGAGATGGTCTAAGAGCCCTCTCCCTCCCTTCAGGAAGAGAAAATAGAGAAAACAGAACCTAGTTCGCAAACCGAGGTAAAGCACAAAAGAGCCCCGGAGTCTGGAGGCAAGGCTCTCAGCCGAGACTCTGCAACCTCAGAACGAGCACAATATGCATCATCACCGAGGGCTGAACTGGTGACGTCTGAGTCTTAAGGCCGGTCAAAAATGGGGTGTCTACAGTTGCCCCTCTTTGAGAGAACTTGGAAATCATAAGTGACGGGAGTGAATGTCAAAGCCTAGAGACAACCCATTTTTGACAAGGCCAAAGAGTTAGACAAACAGGCGAGATAAACAAAGATGTACCTGCCGGCATGCCCGCAGGCAGGGGCAAAATGCAGAATGCAATGCACCAAGCCAGACGTAACTCATGATCATGCAAAGCAGCAAGCTGTAATGAGGCAAGTATTCACAATAGATGCAACAGTTTTAAGCAAGAATGCAAAGCAACAACTACATTTCATGCAGTTTAAGAATGCGGCAAATTATTTAATTCTCGCGACATCTCACACGGAGAAGATACAATACCTGCGCGGCTCGTCTGGTCATACCAACCTCAAATGAACAGTACATACAATATCGTGCCTGTAAAAGAGAGAAACTTAACAAGCACAACATAGTTAGCAACATATGTCCAACGCTATATCGAACGCAGACAAACATGGTGCCGATTAGAAAGTGCATCACAATGCAAGAAGAAACGTGTGTGACAACGCAAGTTAAACATAGAGGCATGACAATACCAATGAAACGTGCACAACAATGCTAAGTGGTGTGCATGAGAATGCAAGTGACGTACATAACAATGCAGGATAAGTGCAAACTCGAATGCGTATTTGGCACAAAACAACGAGCAAAGAAATGCAAGTTTCAACGAGGGTGACTCGATCGCAGCCTCCGGTTTACCTCCCGGAAGGGTCACAACATATTCAAAAAGGATACACCTTGCTCTTGGTGAGTAAAGATGAAACACGCATCGAAAGCTGGAGTTGAAGTTCCCGCGGAGGGATTTTGCGACGAAAAGTGCACTTTCCTTGTACTTTCTCGAGTGCCGGGGACTCCGATCACTACCGAAATTTGCAAGGAGTTCAAAGAGACCTTGTGTGATACCCCTGTTCTGTATTATGCTAAATTGGTCCTAAATCTGTTTATGGTTATGTGTTTAGCATGATTTTGTGTGCCATTATGTGATTTTGAATTCGTATCTGTTCATCGTAGGAATATCTGTTTGAATAACCTGCTTTGGAAATTAAATTGAGGGCCTTATCGGCCACAGAACCCGAAAATTGATTACGCCATTGTGATTGGCATAATTTTTAGAGCCTACGATGAAGTGTAATTGAAAAATTGATTTGGACCAAATTAAGTTGATTAAGTCGGTAAAATGAGTGCCAAATTACTCTATATTATTATTATATTGTGACTTAGTGAGGCTCTATACACTCAAATCCCTCTTTGTTATTCCTCTTGGCTGACTTAAACGCAAGAAAGAGAGAAGGGAGTTGGCTAAAGAGAGGGAAAAGAGGAGAGTTTGGTGTTTGGCTCAAATTTGTGAAGAATTGGAGGATTAAGCTCAAGAAATTACTATAGTTTGGAAGATTGAGCCTCTAGGTAAGCATTTGGTCTTGAATTCATAAGTTTGAAATTGTGATCTTGTAAGTTCAAGGGTTGCTTGTGATCAAGAGCATGTAATAAGTTGATTTTTGTTGAGTTTGAAGTCTTAGAACTCATGCATGTAAGAAATTATTTTGAATTTGCATGTTTGAGCTTGAAACACATGATTCATGTAGAGTTTTGGTTGAAACTCATGTTTTGATCACCATTTGTACCATCTAAGTTGAGAATGATGAGCATCTCCCACATGCATGCACAAATCATGGGAGTATAAGTCTTGAATGTTTGAATTTGAGCATGTTGATGATGGGTTTGAGATACTTTGGGCGCATGCATGTAGATAAATCATGAAATTGAGCTTCCTGATGTTGTAATCTTGTATTAGTAGCATGTTAGCATGTATAAATGTGTGATTTGAGCCATTGCATGCAAGTAATGTAGCTGGAAAAGTCGATTTGGAGCTCAAGAACAAAATCTGGGAAACCCAGAATTTTGATGTCCGCTCGAGCGGAGTAATTGACGCTCGAGCAGGAAAATCGTGCCCCCAGCACTTTTGCAGAGTTGGATGTCCGCTCGAGCGGGATACCTCACGCTCGAGCGTGGAGTTTTATGGACGGGCCTTCAGCTCGAGCGCTCTATTCCATGCTCGAGTGCATTTTTCATGCAACCAGTACTTTTGCAGGCCTTAAGGGTTCGCTCGAGCGGGTAAGTTGACGCTCGAGCGGGGACCCTGTTTTCTGGAATTTTGTTCACGCATTTTGTGTTTCGTTTTCCATTCTCTTTCACTTGTAAGCACTCTTAGGCATGCATTGAGCATTGTAAATGAGTTAACGAGTCAAGAATAAAGCCTAAAGAGGAATATGTAAATTAGAGAACGGATTGAACTGTTAGTGACCCTTTTGTGTTCATGAAATGTGTAGGGTCAAGCTCCAGGGCAAATCCACAAGCCGATCACTGTGAGTAATATCAATATTCGAAAGCTTGTCAATGTCCAATTGTTATTCCCTTATAAACTTTATGAGTTGTTAATTGGGATTGTGGACAAAAGTCTGATAGGAATAAATGAATGGACCGAAGGTCGTTTTGATGTGAATGAATGGACCAAAGGTCGTTTTGATATAAATGAATGGACCGAAGGTCGTTTTGATGTGAATGAATGGACCAAAGGTCGTTTTGATATAAATGAATGGACCGAAGGTCGTTTTGATGTGAATGAATGGACCAAAGGTCGTTTTGATATAAATGAATGGACCGAAAGTCGTTTTGATGTGAATGAATGGACCAAAGGGTCTTTTTGATATAAATGAATGGACCGAAGGTCGTTTCGATGTGAATGAATGGACCAAAGGTCGTCCTGATATAAATGAATGGACCAAAGGTCGTTCTGATGTAAATGAATGGAGCAAAGGTCGTTTTGACACGTGTGAGTGGGCCGAAGGCCGTTTCGACATGAATGAGTAGGCCGAAGGCCGTTTTGACAGAAATGAATGGGCTAAAGGCCACTTTGACAGAAGTGAATGGGCTAAAGGCCGTTTTGACATAAATGGATGGGCCGAAGGCCGTTTTGACATAATGAATGGGCCGAAGGCCATTTTGACAAGAATGGAAACCTGAATGGACCGAAGGCCAGTATGTTGGAACTACAGTCACTTAATCTAAATTTGGTATAAGCGTGTATATGTATATGTTAAATAGAAATGCGAATTGGGCCCAAGGCCGTTTGGAACATGTTGTTCTACATTGTTATGTAATTTCTGCATTCGATATTATTCACTGGGCTATCGCTCACGCTCATTCATGTGTTTGTAGGTGAGCCAAGGGAAGTCCAAACCCAGCCCCAGTGAAGCCTGCTAGGAAAATCCGAGTTTTGAGGAAGTCAGCCTTGCGTCTCACTCTTGAGGCCTACCCCTTGCCCTTTTTGCTATGAAATTACATTTTGTCTTGCCGGCAAGGACTTTGTGTATATCTGTGAATAGTCCATCATAGGTTGACTCGTTTGGATGATCCTGTCTGTAATGTATTTTGTGAAACTGTATTTTTGATGTGGGTTATTAACGTATCTGAGTATGGTTTGTTTGATGTGCATATAAGCACGGCTCTATGGACAAAGTTTTAAATTTTTGCTTCCGTTTGGCCCCTTTACTCTGATGAGTTACGTCTGTTTTGGTCTGAGGCCGTAGGTAATCACAGGATTACTGGCCGGTCATGTCCCTAACCCATAGGGGCGGGTTCGGGTCCTGACACCTTGGAAACCACCTCGGGAGCACCACCAACCAGGTTTGGAGGCCATTGGAGGTCACCGACCAGGTTTGGTATAGGGGGGTGGTCGGCCTACCAGAAAAGGTGGTCGGCCGACCACCTAGCCCAAATCCGGGGCAATTGGTACTTTCACACTTTTCTTTAAGTATATTCGGCCAAAGCTCTTTTCCTCACAACTTCAAGTCCGAAATCATCTTCTCCTCCTTCCTAGGCCATTTTCTCCCTCAGATCTGCGCCCTATATGCATTATCCAACGCCCCGCGCAAAGTTGTTTCGCGAAAAACTTTCAGTTCTCTTCACTTT
Organism: Camellia sinensis; assembly: GCF_055761805.1. Classification (NCBI taxonomy): domain Eukaryota; kingdom Viridiplantae; phylum Streptophyta; class Magnoliopsida; order Ericales; family Theaceae; genus Camellia; species Camellia sinensis. The sequence goes on from NC_138961.1 coordinate 40,438,210, forward strand.
GAACCAATTAAATTTTGATTTCGGTGCTTCTTTCTCCATTTTCACCACTTGAGGTAGGTTTGTCTCAACATTTGGAACATTTTCTCGGGAGTTGACTTTTGTTGACTTTTTCATTTCCCGAGAGTTGACTTTTGTTGACTTTTTCCAATTTTGGCTCATTTTTGCTCCTTTTTGCAGATTTCTTGAAATGACGGGTCATTTCCCTCATGGCGGAGGTCCTCCAGGTGCCGGAGGTGATCCAGACATTATGTCCTTACCCCCGAGGATTCGGCCCTTTGATCCCGAGAGGTATCACCCTCGGGAGCATATCCTTCCCCGGGCCATTTTCTACCATTTTACCAATTTTGGTGATCGAGCACCTATGGATCTGCTATTGCGGGAGTCGGAGTCCCACCTCTCTCATCAGGCACGGGAGGTATGCACCTCACTTTTACGTTTTACGCAATGTATTATGCATTTTCCGCGCATTTCATGCTTTTGCTATGTTTATCTGCTCATTCTAGCACACAACTTATTCTGAACACTTAGTCTATAACACAGTATTCTGTTTTCTGTTTGCATCTTGAACACACAACTTAATCACTTGAAATTCTGAACACGCGGCCCACATATTGATTGTGAACACACAGCGCACAGTTGTTGAGAGTTGAACACGCAGCCCAAACTATTGAATTTCTGAACACGCAGCCCATTGCTGATTGTGAACACGTAACACACACTTGTTGAGAGTTGAACACGTAGCCCGTTGTTGAATTTCTGAACACATAGCCCATTGTTGATTGTGAACACACAGCACACACTTGTTGAGAGTTGAACACACAGCCCAAACTTTGAGGTGAACTCATAGCCCACTATTGATTGTGAACACACAACACACACTTGTTGAGAGTTGAACACACATCCCAAACTTTGAGGTGAACTCACAGCCCACTGTTTTCGATGTCTGAACACGCAGCCCAAACACTTGATGTTGAATACATGGCTCGAACTTTGAGACGAACACACAGCCCACTATTTTTGAAGTCCGAACATGCAGTTCAAACACTTAACGTTGAACACACAGCTCGAACTCTGAGATGAACACACAGCCCACTGATTTTGAAGTCTGAACACACAGCCCACACTTTGATGATGAACACACAGCCCATTCTTTGAGATGAACACACAGCCCACGCTTGTTGAAAGTTGAACACGCAGCCCGTTGTTGAATTTCTGAACACGCAGCCCAATTTTGAGGTGAACACACAGCGCACACTTTTATTTGTACACAGCTCATACACTTCCATTCTGAACACACAGCTCATATACTTCATGTTGAACACACAGCTCACAGCATTGTATCTGATTTGGTTTGCACACAGCTCACACATTTCATTTGCACGCAGCTTATTCATTTCATTCTGAAACTGAATACATGTGTTCATTATGAATGCAGGTGTCTTCCCGTGTCACACGAGGATATGGCTTCATTGTTGCGAGGGAGTGGCACACAGAGCTCCCGGAGGCCGTTCGTGATTGGGTTGACCAGGCAGGGTTCGGATCCTTTTGCACAGGGATATCTCGCTATCCTGCTAGCAGGACATTGATGGGTGCCCTTGTAGAGAGATGGTGGGACACCACCAACTCCTTTCATTTCTCAACTACCGGGGACATGACTATGACCCCGTTCGACTTCACTGTGCTGACAGGCCTTGACGTGGGAGGCTGGTCGATCCCTTATGACGAGGACATGGGCGAGTGGGAGGCCGCCTAGATCTATCTATTGGGAGCTCGCCCACCGGTTGACAGAGCATCGGGCAGGGTCTGGTACACTTGGTTCTCCACACATTTCAGGGGGATTGAGCCCGAGACTCCCGAGGAGCGCAGTACACTCGAGGTTTTTTGATGTTCCTCCTCGGGACCACTCTGTTCTCCGATAGGGGAAACACCGTCGGACTCTATCTGCTGAGTGCCCTGGTAGACCTATCACAGGTCAGTCGGTATGACTGGGGTGGCGCCGGGTTGGCTACCCTCTATTGCTACATGAGCGCGACCTCCTGCGGACGGGGGAACATAGTCGGCGGTTATTGGAGAGCCTGGGAGGTACTTTCTGCCCTCTTTGATTTACATTTTCGCTTTTTGTCATCTATACACTGCACGCACGGCACACTTTACATTCTATACGTTGCATTCTGCTCTCAGCATTCTGCATTCTCTGTGCATTCTACATTCACATTCTGCACTCAGCATTCCGTATTCTGATGGCTATTGCCTTGCTTTCCACAGCTCTAGATTTTTGCGTACTTTCCGACGCTGGCCTTGGAGCTCGAGGTGGCGGTGCCTCTTACGATCCCTTACTCACTTGTATTCGAGGGCCAGTATCGGCCGAGAGCCCGAGAGACTTTGCCCTACCTGCGGCAGTATTTTGACACAGTGCGGCCGACGGAGGTAATTCGGAACTCTCAGTTCTTCATGTTTTCATCTCTGATTCCTCTTGCACATTTATGATTTCTAATCGGCTCATGCATTGGTTATCCGCAGATCACATGGCAGCCCCGGGCGCCCTTGGGTAGAAATACCCGATTTCAGCTTGCTGGGGGGTGGGCCGCTTCCCAGTATAGAACCTTATTTGAGGGGTGTAGACACCCCATTTTTGACCGCCCTTAAGACTTGGGCACTACTGATGGTTTGCTCGGTGTTGAGAGATGTGCAGGGCAAAGAATCAGTTTCTTCGGCTAGAAGAGAGGCAAATCTTTCAAAACACTTTGTTTAGGGTTTTGGAGTTGAAGAAAAGAGGAAAGGAGAGGAGAAAACTAGCTTGGGAGAAGTTCGGCATGAATCCGGATAGAAGCGAGTCGAGCAGCCCTCGCTGAATCGGGCTTATCTGTCTGTACACTTGGAGTTTAGCTATGGGGCCACCACCATCGGAAAGCTTACTTCCGGGGCTTCATTTGGCACTCAAGAATCTCCTAGAGCCAAGTCTGGGTGGGGGAGATATGAACAGTTGAAGTCGGGCATCATCCCGGTTGGATCGAATCTGCGCGGCTTCACGAAAAAGGGCATAACTTTTTGCACAGGAGGAATTTTGATGCAAAGTTTTCGCCTTTGGAAAGCTAACTTCCGGGGCTTCAATTTGGACACCAATCGGCAGTTTTTTGACCTTACCGGCCACCCATCGGCACTCTGTTTGTGCCGACCGGCAATTTATTGTGCCGACCGGCCATTTATTGTGCCGACCGGCAGATTAAAGTGGCCTACCGGCCTTTTTTGCTAGCCGACGACCTTCCGGAGCATTCTGCAGATTGAGTGGATTCCAGCTGTGCCAGCTAGAATGCACAGAATCGATCCCCCACGTGCATGTGTGTTTGTTTTGCACCTTGTGAGCCCTTGAACCCCTTGGCCCCTTTGAAGCTTGTCTTAGAAGCTTAGCATTGCTTATATAAGCACCTCTCCTCCTCCTTTGTTTAGGTTAGAGATTTGGAGCAAAAAACCAGACCTAATACATACATATTACATATATATCACCCTCTCTCTCTATATCTCCCTCTCTCTCTACATTTGGGTGTGTTAGAGTGATCAAACACCCTTGTTCTTGGGCCATTTCTTCATCAACTCATAGCACAAGGCATCCAACGCCTATTCCAAAAGCTTGAGGCTGTTCTCCAGAGCTTAGGAGCACCTAAACTTGGTCCAAGAGGTGCTGGTTCATTGGTCTACAAGGGTGAGTCCTCATCTTCCCTTTTCTAGCCTTTTTTTGCTTCATATCTAAGCCATAGTTTCTTGCACTTTTGGGCTCCAACCTAAACTTCAAATCATCATATTGTGAGGTCCTCTTCATGTTTGATTGAGGACCTCTTGCTGTTTGAGGATAGTAGCTAGCACTTCCTTCTTTATCTCTCCTTTAGGCCCTAATCTTGCATGTTATTTTTGGCCTATGTGTAATCTGTTTTTGGGCATGTAGTAAACTGTAGATAGGCTTATTTTGAGCCCTTATTAAACATTGAAGAAGGGCTCAACACTGTTTCGGACCTCCATGTTATACTTGCCTTTATATTCTCTTTTTGGTCCCATTTTTGTATGTCTTGGCAGCCCCTGATGTTGCTGTTTTTGGACCTTGGTCCGAACTAAAAGTGGCTTTATTTTGACCTCCTGAACATGTTTTATTAAGGGCATTTTCTTGTTTGGTGAATGTTCTGTATACCTCATGTTATAGCCACTTTTGAGCTTCATTTTTGCATTGCATTTCTAATATATTTGTATACTGTTTTTGGGGCTGCCATAAACTGTAAATAGTCTTATTTTGGGCCCCTCTTCAATGTTGTTGAAGGGCCCTAACCTGTTTGGAGTTAGCAGCCGTGAGTTGCTTCATAACCTCATGTTTAGGGCCATTTTTGCATGCCATTGTTGCCCTATCTTTGCTTGTTGTTTGGCCATGACTTGTAATAGAAAAATGCTTATTTTGAAGCTGTTTTTCTTCTGTCTTCATGCTCCATGTCCATATTGTACATGCTTTGTATAGCTGTAAGCCATTTCGGGTGCCAAAAGTCCATGTTTCGGGACTATTCCATGCATCGGGTGTGTTTTCGCCTCATTTCGGGGCTGTTTTCCCCCACATTTCAGGGCTGAAATTCCATTAGCATGATTGCATGCCATTTCCATGCTATTGCATTGCGTATGCCATTGCCTCGGTTTGCGTGCCCGTGTGCACGCATTTCGAGGCACTCTATTTTCATTCATCGGCCTCTTATGTGAGTGTGGCTGAGGCTCTCTCATGTTAGTATAAGTCCATGTTGCATTCTATATGCCGTTTTAGCCAGTGCATTGCGTATGCCATTGCCTCGGTTTGCGTGCCCGTGTGCACGCATTTCGAGGCACTTCATTTTCATACTATGGCCACTGTTTTGGGCCTAACTAGAGCTGCCTAATTCATGTTTAAGACCATCCTTTGCTTATTTGCATGCTCATCTTGCATGTTTGCTTGTATCGGCATGTTGCATCCTTAACTCGTATGCCTAAGTTGCATTGCATCTTGCATGCATCACCTTGCCTCTTGAGATGAGTATGATAGAGGTTAGGCCTCCTTGTGTGTTTATTTGGTTTGCATTGCATTTGAAATCAAAGTTGCATACTTGGTTCTTTGGGCCATCATGCATGGAAATACGTGATTGGTGGTCCGAGAATCGAGGCACATGTCCCTTTGAGTCATTACAATGATAAGAGACATGGTTGGTGCATATATGCCTTGAAATGTGCTGCCATGCTTTGCCTTGTCCTCTGTTGCTGTGGGTTGCAGGTTCTGCAGGAATACTCTGCCGACCGGCAGTGTAAGGTGCCGGCCGGCAATCTTTTCTCTGCCGACAGCTTCAATTTTGTGCCGGTGGCAACATCTCAGTGCCGGTGGCAATTTCACCCAGCCGGTGGTGTCTCCCAGCATCCAAGGAAGCAGTCCTGAAATTTTGGCAGCCTCCAGAGGAGCACAGGAAAGAAAACAGAGGCAGCCTACGCATGGCGGCGCGCTTCCCGAGGCGGTTTACTGTTTTCTTAGAATAATTAATTTGTTAATTAATCTGTAATATTTAATTAGCTCGCGTAGTTAATTAATTTGTAATATTTATTTGGTCCCTCCGAGCGAGGGCAAACTTGTAATAAGTGTGGGTGTGTGTGTGCATGTCTTCCAACCCCCACTTCTTTCTCCCTTTTATTTACCTGCTTATGATGGTAGATTAGGGCACATTTATTTTAGCATACCTTATGCTATGCATGCGTGCATCCATACATTTGTACTGCATGCATTAGGCTCGGTACATCATGCTAACTGCATTCGTACTTCAATTCAAAAATTGACTATGTGATAGTTGATCGCATTTCATATGCCATGCTTAGGTTAGCCGAGCCTGCCTAGATTGCATTTTTGCATGTGATGCATTAGCCATTTTTTTAACATGAACTAGGACATGCATGTTTGCTAACTAGTTTACTGTTTTGGCACGGAGTACGATGTAAGTATTTTTGCTTTAGCATCCAGCATGCGTGTGAGTGTTGCCATGACAGTACGCTTGCCATGCGGCTAAGTGCTTACATGAGATAAACTGCTTGAATGCCTGTGGGTGGAGGTCAAATTGCTTAAATTGGGATAATGCGTTAAAACTGCGACTTTTAAGCCCACTAGATAGTGGCAAAACCATTTTTTCCAAAAGCCCACTTGAAGGTGGCAAAACCTGCATTTTAGCCTACTTACGAGTAGCAAACCATTTTCAAAACGAACATAAAATGTTTTATTTCCAATTTGGGCGATTCGGTCTATACTTGTTTGCCGCGCGCATAACATAGTAATTCTAGGCTAACAATTGGTTTAAGAACACATAAAGTTTTCAAAAACGGATATCACGGCTAGTAGAGGCCGGTCTTCGGACCGGGCGAAAGGGGGTGCTCATAGTTGACCTTCCCCGATCGTACCCAAGCTCCCGAGCCGAGACAACTCCGGTGATGACGGACATGTGGCCTTCGGCACCGAGTCAGGGTTTCCTAAATTCTCCCATAAAAAATATTTAGGTGGCGACTCTGTATCTGGCAAAGCAGTCCATGTTTGGCATTACTTTTTCAAAAATATGTTTCTCAAAACGATTTGCCAGATTTGGACTCTTTGGTTCAGATTAAGAACCGTGACACAAATTGAGTCCGAACTGTAGCATGAGGCCCACGGGCGCGTCTACAGTTTCTGGCGACTCTGCTGGGGAATTTAGAGAGCTTGACTCGAACTCGTGATATCCCATTTTGACTTCATTTATGTGTTTCTTTGCATTGCATGTGCATTGGTGCGCCTAGGAACACAGTGTTTGCCATCTGCCATTCCTGAACGGTTTGCCGGAGGCTTGTCTTGTCAAGGCATGTCCATAAGGCTGACCGGCTATGGGCTCTGACAGCATGGGAACACAAACCCCGGTTTACCGGGGCACCCTTTTGACCATTCGACCTAGTGCATATTGAAATCCATAGTGACCATTCCAAACTAGGACAGGTTGCTCACCCGATGTTAGGTTGTTTGAAACCGCTGTGTGCGTAGTGAAACCCTAGCTCCTGACAAAATAGGACAGGGAAACCCTACCCCAACATAGGGGTGTTTTGGCTCTCTCTTACTTGCTATGTGCTTTTAGAGTGTATCTCTATAGAAATGCATATACCAGTTTACAAGTCTGGGCATCAGGCCTGTGGGCATCAGCATCAGTATTTGGGGAATTTGTTTTACCTGAGGGTATCAGTTTACAGGCAGATATTTGGGAAACAGTGATCAGTATTGGGTACATTCATCCTAGTATGCTCAAATCTGTTCCAGTGAAATTAGGCTGAGATGCTCTCTGTTTTCCCTTTTGCAAGGTTGTCCTGGAACCATAGCTTCAGAAGGCTCCGATATCCCCCGAGGTTCATCGGACTTGTGCTGATAGACTTTGTCAGGTCAGAGATTCAGTTCAAGGGTAATTAGAGCCAGGGAAGGCTAGTCAGGCACAGGCCACCAGTACAACAGCTACCAGATCAGTGATCTTTGAGCAGTCGGGCTGAGATTCCCGAGCCTATTGCTGACACAGATATACCGGTTGCTCAGTTAGATTAGAACAGTATGTCAAGTCTGGAAGAGATGGTGCGCCAACTCCAGGACAGTATGAAAGCCATGCAGCAAGACACAGTCCGTCAAGCAGAATTCGCCAAGCAACAGGCTGTGGTCATAGCCCAACAGGCAGAGACAATTGCCAGATTGGAGCAGCAAACTGGAGTATCTACTTCGCACCAGGCTCCTCCCCCACCAAGAGTTCCCATACTCGGGGAGGCAACCCATGTCCAGGATGATACGGACATTCCAGTCGGGCCAGCTCCACCCCCGATTCTGCCTCAACTATCCAAGGCACCCACTCCTATCAACCAATTAGATTCTCCTTGCGAGCCCGAGGTGGAGCCCGTGGCATTGAAAATGCACAAGCTTGAAAAGCTGTTCAAGAAATCTCAAGGTGTGAAGTCCATTCCGGACATTGGAGACGGATACACTGACGCAGCCGTGACGCTGCCGGATCGGTTTAAGATGCCGCAAATCGATCGTTTTGACGGATCTGAGGATCCCATGGTACACCTGCGACTATTTTCAGACGTCCTAAGACCAATGGGCCTCACTAGACTGCCGAAGCTATCTTTATTTGGCCGGACCCTGTCGGGTGTAGCGGCCGCATGGTATGCCAAATTGGAGGATGACGTCAAGAGAAGTTGGGATGAGATGGCTAAGGCCTTCGTCGCACAATATTCACACAATACACAAATCGAGATTACGACCCGTGATCTTGAGACGACGAGGCAGGAGCCTAAGGAGAGCTTCTCAGAATTCGTGGCCTGCTGGAGAGCCAAGGCCTCAATGATGACCATTAGCCCAACAGATAAGGATCAAATACGGATGATTGTGCGCAATCTCCAGCCTAAGCTAATGCAGAGAATGATTGTAATCCCCTTTCCCACTTTCTCAGATTTACACGATATGGGGGTACAAATCGAAGATGCAATGAGGCGAGGTCTGTTTGACCAAGATAAGGAGCAGCCCAGGAGGGCATTTTCCCGCAGTTCTAATGCGACCACCAGTGGTGATGCAGGTGCAAGATCTTCTGAAGTAGACATGGTTACCACCACTGCATCAAAAATAGCTACCCCATTCACCGGTGCGTCCGGAAGTAGCTCACAAAAAACCAAATATCCACCTCGAGTCAAGAGGGTCTTCACTCCACTTCATATGCCTTTGTCAAAGGCTCTAGAGGTCTTACTCCGGAAAGGACATCTGAAACCGTTGGAACAACGGCCCCTACCCGATCCTATCCCTGCAAAGCATGACCAGACTAAGTACTGTGCGTACCACCAACAAACCGGTCATGAGACCGATAGCTGCTTTCGTCTGCGCCATGATGTACAGGATTTGTTTGACAACAAGGTCATTGCCGCGCCAGCTCAGTAAGGTCTATCACCACTGGATCAGTGAACTCGAGGGATAGTACGAATATGTGATCGGGGGATGAACCACCTATGGGCGGCACTCAGTTTACTCCAGATGTGGCGTTTGGCACGCACTGTTTCGAGCATTTTACGAATGCTAGTTTTTGTGTTTTCTGACTTGGGTATTGGGTCAGTCTTCTCAATTTGTATTGAGTCAGTCTTTTCATACTGAGTCAGTCAGGTCTGTCTTGTTGTATCGAGTCAGTCCTGTTTTGTTAAAGTCGGGTGATTTCGGGGGTGTTACTTCGGATGTCACTATTTTTCTTTGTGTTTGTCCTTTTGAGTCTGTTTCTGCCAGGGAGCCAGTTGTGCCAACAGATTTGAATGAACAGCAGTGATTTTCACACTCTTGTGTTTGCTTCTGCCGTGTGCCAGTTGTGCCGGAAGTATTGAATGGAATGACAGTGCTCTTCGCCTGCCTTTTCTGTGCCTTGAAATCATTGTATCGACCTAAGTTTTTTTTTTCAAAACTTTTTTTGAACACTACGGTGAAAACGGAGAGGAAGGAATTCCTCAGGATTTGCAAAATTTTGATCAATTGAGAGAAAGAGAGGCGTGCTAAGCCCTTAATGAATGAAATCATGCTTGTTAGCGTGAGTACTGAGAAGGACCCTGGCTTGATCCAGATTGGTCCCACACTGTCTTCAGCGCCAGCGATTTGTCGCTTTCTTAAAAACTTTCGAAAAATGTTTTGCGCAGTCCTGTGAAGACTTGTGTGGAATCGCCCTTGAGATTGTGCAGCCGAGGATCGCTCTCAGCCTCAAGATTCTGTCCATTTGTTTTCAAACCTCGGACTTAAATTCAGAATGTTCAATGGTCAACCGCCATATGAGGCCTGTGTGGCCAGATTCGAAGCAGCCCTCGGGCAAGAGGCACCAAAGTCAGATCAAGAAGATCAGATCAAAGAAAGCTTGTAAAGCTAGATCAGAAGCCCCCCCTCAAATTAGGGGCAAAGATGTCAGACGTGCTCGAAGAGCCGAAGATGAGTCCTCTTGCAAAACAACAGCCACTCTCCTGGATACGGATGGCTTCAAAACCCTAAAACCATTTGGCATGGATTTGTTACACTTTTACCCTTTGAGAGGCTCGCTGGGCCGAAAACCCGGAAGGGCGACCCAGGCAAAAGTTAGAGCAAGAAAAAGAAGAAAAAGAACAAAAAAAGAAAAAAGAAGAAAAAGAAAAAAGAGAAAGAAAAGAACAAAAAAAGAAAATCAATGAAAAGAAAAGAAATGAAAAGAATTGAAAAGAAAAGAAAAACAAAGCTCGCAAGGTCGAAAACCCGCATCGGGCGCCTTGGCAAAAGTTAGAGCCTAAAAAGGAGAGGTTAAATACCCGAGTGTACCTTAACCCCGAACTACGTAAGGCTTGATTCCCATGTTTGGGATACGTAGGCAACTTCATTCTGAAGTCCAGCCATAAAACACTCCAAATTCAACTGTGTCCATGTGATGGTTCTAGTTATCTTTGTCTTTTCTGTATCCGGGAGTTCGGTTGCAATCATCGCTCTGAGGACTGATTACAATACACTACGGGGCCATTCAGACAAGGGGCAACTTTCCGTTGCCATTCAATGCGCTGCGGTGCCGTGCAAACAAGGGGCAACTTTCCGTTGCCATGTAGCTCTCTTCGAGCAAGGGGCAATTTTCCTCCAAATCCGAGGTTGTGCGTCTCAAGAGTGGGTTCCGTGCTTGTTAAGCATTGGCCGTTTGCAAAAATAGTTTTTGAGAATTTTTACTGAAGCTGACTACTTTTCTCGAAAATTGTTCCATCTTTTCCAAAAACTGGACCATTTCTTGGACCCAAAAAAAGGAAAATTTTCAGTGCTCATAGCCTGACTTGCATGATTTCAAATCAAAAATCGAACAAGTGTGTTAATCTAACTCTCATTTTGGTCAAAAATTGTTTTCGTAGAAAACCAAAACAAAAAATGGTCAAAATGATGAACTAGGGGCACAGTTGAGTCAGGCTTCCTGTCTTTCCCCCGTTGTCAATGCATCTGCCAGAAAGGGCACCTGCCAGAAAAGGGCACCTCTGAAGCTGACCACAAAAGGGCAGAAGGCTCTCACATCCTCCACACAACGAGGTATCAAGCCAAGTGCGAAGCATGGACGGGAACAGATCGAGATGTTCCACTCCCTCATCTGGACAGATCTAACCACGTCCAAACTTCCCAGCAGGGCATCATCAACCGATGTTAGCTGCAGATTTGCTACACACCCAGTTGTAGCACAACCCCTCTATGGGAGAAGCTCACTGTTGTGAACAAGAATCAAAAGCTGGTAGAATACCAGGGGCAAGAGCCCATAATTTCCACCTTATCCATCAACCACCCAGGGGAGGGATGAAAAACGAGAGATTAAAGAATAGAGAGATGTGCGCTGAGAGAAAAAGCGAGAAAAGGGTTTTGAGAGAAAAACCGAGCTTGAGAGCCGAGTGATGTGAGAATCACAAATAAGAAAGGGTGGGAATAATACCCGGTGAAACAGGCTCCCTGTGCACGTCTGTGTGTCGTGTCTTTTGTTTTGTTTGTCTCGATTCTTGCTTTGAGTCGTTCTGAGCGTGTCTCGACGTGTTTAGGTTGTTTACCTTTTGTTTTCCGTTGTTGAGTCTTTCTCGCTGTGTTCAGTCGTAGGCTCAATACCTGGTCGAAAACTCATCTCTCAATTTCAAAAATAATTCGTTTTGTGCTCAGAGTGCTGTGCCATCCTTCACGTTTGTGCAAAAAAAGATTCTTTTTTTCCATAAAACTGCAGGGTCCACCCCCGATAAGTGTGAACGGTGAAACCAAGACCTATCTGAAGCTATGATAGTTCCAGACTGCAAAGCAAAAGCAAAAGAGCGAAAATCGAAGTATCTGAGTTTGTGTCAACTTCAGAAAATTCCGTGATTGTACTCCGGACGTACCTCTTCAGGGCCTTGTCAATGCTCCGAAATATGAGTGTACCTCTACCTCAAGCGCAAGATCAATCCTGCTTCAAGGTTATGCACTCTTCCACTTACTTTGTTATGCATCCACTTCACTTGCATTGTGATGCATTATACCTATCAAGTTTCTTCCTCAGTCATGCACGATATTGTATGCACGGTTCATTCAAAGAAGTTCCGTTTTAAGGTCATTCACTTTTGTGTATCAATCACACACACTCACTTTTAGTGTATCAATCACACTTCATTTGCCTTAGTGTATCAATCACACTTCATTTGCCTTAGTGTATCAATCACACTTCACTCGCTTTGAGTATCTACCACCCACATTCTCTTTTAGTGTATCAATCACACTCTCTTCACTTAGTGTATCAATCACACTCTGTTCACACTGTGCATCTATCACACTTTGTGTTCACTTAGTGTATCAATCACACTCTGTTCACACTGTGCATCTATCACACTTTGTGTTCGCTTTTAGTGTATCAATCACACTCTGTTCACACTGTGCATCTATCACACTTTGTGTTCCCTTTTAGTATATCTATCATACTTGTTCACATAGTGCATCTATCACACTTTGTGTTCATTTTCAATATATCAATCATACTTTCTTCACACTGTGCATCTATCACACTTTGTGTTCACTTTTAGTGTATCAATCACACTCTGTTCACATAGTGCATCTATCACACGTTGTGTTCATTTTCAGTATATCAATCATACTCTGTTCACACTGTGCATCTATCACACTTTGTGTTCGCTTTTAGTGTATCAATCACACTCTGTTCACACTGTGCATCTATCACACTTTGTGTTCCCTTTTAGTATATCTATCATACTTGTTCACATAGTGCATCTATCACACTTTGTGTTCATTTTCAATATATCAATCATACTTTGTTCACACTGTGCATCTATCACACTTTGTGTTCACTTTTAGTGTATCAATCACACTCTGTTCACATAGTGCATCTATCACACTTTGTGTTCATTTTCAGTATATCTATCATACTTGTTCACATAGTGCATCTATCACACTTTGTGTTCATTTTCAGTATATCAATCATACCTTGCTCACTAAGTGCATCTATCGCACTTCGTGTTTGCTTTCAGTATATCTATCATACTTGCTCACTAAGTGCATCTATCACACTTCGTGTTCGCTTTCAGTATATCTATCATACTTTGTTCACTTGGTGCATCTATCACACTTTGTGTTCACCTTTAGTATATCTATCACACCTTATTCACTTAGTGCATCTATCACACTTTGTGTTCACCCTTTGTGTATCTATCACACTATGCTCACCATACTCGCTTAGTGTATCTATCACACGCTCAACTACTGTATGTATCACATGTTGCTTCATATAGTGTATCTATCACATGCTCGCTTTGTGTATCAATCACACACGTTCGCTTTATGTATCTATCACACACTCTCGCTTTGTGTATCTATCACACGCTCACACTTTGCTTCATATAGTGTATCCATCACACTCGCTTCACCTTTTATGTATCTATCACACTATGCTCACTTTGTGTATCTATCACACGTTCACTTTGTGTATCCATCACACGCTCCCTTTGTGCATCCACTACACGGTTGCTTAGTGTATCTATCACATATTTGCTCAGTGTATCCATCACACTTGTTTCGCTTTGTGTATCTATCACACTTTGCTTTGCTTAGTGTATCAATCACACTTTATTCGTGTAAGCATGTCCATCACACTCTCTTCACTATGTGTATCTATCACGCATGTTTGTCCACTTAGTGTATCTATCACACTTTGTTCACCTTTTGTGTATCTAACGCACATGTTCGTGAGAATTGCATAATTCTCTTACATCCTTTCTGCATGAGATGTAGTTTGGTTCATGTCTACTTGCTGGCATAGCATTCGCTTAAAATGTTGCATTTATTTTGCATAATTGCTTCATCACAGCTACATTCACGCTATTTTGCGCATCGCACTGTTTTGTGCAGTTTACATTCGCGCTATTTTGCACACCTCACTTGTACTTGTTAGTACATTGCATTGTTTTGAACTTTCAAAACCGGCTTCGCGCAGCGTGTAAGTCCAACTTTCAAAATCGGCCTCGCGTAGCGTATAAGTCCAACTTTCAAAACCGGCTTCGCGTAGCGTATAAGTCCAACTTTCAAAACCGGCTTCGCGTAGCGTATAAGTCCAACTTTCAAAATCGGCTTCACGTAGCGTATAAGTCCAACTTTCAAAATCGGCTTCGCGTAGCGTATAAGTCCAACTTTCAAAATCGGCTTCGCGTAGCGTATAAGTCCAACTTTCAAAACCGGCTTCGCGTAGCGTATAAGTCCAACTTTCAAAACTGGCTTCGCGTGGCGTATAAGTCCAATTATCAAAGTCTTCCTGCATATCATTTGCATCATGCCCCTGAACTACGCTGGTTTGATTCCTTGCAAAGGGATACGTAGGCAGCCTGTGGGCACAACCATTTATTTATCGGTATTTTGTTTGTTTGTCCAAGTCTTCGGCCTTGTCAAAAATGGGTCGTCTCTGGGCTTTGACATTCACTCCCGTCATTGTTATGACTTTCGAGTTCTGTCAAAGAGGGGCAACTGTAGACACCCCATTTTTGACCGCCCTTAAGACTTGGGCACTACTGATGGTTTGCTCGGTGTTGAGAGATGTGCAGGGCAAAGAATCAGTTTCTTTGGCTAGAAGAGAGGCAAATCTTTCAAAACACTTTGTTTAGGGTTTTGGAGTTGAAGAAAAGAGGAAAGGAGAGGAGAAAACTAGCTTGGGAGAAGTTTGGCATGAATCCGGATAGAAGCGAGTCGAGCAGCCCTCGCTGAATCGGGCTTATCTGTCTGTACACTTGGAGTTTAGCTATGGGGCCACCACCATCGGAAAGCTTACTTCCGGGGCTTCATTTTGCACTCAAGAATCTCCTAGAGCCAAGTCCGGGTGGGGGAGATATGAACAGTTGAAGTCGGGCATCATCCCGGTTGGATCGAATCTGCGCGGCTTCACGAAAAAGGGCATAACTTTTTGCACAGGAGGAATTGTGATGCAAGGTTTGCGCCATTGGAAAGATAACTTCCGGGGCTTCAATTTGGACACCAATCGGCAGTTTTTTGACCTTATCGGCCACCCATCGGCACTCTGTTTGTGCCGACCGGCAGATTAAAGTGGCCGACCGGCCTTTTTTGCTAGCCGACGACCTTCCGGAGCATTCTGTAGATTGAGTGGATTCCAGCTGTGCCAGCTGGAATGCACAGAATCGATCCCCCACGTGCATGTGTGTTTGTTTTGCACCTTGTGAGCCCTTGAACCCCTTGGCCCCTTTGAAGCTTGTCTTAGAAGCTTAGCATTGCTTATATAAGCACCTCTCCTCCTCCTTTGTTTAGGTTAGAGATTTGGAGCAAAAAACCAGACCTAATACATACATATTACATATATATCACCCTCTCTCTCTACATTTGGGTGTGTTAGAGTGATCAAACACCCTTGTTCTTGGGCCATTTCTTCATCAACTCATAGCACAAGGCATCCAACGCCTATTCCAACAGTTTGAGGCTGTTCTCCAGAGCTTAGGAGCACCTAAACTTGGTCCAAGAGGTGCTGGTTCATTGGTCTACAAGGGTGAGTCCTCATCTTCCCTTTTCTAGCCTTTTTTTGCTTCATATCTAAGCCATAGTTGATTGCACTTTTGGGCTCCGACCTAAACTTCAAATCATCATATTTTGAGGTCCTCTTCATGTTTGATTGAGGACCTCTTGCTGTTTGAGGATAGTAGCTAGCACTTCCTTCTTTATCTCTCCTTTAGGACCTAATCTTGCATGTTATTTTTGGCCTATGTGTAATCTGTTTTTGGGCATGTAGTAAACTGTAGATAGGCTTATTTTGAGCCCTTCTTCAACATTGAAGAAGGGCTCAACACTGTTTCGGACCTCCATGTTATACTTGCCTTTATATTCTCTTTTTGGTCCCATTTTTGTATGTCTTGGCAGCCCCTGATGTTGCTGTTTTTGGACCTTGGTCCGAACTAAAAGTGGCTTTATTTTGACCTCCTGAACATGTTTTATTAAGGGCATTTTCTTGTTTGGTGAATGTTTTGTATACCTCATGTTATAGCCACTTTTGAGCTTCATTTTTTGCATTGCATTTCTAATATATTTGTATACTGTTTTTGGGGCTGCCATAAACTGTAAATAGTATTATTTTGGGCCCCTATTCAATGTTGTTGAAGGGCCCTAACCTGTTTGGAGTTAGCAGCCGTGAGTTGCTTCATAACCTCATGTTTAGGGCCATTTTTGCATGCCATTGTTGCCCTATCTTTGCTTGTTGTTTGGCCATGACTTGTACTAGAAAAATGCTTATTTTGAAGCTGTTTTGCTTCTGTCTTCATGCTCCATGTCCATATTGTACATGCTTTGTATAGCTGTAAGCCATTTCGGGTGCCAAAAGTCCATGTTTCGGGACTATTCCATGCATCGGGTGTGTTTTTGCCTCATTTCGGGGCTGTTTTCCCCCACATTTCAGTGCTGAAATTCCATTAGCATGATTGCATGCCATTTCCATGCTATTGCATTGCGTATGCCATTGCCTCGGTTTGCGTGCCCGTGTGCACGCATTTCGAGGCACTCTATTTTCATTCATCGGCCTCTTATGTGAGTGTGGCTGAGGCTCTCTCATGTTAGTATAAGTCCATGTTGCATTCTATATGCCGTTTTAGCCAGTGCATTGCGTATGCCATTGCCTCGGTTTGCGTGCCCGTGTGCACGCATTTCGAGGCACTTCATTTTCATACTATGGCCACTGTTTTGGGCCTAACTAGAGCTGCCTAATTCATGTTTAAGACCATCCTTTGCTTATTTGCATGCTCATCTTGCATGTTTGCTTGTATCGGCATGTTGCATCCTTAACTCGTATGCCTAAGTTGCATTGCATCTTGCATGCATCACCTTGCCTCTTGAGATGAGTATGATAGAGGTTAGGCCTCCTTGTGTGTTTATTTGGTTTGCATTGCATTTGAAATCAAAGTTGCATACTTGGTTCTTTGGGCCATCATGCATGGAAATGCATGATTGGTGGTCCGAGAATCGAGGCACATGTCCCTTTGAGTCATTACAATGATAAGAGACATGGTTGGTGCATATATGCCTTGAAATGTGCTGCCATGCTTTGCCTTGTCCTCTGTTGCTGTGGGTTGCAGGTTCTGCAGGAATACTCTGCCGACCGGCAGTGTAAGGTGCCGGCCGGCAATCTTTTCTCTGCCGACAGCTTCAATTTTGTGCCGGTGGCAACATCTCAGTGCCGGTGGCAATTTCACCCAGCCGGTGGTGTCTCCCAGCATCCAAGGAAGCAGTCCTGAAATTTTGGCAGCCTCCAGAGGAGCACAGGAAAGAAAACAGAGGCAGCCTACGCATGGCGGCGCGCTTCCCGAGGCGGTTTACTGTTTTCTTAGAATAATTAATTTGTTAATTAATCTGTAATATTTAATTAGCTCGCGTAGTTAATTAATTTGTAATATTTATTTGGTCCCTCCGAGCGAGGGCAAACTTGTAATAAGTGTGGGTGTGTGTGTGCATGTCTTCCAACCCCCACTTCTTTCTCCCTTTTATTTACCTGCTTATGATGGTAGATTAGGGCACATTTATTTTAGCATACCTTATGCTATGCATGCGTGCATCCATACATTTGTACTGCATGCATTAGGCTCAGTACATCATGCTAACTGCATTCGTACTTCAATTCAAAAATTGACTATGTGATAGTTGATCGCATTTCATATGCCATGCTTAGGTTAGCCGAGCCTGCCTAGATTGCATTTTTGCATGTGATGCATTAGCCATTTTTTTAACATGAACTAGGACATGCATGTTTGCTAACTAGTTTACTGTTTTGGCACGGAGTACGATGTAAGTATTTTTGCTTTAGCATCCAGCATGCGTGTGAGTGTTGCCATGACAGTATGCTTGCCATGCGGCTAAGTGCTTACATGAGATAAACTGCTTGAATGCCTGTGGGTGGAGGTCAAATTGCTTAAATTGGGATAATGCGTTAAAACTGCGATTTTTAAGCCCACTAGATAGTGGCAAAACCATTTTTTCCAAAAGCCCACTTGAAGGTGGCAAAACCTGCATTTTAGCCTACTTACGAGTAGCAAACCATTTTCAAAACGAACATAAAATGTTTTATTTCCAATTTGGGCGATTCGGTCTATACTTGTTTGCCGCGCGCATAACATAGTAATTCTAGGCTAACAATTGGTTTAAGAACACATAAAGTTTTCAAAAACGGATATCACGGCTAGTAGAGGCCGGTCTTCGGACCGGGCGAAAGGGGGTGCTCATAGTTGACCTTCCCCGATCGTACCCAAGCTCCCGAGCCGAGACAACTCCGGTGATGACGGACATGTGGCCTTCGGCACCGAGTCAGGGTTTCCTAAATTCTCCCATAAAAAATATTTAGGTGGCGACTCTGTATCTGGCAAAGCAGTCCATGTTTGGCATTACTTTTTCAAAAATCTGTTTCTCAAAACGATTTGCCAGATTTGGACTCTTTGGTTCAGATTAAGAACCGTGACACAAATTGAGTCCGAACTGTAGCATGAGGCCCACGGGCGCGTCTACAGTTTCTGGCGACTCTGCTGGGGAATTTAGAGAGCTTGACTCGAACTCGTGATATCCCATTTTGACTTCATTTATGTGTTTCTTTGCATTGCATGTGCATTGGTGCGCCTAGGAACACAGTGTTTGCCATCTGCCATTCCTGAACGGTTTGCCGGAGGCTTGTCTTGTCAAGGCATGTCCATAAGGCTGACCGGCTATGGGCTCTGACAGCATGGGAACACAAACCCCGGTTTACCGGGGCACCCTTTTGACCATTCGACCTAGTGCATATTGAAATCCATAGTGACCATTCCAAACTAGGACAGGTTGCTCACCCGATGTTAGGTTGTTTGAAACCGCTGTGTGCGTAGTGAAACCCTAGCTCCTGACAAAATAGGACAGGGAAACCCTACCCCAACATAGGGGTGTTTTGGCTCTCTCTTACTTGCTATGTGCTTTTAGAGTGTATCTCTATAGAAATGCATATACCAGTTTACAAGTCTGGGCATCAGGCCTGTGGGCATCAGCATCAGTATTTGGGGAATTTGTTTTACCTGAGGGTATCAGTTTACAGGCAGATATTTGGGAAACAGTGATCAGTATTGGGTACATTCATCCTAGTATGCTCAAATCTGTTCCAGTGAAATTAGGCTGAGATGCTCTCTGTTTTCCCTTTTGCAAGGTAGTCCTGGAACCATAGCTTCAGAAGGCTCCGATATCCCCCGAGGTTCATCGGACTTGTGCTGATAGACTTTGTCAGGTCAGAGATTCAGTTCAAGGGTAATTAGAGCCAGGGAAGGCTAGTCAGGCACAGGCCACCAGTACAACAGCTACCAGATCAGTGATCTTTGAGCAGTCGGGCTGAGATTCCCGAGCCTATTGCTGACACAGATATACCGGTTGCTCAGTTAGATTAGAACAGTATGTCAAGTCTGGAAGAGATGGTGCGCCAACTCCAGGACAGTATGAAAGCCATGCAGCAAGACACAGTCCGTCAAGCAGAATTCGCCAAGCAACAGGCTGTGGTCATAGCCCAACAGGCAGAGACAATTGCCAGATTGGAGCAGCAAACTGGAGTATCTACTTCGCACCAGGCTCCTCCCCCACCAAGAGTTCCCATACTCGGGGAGGCAACCCATGTCCAGGATGATACGGACATTCCAGTCGGGCCAGCTCCACCCCCGATTCTGCCTCAACTATCCAAGGCACCCACTCCTATCAACCAATTAGATTCTCCTTGCGAGCCCGAGGTGGAGCCCGTGGCATTAAAAATGCACAAGCTTGAAAAGCTGTTCAAGAAATCTCAAGGTGTGAAGTCCATTCCGGACATTGGAGACGGATACACTGACGCAGCCGTGACGCTGCCGGATCGGTTTAAGATGCCGCAAATCGATCGTTTTGACGGATCTGAGGATCCCATGGTACACCTGCGACTATTTTCAGACGTCCTAAGACCAATGGGCCTCACTAGACTGCCGAAGCTATCTTTATTTGGCCGGACCCTGTCGGGTGTAGCGGCCGCATGGTATGCCAAATTGGAGGATGACGTCAAGAGAAGTTGGGATGAGATGGCTAAGGCCTTCGTCGCACAATATTCATACAATACACAAATCGAGATTACGACCCGTGATCTTGAGACGACGAGGCAGGAGCCTAAGGAGAGCTTCTCAGAATTCGTGGCCCGCTGGAGAGCCAAGGCCTCAATGATGACCATTAGCCCAACAGATAAGGATCAAATACGGATGATTGTGCGCAATCTCCAGCCTAAGCTAATGCAGAGAATGATTGTAATCCCCTTTCCCACTTTCTCAGATTTACACGATATGGGGGTACAAATCGAAGATGCAATGAGGCGAGGTCTGTTTGACCAAGATAAGGAGCAGCCCAGGAGGGCATTTTCCCGCAGTTCTAATGCGACCACCAGTGGTGATGCAGGTGCAAGATCTTCTGAAGTAGACATGGTTACCACCACTGCATCAAAAATAGCTACCCCATTCACCGGTGCGTCCGGAAGTAGCTCACAAAAAACCAAATATCCACCTCGAGTCAAGAGGGTCTTCACTCCACTTCATATGCCTTTGTCAAAGGCTCTAGAGGTCTTACTCCGGAAAGGACATCTGAAACCGTTGGAACAACGGCCCCTACCCGATCCTATCCCTGCAAAGCATGACCAGACTAAGTACTGTGCGTACCACCAACAAACCGGTCATGAGACCGATAGCTGCTTTCGTCTGCGCCATGATGTACAGGATTTGTTTGACAACAAGGTCATTGCCGCGCCAGCTCAGTAAGGTCTATCACCACTGGATCAGTGAACTCGAGGGATAGTACGAATATGTGATCGGGGGATGAACCACCTGTGGGCGGCACTCAGTTTACTCCAGATGTGGCGTTTGGCACGCACTGTTTCGAGCATTTTACGAATGCTAGTTTTTGTGTTTTCTGACTTGGGTATTGGGTCAGTCTTCTCAATTTGTATTGAGTCAGTCTTTTCATACTGAGTCAGTCAGGTCTGTCTTGTTGTATCGAGTCAGTCCTGTTTTGTTAAAGTCGGGTGATTTCGGGGGTGTTACTTCGGATGTCACTATTTTTCTTTGTGTTTGTCCTTTTGAGTCTGTTTCTGCCAGGGAGCCAGTTGTGCCAACAGATTTGAATGAACAGCAGTGATTTTCACACTCTTGTGTTTGCTTCTGCCGTGTGCCAGTTGTGCCGGAAGTATTGAATGGAATGACAGTGCTCTTCGCCTGCCTTTTCTGTGCCTTGAAATCATTGTATCGACCTAAGTTTTTTTTTTCAAAACTTTTTTTGAACACTACGGTGAAAACGGAGAGGAAGGAATTCCTCAGGATTTGCAAAATTTTGATCAATTGAGAGAAAGAGAGGCGTGCTAAGCCCTTAATGAATGAAATCATGCTTGTTAGCGTGAGTACTGAGAAGGACCCTGGCTTGATCCAGATTGGTCCCACACTGTCTTCAGCGCCAGCGATTTGTCGCTTTCTTAAAAACTTTCGAAAAATGTTTTGCGCAGTCCTGTGAAGACTTGTGTGGAATCGCCCTTGAGATTGTGCAGCCGAGGATCGCTCTCAGCCTCAAGATTCTGTCCATTTGTTTTCAAACCTCGGACTTAAATTCAGAATGTTCAATGGTCAACCGCCATATGAGGCCTGTGTGGCCAGATTCGAAGCAGCCCTCGGGCAAGAGGCACCAAAGTCAGATCAAGAAGATCAGATCAAAGAAAGCTTGTAAAGCTAGATCAGAAGCCCCCCCTCAAATTAGGGGCAAAGATGTCAGACGTGCTCGAAGAGCCGAAGATGAGTCCTCTTGCAAAACAACAGCCACTCTCCTGGATACGGATGGCTTCAAAACCCTAAAACCATTTGGCATGGATTTGTTACACTTTTACCCTTTGAGAGGCTCGCTGGGCCGAAAACCCAGAAGGGCGACCCAGGCAAAAGTTAGAGCAAGAAAAAGAAGAAAAAGAACAAAAAAAGAAAAAAGAAGAAAAAGAAAAAAGAGAAAGAAAAGAACAAAAAAAGAAAATCAATGAAAAGAAAAGAAATGAAAAGAATTGAAAAGAAAAGAAAAACAAAGCTCGCAAGGTCGAAAACCCGCATCGGGCGCCTTGGCAAAAGTTAGAGCCTAAAAAGGAGAGGTTAAATACCCGAGTGTACCTTAACCCCGAACTACGTAAGGCTTGATTCCCATGTTTGGGATACGTAGGCAACTTCATTCTGAAGTCCAGCCATAAAACACTCCAAATTCAACTGTGTCCATGTGATGGTTCTAGTTATCTTTGTCTTTTCTGTATCCGGGAGTTCGGTTGCAATCATCGCTCTGAGGACTGATTACAATACACTACGGGGCCATTCAGACAAGGGGCAACTTTCCGTTGCCATTCAATGCGCTGCGGTGCCGTGCAAACAAGGGGCAACTTTCCGTTGCCATGTAGCTCTCTTCGAGCAAGGGGCAATTTTCCTCCAAATCCGAGGTTGTGCGTCTCAAGAGTGGGTTCCGTGCTTGTTAAGCATTGGCCGTTTGCAAAAATAGTTTTTGAGAATTTTTACTGAAGCTGACTACTTTTCTCGAAAATTGTTCCATCTTTTCCAAAAACTGGACCATTTCTTGGACCCAAAAAAAGGAAAATTTTCAGTGCTCATAGCCTGACTTGCATGATTTCAAATCAAAAATCGAACAAGTGTGTTAATCTAACTCTCATTTTGGTCAAAAATTGTTTTCGTAGAAAACCAAAACAAAAAATGGTCAAAATGATGAACTAGGGGCACAGTTGAGTCAGGCTTCCTGTCTTTCCCCCGTTGTCAATGCATCTGCCAGAAAGGGCACCTGCCAGAAAAGGGCACCTCTGAAGCTGACCACAAAAGGGCAGAAGGCTCTCACATCCTCCACGCAACGAGGTATCAAGCCAAGTGCGAAGCATGGACGGGAACAGATCGAGATGTTCCACTCCCTCATCTGGACAGATCTAACCACGTCCAAACTTCCCAGCATGGCATCATCAACCGATGTTAGCTGCAGATTTGCTACACACCCAGTTGTAGCGCAACCCCTCTATGGGAGAAGCTCACTGTTGTGAACAAGAATCAAAAGCTGGTAGAATACCAGGGGCAAGAGCCCACAATTTCCAGCTTATCCATCAACCACCCAGGGGAGGGATGAAAAACGAGAGATTAAAGAATAGAGAGATGTGCGCTGAGAGAAAAAGCGAGAAAAGGGTTTTGAGAGAAAAACCGAGCTTGAGAGCCGAGTGATGTGAGAATCACAAATAAGAAAGGGTGGGAATAATACCCGGTGAAACAGGCTCCCTGTGCACGTCTGTGTGTCGTGTCTTTTGTTTTGTTTGTCTCGATTCTTGCTTTGAGTCGTTCTGAGCGTGTCTCGACGTGTTTAGGTTGTTTACCTTTTGTTTTCCGTTGTTGAGTCTTTCTCGCTGTGTTCAGTCGTAGGCTCAATACCTGGTCGAAAACTCATCTCTCAATTTCAAAAATAATTCGTTTTGTGCTCAGAGTGCTGTGCCATCCTTCACGTTTGTGCAAAACAAGATTCTTTTTTTCCATAAAACTGCAGGGTCCACCCTCGATAAGTGTGAACGGTGAAACCAAGACCTATCTGAAGCTATGATAGTTCCAGACTGCAAAGCAAAAGCAAAAGAGCGAAAATCGAAGTATCTGAGTTTGTGTCAACTTCAGAAAATTCCGTGATTGTACTCCGGACGTACCTCTTCAGGGCCTTGTCAATGCTCCGAAATATGAGTGTACCTCTACCTCAAGCGCAAGATCAATCCTGCTTCAAGGTTATGCACTCTTCCACTTACTTTGTTATGCATCCACTTCACTTGCATTGTGATGCATTATACCTATCAAGTTTCTTCCTCAGTCATGCACGATATTGTATGCACGGTTCATTCAAAGAAGTTCCGTTTTAAGGTCATTCACTTTTGTGTATCAATCACACACACTCACTTTTAGTGTATCAATCACACTTCATTTGCCTTAGTGTATCAATCACACTTCATTTGCCTTAGTGTATCAATCACACTTCACTCGCTTTGAGTATCTACCACCCACATTCTCTTTTAGTGTATCAATCACACTCTCTTCACTTAGTGTATCAATCACACTCTGTTCACACTGTGCATCTATCACACTTTGTGTTCACTTAGTGTATCAATCACACTCTGTTCACACTGTGCATCTATCACACTTTGTGTTCGCTTTTAGTGTATCAATCACACTCTGTTCACACTGTGCATCTATCACACTTTGTGTTCCCTTTTAGTATATCTATCATACTTGTTCACATAGTGCATCTATCACACTTTGTGTTCATTTTCAATATATCAATCATACTTTCTTCACACTGTGCATCTATCACACTTTGTGTTCACTTTTAGTGTATCAATCACACTCTGTTCACATAGTGCATCTATCACACGTTGTGTTCATTTTCAGTATATCAATCATACTCTGTTCACACTGTGCATCTATCACACTTTGTGTTCGCTTTTAGTGTATCAATCACACTCTGTTCACACTGTGCATCTATCACACTTTGTGTTCCCTTTTAGTATATCTATCATACTTGTTCACATAGTGCATCTATCACACTTTGTGTTCATTTTCAATATATCAATCATACTTTGTTCACACTGTGCATCTATCACACTTTGTGTTCACTTTTAGTGTATCAATCACACTCTGTTCACATAGTGCATCTATCACACTTTGTGTTCATTTTCAGTATATCTATCATACTTGTTCACATAGTGCATCTATCACACTTTGTGTTCATTTTCAGTATATCAATCATACCTTGCTCACTAAGTGCATCTATCGCACTTCGTGTTTGCTTTCAGTATATCTATCATACTTGCTCACTAAGTGCATCTATCACACTTCGTGTTCGCTTTCAGTATATCTATCATACTTTGTTCACTTGGTGCATCTATCACACTTTGTGTTCACCTTTAGTATATCTATCACACCTTATTCACTTAGTGCATCTATCACACTTTGTGTTCACCCTTTGTGTATCTATCACACTATGCTCACCATACTCGCTTAGTGTATCTATCACACGCTCAACTACTGTATGTATCACATGTTGCTTCATATAGTGTATCTATCACATGCTCGCTTTGTGTATCAATCACACACGTTCGCTTTATGTATCTATCACACACTCTCGCTTTGTGTATCTATCACACGCTCACACTTTGCTTCATATAGTGTATCCATCACACTCGCTTCACCTTTTATGTATCTATCACACTATGCTCACTTTGTGTATCTATCACACGTTCACTTTGTGTATCCATCACACGCTCCCTTTGTGCATCCACTACACGGTTGCTTAGTGTATCTATCACATATTTGCTCAGTGTATCCATCACACTTGTTTCGCTTTGTGTATCTATCACACTTTGCTTTGCTTAGTGTATCAATCACACTTTATTCGTGTAAGCATGTCCATCACACTCTCTTCACTATGTGTATCTATCACGCATGTTTGTCCACTTAGTGTATCTATCACACTTTGTTCACCTTTTGTGTATCTAACGCACATGTTCGTGAGAATTGCATAATTCTCTTACATCCTTTCTGCATGAGATGTAGTTTGGTTCATGTCTACTTGCTGGCATAGCATTCGCTTAAAATGTTGCATTTATTTTGCATAATTGCTTCATCACAGCTACATTCACGCTATTTTGCGCATCGCACTGTTTTGTGCAGTTTACATTCGCGCTATTTTGCACACCTCACTTGTACTTGTTAGTACATTGCATTGTTTTGAACTTTCAAAACCGGCTTCGCGCAGCGTGTAAGTCCAACTTTCAAAATCGGCCTCGCGTAGCGTATAAGTCCAACTTTCAAAACCGGCTTCGCGTAGCATATAAGTCCAACTTTCAAAACCGGCTTCGCGTAGCGTATAAGTCCAACTTTCAAAACCGGCTTCGCGTAGCGTATAAGTCCAACTTTCAAAATCGGCTTCACGTAGCGTATAAGTCCAACTTTCAAAATCGGCTTCGCGTAGCGTATAAGTCCAACTTTCAAAATCGACTTCGCGTAGCGTATAAGTCCAACTTTCAAAACCGGCTTCGCGTAGCGTATAAGTCCAACTTTCAAAACTGGCTTCGCGTGGCGTATAAGTCCAATTATCAAAGTCTTCCTGCATATCATTTGCATCATGCCCCTGAACTACGCTGGTTTGATTCCTTGCAAAGGGATACGTAGGCAGCCTGTGGGCACAACCATTTATTTATCGGTATTTTGTTTGTTTGTCCAAGTCTTCGGCCTTGTCAAAAATGGGTCGTCTCTGGGCTTTGACATTCACTCCCGTCATTGTTATGACTTTCGAGTTCTGTCAAAGAGGGGCAACTGTAGACACCCCATTTTTGACCGCCCTTAAGACTTGGGCACTACTGATGGTTTGCTCGGTGTTGAGAGATGTGCAGGGCAAAGAATCAGTTTCTTTGGCTAGAAGAGAGGCAAATCTTTCAAAACACTTCGTTTAGGGTTTTGGAGTTGAAGAAAAGAGGAAAGGAGAGGAGAAAACTAGCTTGGGAGAAGTTTGGCATGAATCCGGATAGAAGCGAGTCGAGCAGCCCTCGCTGAATCGGGCTTATCTGTCTGTACACTTGGAGTTTAGCTATGGGGCCACCACCATCGGAAAGCTTACTTCCGGGGCTTCATTTTGCACTCAAGAATCTCCTAGAGCCAAGTCCGGGTGGGGGAGATATGAACAGTTGAAGTCGGGCATCATCCCGGTTGGATCGAATCTGCGCGGCTTCACGAAAAAGGGCATAACTTTTTGCATAGGAGGAATTGTGATGCAAGGTTTGCGCCATTGGAAAGATAACTTCCGGGGCTTCAATTTGGACACCAATCGGCAGTTTTTTGACCTTATCGGCCACCCATCGGCACTCTGTTTGTGCCGACCGGCAGATTAAAGTGGCCGACCGGCCTTTTTTGCTAGCCGACGACCTTCCGGAGCATTCTGTAGATTGAGTGGATTCCAGCTGTGCCAGCTGGAATGCACAGAATCGATCCCCCACGTGCATGTGTGTTTGTTTTGCACCTTGTGAGCCCTTGAACCCCTTGGCCCCTTTGAAGCTTGTCTTAGAAGCTTAGCATTGCTTATATAAGCACCTCTCCTCCTCCTTTGTTTAGGTTAGAGATTTGGAGCAAAAAACCAGACCTAATACATACATATTACATATATATCACCCTCTCTCTCTATATCTCCCTCTCTCTCTACATTTGGGTGTGTTAGAGTGATCAAACACCCTTGTTCTTGGGCCATTTCTTCATCAACTCATAGCACAAGGCATCCAACGCCTATTCCAACAGTTTGAGGCTGTTCTCCAGAGCTTAGGAGCACCTAAACTTGGTCCAAGAGGTGCTGGTTCATTGGTCTACAAGGGTGAGTCCTCATCTTCCCTTTTCTAGCCTTTTTTTGCTTCATATCTAAGCCATAGTTGATTGCACTTTTGGGCTCCGACCTAAACTTCAAATCATCATATTTTGAGGTCCTCTTCATGTTTGATTGAGGACCTCTTGCTGTTTGAGGATAGTAGCTAGCACTTCCTTCTTTATCTCTCCTTTAGGACCTAATCTTGCATGTTATTTTTGGCCTATGTGTAATCTGTTTTTGGGCATGTAGAAAACTGTAGATAGGCTTATTTTGAGCCCTTCTTCAACATTGAAGAAGGGCTCAATACTGTTTCGGACCTCCATGTTATACTTGCCTTTATATTCTCTTTTTGGTCCCATTTTTGTATGTCTTGGCAGCCCCTGATGTTGCTGTTTTTGGACCTTGGTCCGAACTAAAAGTGGCTTTATTTTGACCTCCTGAACATGTTTTATTAAGGGCATTTTCTTGTTTGGTGAATGTTTTGTATACCTCATGTTATAGCCACTTTTGAGCTTCATTTTTTGCATTGCATTTCTAATATATTTGTATACTGTTTTTGGGGCTGCCATAAACTGTAAATAGTATTATTTTGGGCCCCTATTCAATGTTGTTGAAGGGCCCTAACCTGTTTGGAGTTAGCAGCCGTGAGTTGCTTCATAACCTCATGTTTAGGGCCATTTTTGCATGCCATTGTTGCCCTATCTTTGCTTGTTGTTTGGCCATGACTTGTACTAGAAAAATGCTTATTTTGAAGCTGTTTTGCTTCTGTCTTCATGCTCCATGTCCATATTGTACATGCTTTGTATAGCTGTAAGCCATTTCGGGTGCCAAAAGTCCATGTTTCGGGACTATTCCATGCATCGGGTGTGTTTTCGCCTCATTTCGGGGCTGTTTTCCCCCACATTTCAGTGCTGAAATTCCATTAGCATGATTGCATGCCATTTCCATGCTATTGCATTGCGTATGCCATTGCCTCGGTTTGCGTGCCCGTGTGCACGCATTTCGAGGCACTCTATTTTCATTCATCGGCCTCTTATGTGAGTGTGGCTGAGGCTCTCTCATGTTAGTATAAGTCCATGTTGCATTCTATATGCCGTTTTAGCCAGTGCATTGCGTATGCCATTGCCTCGGTTTGCGTGCTCGTGTGCACGCATTTCGAGGCACTTCATTTTCATACTATGGCCACTGTTTTGGGCCTAACTAGAGCTGCCTAATTCATGTTTAAGACCATCCTTTGCTTATTTGCATGCTCATCTTGCATGTTTGCTTGTATCGGCATGTTGCATCCTTAACTCGTATGCCTAAGTTGCATTGCATCTTGCATGCATCACCTTGCCTCTTGAGATGAGTATGATAGAGGTTAGGCCTCCTTGTGTGTTTATTTGGTTTGCATTGCATTTGAAATCAAAGTTGCATACTTGGTTCTTTGGGCCATCATGCATGGAAATGCGTGATTGGTGGTCCGAGAATCGAGGCACATGTCCCTTTGAGTCATTACAATGATAAGAGACATGGTTGGTGCATATATGCCTTGAAATGTGCTGCCATGCTTTGCCTTGTCCTCTGTTGCTGTGGGTTGCAGGTTCTGCAGGAATACTCTGCCGACCGGCAGTGTAAGGTGCCGGCCGGCAATCTTTTCTCTGCCGACAGCTTCAATTTTGTGCCGGTGGCAACATCTCAGTGCCGGTGGCAATTTCACCCAGCCGGTGGTGTCTCCCAGCATCCAAGGAAGCAGTCCTGAAATTTTGGCAGCCTCCAGAGGAGCACAGGAAAGAAAACAGAGGCAGCCTACGCATGGCGGCGCGCTTCCCGAGGCGGTTTACTATTTTCTTAGAATAATTAATTTGTTAATTAATCTGTAATATTTAATTAGCTCGCGTAGTTAATTAATTTGTAATATTTATTTGGTCCCTCCGAGCGAGGGCAAACTTGTAATAAGTGTGGGTGTGTGTGTGCATGTCTTCCAACCCCCACTTCTTTCTCCCTTTTATTTACCTGCTTATGATGGTAGATTAGGGCACATTTATTTTAGCATACCTTATGCTATGCATGCGTGCATCCATACATTTGTACTGCATGCATTAGGCTCAGTACATCATGCTAACTGCATTCGTACTTCAATTCAAAAATTGACTATGTGATAGTTGATCGCATTTCATATGCCATGCTTAGGTTAGCCGAGCCTGCCTAGATTGCATTTTTGCATGTGATGCATTAGCCATTTTTTTAACATGAACTAGGACATGCATGTTTGCTAACTAGTTTACTGTTTTGGCACGGAGTACGATGTAAGTATTTTTGCTTTAGCATCCAGCATGCGTGTGAGTGTTGCCATGACAGTATGCTTGCCATGCGGCTAAGTGCTTACATGAGATAAACTGCTTGAATGCCTGTGGGTGGAGGTCAAATTGCTTAAATTGGGATAATGCGTTAAAACTGCGATTTTTAAGCCCACTAGATAGTGGCAAAACCATTTTTTCCAAAAGCCCACTTGAAGGTGGCAAAACCTGCATTTTAGCCTACTTACGAGTAGCAAACCATTTTCAAAACGAACATAAAATGTTTTATTTCCAATTTGGGCGATTCGGTCTATACTTGTTTGCCGCGCGCATAACATAGTAATTCTAGGCTAACAATTGGTTTAAGAACACATAAAGTTTTCAAAAACGGATATCACGGCTAGTAGAGGCCGGTCTTCGGACCGGGCGAAAGGGGGTGCTCATAGTTGACCTTCCCCGATCGTACCCAAGCTCCCGAGCCGAGACAACTCCGGTGATGACGGACATGTGGCCTTCGGCACCGAGTCAGGGTTTCCTAAATTCTCCCATAAAAAATATTTAGGTGGCGACTCTGTATCTGGCAAAGCAGTCCATGTTTGGCATTACTTTTTCAAAAATCTGTTTCTCAAAACGATTTGCCAGATTTGGACTCTTTGGTTCAGATTAAGAACCGTGACACAAATTGAGTCCGAACTGTAGCATGAGGCCCACGGGCGCGTCTACAGTTTCTGGCGACTCTGCTGGGGAATTTAGAGAGCTTGACTCGAACTCGTGATATCCCATTTTGACTTCATTTATGTGTTTCTTTGCATTGCATGTGCATTGGTGCGCCTAGGAACACAGTGTTTGCCATCTGCCATTCCTGAACGGTTTGCCGGAGGCTTGTCTTGTCAAGGCATGTCCATAAGGCTGACCGGCTATGGGCTCTGACAGCATGGGAACACAAACCCCGGTTTACCGGGGCACCCTTTTGACCATTCGACCTAGTGCATATTGAAATCCATAGTGACCATTCCAAACTAGGACAGGTTGCTCACCCGATGTTAGGTTGTTTGAAACCGCTGTGTGCGTAGTGAAACCCTAGCTCCTGACAAAATAGGACAGGGAAACCCTACCCCAACATAGGGGTGTTTTGGCTCTCTCTTACTTGCTATGTGCTTTTAGAGTGTATCTCTATAGAAATGCATATACCAGTTTACAAGTCTGGGCATCAGGCCTGTGGGCATCAGCATCAGTATTTGGGGAATTTGTTTTACCTGAGGGTATCAGTTTACAGGCAGATATTTGGGAAACAGTGATCAGTATTGGGTACATTCATCCTAGTATGCTCAAATCTGTTCCAGTGAAATTAGGCTGAGATGCTCTCTGTTTTCCCTTTTGCAAGGTAGTCCTGGAACCATAGCTTCAGAAGGCTCCGATATCCCCCGAGGTTCATCGGACTTGTGCTGATAGACTTTGTCAGGTCAGAGATTCAGTTCAAGGGTAATTAGAGCCAGGGAAGGCTAGTCAGGCACAGGCCACCAGTACAACAGCTACCAGATCAGTGATCTTTGAGCAGTCGGGCTGAGATTCCCGAGCCTATTGCTGACACAGATATACTGGTTGCTCAGTTAGATTAGAACAGTATGTCAAGTCTGGAAGAGATGGTGCGCCAACTCCAGGACAGTATGAAAGCCATGCAGCAAGACACAGTCCGTCAAGCAGAATTCGCCAAGCAACAGGCTGTGGTCATAGCCCAACAGGCAGAGACAATTGCCAGATTGGAGCAGCAAACTGGAGTATCTACTTCGCACCAGGCTCCTCCCCCACCAAGAGTTCCCATACTCGGGGAGGCAACCCATGTCCAGGATGATACGGACATTCCAGTCGGGCCAGCTCCACCCCCGATTCTGCCTCAACTATCCAAGGCACCCACTCTTATCAACCAATTAGATTCTCCTTGCGAGCCCGAGGTGGAGCCCGTGGCATTAAAAATGCACAAGCTTGAAAAGCTGTTCAAGAAATCTCAAGGTGTGAAGTCCATTCCGGACATTGGAGACGGATACACTGACGCAGCCGTGACGCTGCCGGATCGGTTTAAGATGCCGCAAATCGATCGTTTTGACGGATCTGAGGATCCCATGGTACACCTGCGACTATTTTCAGACGTCCTAAGACCAATGGGCCTCACTAGACTGCCGAAGCTATCTTTATTTGGCCGGACCCTGTCGGGTGTAGCGGCCGCATGGTATGCCAAATTGGAGGATGACGTCAAGAGAAGTTGGGATGAGATGGCTAAGGCCTTCGTCGCACAATATTCACACAATACACAAATCGAGATTATGACCCGTGATCTTGAGACGACGAGGCAGGAGCCTAAGGAGAGCTTCTCAGAATTCGTGGCCCGCTGGAGAGCCAAGGCCTCAATGATGACCATTAGCCCAACAGATAAGGATCAAATACGGATGATTGTGCGCAATCTCCAGCCTAAGCTAATGCAGAGAATGATTGTAATCCCCTTTCCCACTTTCTCAGATTTACACGATATGGGGGTACAAATCGAAGATGCAATGAGGCGAGGTCTGTTTGACCAAGATAAGGAGCAGCCCAGGAGGGCATTTTCCCGCAGTTCTAATGCGACCACCAGTGGTGATGCAGGTGCAAGATCTTCTGAAGTAGACATGGTTACCACCACTGCATCAAAAATAGCTACCCCATTCACCGGTGCGTCCGGAAGTAGCTCACAAAAAACCAAATATCCACCTCGAGTCAAGAGGGTCTTCACTCCACTTCATATGCCTTTGTCAAAGGCTCTAGAGGTCTTACTCCGGAAAGGACATCTGAAACCGTTGGAACAACGGCCCCTACCCGATCCTATCCCTGCAAAGCATGACCAGACTAAGTACTGTGCGTACCACCAACAAACCGGTCATGAGACCGATAGCTGCTTTCGTCTGCGCCATGATGTACAGGATTTGTTTGACAACAAGGTCATTGCCGCGCCAGCTCAGTAAGGTCTATCACCACTGGATCAGTGAACTCGAGGGACAGTACGAATATGTGATCGGGGGATGAACCACCTGTGGGCGGCACTCAGTTTACTCCAGATGTGGCGTTTGGCACGCACTGTTTCGAGCATTTTACGAATGCTAGTTTTTGTGTTTTCTGACTTGGGTATTGGGTCAGTCTTCTCAATTTGTATTGAGTCAGTCTTTTCATACTGAGTCAGTCAGGTCTGTCTTGTTGTATCGAGTCAGTCCTGTTTTGTTAAAGTCGGGTGATTTCGGGGGTGTTACTTCGGATGTCACTATTTTTCTTTGTGTTTGTCCTTTTGAGTCTGTTTCTGCCAGGGAGCCAGTTGTGCCAACAGATTTGAATGAACAACAGTGATTTTCACACTCTTGTGTTTGCTTCTGCCGTGTGCCAGTTGTGCCGGAAGTATTGAATGGAATGACAGTGCTCTTCGCCTGCCTTTTCTGTGCCTTGAAATCATTGTATCGACCTAAGTTTTTTTTTTCAAAACTTTTTTTGAACACTACGGTGAAAACGGAGAGGAAGGAATTCCTCAGGATTTGCAAAATTTTGATCAATTGAGAGAAAGAGAGGTGTGCTAAGCCCTTAATGAATGAAATCATGCTTGTTAGCGTGAGTACTGAGAAGGACCCTGGCTTGATCCAGATTGGTCCCACACTGTCTTCAGCGCCAGCGATTTGTCGCTTTCTTAAAAACTTTCGAAAAATGTTTTGCGCAGTCCTGTGAAGACTTGTGTGGAATCGCCCTTGAGATTGTGCAGCCGAGGATCGCTCTCAGCCTCAAGATTCTGTCCATTTGTTTTCAAACCTCGGACTTAAATTCAGAATGTTCAATGGTCAACCGCCATATGAGGCCTGTGTGGCCAGATTCGAAGCAGCCCTCGGGCAAGAGGCACCAAAGTCAGATCAAGAAGATCAGATCAAAGAAAGCTTGTAAAGCTAGATCAGAAGCCCCCCCTCAAATTAGGGGCAAAGATGTCAGACGTGCTCGAAGAGCCGAAGATGAGTCCTCTTGCAAAACAACAGCCACTCTCCTGGATACGGATGGCTTCAAAACCCTAAAACCATTTGGCATGGATTTGTTACACTTTTACCCTTTGAGAGGCTCGCTGGGCCGAAAACCCGGAAGGGCGACCCAGGCAAAAGTTAGAGCAAGAAAAAGAAGAAAAAGAACAAAAAAAGAAAAAAGAAGAAAAAGAAAAAAGAGAAAGAAAAGAACAAAAAAAGAAAATCAATGAAAAGAAAAGAAATGAAAAGAATTGAAAAGAAAAGAAAAACAAAGCTCGCAAGGTCGAAAACCCGCATCGGGCGCCTTGGCAAAAGTTAGAGCCTAAAAAGGAGAGGTTAAATACCCGAGTGTACCTTAACCCCGAACTACGTAAGGCTTGATTCCCATGTTTGGGATACGTAGGCAACTTCATTCTGAAGTCCAGCCATAAAACACTCCAAATTCAACTGTGTCCATGTGATGGTTCTAGTTATCTTTGTCTTTTCTGTATCCGGGAGTTCGGTTGCAATCATCGCTCTGAGGACTGATTACAATACACTACGGGGCCATTCAGACAAGGGGCAACTTTCCGTTGCCATTCAATGCGCTGCGGTGCCGTGCAAACAAGGGGCAACTTTCCGTTGCCATGTAGCTCTCTTCGAGCAAGGGGCAATTTTCCTCCAAATCCGAGGTTGTGCGTCTCAAGAGTGGGTTCCGTGCTTGTTAAGCATTGGCCGTTTGCAAAAATAGTTTTTGAGAATTTTTACTGAAGCTGACTACTTTTCTCGAAAATTGTTCCATCTTTTCCAAAAACTGGACCATTTCTTGGACCCAAAAAAAGGAAAATTTTCAGTGCTCATAGCCTGACTTGCATGATTTCAAATCAAAAATCGAACAAGTGTGTTAATCTAACTCTCATTTTGGTCAAAAATTGTTTTCGTAGAAAACCAAAACAAAAAATGGTCAAAATGATGAACTAGGGGCACAGTTGAGTCAGGCTTCCTGTCTTTCCCCCGTTGTCAATGCATCTGCCAGAAAGGGCACCTGCCAGAAAAGGGCACCTCTGAAGCTGACCACAAAAGGGCAGAAGGCTCTCACATCCTCCACGCAACGAGGTATCAAGCCAAGTGCGAAGCATGGATGGGAACAGATCGAGATGTTCCACTCCCTCATCTGGACAGATCTAACCACGTCCAAACTTCCCAGCAGGGCATCATCAACCGATGTTAGCTGCAGATTTGCTACACACCCAGTTGTAGCGCAACCCCTCTATGGGAGAAGCTCACTGTTGTGAACAGGAATCAAAAGCTGGTAGAATACCAGGGGCAAGAGCCCACAATTTCCAGCTTATCCATCAACCACCCAGGGGAGGGATGAAAAACGAGAGATTAAAGAATAGAGAGATGTGCGCTGAGAGAAAAAGCGAGAAAAGGGTTTTGAGAGAAAAACCGAGCTTGAGAGCCGAGTGATGTGAGAATCACAAATAAGAAAGGGTGGGAATAATACCCGGTGAAACAGGCTCCCTGTGCACGTCTGTGTGTCGTGTCTTTTGTTTTGTTTGTCTCGATTCTTGCTTTGAGTCGTTCTGAGCGTGTCTCGACGTGTTTAGGTTGTTTACCTTTTGTTTTCCGTTGTTGAGTCTTTCTCGCTGTGTTCAGTCGTAGGCTCAATACCTGGTCGAAAACTCATCTCTCAATTTCAAAAATAATTCGTTTTGTGCTCAGAGTGCTGTGCCATCCTTCACGTTTGTGCAAAACAAGATTCTTTTTTTCCATAAAACTGCAGGGTCCACCCTCGATAAGTGTGAACGGTGAAACCAAGACCTATCTGAAGCTATGATAGTTCCAGACTGCAAAGCAAAAGCAAAAGAGCGAAAATCGAAGTATCTGAGTTTGTGTCAACTTCAGAAAATTCCGTGATTGTACTCCGGACGTACCTCTTCAGGGCCTTGTCAATGCTCCGAAATATGAGTGTACCTCTACATCAAGCGCAAGATCAATCCTGCTTCAAGGTTATGCACTCTTCCACTTACTTTGTTATGCATCCACTTCACTTGCATTGTGATGCATTATACCTATCAAGTTTCTTCCTCAGTCATGCACGATATTGTATGCACGGTTCATTCAAAGAAGTTCCGTTTTAAGGTCATTCACTTTTGTGTATCAATCACACACACTCACTTTTAGTGTATCAATCACACTTCATTTGCCTTAGTGTATCAATCACACTTCACTCGCTTTGAGTATCTACCACCCACATTCTCTTTTAGTGTATCAATCACACTCTCTTCACTTAGTGTATCAATCACACTCTGTTCACACTGTGCATCTATCACACTTTGTGTTCACTTAGTGTATCAATCACACTCTGTTCACACTGTGCATCTATCACACTTTGTGTTCGCTTTTAGTGTATCAATCACACTCTGTTCACACTGTGCATCTATCACACTTTGTGTTCCCTTTTAGTATATCTATCATACTTGTTCACATAGTGCATCTATCACACTTTGTGTTCATTTTCAATATATCAATCATACTTTCTTCACACTGTGCATCTATCACACTTTGTGTTCACTTTTAGTGTATCAATCACACTCTGTTCACATAGTGCATCTATCACACGTTGTGTTCATTTTCAGTATATCAATCATACTCTGTTCACACTGTGCATCTATCACACTTTGTGTTCGCTTTTAGTGTATCAATCACACTCTGTTCACACTGTGCATCTATCACACTTTGTGTTCCCTTTTAGTATATCTATCATACTTGTTCACATAGTGCATCTATCACACTTTGTGTTCATTTTCAATATATCAATCATACTTTGTTCACACTGTGCATCTATCACACTTTGTGTTCACTTTTAGTGTATCAATCACACTCTGTTCACATAGTGCATCTATCACACTTTGTGTTCATTTTCAGTATATCTATCATACTTGTTCACATAGTGCATCTATCACACTTTGTGTTCATTTTCAGTATATCAATCATACCTTGCTCACTAAGTGCATCTATCGCACTTCGTGTTTGCTTTCAGTATATCTATCATACTTGCTCACTAAGTGCATCTATCACACTTCGTGTTCGCTTTCAGTATATCTATCATACTTTGTTCACTTGGTGCATCTATCACACTTTGTGTTCACCTTTAGTATATCTATCACACCTTATTCACTTAGTGCATCTATCACACTTTGTGTTCACCCTTTGTGTATCTATCACACTATGCTCACCATACTCGCTTAGTGTATCTATCACACGCTCAACTACTGTATGTATCACATGTTGCTTCATATAGTGTATCTATCACATGCTCGCTTTGTGTATCAATCACACACGTTCTCTTTATGTATCTATCACACACTCTCGCTTTGTGTATCTATCACACGCTCACACTTTGCTTCATATAGTGTATCCATCACACTCGCTTCACCTTTTATGTATCTATCACACTATGCTCACTTTGTGTATCTATCACACGTTCACTTTGTGTATCCATCACACGCTCCCTTTGTGCATCCACTACACGGTTGCTTAGTGTATCTATCACATATTTGCTCAGTGTATCCATCACACTTGTTTCGCTTTGTGTATCTATCACACTTTGCTTTGCTTAGTGTATCAATCACACTTTATTCGTGTAAGCATGTCCATCACACTCTCTTCACTATGTGTATCTATCACGCATGTTTGTCCACTTAGTGTATCTATCACACTTTGTTCACCTTTTGTGTATCTAACGCACATGTTCGTGAGAATTGCATAATTCTCTTACATCCTTTCTGCATGAGATGTAGTTTGGTTCATGTCTACTTGCTGGCATAGCATTCGCTTAAAATGTTGCATTTATTTTGCATAATTGCTTCATCACAGCTACATTCACGCTATTTTGCGCATCGCACTGTTTTGTGCAGTTTACATTCGCGCTATTTTGCACACCTCACTTGTACTTGTTAGTACATTGCATTGTTTTGAACTTTCAAAACCGGCTTCGCGCAGCGTGTAAGTCCAACTTTCAAAATCGGCCTCGCGTAGCGTATAAGTCCAACTTTCAAAACCGGCTTCGCGTAGCGTATAAGTCCAACTTTCAAAACCGGCTTCGCGTAGCGTATAAGTCCAACTTTCAAAACCGGCTTCGCGTAGCGTATAAGTCCAACTTTCAAAATCGGCTTCACGTAGCGTATAAGTCCAACTTTCAAAATCGGCTTCGCGTAGCGTATAAGTCCAACTTTCAAAATCGGCTTCGCGTAGCGTATAAGTCCAACTTTCAAAACCGGCTTCGCGTAGCGTATAAGTCCAACTTTCAAAACTGGCTTCGCGTGGCGTATAAGTCCAATTATCAAAGTCTTCCTGCATATCATTTGCATCATGCCCCTGAACTACGCTGGTTTGATTCCTTGCAAAGGGATACGTAGGCAGCCTGTGGGCACAACCATTTATTTATCGGTATTTTGTTTGTTTGTCCAAGTCTTCGGCCTTGTCAAAAATGGGTCGTCTCTGGGCTTTGACATTCACTCCCGTCATTGTTATGACTTTCGAGTTCTGTCAAAGAGGGGCAACTGTAGACACCCCATTTTTGACCGCCCTTAAGACTTGGGCACTACTGATGGTTTGCTCGGTGTTGAGAGATGTGCAGGGCAAAGAATCAGTTTCTTTGGCTAGAAGAGAGGCAAATCTTTCAAAACACTTTGTTTAGGGTTTTGGAGTTGAAGAAAAGAGGAAAGGAGAGGAGAAAACTAGCTTGGGAGAAGTTTGGCATGAATCCGGATAGAAGCGAGTCGAGCAGCCCTCGCTGAATCGGGCTTATCTGTCTGTACACTTGGAGTTTAGCTATGGGGCCACCACCATCGGAAAGCTTACTTCCGGGGCTTCATTTTGCACTCAAGAATCTCCTAGAGCCAAGTCCGGGTGGGGGAGATATGAACAGTTGAAGTCGGGCATCATCCCGGTTGGATCGAATCTGCGCGGCTTCACGAAAAAGGGCATAACTTTTTGCATAGGAGGAATTGTGATGCAAGGTTTGCGCCATTGGAAAGATAACTTCCGGGGCTTCAATTTGGACACCAATCGGCAGTTTTTTGACCTTATCGGCCACCCATCGGCACTCTGTTTGTGCCGACCGGCAGATTAAAGTGGCCGACCGGCCTTTTTTGCTAGCCGACGACCTTCCGGAGCATTCTGTAGATTGAGTGGATTCCAGCTGTGCCAGCTGGAATGCACAGAATCGATCCCCCACGTGCATGTGTGTTTGTTTTGCACCTTGTGAGCCCTTGAACCCCTTGGCCCCTTTGAAGCTTGTCTTAGAAGCTTAGCATTGCTTATATAAGCACCTCTCCTCCTCCTTTGTTTAGGTTAGAGATTTGGAGCAAAAAACCAGACCTAATACATACATATTACATATATATCACCCTCTCTCTCTATATCTCCCTCTCTCTCTACATTTGGGTGTGTTAGAGTGATCAAACACCCTTGTTCTTGGGCCATTTCTTCATCAACTCATAGCACAAGGCATCCAACGCCTATTCCAACAGTTTGAGGCTGTTCTCCAGAGCTTAGGAGCACCTAAACTTGGTCCAAGAGGTGCTGGTTCATTGGTCTACAAGGGTGAGTCCTCATCTTCCCTTTTCTAGCCTTTTTTTGCTTCATATCTAAGCCATAGTTGATTGCACTTTTGGGCTCCGACCTAAACTTCAAATCATCATATTTTGAGGTCCTCTTCATGTTTGATTGAGGACCTCTTGCTGTTTGAGGATAGTAGCTAGCACTTCCTTCTTTATCTCTCCTTTAGGACCTAATCTTGCATGTTATTTTTGGCCTATGTGTAATCTGTTTTTGGGCATGTAGTAAACTGTAGATAGGCTTATTTTGAGCCCTTCTTCAACATTGAAGAAGGGCTCAACACTGTTTCGGACCTCCATGTTATACTTGCCTTTATATTCTCTTTTTGGTCCCATTTTTGTATGTCTTGGCAGCCCCTGATGTTGCTGTTTTTGGACCTTGGTCCGAACTAAAAGTGGCTTTATTTTGACCTCCTGAACATGTTTTATTAAGGGCATTTTCTTGTTTGGTGAATGTTTTGTATACCTCATGTTATAGCCACTTTTGAGCTTCATTTTTTGCATTGCATTTCTAATATATTTGTATACTGTTTTTGGGGCTGCCATAAACTGTAAATAGTATTATTTTGGGCCCCTATTCAATGTTGTTGAAGGGCCCTAACCTGTTTGGAGTTAGCAGCCGTGAGTTGCTTCATAACCTCATGTTTAGGGCCATTTTTGCATGCCATTGTTGCCCTATCTTTGCTTGTTGTTTGGCCATGACTTGTACTAGAAAAATGCTTATTTTGAAGCTGTTTTGCTTCTGTCTTCATGCTCCATGTCCATATTGTACATGCTTTGTATAGCTGTAAGCCATTTCGGGTGCCAAAAGTCCATGTTTCGGGACTATTCCATGCATCGGGTGTGTTTTCGCCTCATTTCGGGGCTGTTTTCCCCCACATTTCAGTGCTGAAATTCCATTAGCATGATTGCATGCCATTTCCATGCTATTGCATTGCGTATGCCATTGCCTCGGTTTGCGTGCCCGTGTGCACGCATTTCGAGGCACTCTATTTTCATTCATCGGCCTCTTATGTGAGTGTGGCTGAGGCTCTCTCATGTTAGTATAAGTCCATGTTGCATTCTATATGCCGTTTTAGCCAGTGCATTGCGTATGCCATTGCCTCGGTTTGCGTGCCCGTGTGCACGCATTTCGAGGCACTTCATTTTCATACTATGGCCACTGTTTTGGGCCTAACTAGAGCTGCCTAATTCATGTTTAAGACCATCCTTTGCTTATTTGCATGCTCATCTTGCATGTTTGCTTGTATCGGCATGTTGCATCCTTAACTCGTATGCCTAAGTTGCATTGCATCTTGCATGCATCACCTTGCCTCTTGAGATGAGTATGATAGAGGTTAGGCCTCCTTGTGTGTTTATTTGGTTTGCATTGCATTTGAAATCAAAGTTGCATACTTGGTTCTTTGGGCCATCATGCATGGAAATGCGTGATTGGTGGTCCGAGAATCGAGGCACATGTCCCTTTGAGTCATTACAATGATAAGAGACATGGTTGGTGCATATATGCCTTGAAATGTGCTGCCATGCTTTGCCTTGTCCTCTGTTGCTGTGGGTTGCAGGTTCTGCAGGAATACTCTGCCGACCGGCAGTGTAAGGTGCCGGCCGGCAATCTTTTCTCTGCCGACAGCTTCAATTTTGTGCCGGTGGCAACATCTCAGTGCCGGTGGCAATTTCACCCAGCCGGTGGTGTCTCCCAGCATCCAAGGAAGCAGTCCTGAAATTTTGGCAGCCTCCAGAGGAGCACAGGAAAGAAAACAGAGGCAGCCTACGCATGGCGGCGCGCTTCTCGAGGCGGTTTACTGTTTTCTTAGAATAATTAATTTGTTAATTAATCTGTAATATTTAATTAGCTCGCGTAGTTAATTAATTTGTAATATTTATTTGGTCCCTCCGAGCGAGGGCAAACTTGTAATAAGTGTGGGTGTGTGTGTGCATGTCTTCCAACCCCCACTTCTTTCTCCCTTTTATTTACCTGCTTATGATGGTAGATTAGGGCACATTTATTTTAGCATACCTTATGCTATGCATGCGTGCATCCATACATTTGCACTGCATGCATTAGGCTCGGTACATCATGCTAACTGCATTCGTACTTCAATTCAAAAATTGACTATGTGATAGTTGATCGCATTTCATATGCCATGCTTAGGTTAGCCGAGCCTGCCTAGATTGCATTTTTGCATGTGATGCATTAGCCATTTTTTTAACATGAACTAGGACATGCATGTTTGCTAACTAGTTTACTGTTTTGGCACGGAGTACGATGTAAGTATTTTTGCTTTAGCATCCAGCATGCGTGTGAGTGTTGCCATGACAGTATGCTTGCCATGCGGCTAAGTGCTTACATGAGATAAACTGCTTGAATGCCTGTGGGTGGAGGTCAAATTGCTTAAATTGGGATAATGCGTTAAAACTGCGACTTTTAAGCCCACTAGATAGTGGCAAAACCATTTTTTCCAAAAGCCCACTTGAAGGTGGCAAAACCTGCATTTTAGCCTACTTACGAGTAGCAAACCATTTTCAAAACGAACATAAAATGTTTTATTTCCAATTTGGGCGATTCGGTCTATACTTGTTTGCCGCGCGCATAACATAGTAATTCTAGGCTAACAATTGGTTTAAGAACACATAAAGTTTTCAAAAACGGATATCACGGTTAGTAGAGGCCGGTCTTCGGACCGGGCGAAAGGGGGTGCTCATAGCTGACCTTCCCCGATCGTACCCAAGCTCCCGAGCCGAGACAACTCCGGTGATGACGGACATGTGGCCTTCGGCACCGAGTCAGGGTTTCCTAAATTCTCCCATAAAAAATATTTAGGTGGCGACTCTGTATCTGGCAAAGCAGTCCATGTTTGGCACTACTTTTTCAAAAATCTGTTTCTCAAAACGATTTGCCAGATTTGGACTCTTTGGTTCAGATTAAGAACCGTGACACAAATTGAGTCCGAACTGTAGCATGAGGCCCACGGGCGCGTCTACAAGGGGCCCGTTGGTAGGGCCTGGTTTCTGGGGGACTGCTTCATGCGTCAGATTATGGGCTACCCTGAGCAGAGTGTCCCCGCAGCACCTCCGGTCGCCATGCGGTCCACTGAGGGGCTCACTCCCCAGGATGTTGAGTCGGCCATGCTGGGCACTGATGTATTTCTACATTTGGAGAAGAGAGAGTACGCGACCTACCGTCATACATACTTGATGCCTCCATTGATAGGTGTCCGTACCCCCACGAAGAGACCTGTTGGCATGCCATCATTGAGCCAGGCCCGGGCCATAGATATCCCTTCTACCAGCAGGGCCGGTACATCTAGAGGTGGGACTGGATTGGTTCCCCCAATTTCCCCGATGTATCATCAGGCCGAATGGCCTGTTATCCCGACTGAGTTGACAGGATAGGACTTCATACCCGATTCCGATAGAGCCCCCTATACTCGATCACCGGTACGTCAGTGATCCTGACTCATCATCGGTATATTCCACTGCTTTTCGTTTACCACTCAGGTACTCATTTATTTACTCATTGATGACTTGAACTTGTATCTGCAGCCTACCAGGGAGTATACGGAGGGGTTACTCGGGTTAGTAGCCTCACTCGAGGGCATGGTCCTGCGGAGAGAGATGTAGTTGTCCATCGTCGGTGTCCCGGTACTAATTAGTTTTCTTGCATTTACCATACTCCTGATGCCATGCTGATCTTGATTATTCCACTGCATTGATTGACTGTATGTGTAGAGCACATCTGACACACACCATATTTATGTACTGTATCTGCATACACCCACCCCTCGTAGTTTTCTTGTATCTGCATCAGATATACATACTTTGGCTGATGTATTCAAATTGCGCTCTTTCTTTTCAGATGCCTCCGCTATATACTGGGCCACAGGCCGGGCCATCCAGGCCTCTTCGGAGAGTTGGGAGAGGGGGTTCGACTCGTGGCTGAGGCAGACATAGAGCACTTGCCGTAGAGGAGGAGTCCAGCGAGGATGAGGAGTCTACACATCCCCAGTCAGTGACATCTGCTTGCAGAGAGGATGACTCTGGTTCCAGTTTTGGTAGTGGAGATGATGCCGAGGAGGATTTCGAGGGCGGCGACTCCGATTCCAATGATGATGATGGTGTAGAGACTGTTCCGCAGAAGAGGACGAAGAGGCCCTCTTACTCTTGTGCTTGGTAGCATTGATGCAGCTGTTCCCTGCTTTATTTCCCTTTTTTACTAG
The DNA here is from genome assembly GCF_055761805.1 of Camellia sinensis. NCBI lineage: Eukaryota > Viridiplantae > Streptophyta > Magnoliopsida > Ericales > Theaceae > Camellia > Camellia sinensis. The sequence goes on from NC_138961.1 coordinate 40,481,782, forward strand.
TAGTTGTAGCATATTGTACATTATTAGGCAGTTTTTATTTTCTGTAAAACTTGTACCCTTGTTGTAAAATGTTGTAACAAAGGAAGCATGATGGAATGAAACAACTTTTTGAACAAGTGTTGTATTTTATGTTCTCAGCATTACATCGCATCATTTTGCACAAAAATGAGATTGAATGGAATTGTGCACTGAAAATTGCCGAGTCAGGTAATGAACCGACACAACAAACTGAACAACTTAACTTACTAAGAAACAACGAAACCTTAGCAAGTTTACAACTCGATAAGCAAGACACAACAATGTTGATTTAACAAAGAGTAACAACTCGATAGAACTTGATAAGCAAGACACAACAATGTTGATCAAACAATGAGTAACAACTCGATAGAACTCGATAAGCAAGACACAACAATGTTGATCAAACAAAAAGTAACAACTTGATACACAAAACTCGCCAACTTGACAAAACTTAACAACTCGTTAAACAAAACAACGACTCGATAAACAAAACAATAACTCGATAGACAAAACGACAACTCGATAAGCAAGACTTAACAACAACTCGATAAACAAAATGTATTTCAGACGATCTGGATGACAGAACGCATCCGAAACAGAGGAAAACTCGCACCTTCAACACTCCCAATTAATGGAAATGCTAGTAACTCTCTTCTAGAGGCTAGGACAAGACCAAAGCCACACTTCTCTCCATGGTCGACCACCTAAGGGAGCTGGCCGACCCGTTTTTTTCAATGAAGACCAAAGGGGTGGTTGGCCTACCAGAAAAGGTGGTCGGCCGACCACTTGGCTTTGCAACCACTAGTTTATTGACACGTGTCCCCCGAATAGTGCCTTATCCTCTATAAAAGTCCCAGCTTCGTGGTTCATTCATTTTATCTCAGTTTTGCATCAAAATGGAGGCGTTCCTCATCCAAAATCTCACAGCTTGGGTAGCCTCTCTTGATGGCTTGAAAAAGTTGAACTTCAAGGGCTTCGGCTTGAATGCGCTATTCACGCTGGGCCGTACTCCGCTGCATCTTCCTTTCCTCCATGCCGCGGCAAGGTTTTGGAACCCGGTAACACACGTCTTTAGCTTCGGCGGGCAAGAGATGTGTCCAACCTTCGAAGATTTTCAAGCTTTAATGGAATCCGAGCGCAATGAGGAAATCTTGCCTCAACTCCGGTTTAGCCATGTCCAAGCCCTAGGACGAATGTAAGGCCTCACTTTACATGACGCTCGGTCTCTAATCTGCAAGGGGGAACTGGACATCCTCGGCTTGATTCATCGTTTTTCCATTGCTGGTGACCACGGCGACTATCATTGGCAGGGCTATCAGCGGCACGCACTTTGCCTATGCTTGCTATCTCATTTCTTGCTTGCCCCGGGCTCCGGTGGATTCTGTGTCCGGTTGATCGAGGTTGCCCAAGGTTTGAAGGAGGGTAAGAGCTGCATTGCCATGACATTGGCTGAGAAATTGATGGGCTTAGATGCTTTTCATCGCCAGGAGACGGCTAGGCTTGCGAGGAGCCCACTACTATTACAGGTAATGTTTCCCACCCAACCTCACATATGTATTGCTCACATCACTCGGCCCTCAAGCTCTGTTTTTTTCACAAAATCCTTTTCTTTATTTTCTCTCATCGTACATCTCTTTATTCTTTATTCTCTCATTTTTTTATCCCTCCCCAGGTGTGGTTGATGGACAAGTTACAGATTGTGGAGTCTTGCCCAGCATACTCAGCTCACAACTACTTTTTTCGACAACACCTGGTCGATGCCCTAGATGAGGGGTGGTGGTACAACTGGATGTGCAATTTGTCTGCAAACCGCATTGCTTGGCGCTGCCCTTGGCTCAATCTGCCGGCAATGAGTTACAACATGACCCGTCAACTTGGGATTCAATTGATTGGCATGACACACTGTGTCTTCTATTTTCCGTTCCGATTCCGGCGTTAGTTCGGGCACGATCAGACTTACCCGCTAGAGGGGATAGAGTACCCGGTTGCATTCCCGGTCCGAGGTGCATAGCTTGCCCGGTATGCCACAGCATGGAGGACTAGAGAGCTTCTGGCCCCCGCTCCCACTTTTAGTTGCACTTTGTCTGATGAGTGCTTGGATTGGCTTAATGAAGAGGCACAGGAAGGACCCACTTTGGCATCAGAGGCTTCGACCAGCTCTGGGAGAGGGCGCAGGGACACCTAGCTTATCTATGCCTCGGATTTATTGCTTTATTAGTACTTTCAAGTTTTCTTTATGAATGTAATAAAAAGCAACTTCAATTTGTATGCAAGAGCAGGAGAACTCTGTATTGAAATCAATGAAATTGAAGGTTGTGGATACTGAAAATTTTCCGCTTTGGTCCAAAAATGGTCTAAGTTGTAAGAAGATTAATTTTGAACAAAGTAAACTTTTATTAAAACTTTTCAAAACCATTTTCGATATGGATCAGAACTGGACACGCCTGAAATCTGTCACTGAGATGCACAACCACGGATCCTAGCAACTGGAAAGTTGCCCCTAGTCTGAATAGTACCGCGGCACTACAGAGCAACGGAAAGTTGCCCCTAGTCTGAAAAGTACTACACCGGAGATCATAAACGAACTCTTGAATGCAGAATAGACAAAGATGGCCGAGATGATCAAATGGACAAAGTTGATCGGGAAAAAGTTTATGGCTGAACTTCAGGATGAAGTTGCCTACGTATCCCAAAGATGGGAATCAAGCATTACGTAGTTCAGGCTCAGGTTCACTCGAGTATTTTCACTCTCCTTTTACGCTCTAACTTTTGCCAAGGCTGCCCTTTGCGGGTTTTCAACCTTGCGAGCTCAGTTTTTATAATTTCAAATTCTTTGCGCTCTGACTTTTGCCTAGGTCGCCCTCTCGGGTTTTCGGCCTAGCGAGCCTCTCAGGGGTAATATTTCTTCAACTTGTCCATGTTGATCGATTGTGAGAACTCTAGGTCATCTAGGTCCATCAGAACCACAACTCCACCTGACCAGATAGACTTAATGATATAGGGACCAGTCCAATTAGGTCTGAACTTGCCCCTAGGGTCATGAATGGGAGCTCGGTTGTCCTTGAGCACCAAATCTCCTTCTTTTAGATTCCTAGACTTAACCTTCTTGTTGAAAGCCAGGGCAATTCTGCGCTGATAACCTTGAACATGGTACAGTGCTTTCAGTCTTCTTTCATCAAAGAGCATGAGTTCCTCAAATTTGCTCTGATGCCAATCTGCTTCGGCTATCTGACACTCAGCTAGTACACGCAAAGACGGAACCTCAATTTTAATAGGTAGAACGACCTCCATCCCATAAATCAATGAACACGGAGTTGCCCCAGTAGAAGTTCGAATTGACGTCCGGTAACCCCACAGAGCAAATGGCCGCTTATCTGGCCAATCCCGGTATATTTCCACCATCTTCTGCAGTATGTGCTTGATGTTCTTATTGGCAGCCTCAACCGCTCCATTGGTTTGAGGCCGGTATGTGGATGACTTATGAAAAGCCACGTTGTATTTTTCTAAGAAATCAATCACTTCCTTCTTGAAGTGGGAACCATTATCTGAAATGACCTCGTTTGGGACCCCATAACGACAGATGATGTTGTTTCTAATAAACTTTGCAACGTGCGATGCCTTCAACACCACATAAGATTGGGCCTCAACCCACTTCGTAAAATAATCCATCGCGACTAGGATGAACTCATGCCCATTCGACCCCTTTGGAGTGACAGCCCCGATCACATCGATTCCCCAAACTGAAAATGGCCATGCTGAAGTCATATTATACAACTTCGACGGCGGAATGTTCATGCGGTTTGCATGGATCTGACACTTGTGGCATCGCCGAACAAAGCCGATACAAACCTTCTCCATGGTGGACCAATAATAACCTTGTCTGAGGATCTTCCGCGCTAGCATTACCCCGTTCATATGCGTACCGCATTCCCCTCCATGGATGGCCTCCATCAGGCGTTTTGATTCTTGAGCTTCAACGCGCAGCTTATGCATTCCTAGATGACCTCTTTTATACAATTTACCTCCGCAGATGATGAACTGAACGGCCATTCTTCTGATTGCCCTTTTATCCTTGGCATTTACCCCTGGTGGATATGCTTCCTTCTCCAAGAAATTCCAAATATCGTAATACTAAGGGTTCTCATCTTGAACCTTGTCTATAGCAGCGATCGACTCGTAAGCCGGCACAAATTTCTGGTCGATAATGACCGGACGCATCTGGACTCCAAACGGGATGTTTATCATGGAAGATAGAGCTGCTAGTGAATCTACGAACCTGTTGTTTTCTCATAATAGATGAGTGAAGTTTAGCTTCTCAAACCAAGGAATCAGTAGGTCCAAGGTTTGGTGGTACATTATCATCTTTTCCTCTTTGACTTTCCAATCCCCCTTAGCTTGGGATACGACAAGGTTCGAGTCCCCAATGACGTCCAACCGTCTTGCCCCTAGTTCTAGGGCTGCTTCTAAACCAGCAATGCATGCTTCGCACTCTGGTTCATTGTTCGAGACTTTGAATTGGAGTTTAAATGCTAAAGGGATACAGGAATTGTTGGGTGCTATCAGCAACACCCCTATCCCATACCGTATTGGTTTGACACTCCGTCAAAGTACATCGTCCAAGTTTCGTCTTCGATATGCAAAATGGCCTCATCTGGGAATAAATACTCAACTGCTTCACCTCCTTCCACGGGATGATCGGCTAAGAATTCTGCTACTGCTCTTCCATTGACTGACTTGCGCGTCACATATTTCAGATCGAATTCGGAAAGCAACAACAACCAATGAGCCAGGCTACCCATAAGTGCTGGTTTCTCAAAGAGATATTTGATGGGATCTAATCTTGAAACCAACATTATGGAGTGAGCTAACAGGTAGTGCCGCAGCTTCCTGGTAGCCCATACCAAGGCTAAGCAAGCCTTTTCCAACGGTGTGTAGCAGGTTTCATACTCTAGCATCTTCTTGCTTAGATAGCAGATGGCTCTCTCCACTTTGTCCTCTGATTCTTGCTCGAGCATGCAACCCATTGTAGTCTCAGTTACTGAAAGATACAAAATCAACGGTCTCCCCGGCTCTGGTGGTGACAACACAGGCGGGTTCTGTAAGTATTCCTTGATCTGTTCAAAAGCAGCTTGGCATCGGCCGTCCCATTGGAATTTCTTTCCTTTCTTTAGGAGGCCAAAAAGTGGTTCACAAGTCAAAGTTAATTTTGAGATAAACCGTTTTATGAATTGCACTTTACCCAGAAAGCCTCGTACCTCCTTTTCAGTCCTTGGTGGTGGCATTTCTAAGATGGCCCTGATTTTGGAAGGGCCGACTTCGATACCTCTCTGTGTAATCAGAAACCCTAGCATTTTCCCTGCTGTAACACCAAACGTACACTTCTGAGGATTCAGCCGCAACCGAAATTCTCTGATCCTTTGAAAGAACTTTTGCAAGGCGGTGTAGTGGCCCTCTCTTTCTTTGGACTTGACAATCATGTCATCCACATACACCTCAACCTCTTTGTGGATCATGTCGTGCAATATTGTGGTCGCGGCCCGTTGATATGCAGCTCCAGCATTCTTCAGCCCAAATGGCATTACTCTATAGCAATACGTCCCCTACGGGGTGGTGAATGCAGTGTTTTCTCGGTCTTCAGGTGCCATTACTATCTGGTTGTAGCCCGAAAAGCCATCCATGAACGAAAGCAAAGCATGTCCCGCTGTGAAATCCACCAACTCATCGATATGCGGCAAGGGAAAGTCGTCCTTCGGACTAGCTCTGTTGAAATCCCTGAAATCCACGCACACCCGGATCCTGCCATCCTTCTTCGGCACCGGAATGATTGTGCCAACCAAGTTAGGTATTCGGATACCAGCAGGAAACCTGCGTCAATTTGCTTGGTGACCTCTTCCTTAATCTTGAGAGCCCAGTCCGGGCAGATCCTTCTGAGTTTTTGTTTAACGGGTCAGGCCTCGGGTTTAAGAGGGATCCGGTGCTGTACAATCTCAGGATCGATTCCAGGCATGTCTTCGTAGCACCACGTGAAAACATCTTTGAAATCTTTTAATAAAGCGACTAAGCACTCGTGTTCCTCCGAAGACAACGTGGACCCGATCTGGACCAGTCGCGGGTCCTCCTCAGTACCAATATTCACAGTAGTGATTTCATCCATTTAGGGTTTAACAAATCTTTCCTGCTCTTGTTCAATTAAGCGTTGCAAAATCAGAGGAATTTCTTCCTCGTCGTTTTCATCAAAATTTTGAAAGTCTGAGTTAATGCAATAAATCAAGGGCACAGAAAAGTACTCAAAAACCACAGCCGCTTCATTCTCATTAAGCACATCCAAATTGTCTGATTCTTCGGTTACAACAGACTCAAAAGAGAAAGAAAAAGAAGACCTGGATAGGACTGTGGTATCCGGGTTATCACCCCCTAGAATACCGGACTCAAACTCAATCGAGTTGGAACCTGATTCCGACTCAACGGACTCGGTGGAATCAGATTCCGGCTCACTACCTGACCCGGTGCTGCTTGACAAAAATCCCTCTTCATACTGCCAAATGAGAGAGGGTGCGATAGATGCATCCAAAATGTTTACTTGTAGGCCCGTAGCCATTTCATTCCCGATCACGTATACCGAGAAGTTATCCCCCAAGCACTTCTGTGCAATCGGAGGATCTGAATGTAGACACGCCAGCGCTACCCCCATTTCACTTTCGGCGTCCTCAGACTCCATTTTCTTGCTCTGCTCAACCTTAGCTAATGGGTCTGTCTGCTCTTCGACAACGTCATCCCCGGATAACTGCAGGTCAAAGAAGATCTCAAACCCGGGCCTGCGCTTTCTCTCCACGTTCAACCATGGTTCCGGGAAGCCGCAAAATGGAAAGTCCTCCCCCTTCGTGACGAAGCGTCCGTTTAAGGTACCCTGGATGGGTTGGTGCATTAACTCATATGGCATCCGTACCTTTTTTGCTCTATCTCTCCCAGCCATCTCCTTACCTTTCCCGATCCAATCCTCTTTGGTGGGCAAATAACCCAAACCAAAGGTATGTGGGTTGTGTGGCACTTCGGCCAACGCTGCAACGCCCTTCCGGCCGCTCTTTCCCAATCCCATGCCGGGGATGTGCTGAAGCTTGTTCATGAGGTATACTAATTGAGCACTGACATACACCCCCTTATTAACAGAAAAAATGTTCTGCACGACCCGGGCCTCAGCCAGAGTGAAACCGGATAAGAACACATCCTCCATACCGTGCTCAATTTCCAAGACTGGTGTAGACACCTCTGGTGGTGGATGGATCAATGAATTCCCAAAAACAATGGCTACTCCCTTCCCATGGGGGTATTTCACCATTTGATACAAGGTGGATGAAACTGCCTTCACCTAGTGCAACCACGGCCGCCCCAAAAGTAAATTGAAGGTCGCTGGGACTTTTAAGACGTGAAAGTCTACCTCATGCTGTCCCGGCCCAACCTTGGCCTGAATTTTCACTGTCCCCATTACTTCTCGGCTCGTGTTGTCATATGCCCGAATCACCTGGGCTGTCAGCACAAAGTCTGCGGTCATTAAACCGATGGCATATGCAGTTCTTGCCGGGCACACATTGATGGCGGACCCTGTATCGACAAGCACCACGGGTATCCATTTGTTTCTACACTCCACAGAGATGTAGAATGGCTTGTTATGACTCGCACCCTCAGGTGGCAACTCCTTGTCGGAGAAGGTTAACATCGGGGTAGCTCCTCCAGAAAAAACTAAGCCCACCAGCTGTTCAGGCGTGGTGTCTATAGAGAGCTTGGCCTTGTCCTTGGCTGATAAGACAGCTTGTCGATACACTCGTGATGCCATAAGCAGTCCCTAGATGGAGATGTCTGCCTGTATCTTTTTTAACTGCTTCAGTACAGCCACTTCTTCGATTTGCTTCTCTTTTTGCTTCTCTACCTCCTTATCTTTCCCAGATGCCTCTGGCTGATCTAGATGTGGAGGCTTGAAATACCGTCCACTCCTAGTCATATGGTCGACTTCACCAATGTACCAGGTATCGTGTGGTTGATTGCTCCCCCAGTTCTCATCCGTGTGGGCAAGACATAGATCATCGTCTTCCCACCACGTTCCGTCGGCAGCCAACAGACACCTATCCGGCTCCGGTACAATTGTACTAGCAGTACTTTCTGCCCACATGCCCGCAGCGTTCTCCATCCTCGTGCACACAGTACTTTCAGTCCCCACGGGGGCCTTGGATTTTATAATTCTCTCAAACTCCTCGATTCCTTTTTGCTCTAACTGCGTCAGTACAGCTGGCTGCTCTATGACTCCGGTATTCAAAATGCCCAGATCCTGAACGAAATTCTTAGCACCGGCGCTCTCCGGCGATGCATCCTGATTTCTGGCCCTTCTGGCCACAACTGATATTCTTGCCCCTACTGGGCCGTGTTCTGGTTGGAACTCTTCCACAACATCCGGTTGATCATCTAGCCACCCGGCAACCTTTGCTGACTCCCCAAAATCTGACCAGTTAACTACCATGCCCTCGAGATCTTGTTCATCGAAGAATTGAAGGTTAGCAAAGTCCCTTTCCACAGTTGCTAAGTCGTCTATCCCTCTGACCAGATACATCCCCCTGTATCACACAAAACTCTGCCCCTACCGGCAATTTCACATTTGGCCCAACCTGGCCTACTGATAGAATATAGTCACTCGGATTGTATACCTCCTCAACAAAACTCCCAGATTCCTCAGATTCTGACTCAACAATCCTATTCTGCCTTGAAATCTCCCTTGTTCTATTTTTGCCAGTCACCACCATTGGTTCAAGTTGGGTTCTGGAGATGTCTAACATGCACAAGTCAGTGCAGTCAGGAAGGAGCACCTCCGGCTTGGGTAGGTGGGACGGGGTAATATATATGTTAGGATCGTAAGGCATGACCCCAGTCTGGATTAAGTTGATACGTTTGGGGGTTGGAGCTTGGTTGTGCAGTGGGAGAGGGTTTGTTGTGACATTGGATTTTTCTAGAGGCACAATCACCTGCTTGTCAATGAGATCCTGAATCTCATGACGCAATCTAAAACATTGGTCAGTGTCGTGACCATGTTATTGGTGATACGTGCAGTATTTTGCTGGGTTATGAGAGGGAGGGAGTGGATTTGGCAATGGCCTCGGCTCTAGGGGCTTTATGCGCTCTTTCCTGATTAATACCCCTAGAGCCTTGGACAGGGGCATATATAATGGGGTGAAGGTTCATTGGCCTCGAGGTTGGTATTTGGTGGTTTGTGTGTTGCTTCCGGACGCGCCGGAGAAAGGCGTAGCTGCCATGGGTCTTAGAGGGGGAATGGTGGTGACCATGCTTACTTCTGAAGCTTTAGCATTTGCGGCAGTGCTGGTGCTTGTATTGTTGTTGCGGTTGAAGGTTCTTCTGGGTTGCTCTCTGTCATTATCAATCAAGCCCTGTTTCAAGGCATCTTCAATCTGTACTCCCATCTCATGCAAATCTGAAAAGGTAGGGAAAGGGAGCACGATCATTTTCTGCATCAGCTTAGGCTGGAGATTGCGCACAATCATCCGGATTTGGTCTTTATCAGTAGGCCTTAGGGTCATCATTGAGGCCTTCGCTCTCTACCTGGCTACGACCTCCGAAAAAGTCTCATTAGGCTCCTGCCTTGTTGTCTCAAGATCACGGATTATAATCTCGATTTGTGTATTATGGGAGTACTGTGCATTGAAAGCCTCAGCCATCTTATCCCAGTTTCGCTTAACATCGTCTTCTAATTTTGCGTACTAGATAACAGCCACACTCGACAGGGTTCGGCCGAATAATGAAAGCTTCTGCGGTCTGGTGAGGCCCATCAGCCACAATATATCTGAGAACAACCGGAGGGGCACCATGGGATCCCCAGATTTGTCAAAGTGGTCGATTTGTGGCATTTTGAACCTATCTAGCAGCGTCACAGCCACGTCAGTATACCCGTCCTCAATGTCCGGGATAGACTTCACCCCTTGGGATTTCTTGAACAACTTCTCAAGCTTGCTCAGTTTCAACGCGGTAGGGTCGACCTCAAACTCGAAGGGAGACTCTGGTTGATTGATAGGCGTAGGTGCCTTGGATAATTGAGGTAGAATCGAGGGCGGAGCCAACCTTGTTGGAATGTCCGTCTCTCCCTGGACATTTAGCACCTCCCTTAGTGGCGGAATTCCTGGTGGGGTAGGAGCTTGGTGCGAAGCAGATACCCCGATTTGTTGTTGCAACTTGGCAATTAACTCTGCCTGCTGGGCCATGATCTCGGCCTGTTGTTTGGCAAATTCATCTCGACGAACAGTGTCCTGCTGCATGGCTCTCATGGTGTCCTACATCTGATGCATCATTTCCTCAACTTCTGTCGTTTTCGCCATACTGCTCTGATCTATCTGAACTACCGGTAGGTCTAACTCTGGTGTAACCTCGGGAAACTCAACCTGACTGTTCAAAGTCCATTGATCTGGCAATCTTTGCTCGGATACACTACGTTTCCTTGACCTCCATTTGATAATTGGGGGTAGAGAGTGGAACACTAGTTGTCCGTCAACCAGATCCTCAGATCGATTGAGTTGGCAACCTCTTGTCTAGAGTGCTTGGGGAATATCTGCTTGGTCTGAATCAATTGTGCTAAACTACCTAGAAAAAAGATAAATAAAGCAACAATAAGGAAATAAACAACCAGACAAACGGACAGCATAACGGCTTAAAATAAATACACGACACATAGTCGGGCATCACAACACACAGTCGATAAGCTGAAAATACTGTTCTCAAACACTGATCATTATCCCCAAATCATTGCCCCCAAAACTGAATCTGATACCCGCAGATAACTGATTCCCAAAATACTGAACCAGTGCCCGCAGGCCTGATGTCCCAAACTCGCAAACTGATACATGCATTCCTGTAGAGACGCACTCTAAATTCACATAACAAGCAACTGAGAGCCAAAAACACCCCTATATTGCTAAGGTTTCACTACGCACACAACGGTTTCAAACAACCTGTAATCGGGCAAGCAACCTATCCTAGGTATGGAATGGTCACTATGGATTCCGATATGCACTAGGTCAAATGGTCAAAAAGGGTGCCCCGGTAAAACCGGGGTTTGTGTTCCCGTCGTGGCAGAGCTCACAACCGGTCAGCCTCATGGCACGCTTCTCGAAGCGAGCCTCCGGCAAATCGTTCAGGAATAGCATACGGCAAACACGGTGTCCTAGGCACACCAATGCAAATGCAATGCGAAGAAACACACAAGTGTAGTCAAAACCAGATATCACGAGTTTGAGTCAAGTTCTCTAACTCCCGAGCAGAGTTGCCAGAAACTGTAGACATCCCTGAACGTCCCAGGAGGATGAATCCTGTTTTGTTCATTTGGGGCTCACTACAGTTTAGGACTCAAAGTCACGGTCCTGTATCTAATCTCACAGAGTGAAATGCAAGACCGATGAATCATCAAAGAGTCCAAATCCGGCAAATCGTTTTTGAAAACAGATTTTTTTTTAAAAGAAGTGCCAAACATGGACTGCTTTGCCAGATACAGAGTCACCACCTAAATATTTTATTTTGGGGAATTTAGGAAACCCTGACTCGTTTGCCTAAGACCACGTGTCCGTCATTACCAAAGTTGCCTCGGCTCGGGAACTTGGGTACGATTGGGGAAGGTCACTTCGTGAGCACCCCCGCTCGCCCGATCAAAGATCAGCCTCTACTAACCATGATATCTAGTTTTGAAAACATTATGCGTTCTTATTCCGGTTATTAGCCTAGATTTACTATGTGATGCGCACAACATACAAGTATAGACTGGATCGCTTGAATTGGAACAAAACATTTCATGTTTGGTTTTTGAAAGCGGTTTGCTACTCGCAAGTAGGCTAAAAATGCAGATTTTGCCACCCTCGGGTGGGCTTAGGAAACATGATGATTTGCCACTCTCAAGTGGGCTTAAAACTCACAATCAATGCATTATCCCAATTCAGGTAATCTAACCTTCACCCACAGACATTCAGGCAATTATATCACATAAGCACGTAGTCTCATGGTGAGCATGCTATCATGGCAGTCACTCACACACATGCAAGGATGCTAAAGCATAAACACTTACCAAGTACTCCAAGCCAAAACAGAAGATATGTTAAAAATCCATGCATGATCCTAACTATACAGAAATACCTAATGCAACACATGCAAAAATACAACTACAATAGGCTCGGCTATTCTAAGAATGGCATGTGAAATGCTACAACAAACAAGTATTCAACTTGGAATTGAAATACGATGCAGTTAGTATGATGCGCCGAGCCCAGTGCATGTAAGATAGATGAATGAATGCAAACATGCTGTCATGAGTATGCTAATTGAAACATGCCCTAAACTAACCATCATAAGCTGGTAAATAAAAGGGAGAAAGACGTAGGGTTGAAAGACATACATCTCACACATGCACACTTATTATAACAATTGTGTCCTCGCTCGGAGGGTCTGAATAAATATTACACAACCAAAATGGATAATAACTCACAGCTAATTATTACACAATTCTAGCTAATTAACAAATCAACTAAGTAAGCAATAAACTAGCATGCAAACTATGTAGAATGGACTGCCTCGGCTCTGTTTTGGATGACAATGGATGCATGCATGCTCGAGTCGCCTTGTCGGGAGATTCCATAGCGATGCCTCATCTCGCCTTTGTTTGCAATTGATTTTCGAAAGTTGCACAAGGCTCCAGAAGGCTGAAACTCCACCCTGGGAGGACTGTTGACCAGCTATTGGCTTGGGAAACACCTACCGACCACCCTTTGTGGTGGATACCAAAAAAAGGTGGTCGGCCTGCCAGAAAACCTGGTCGGCCGACCACTTTCTGCCCCTGGATCCTGGTTTTCTACAACACAAAGCAAGAGAGAGACATGGCAAGGTATTTTCAACAAATGTGTGCACGACCACACTCCCCGTCCTTGCATATGCTCTAGGAAGCGTAGCCCTCGATCCTTGGGCCACCAACCACGCATTTCGATGCATGATGGCCAAGGGACCGAATTGCACGACTTGATATGGAATGAATGCACAAATGAACACGACAAGGTGTAGACACCCCATTTTTTACCATCCTCAAGACTTGGACGTCACTGCTTGAACACGCGGTGATCATCCATGTTTGTGTTCGTCTTGAGTTCCCGGAGATCTTGGCTACGTGCCTTGCCTCAGGATCTCTCGATTCGACTGTTTTGTGTTTGGTTTTGCACCAAACACTTGTGTTTTGCCTTGGAGGGGCAGGGAATGGCTTGTAGGCCATCCACACACTCCACCGGCCATGGCTTGAGGCCACCGGCTGTGTTTTGCTTCCACCGGCCAAATGTTTGGCCGGCCGGCACTATAGATGGCCTGCCGGCTATCTTTTTTTGGTCAATTGCATTTTTGGCCGGCCGACTACTGTGCATCTGCTTTTGCAGATATTTTGGTGCAGCTGGCATACACTTTCACCCCCTTTATACACGTGTATGAAGGGATTGCCCTCTTGTTAGCTTCCTTTGGAAGCTTTACAAGGCCATTTGTCTTTAAAAGAGAGCCTCCTCTCTCTTGTTCAGGGGTTAGACAATTTAGACAACATTTTCAGAGGGTTTTGAGTTTTAGGGTTAGGGTATATATATCACTCCCTCTCTATATCTCCCTCTCTCTCTACATTTGTGTGGGTTAGAGGGTGCAAAAGGGTCTAGTTCTTGGCCATCTGAACTACACCTCCTAGCACAACACCTCCATCATCAACCTAAGGAGCTTGGAGGCCATTTCCAGAGGCTAAGGGACTGTTTTTTGGACCAAGAGGCTGCTGTCCCCTTTTGGCTACAAAGGTTTCTGCAGGAAGTTTTGGCCGGCTGGCCATATATACTGCCGACCGACCAAATATATTTGGCCGAGAGCTCAATGGATGGTCGATGACCACTTCAAAATGGCCGGTGATGACCCCACTTGGTCGGTGATGCTCCCTAATATCCATAGAGCGCTCCTTGGGAGTTGTGTAATCTTCAGAAGAGCAGAGCAGGGTAAACAGAGGCAGTTTGTGCATGGCAGTGACTTCCGAACGGAATCGAGCGCACATTGCATTGGGCCCTCTTCCTGAGGATGTTTACTGCTTTCATTAGATTAGTCAATTTGTTAATTAATTAATTGATTTGTAATATTTAATTAGCTTGTAGGTTAATTAACCTGTAATATTTATTCGGACCCTCCTAGCGAGGGCAAATCTATAATAAGTGTGCGTGAGTGTGTGTATGTCTTCCAACCCCCACTTCTTTCTCCCTTTTACTTACCTGCTTTTGATGGTTAGTATTAGGACATGTTTACTTTAGCATACCTTATGCTATGCATGCGTGCATCATTCATTAGTCTTGCATACACCAAGCTCGGCACATCATGCTAACTGCATATGTATTTCAAATGTAACATGAATACATGCTACTTGTGCATTTTCACATGTCATTTATAGACTAGCCGAGCCGACTCTAGTGACATTCCGTATGCGTTGCATTAGGCATTTAAACATGGACTTGGATCATGCATGATTGCTAACATGTTCTTATTTTGGCACGGAGTACTAGGTGAGCTCTTTACGCTTTAGCATCTCACATGAGTGTGAACGTTAACATGATAGCATGATTACCATGAGGCTAGATGCTTATGTGATATAAACTACTTGAATGCCTGTGGGTGAAGGTTGGATTGTTTGAGTTGAAACAACTCGTTGAAATCCGTGCTTTAGCCTACTTGCGAGTAGCAAATTTCAAACTGTTTTTCAAACAAACGGATATGCAAATTTCAAACTGGTCTATACTTGTTTGTTGTGCGCATAACGTAGTAATTCTAGGCTAATAACCGGAATAAGAACACATAACGTTTTCAAAATCGAATATCACGGTTAGTAGAGGCCGATCTTCGGATCGGGCGAGAAGGGGTGCTCATAGCTGATCTTCCCCAATCGCATCCAAGCTCCCGAGCCGAGGTAACTTTTGTGATGACGGACACGTGGCCTTTGGCATCGAGTCAGGGTTTTCTAAATTCCCCCATAAGAAAATATTTAGGTGGCGACTCTGTATCTGGCAAAGCAGTCCATGTTTGGCACTTCTTTCAAATATTTGTTTCTCAAAATGATTTGTCGGATTTGGACTCTTTGGTTCAGATTAAGAACCGTGACGATTTGAGAGTCCTGAACTGTAGTGAACCCAAAACGAACAGAACGGGGGGGGATTCCCTCCCGGGGCATTCGGGGACGTCTACAGCTTCTGGCGACTCTGCTGGGGAGTTAGAGAGCTTGACTCGAACTCGTGATATCCTGTTTTGATTTCATTTGTGTCTCTTTGCATTGCATGTGCATTGGTGTGCCTAGGACATCGTGTTTGCCATCTGCCATTCCTGAACGGTTTGCCGGAGGCTTGACTTTGTCAGCTCTGACAGTATGGGAACACAAACCGTGGTTTTACCGGGACACCCTTTTCGACCATTCGACCTAGTGCATATCGAAATCCATAGTAACCATTCCAAAGTAGGATAGGTTGCTTACCCGATGATAGGTTGTTTGAAAACTGCTGCGTGCATAGTGAAACCCTAGCTCCTGACAAAAATAGGACAGGAAAACCCTACCCCTCCATAGGGGTGTTTTGGCTCTCTTTACTTGCTATGTGCCTTTAGAGTGCAACTCTACAGGGAACGTACATATCAGTTTGCAAGTTTGAGTATCAGGCCTGAGGGCACCAGTATCAGTTTATGAGAATCAGTTATATCTGTGGGTATCCAATTCAGTATTTTGGGGGCTGTGATTTCGGGCAACAATGGTCAGCAGTAGAGTACAGTTGTTCGGCTACATCTGTGTTTGATCTATTTGGGCTGAAACGCTGCTTGTTTTTCCTTTCAGTTCAAAAAGTTGATACAGAATAGCTAGTGTTCCCCCTTGCTGAGGCAAGATAGATATCTGATTCGTCAGTCACCGTTCAGTACAGCGGACTTATCATGACGCAGAATTCAGAGGAGATTGTGGTTATGACGGCTGTATTAGATTAAGGAATCACACTGCAAAGCGAGACCAATGTCGATGTACCGCATCCACCCAGGTCACCTGTCGCGCACCCGGTCTGGACCCCCCAGTTGTATCAGGCTCGTGAACCCACCACATTCGAATTGATGGGAATGATAGGTGACCTCCAGAGGTCCGTGGCGGATCTCGCTTACGGAATGTCAGCTTCGCCACCAGCCGCACCGTATGTCGGGAATTTTGTACCACAGGAGCCCCCACTGTTGGGACGGATTGTGATCGAACTTAGCCAACCCGAGGCGGCCTCCAACTATAATAATGACGTATCAACATTAACCCAAACCCTCGATCAGGATGAGGCCAGAAGCAAGAACAAAATGAAGGCAGATGCCGATCCCATTGAACAATTACTGTGGGTAGTCGAGGCTTTGAAAGCCGAGGGGATGAGTAAACATCAGGTATTCGCAGTCGTAGCTAAGACTGTGGATGATGTTTTCCCCACTCCAACCGAAGGCAGTACAAGCCAGTTAGAAAATCGGGATAGGCCCCGTCATGCCAGAACAGTTCCTTCCACTCCCAACCCTGCACCTGGGAAAGATCAGAAAGCCAAGGCGGCGCCTGCCGACCCTTTCGCTAGTGCATCTAGCAAGAATACTCAACCTTCAAAGTACCTGCCCCGAGGGCAGAGGGTATTTCACGCTCTCTATATGCCGCTGTCAAAGGCACTTCAGATCCTTGCCGAAAGGGGGCATCTTAAACCCTTGGAGCCTTGGCCTCTCCCAAAGAATCTCCCAACCACACATGATGCTGCCTTGTACTGTGCGTACCACCAGCAAACCGGTCATGCTACTGACAATTGTTTTCGCCTCCGTCATGAGGTGCAAGACTTGATCGACAACGAAGTTGTCCTCCCGCCTACCTCAGCCAAGTCTGTTACTACCCAATTATTGGATTTTGAGGATACTGATACTGATACTGCGAATATGTAATCAGGAAGTGAGCCACTTGCGGGCGGCGCTCAGCTTATTTTGGATGTGGCGTCTGGCACGCATTTTTGGAGCATCTGCGAATGCTAGTTTTGTAAATTCTGGCTTGGGTGTCGAGTCAGTCTTTTGTTTTGTTTTGAGTCTGTCTCATTGTCTTGAGTCAGTCCTTTTGCTTATGGGTCTGTCTTGTTGTAGCGAGTCAGTCCCCTTTGTATAGAATGTCGGGTGATTCCGGAGCTGTTGCCTCGAACACCGTTTTGTTTTGTAATTACCCTTTTGCTTTCTTTTGAGTCTGTCTCTATCGTGGAGCCAGTTACAACTAAGGAATATGAATGAAACAGCTGCAGCTATCATGTTTCCATGCTTACTACTATTCTGAATTAGTTGTGCCAGGGGACTTGAATGGAACAGCAGTACATTCCACCTGTTCTCTTATGCCCTGAAAATCATTGCATTGACCTAAGTTTTTCAAACTTTTTGAACACTGCGGTGAAAATAAAGAGGAAGGAATTCCTTGGGTTTTGTAAAATTTGATCAAATTGAGGGAAAGAGAGGCGCGCTAAGCCCTTAATGATTGAAATCATGCTTGTCAGCGTGAGTACTGAGAAGGACCCTGGCTTGATCCAGACTGGTTCCACACTATCTTCAGCCCGAGCGATTTGTTGCTTCTTTAAAAACTTTCAAAAACAAAATGTTTTGCGCGGTCCTATGAAGACCTGTGTGGGATCACTCTTGAGATTGTGCAGCTTAGGATCGCTCTTAGCCTCAAGACTCGAGCCCTTGCTTTAAAGCTTTGAACCACAATTCGGAGTGTTCAACGATCGACCATCAAGAGAGGCTTGTGTGGCCAAGCAGCCCTCGAACAAGAGGCACTAAAGTCAGATCAAGAAGATCAGATCTCATCAGAAGAAGCCTGTAAAGCTAGAACAGAAGCACCCCTCCAAACTAGGGGCAAAAATGTCCGATTTGCTCAAAGAGCCGAAGATGGGTCCTTCAGTAAGTCAATGCAACAACCACTCCCCTGGATACGGATGGCTTCAAAACCCTAAAACCATTTGGCATGGACTTGTTACACTTTTATCCCTGAGAGGCTCGCTGGGCTGAAAACCCGAAAGGGCGACCTAGGCAAAAGTTAGAGCAAAAGAAAATATATACAAAAAAAAAAGAAGAAAAAAATATACAAAAGAGAGGAAAAAAGAAAAAGAAAAATATATACAAAAGAGGGAAAAGAAAAAAAATAATATACAAGAGAGGAAAAAAATGAGAGAATTGAATAGAAAAAGGAAAGAAAAGCTCGCAAGGTTGAAAACCCGGAAGGGCGGCCTTGGCAAAAGTTAGAGCATAAAAGGAGAGGTTAATACTCGTGTGTACCTTAACCGGAACTACGTAAGGCTTGATTCCCATGTTTGGGATACGTAGGCAACTTCGTCCTGAAGTCCAGCCCCCAACGCTTTCATAGTGACTAAGTCCATGCAATGGTTTTTAATCATCCTTGACTCCCATGTTTGGAATATCTAGGCAGCTTCGCCCTGAAGTCCAGTCCTATGCACTTTCAAAGTGATTGTGTCCATATATTGGTTTTGACCATCTTCGTCTTCTTTGTATCCGAGAAAGTTCGGTCGTGATCATCACTAGTGAGGACTGTTTACAATATGCTGCGACATCATCCAGACAAGGGGCAACTTTCCGTTGCCATGAGTCGCCGTTCAAACCAGGGGCAACTTTCCATTGCCGTGCAGCGTCCTTCAAACAAGGGGCAATTTTTCATTGCCTCCAATCCAAGGTTGTGCATCTCGAGAGTAAGTTCCGCGCTCGTTGGGCGGCGGCCGTTTGCCAAAAAAATAGTTTTTGAGAATTTTTACTGAGGATGACTAGTTTTCTCGAAAATTGTTTTATTTTTCAAAACTGGACCATTTTCTGGGACCCAAAAAAGGAAAATTTTCAATGCTCATAGCCTGACTTGCATGGTTTTCAGATCAAAAATTGAACAAGTATATTAATCTAACTCTCATATTGGTCACAATTATTTTAGTAGAAAGCCAAAACAAAAAATGGTCATAATGATGAACTAGGGGCACGGTTGAGTCAGGCTTCCTGTTTTTCCCCCATCGCCAACATACTTGCCAAGAAGGGCACAACTCAAGCTGTCATTAAAGGGCTAAAAGCTCTCTCAACCTCCGAGCAACGAGGTATCGAACCAAGTGCGAAGCACGAATCTGAAGGGATCAAGGTACTCCGTTCCCTTACCTGGGGCATTGACCAAGCGCCACCGGAAGAAACAGCCGTGAGCTAACCATGTCGGGCGTGAACCCACAACTTCCTATTCATCCATTAAACATCCTGGGGAGGGATAAAAATGAGAGAATAAAGAATAGAGAGGTGTAAGTTGAGAGAAAGAGTGAGCAAAAAGGGTTTTGAGAAAAAAACCGAGCTTGAGTGCCAAAGTGATGTGAGAATCACAAATGAGAAAAGGATGGGAAACAATACCCAGAGAAACTGGCTCCTCATGATCTGAGGTCCCCCGTCTCCGTTAACACGTTTGTATGTCGTGTCTTTTGTTTTGTTTACCTCAACCTTTGTTTTGAGTCTTTTCCGAGTGTGTCTTGTTGTGTTTAGGTTGTTTACCCTTTTGTCTCCGCTGTTGAGTCATTCTCGCTATGTCCAGTTGTAGGCTCACTACCCCGGTTTAAAAAAAAAAAAAAAAAACCTTCTTCAATTTCAAAAATTAATCGTTTTGTGCTCAGAATGTTGTGCCATTCTCCACATTTGTGCAAAAACATGATTTGGTTCTTTCATGCAACTACAGGGTCCACCCCCGATAAGTGCTAACAAGAAATCCTGGGCCTCTTTGAAGCTTCTGGGTTTCAGATCGCATCTGAGTGTGCTTCAACTTCAGTAGATTCAACCTTCATGGTCCGTCTTGTCAGATTTGGGCTATTTGTTCAGGATTGGCTGTGTGCAAGATGTGCCAAGCGCTGTGTTATCAGCTGTATGCAGATTAATCCCCAGTAGAGTATGAGCCGAGTGTTCAGAATGTCCAGTGGTTGGTATAGGTTGCTTTGCTATTGGCTAGTTAGTTATTTGATTATTACAATGCAAGTGTTCAATTTTCAGACAACAGATCAATTTCATTTACATTGGGGTGCAGCATGATGCAATGCGATGCAATATATGAAATGTACAAGTGCAACACTTTTTCAGACAAAAGTTTGTTTTATTTCATCCTCTTTTGCCAAGTACATAGTTTTGGAAATAAAAATCTGCCTGTGGCAGTACAAGGTACTCTAACTACCAGCAAAAGGTACAAAAGAAAAAGAAAAAGAAAAACAGCAAAAATTTGGATCAATGACAAAGGATCTCAGGCCTGGGAGTCCGTCCTAGTCCTCTTCCTGGACGAAGGTCCAGGAGCATCATCAGTGCTGTCATCTGAGCCTGAGCCCGAGCCGTCTCCGGTCTCTTCCTCGGACGACTCTGCCTCCGCCTTTGCCTCAGCCTCGGACTCATCATCATCATCAGGGATGGGTGCCCGTGAGCTACTCCCAACATGGGTGTGCCCCGCCTTGGTGCGGGGGTATACTCTGCCATCTCCTCCGGTAGGAACAGAAGGTCCAGCTGGAACACCTCCCACGGTGGGAATCTGGAAAGGAGGTTAAAAAGTATAAGAGGCAAATGCATCAGTATGCCGTGAGCAGTTTATCAGTGCAGAATGCAGTGTATGAGTATAGTGTGCGAATGCCGTGAGCAGTTTATCAGTGCAGAATGCAGTGTATGAGTATAGTGTGCGAATGCCGTGAGCAGTTTATCAGTGCAGAATGCAGTGTATGAGTACAGTGTCAGTATGCCGTGAGCAGTTTATCAGTGCAGAATGCAGTGTATGAGTGCAGTGTGCAAATGCCGTGAGCAGTTTATCAGTGCAGAATGCAGTGTATGAGTATAGTGTGCGAATGCCGTGAGCAGTTTATCAATGCAGAATGCAGTGTATGAGTACAGTGTATGAATGTCGTCAGCAGCTTATCAAGTGTTATGTTGTGCACCAGATTATGTGAAGCAGCTTATGTGTATGGTTTGAGACCATGATCAGAAGAACATACCGGAATGCTATAGAGGGCCAGGAGGTCGAAAGTCCGCTGCAACATCCCCATCATGGAGGCATTCAGCTCCAAGGACTGCCGGGTATACTCGGAAGAAGCCTGCAAAAGTATTAGATGTATCAGTATTCTGAGGAATATCAATAAACTTAAATAAATTGACAGTGCAAGATGAAGTAGTACATACCGGAGGTAAGTCATGGAAACCGACCAACTCGTGGTCAGTCGGAGGAGGAGCAAAGGGGATCTGGTAGGTCGCCCCACCCTGCCCTCTGTATGCCAGTGAAGTGGGTAGCGCTGGCCAGCTAACCCCCCGACCCCTCCGAGCCCCACTCCTGCCACGGACATGAGCTGTCCTCGACGTCCCTGCCCCTGTTCCTGCTCCAACTACGGGCACCGCAGGTCCCCCTCTCTCAGCTCGGCAGCCACTACTCAGGGGCCGCATAATGTACGCCCGAACATACTCTGAGCAGTTGCCCTCGCCCCTAAAGCCCTCCGTGTCCTAGCTGATCGTGTAATCGGCCATCTCCTCGGCAGTGCACCTCTCGGTGTCCCTCATGTGGGTAGGAGGCGGACCCGGAACTATCTACTCCGGCAAACCCAAGGTCTGGTGTAGGAAACGCTCACCCAGGTACCAAGCCCGACAGACCAGGCCCTCCAGCAAAATCCTGAAACGTGCAGTCTCCTCTGCACCAGCAAATCGATCTCGAATCATCGCAGGCAATAGAGCCCAAGGCTGCCAAGTGATCTGTAAATGACATGCAGTTTGTTATCTACTGATGTTGAAAATATACTGTAAAACGAAGCTTAAATAAAACTCTAAAAGTTGAACATACCTCTGCGGGAGTAATAGTGTCAAAGTAGCGGCGGAAAAAGATGAACGTCTCCCGGGGCCACCGCACGCACCTCACGTCAAAGCGGCGCAAGAACGGAACGACGAGAGGGGTCTCCACGTCTGGAACTGGGGCGAGTCTCGAAAAGTAGGCATAGACTCACAACTACAGAGCAAATACCAACAGGATTATCAGATAAAGCAGAATACAGAATAAAGCAGAAATTGCAGAACCGTGTATTGTGCAGAGTGTACAGTGTGTGCAGTGTACAGTCAGTGTAAAGGAAAGTATATGTGTGCCGTGTGCAGTATACAATCAGTGTGAAGCAGACCAAAGTGTGTGCAGTGTACAGAGTACAGAAAATGAAAGGCAGAAATGTAAAACAGAGAAAGAGATATACCTCCCAAGCTCGCCAGTAACCCCCGAGTAACTGCCCGCTGCAACGGGAGGTTGAGCTCATGTATCCATATAGAGTGGCTAGAGCAGCGCGACCCCAGTCGAAGCGCAGGATCCGTGTGACGTCCACCAGTGCGCTCAACAAATAGAGGGGCACGGTGTTCGCCCGATCGGCGAAGATAGTCGTCCCCAACAGAAACATGAGGAAGCCGCGTGCATATCGCTCCACCGCCTCCTGGGTCATCAGAGCGTCCTCAACTAAGGCCGGCTGAACTCTAAACTGGACCTCGAACCATGAATACCTGACGAAGCCAGGACGCGCGAGAGGCGGCACCTCGCCAAGCAAGTAGATCTGAGCGGCCTCCCACTCGTCCATGTCTGTGTCGAAAGGGATCGGATCACCCCCTACCCCGATGCCGGTGAGCATCAAGAAATCATAGGGAGTCATCGTCATGTCTCCCGCGACGAAAAAGAGGAATGAGTCGGTGGTGTCCCACCACCTCTCCACCAGAGCGGCAAGGAGAGGCCTGCTCGCAGTAAGCCGCGAGAGTCCCCTGCAGAATGCGCCGAATCCGGCCTGGTCCACAATGTGGCGAACTGCGTTAGGTAGCTCCATGTACCAATCCCTGGTGGCGACATTCCCATACCCGCGGACAGTATGGGAATCTCCCTATTCAAAAGCAAATAGTTACGAAGCAATATTCAATTTACAGTTTTGAAGAACAGTCAAAAATTGATGCAAATATAGCGTGTGTGCACGTTTTCAGATTCAAACAGATATCAAGTGTCGGTGTACTCGAAGTGAATTATGGCATATGATGTGTCATTGTTTCCAAGTGGTCCAGTATAGATACAGCATGAGTATGCATTTTCAGGTTCGAGCAAACAATAGGTGCTGGTGTGCTTATAGTGAACTACAACATATGATGTGCCAGTGTGTTTGAGTGGTTCAGGGCAAATGCAACGTGTGTGCACATGTTCAGATTCAAACAGACATCAAGTGCAAGTGTGTTCACAGTCAACTACAACATATAGTGTATCAATGTATCCGGGTTAAGCAATTAAAGAGCAGAATCAACTATGACAGTTAAGTGTTCTACATTGCGAAAAATGAAACGGTGGAGAATATACCTCGGAAGCGCCGTATGAAAAGTGCATCTCTGGCTCGCACAGAAGGAGCTCTGGTAGCACACCTCTTGCAAAATCCCAGAACTGGCGAAGTTCGTCGGGAGGAAGGACGTGAATCGCCGGCCGGTAGGTCGCCGGGTCGAACGGGCGGATGCTCAAGGGGAGGAGCTCGGCCTCTAAATCCATCTCATGCTCTGGGGGAGTCCCACCCCGTGGAATATTATCCTCCATGCCAAAAGTGGTGTGAAAATGGCTGGAAGAGAGAAAATCGGCCTAGAATGCAAAGAGTCAACAAAAAGTCAACCCCGAGAGGGCGGAAAATGGCCGAAAAAGTCGGGAAATGGAAGAGGCATGAAAATCGAGAGAAACTCAGGGAAAACAAACCCCAAGAGGTGAAAATAGCAAAGGAGACACCGGAACGAAGAAATGTTCGGTTCAAAATGTTTGAAACATAAAGATATTCGTGAATCAAACGACGAAACGGGCGCGAAAACCGAGGAAAACAGAGAATGGAGGCTCGGGAAATACTCTAGAGAGAGAGAGGGAGAAATTTCGGCTAAGAGGAAATGAGAAAAATAGGGTTTGAAGCCCTATTTTAAAAGACCCGAGGCAAAAAGACCGAACTGTCCCGACTCAGCAACATTTGGCCGGTCGGCCAAATTGTTGGCCGGTGATATGTTTTGATGGCCGGTGGATGGCCGGTGACCTCCCCTGATGGCCGATGAGCCTCCAACAACCTGTTTTGGGTCAGATGCATAGTTTGGGGTATTTATTTCTCAAGATAGTGCAAGACAGTGCCTTTTCGAAGCTCAACCGGCCTCCGTTTTGACCTCGAACCGTGTCTTCTGTGCATGGCACTCGAATATATGCAAGATGTTGCCCCACACGCATTGTTTTGCGAACATGTGTTGAGTTATACATCATTATGCATGCATTATCATGCATTCGTCATGGTCCGGCGAGGCCTTAAATACGCCCGGTCTAGGAGACCTTAAATCCTCGGAAGGTCAAGACCTTTGGTGCATTGATATGCACAGATCATGTGCATTGTCATGCATTTCAAGCGGCTCGCGTCATCGCGCATTCAAATTCACAAATAGTGCATATGTCATGTATTCATTGCAGCTAGTGCATATGTCATGCATCCCTTGTATACATTGCATATGTCATGCATTCATTGCAGATAGTGCATATGTCATGCATCCCACTCTATCCATCCCATTGCATATCGTAGATATTGCATTATAGCTTGCATGCATTCATTGTATCACTTCCATCTAGGGTTTGCGCCTTTCCTTGTTGAGTTTGGTCTGGTATGTGCCCATACTTTTCACGTCTATACACTCATAGTTCTGTATGACCATTCTATGTTAGACATGGTTTGTTTGTGTCCACGCCTTTCCTATGCAAGATTTGGTTTGGCCCGTGTGCCTTATCCATTGTATATATCCATTCCATTGCATATCGTAGATATTGCATTGTAGCTTGCATGCATTCATTGCATCACTTCCATCTAGGGTTTGCGTCTTTCCTTGTTGAGCTTGGTCTGGTATGTGCCCATACTTTTCACGTCTATACACTCATAGTTCTGTATGACCGTTCTATGTTAGACGTGGTTTGTTTGTGTCCATGCCTTTCCTAGGCAAGATTTGGTTTGGCCCGCGTGCCTTATCCATTGTATATATCCATTCCATTACATATCGTAGATATTGCATTATAGCTTCCATGCATTCATTGCATCACTTCCATCTAGGGTTTGCGCCTTTCCTTGTTGAGCTTGGACTGGTATGTGCCCATACTTTTCACGTCTATACACTCATAGTTCTGTATGACCATTCTATGTTAGACGTGGTTTGTTTGTGTCCATGTCTTTCCTAGGCACGATTTGGTTTGGCCCGCGCGCCATATCTATCATACATATTACATTGTAGTGTAATTTTTTGTATCCTGCATTAGGATCATGTTCTTTCATTAGCAGATCATTCCCCACTTATGTCATTCCACCCAATCACTTGTTCTTTTGTCCGTTACATCACTCATAGTTTTGTGTGACCTTTGCTATGGTAGACGGACTTGTTAACCCTATAAATCTATTTGACATTTGTGTGGTTTTGAACTGCTCATGATTAGATCATGATTCAATTGCATTGCATATCGTTTGCATTGTTTCAATCGCATTGCATTTTCATTTGCATTTTTTATACATAGTTTTGTATATATTGCATATCATTTTGCATGTTATGTATGTTGCTAACGATATTGTAATTGTTAAGTTTGTTTTCTTTTCAGGCACGATATTGTATGTACGATTCATTTGAGGCTGGTGCAACCAGACGAACCGGACAGGTATTGTTTCCTCCGAGTGAGACGTATCGAGAATTGCATAATTCTCTTACATCCTTTCTGCATTGTAGTGTAGTTTGGTGTATGCTAGCTTAAAACTATTGCATTATTATGCTTCGTTGCAGCTTTCTTTGCATGATCATAAGTTATGTTCGGCTTTGTGCATTGTCTTGCATTTTGCCCCTGCCTTCGGGTGCATATCTTGTTTGTCTTGCATGTTTGTCTAAGTCTTTGGCCTTGTCAAAAATGGGTCGTCTCTGGGCTTTGACATTCACTCCCGTCATTGTTATGACTTTCGAGTTCTGTCAAAGAGGGGCAACTGTAGACACCTGTAGACACCCCATTTTTGACCGTCCTCATGACTTGGACGTCACTGTTTGAACACACGGTGATCTTCCATGTTTGTGTTCGTTTGGAGTTCCCGGAGGTCTCGGCTTGCGCGCCTTGCCTCAGGATCGCCGAACTCGACCGTTTAGTGTCTGGTTTTGCACCAAACACTTGCATCTTGCCTTTGAGAGGCAGGGTGGGGCTTGTAGACCATCCCCACCCACCACCGGCAGTGGCTAGATGCCACCGGCTGGTTTTTGCTGCCACCGGCAATATAGTTTGCCGGCCAGCACTCTTTGTTGCCGGTCAGCACTATTTGTTGCCGACCGGCACTTTTTTTGGCCAAGATGGCATTTTTGGCCGGCCGATTGCTGTTCATTTGCTTTTGCAGATATTTTTAGACAGCTGTATTGCTTTTGCTCCCCTTCATACACGTGTATGGAGGGATCTCCCTCTTGCAAAAGCTTGTCTTGTAAGCTTTACAAGAGGCATATAGAGAGGAACTCTCTCTAAGGCAAGAGGAGGGCTTTTAGACATTTTTGAGAGAAGAAAATACAGACCAAGCTCTGGTTTTTCTAGGGTTAGGGTTAGATATACACTCTCTATCTCTCTTTCCCTCTTATTTGTACACTAGGTGTTTTGTGTCTCACTATTGCACACAAACACCTAGTGTTTCACCTTCCTCTTGGAGCTGAGGTTCTAAAGAGTTTGTTTTGAGTTTTGGTGTTGGATTCAAGCTCAAGGAAGCCATTGGAGCACCATTTGTTGAAGAGGACTACAAGGGTAAGAAACTAGTCCCTTTTCCCCCCATTTTTGCATTGATTTTCCACCTGTCTTAGAGCTGTTTTTGTGATTATTACATAACATAAAAAAGTTCTGTTTTTAGGCCCTCTTTATTGTTTATTAAGAGTGTTTTGTTGTTTGAGGGTTGTTGACCACCCTTAGGCCTCAAAAGGCCTCATTTTGAGCCATTTTGTGTTAGCTCCGGGATTTTGGTGTTGAGGTCTCTTCACCACTGAAATCTTGAGGGATTTCAGTGGTGAAGATGATGCTTTGAAGTCCCAAGAAGGAGAGGGCCACCCCCTCTCCCTGTTGTCCTTGAAAAGGGCATATTTTGGCCTCTTAAGGAAGCCTATGCTTGAGTGTGTGTTGAGCATGTTTGGTTTGTTTTTCATGCTTATATATCCATAATATAACATGATTTCAAGTTGGTTTTGGAACTCCATGCATGTTTAGCATAGTTGCCATGTAATGCCTTGTTTATGCCTTAATGTGCCTTAGGTTGTTAGCCTTTGTTGGAGCATGTTTTAGGCTTAGTCTTGTGAAGATTATATGCTTATTTTGCCATGTTCTAGGTCTATCCATAAGTATTTGGGTTGATTTTAGCATGCATTATATAGCTCCTTTGTATTTAGGCTTGTTGGCCTTGAGTATGTGCATGTGTAGCATGCCATCTTTGCATTATTTTGGTGATTTGGGATCATTCTACATGCCATTTCAGTCCCATTTCCATGCTTGTTTGATTGCCTTGCATGCCTCTTTAATGCTTTGAAAGCATGTGTTGCAATACTCCTTGTTTTGGCCATGGTGCATGCCTTTGTATTTGGGCCATTTAGATGCCATCTAAAGAGTCCTTTAGCCTTGATTTAACGTGCTATAAACCTGTCTTTGGTTGCTCAATGCATGCCTTGTTTGGTCTTGTTAAGTATAGCTCAATGCCACTTTGGTTTACTTTGAACACCTAGGCCATTTTTTGCATGCTTGACTTGATTTATAACTTGATTTGGCATCATTTTATGACATGATTTCAATGCTTATGTTGCATGCTAATTGCTCTTGTTTGCCTCTTTAAAGTGTGCGTGAATGTTACTTGCATTGTGCCTAAGTGTTGGGTCTTAACATGTGTGTGTGCATATGTGTTTAGCCTTCATCTTTGGGCATTATGGCCACTGTTTTGGGCCCTATTAGAGCTGCCCAATTCATGTTTAAGTCCATCCTCTATTTGGTTTGTAAGCTTACCTTGCATGTTGGCTTGTATGCTTTACATAAGTGCATTGCATTGTTCATGTTGCATCCCTAGATAACATGCCTAGGTTACATTGCATCAACATGCATTCCTTGTCCCTTGATTTGGTGATAGGGATTAGGACTTTGGTTTGATTTGGTTTGCATGCATTTGAAATCGAAGTTGCATACTTGGTTCTTTGGGCCATCATGCATGGAAATGCGTGATCGGTGGTCCGAGAACCGAGGCACATGCCCCTTTGAGTCATCACAATGATAAGGGACATGGTTGGTGCATACATGCCTTGAATTGTGTTGCCATGCTTTGTTTTGCCCTCTGTTGCTGTGAGTTGCAGGTTCTGCAGGAATACTCTGCCGACCGGCAGTGTAATGTGCCGATCGGCACCATTTTCTCTGCCGACAGATTCAATTTTGTGCCGATGGCCATACCACACTGCCGGTGGCAATTTCAATCAGCCGGTGGTGATCCTCTCTGTCCAAGGGATCAGTCCTGAGGCTTTGACAGCCTCCAGAGGAGGAAAGGAAGGAAAACAGAGGCAGCTTGTGCATGGCGGCACGCTTCTCGAGGCGTTTTACTGTTTTTCTTAGTCTATTTAATTTGTTAATTAAATTAGGCAATTTGTAATATTAATTAGCTTGCGTAGTTAATTAATTTGTAATATTTATTCGGTCCCTCCGAGTGAGGGTAAATCTGTAATAAGTGTGTGTGGGTGGTGTGTATGTCTTCCAACCCCACTTCTTTCCTCCCTTTTATTTACCTGCTTATGATGGTAGATTAGGGCACATTTATTTTAGCATACCGTATGCTATGCATGCGTGCATTCATGCATTTTGTATTACATGCATTAGGCTCGGTACATCATGCAAACTGCATCAGTACTTCAATTCCCAAACTGAATATGTGATAATTGTGCATTTTCACATGACATGTCTAGGATTAGCCGAGCCTATCTTAGCGACATTTTGTATGCGACGCATTAGGCACTTAACATGGACTTGGATCATGCATGTTTGCTAACAAGTTCTTTGTTTTGGCACGGAGTACTATGTAAGTATTTCCGCTTTAGCATATCACATGAGTGTGAATATTGCCATGACAGCATGCTTAACATGTGGCTAGATGCTTATGTGTTAAACTGTTTTGAATGCCTGTGGGTGAAGGTTGGATTGTTTGAGTTGGAAAAACCCGTTGAAATCCGTGTTTGAGCCTACTTGCGAGTAGCAAATTCCAAAGCATTTTCAAACCGAACGGATATGCAATGTTCATTTCCAAATTAGGCAATCTAGTCTATACTTGTTTGCTGTGCGCATAACATAGTAATTCTAGGCTAATAACGGGATAAGAACACGTAAAGTTTTCAAAAACGGATATCACGGTTAGTAGAGGCCGGTCTTCGGACCGGGCGAAAGGGGGTGCTCATAGCTGACCTTCCCCGATCGTACCCAAGCTCCCGAGCCGAGACAACTCCGGTGATGACGGACATGTGGCCTTCGGCACCGAGTCAGGGTTTCCTAAATTCCCCCATTTTAAAATATTTAGGTGGTGACTCTGTATCTGGCAAAGCAGTCCATGTTTGGCACTACTTTTTCAAAAATCTGTTTCTCAAAACGATTTGCCAGATTTGGACTCTTTGGTTCAGATTAAGAACCGTGACACAAGTCGAGTCCGAACTGTAGTAACCCCAAATGAACAGAACGGGACTCATCCTCCCGGGGCGTTCGGGGACGTCTACAACACCCCATTTTTGACCGTCCTCAAGACTTGGACGTCACCGCTTGAACACTCGGTGATCATCCATGTTTGTGTTCATCTTGAGTTCCCGGAGGTCTCGGCTACGCGCCTTGCCTCAGGATCTCTCGACTCGACTGTTTTGTGTTTGGTGTAAACATTTGTGTTTTGCCTTGGAGGGGCAGGGAATGGCTTGTGAGCCATCCCCACACTCCACCGGCCATGGCTTGAGGCCACCGGCTGTGTTTTGCTTCCACTGGCCAAATGTTTGGCCGGCCGGCACTATAGATGGCCGGCCGGCTATCTTTTTTTGGTCAATTGCATTTTTGGCCGGCCGACTACTGTGCATCTGCTTTTGCAGATATTTTGGTGCAGCTGGCATACACTTTCACCCCCTCTATACACCTGTATGGAGCGATTGCCCTCTTGTTAGCTTCCTTTGGAAGCTTTACAAGGCCATTTGTCTTTAAAAGAGAGCCTCATCTCTCTTGTTCAGGAGTTAGACAATTTAGACAACATTTTCAGAGGGTTTTGAGTTTTAGGGTTAGGGTATATATATCACTCCCTCTCTATATCTCCCTCTCTCTCTACATTTGTGTGGGTTAGAGGATGCAAAAGGGTCTAGTTCTTGGCCATTTGAACTACACCTCCTAGCACAACACCTCCATCATCAACCTAAAGAGCTTGGAGGCCATTTTCAGAGGCTAAGGGACTGTTTTTTGGACCAAGAGGCTGTTGTCCCCTTTTGGCTACAAAGGTTTCTGCAGGAAGTTTTGGCCGGCCGGCCATATATACTGCCGACCGACCAAATATATTTGGCCGAGAGCTCAATGGATGGTCGATGACTGTAGACACCCCACTTTTGACCGTCTTCAAGACTTGGATGTCACCATTGGAACACTCGGTGATCCTCCTTGTTGGTGTTTCGTCTTGAGTTCCCGAAAGTCTTGGGGAAGCTTGGCCAGCTGTTTTAGCTTCTCCAAGAAGCCAAGACTCCTTTGCACCCTTTGCTCCTTTCATTTAGCTTCCTTAAGAAGCTTTAGTCTTGGCCCTTTGCCTATTTGAGCAATGATCCTCTCCCTTTGTTAAGGGTTAGAGCTTTTGAACCAAAAAACCAGAGCTTTTATATCTATACATCTGATATATCATTCTCTCTCTCTATATCTCCCTCTCTCTCATCCTTAGGGTGTGTTTGGAAGCCTAAAAGTGCATTTTGACCTTACTTTTGCACTAAAACACACACCATTATACCTTGCTCCGAGATTGAGAGGCATTGAGGGTTGTTTGTTGAGGTTTTGGGCTGATTTTGATCAGTAGAGAGTGGCTGGATCATCTGTTCTTCAAGGCTTCTTCAAGGGTGAGACACTTGCTTTAGTTTCCCCAATCTTGCACTAGTTTTCTACCTGTCTTGCATGCTGATTTAGGCTTTGTGTTTAACATGAAAAAGTCTTGTATTTTTTGTGCTTAACATCTTTCATTAAGGGTGTTTTGGCATTGGGGGTCGAACTCCTGCCCTTAGGCCTCTTTTGGCTTATTTTGGGGCTCTTTTCTTTAAGCTTTGTTTACTTTGTTGTGTTGGTCTTCTCACCACTGAAATCCAGTGGATTTTCAATGGTGATGGAGTGATTTTGAAGTCTTGTGTAGGGGAGAGACACCCCTCTCCCCTTTGTCCTTCTTTTACCCTTGTTTTGGCTTAAAAGGGGAACATGCATGCTTGATCAATTTTGGTCCCATTTTAGAAGTCTTTTGGGTGTTTTGGGTCATATTATATCTCTGTCCAATGGTGGTTTGTTGGCCCTTAGCATGCATTTTATACTTGCTTTGTAATTCTCCATCTTGCCTAGAAGTGTGCTATATGTTTAGCCTAGCATATCCTCTTGTTTTGGCTTTGCTTTGTGAGGTTCTTGGCCATATGTTGTCTTGAATAAGGTCTGTTGGCCACTGATTTGGACTTGTTTAGCATGCTTGATATAGTTGCTTTGCATTTTGGCTTGTAAGCCTTGGTTGTATGGGTCACCAACATTCTTAGCATAAGCTTGTTATCATCATTCGGCATCATTTAATACCATGTTTCAGTCCATATAATGTGATCTTACATTATCATTTGCGTCTCATTCATTGCCTTGAAGTGTTGTAGTTTTGCGCCTTAAAGGGTGGTCATTGTATATGCTACCATGCTTAAGCATTTAGGCTGCCATATCAGTGGGTTTTGAGGCCCCTTTTGCATGCTATAACTCTGTTTTGCATTGAAAATTCATGCCATGATTTCTTGGGATAGGTATTGAGTGATGCTCCTTTTTGGTGGCCTTAAATGCCCTTGTTTTGGACTCATTCCTTGGCATGTTTGTCCATGTTTGCATTACATTTGCATCTCATATGATTAGCATTTTGCATACTTAGCCGAGCCTACTCTGCCCCCGGTTCTACCCCTACTATCCAAGACACCCATCAACCTACCGGACTCCCCTTTTGAGTTATCGATGGATCCAACGGCGCTAAAGATGAGCAAGCTTGAAAGGTTGTTCAAGAAGGCTCAAGGCATGAAATCTGTCCCGGACATCGAGGATGGGTATACCGATGCAGTTGTGACGCTGCTAGACAGATTCACGATGCCACATATTGACCGTTTCGATGGGTCCGGGGATCCCATGGTGCACTTGCGGCTATTTTCAGACATTCTAAGGCCGATGGGCCTCACCAGATTACAGAAGCTATCATTGTTTGGCCGGACCCTGTCTAGGATAGCCGCAATCTGGTATGCGAAATTGGAGAACTCTGTGAAACAGAATTGGGAAGAGATGGCTGAGGCCTTCAGTGATCAATACTCATACAACACACAGATTGAGGTCACAACTCGTGATCTTGAAGTCACCCGCCAAGAGCCAAAGGAGGGTTTTTCAGAGTTTGTGGCGAGGTGGAGAGCAAAGGCCACAATGATAGCTACAAGGCCTTCCGACAAAGACCAGATAAGGATGGTTGTGCGCAACCTCCAACCCAAACTAATGTAGAAAATGATCGTGCTCCCCTTCCCTACCTTTTCGGATTTGTATGAGATCGGGGTACAGATCGAGGATGCTATGAAGCAAGGCCTTATTGATCAGGAGAAGGAGTAGCCCAAGAGGGCGTTTACCCGCAATTCGAATGCGACCACCAGCGGTGACGCAGCTGCAAGATCTTCTGAAGTGGGCATGGTCGCCACCACCACACCGAGAGAAGCCACCCCCTTTGTTGGTGCATCCACTTCAAACCCCCGAACTTCGGACTATCTACCCCGAGGCAAGAGGGTTTTCACCCCACTTTTTACGCCTTTGTCTAAAGCCCTGGGGGTCCCACTCAGGAAAGGACATCTGAAACCGTTGGAACAACGGCCTCTACCCGATCCTCTCCCTCCAAAGCATGACCTGACTAAGTACTGTGCTTTTTATCAACAAACCGGTCATGACACCGACAGTTGCGTCTGTCTCCGCCACGAGATACAAAATTTAATTGACAACAGGGTCATCCCCACACCAGGTCCTGCAAAGTCTATCGACACTTGACCAGTGAACTTGTGGGGGATAATGTGATGTGATCGAGGGACGAACCACCTGCGAGCGGCGCTCAGTTTACTCTAGATGTGGCGTATGGCACGCACTGTTTCGAGTATTTGTGAATACTGGGTTTTGTACGTTCTGGCTTGGGTATTGAGTCAGTTCTGTTGTTTTGAGTCTGTCTCTTTGTTTTGAGTCAGTCTTTTCATATCGAGTCAGTCCTCTTGAGTCTGTCTCGTTGTATTGAGTCAGTCGGGCCTGTCTTGTTGTATCGAGTCAATCCTGTTTTGTTAAGAGTCAGGTGATTCCGGGGGTGTTACCTCGGACATCACTATCTTGTTTTGTGTTTGTCTTCTTGCTTTCTTTTGAGTCTGTTTCTGCCTTGGAGCCAGTTATGCCAATAGATTTGAATGGAACAGCAGTGATTTTCACACTGTTGTGTTTGCTTCTGCCGTGTGCCAGTTGTGCCAGAAGTTTGAATGGAATGACAGTGCTCTTCGCCTGCCTTTTCTGTGCCTTTGAAGTCATTGTAATGACCTAAGTTTTTCAAAACTTTTTTCGAAACATTGTGATAAAAACGAAGAGGAAGGATTTCTTCAGGTTTTGCAAAACTTGATCAATTGAGAGAAAGAGAGGCATGCTAAGCCCTTAATGATCGAGATCATGCTTGTTAGTATGAGTACTGAGAAGGATCCTGGCTTGATCCAGATTGGTCCTATACTGTCTTCAGCGCGAGCGATTTGTCGCTTTCTTAAAAAATTTCAAAAAATATTTTGCGCGGTCCTGCGAAGACTTGTCTGGGATCACTCTTGAGATTGTGCAGCTTAGGATCGCTCTCAGCCTCGAGATTCGACCCCTCACTTTCAAACCTTGAACCTGAGTTCAGAACGTTCAACGGTCAACCACAACATGGGGCCTGTGTGGCCATTTTGAAGCAGCCCTCGAACAAGAGGCACCAAAGTCAGATCAAGAAGATCAGATCAAAGGAAGCTTGTAAAGCTAGATCAGAAGCCCCCCCCTCAAACTAGGGGCAAAAATGTCAGATATGCTCGAAGAGCTGAAGATGGATCCTTCAGTAAATCAATACAACAGCCACTCTCCTGGATACGGATGGCTTCAAAACCCTAAAACCATTTGGCATGGACTTGTTACACTTTTACCCTTTGAAAGGCTCGCTGGGCCGAAAACCTGGAAGGGCGACCCAGGCAAAAGTTAGAGCAAGAGAAAAATACAAAAAAAAGCAAGCAAAAAAAAAATAATAAAAAAAAGAAAAAGAAATGAAAAGAATTGAAAAGAAAAGAAGAACAAAGCTTGCAAGGTCGAAAACCCGCAACGGGCGCCTTGGCAAAAGTTAGAGCTTAAAAAGGAGAGGATAATACCCAAGTGTACCTTACCCCGAACTACGTGAGGCTTGATTCCCATCTTTGGGATACGTAGGCAACTTCATTATGAAGTCCAGCCGTAAAATACTTCAAATTCAACTGTGTCCATGTGATGGTTCTAGTCATCTTTGTCTTTTCTGTATCCATGAGTTCGGTTGCAATCATCGCTCTGAGGACTGATTACAATACACTACGGTGCCATTCAGACAAGGGGCAATTTTCCGTTGCCATTCAATGCACTACGGTGTCATTCAAACAAGGGGCAACTTTCCGTTGCCATTCAATGCGCTGCGGTGCCGTTCAAACAAGGGGCAACTTTCCGTTGCCATGCAGCTCTCTTCGAGCAAGGGGGCAATTTTCCTCCAAATCCAAGGTTGTGCCTCTCAAAAGTAGGTTCCGTGCTTGTTAAGCATTGGCTGTTTGCAAAAATAGTTTTTGAGAACTTTTACTGAGGTTGACTAATTTTCTCGAAAATTGTTCCATCTTTTCCAAAAACTGGACCATTTCTTGGACCCAAAAAAGGAAAATTTTCTGTGCTCATAGCCTGACTTGCATGATTTCAAATCAAAAATCGAACAAGTATGTTAATCTAACTCTCATATTGGTCAAGATTGTTTTAGTAGAAAGCAAAAACAAAAAATGGTCAAAATGATGAAATAGGGGCACAGTTGAGTCAGGTGTTCTGTCTTTCTCCCGTTGTCAACATACTTGCCAGAAAGGGCACTCCACTTGCCGAAAGGGCACCGTATTCGCCAGAAAAGGGCACCACTGAAGCTGACCGCAAAAGGGCAGAAAGCTCTCATATCCTCCAAGCAACGAGGCATCAAGCCAAGTGCAAAACACGAACCGGAATGGGACAAGATATCCCATTCCCTCCTCTGGGCAGATCTAATCACGTCCAAACTCCCCAGCAGAGCATCGTCAATCGATGTCAGCTGCAGATTTGCTACACACCCAATTATAGCGCAGCCCCTCTGTGGAAGAAATTCACTGTTGTGAACAAGAATCAAAAGCTGGTAGAATACCAGGGGCAAGGGCCCACGACTTCCTGCTTATCCATCAACCGCCCAGGGGAGGGATTGAAAAAAAATGAGAGATTGAAGAATAGAGAGATGTGCGATGAGAGAAAAAGTGAGAAAAAGGCTTTTTCAGAAAAATAGAGCTTGAGGGCCGAGTGATGTGAGGATCACAAATGAGAAAGGGTGGGAAACAATACCCGGTGAAACAGGCTCCCTGTGCACGTCTGTGTGTCATGTCTTTTGTTTTGTTTGTCTCGATTCTTGCTTTAAGTCGTTCCGAGCGTGTCTCGATGTGTTTAGGTTGTTTACCTTT
Source organism: Camellia sinensis (assembly GCF_055761805.1). Lineage (NCBI taxonomy): Eukaryota > Viridiplantae > Streptophyta > Magnoliopsida > Ericales > Theaceae > Camellia > Camellia sinensis. The sequence goes on from NC_138961.1 coordinate 40,517,920, forward strand.
TGTTTTCCGTTGTTGAGTCGTAGTGCGTTGTGTTCAGTCGTAGGCTCAATACCCGGTTAAGAACTCATTTCTTAACTTCAAAAATAAAATCGCTTTGTGTTTAGAGTGCTGTGCCATTCTTCACGTTTGTGCAAAACAAGATTTGTTCTTTCATAAAACTGCAGGGTTCAACCTAAGTCATGTCAGAACAGTAAAACAAGGACCTATTTGAAGCTATATGGGTTCCAGACTACAAAGCAAAAGCAAAGAGGGAAAATCGAAGCATCTGAGTGTGTTTCACCTTCCGCAAATTTCGTGATTGTACTCCGGATGTACCTCTTCAGGCCTTGTCAGTGCTCCGAAGAATGAGTGTGCCTCTACTCCAAGCTTAAGCTTGCTTCAAGTCAGAATGGCAATTAAAGCAGCAGCAGATGTTATCTCTCGCCAATGTAAACAGGGTGTCCCTTTTTCGAGCAGAGTTGTGTTGCCAAGTCCTCCGAAAGGTAAATCGGAGGCACCAGAGTACGTGTTTGATGCCCTTCTGTTGCATAGAATATGAACTTTCATATACACTTCGGCTGCATGCGTGCCGCGCAGCGTTATGTTTTTGCATAGAATATGCTTTCAATGTTGCATAGAAAATGCCCCCATACTTGCATAGAAAGTGCATTTTATCGCACTGTCTTGTGCACCTGCATTGCATTGTTTTGCGCGCTCCTTTTTTTGGAAACGCTGGGATACGTCCTTATACCTTTCTGAAACACCGGGAAACATCCCTACGTTTCTGTTTCTCCCTTCTTTCGAAACACCGTGATACGTCCCTACATTTCCCTTTCTCCTTCTTTTCTGAAACACCGGGATGTGTCCCTATGTTTCTTCTTCCATTCCGAAACAACGGGATACGTCCCTATGTTTCTTCCTTCTCTCCGAAACATTGGGATACGTCCCTATGTTTCTCTTTCCATTCCGAAACAACGGGATACGTCCCTATGTTTCTCTTTCCATTCCGAAACAATGGGATATGTCCCTATGTTTCTTCTCCTCTCCGAAACACCGGGATACGTCCCTATGTTTCTTCTCCGTTGTCGAAACACTGGGATACGTCCCTATGTCTCTCCTCCCTGTTCGTAACACTGGGATACATCCCAAATCCTTGGGATACGTCCCTAATCTTTGGGATACGTCCCTAATCTTTGGGATACATCCCTAACCCTTGGGATACGTCCCTAACCTTTGGGATGCGTCCCTAACCTTTGGGATGCGTCCCTTTGTTTCTCCCTCTTTGGTTAAGAGCGTTCGGAATATGTTCCAATGCTCACACCATTTCGAAACACTGGGATACGTCCCTACGTTTCTTCTCTCTTTTCGAAACATCGGGATACGTCGCTACGTTTCTTCTCTCTTTTCGAAACACCGAGATACGTCCCTATGTTCCTTCTCTTTTTTTTTTCGAAACACCGGGATACGTCCCTACGTTTCTTCTCTCTTTTCGAAACACCGGGATACGTCCCTACGCTTTTTCTCTCTTTTCGAAACACCGGGATACGTCCCTGTGTTCCTTCTCTTTTTTTTCGAAACACCGGGATACGTCCCTATGTTCCTTCTCTTTTTTTTTCGAAACACCGGGATACGTCCCTATGTTTCTCATTCCTTTCGGAAACACTAGGATATGTCCTTATGTTTCCCCTCCTTGTTCTGAAACACCGGGATACGTCCCTATGTTTTTTCTCTTTTTTCAAAACACCAGGATACGTCCCTATGTTTCTCTTTCCTTTCGGAAACACTAGGATACGTCCTTATATTTCCCCTCCTTGTTCTGAAACACTGGGATACGTCCCTACGTTACTCTTTTCTTTCCGAAACTCCGGGATACGTCCCTATGTTTCTCTACCTCTCTGAAACATTGGGATATGTCCCTATGTTTCTCCTTCATTTCGAAACACCGGGATACGTCCCTATGTTTCTCCCTTTTTGGTTAAAAGCGTTTGGAATACGTTCCAATGCTCACGCCATTCCGAAACACCGGGATACGTCTCTATGTTTCTTCTCCTTCTTTTTGAAACCTCGGGATAGGTCCCTACGTTTCGCCCTCTTTCAGAAACACCGGGATACGTCCCTATATTTCTTGCATGATCATATGTTATGCACGGCTTTGTGCATTGCCTTGCATTTTGCCCCTGCCCTCGGGCGCATACCTTTATTTGTAGCTTGTATGCTTTTGTCTAAGTCTTCGGCCTTGTCAAAAATGGGTCGTCTCTGGGCTTTGACATTCACTCCCGTCATTTTTATGACTTTCGAGTTCTGTCAAAGAGGGGCAACTGTAGACACCCCATTTTTGACCGTCCTCAAGACTTGGACGTCACCATTGGAACACTCGGTGATCCTCCTTGTTGGTGTTTCGTCTTGAGTTCCCGAAAGTCTTGGCTGCGCGCCTTGCCACAGTATCTCTCGACTCGACTTTTCCGTGTTTGTTTTGGCACCAAGCACTTGTGTCTTTGCCTTGAAGGGTGGGGAATGGCTTGTTGGCCATCCCTACATTCCACCGGCCTTCCCCTAGCATCACCGGCTGTTTAGGGGTGCGACCGGCCATGATTTCTTAAAATCAATGGCCGGTCGGCACTATATGTGGCCGGCCGACACTTTATTTTGCCGGAGACCCCTTTTGCTGGCCGGTGTGACTCCTTTGCACCCTTGAGGAATGGTGTATGCCAGTTGTGCCAGCTGGAATGCACCATCACTCCTCCCCGTGCAGTTTTTGGCTGGTGTGAGCCTTTGAACCCCCTTTCCTTCTAGAAGCTTGAACCCTTTGGCCAAGCTTCCTTGGCCAGCAGTTTTAGCTTCTCCAAGAAGCCAAGACTCCTTTGCACCCTTTGCTCCTTTCATTTAGCTTCCTTAAGAAGCTTTAGTCTTGGCCCTTTGCCTATTTAAGCAATGATCCTCTCCCTTTGTTAAGGGTTAGAGCTTTTGAACCAAAAAACCAGAGCTTTTATATCTATACATCTGATATATCACTCTCTCTCTCTATATCTCCCTCTCTCTCATCCTTAGGGTGTGTTTGGAAGCCCAAAAGTGCATTTTGACCTTACTTTTGCACTAAAACACACACCATTACACCTTGCTCCGAGATTGAGAGGCATTGAGGGTTGTTTGTTGAGGTTTTGGGCTGATTTTGATCAGTAGAGAGTGGCTGGATCATCTGTTCTTCAAGGCTTCTTCAAGGGTGAGACACTTGCTTTAGTTTCCCCAATCTTGCACTAGTTTTCTACCTATCTTGCATGCTGATTTAGGCTTTATGTTTAACATGAAAAAGTCTTGTATTTTTGTGCTTAACATCTTTCATTAAGGGTGTTTTGGCATTGGGGGTCGAACTCCTCCCCTTAGGCATCTTTTGGCTTATTTTGGTGCTCTTTTCTTTAAGCTTTGTTTACTTTGTTGTGTTGGTCTTCTCACCACTGAAATCCAGTGCATTTTCAGTGGTGATGGAGTGATTTTGAAGTCTTGTGTAGGGGAGAGACACCCCTCTCCCCTTTGTCCTTCTTTTACCCTTGTTTTGGCTTAAAAGGGGAACATGCATGCTTGATCATTTTTTGTCCCATTTCAGAAGTCTTTTGGGTGTTTTGGGTCATATTATATCTCTGTCCAATGGTGGTTTGTTGGCCCTTAGCATGCATTTTATACTTGCTTTGTAATTCTCCATCTTGCCTAGAAGTGTGCTATATGTTTAGCCTAGCATATCCTCTTGTTTTGGCTTTGCTTTGTGAGGTTCTTGGCCATATTTTGTCTTGAATAAGGTATGTTGGCCACTGATTTGGACTTGTTTAGCATGCTTGATATAGTTGCTTTGCATTTTGGCTTGTAAGCCTTGGTTGTATGGGTCACCAACATGCTTAGCATAAGCTTGTTATCATCATTCGGCATCATTTAATGCCATGTTTCAGTCCATATAATGTGATCTTACATTATCATTTGCGTCTCATTCATTGCCTTGAAGTGTTGTAGTTTTGCGCCTTAAAGGGTGGTCATTGTATGCGCTACCATGCTTAAGCATTTAGGCTGGCATATCAGTGGGTTTTGAGGCCCCTTTTGCATGCTATAACTCTGTTTTGCATTGAAAATTCATGCCATGATTTCTTGGGATAGGTATTGAGTGATGCTCCTTTTTGGTGGCCTTAAATGCCCTTGTTTTGGACTCATTCCTTGGCATGTTTGTCCATGTTTGCATTACATTTGCATCTCATATGATTAGCATTTTGCATACTTAACATGATAGATTGCATCACATTTGGCATGTTTTGCATCTTAGTATCATGTTACATTTTGAGCCATGTTTGCATAACATGCATTGCATTGCTTAGTTTGGGGTGTCGAACCAAGTGTGAGGAATGAGGGGCGTTTGTACTTCGAGTGACAAAACACACCTCAACCCTCGGTCACCGAGGCCCTTGACTTTGGCATGATAGGATCTTGGTCCTCATTTGTGTGTTGCATGCATTTTTACATTGAATTGCAACCTTGGCTCCTTAGGCTATCATGCATCAAATGCATGATTGATAGCCCGAGGGCCAAGGGCCATGCTCCCTTGAGTCCGTTACATGATTGGGAGAGTAGCCATGCATACATTTGCTTGAAATTCCATGCCATACACTGTCTGTCCTTGTTGCTGTCAAAAACCAGATTCTGCAGGAACTTTCTGCCGACCGGCAGTTTTCAGTGCCGACCAGCAATCCTTCCTGGGCTGATAGCTTCATCAGCGTCCGATGGATATCTTCAATGGCCGGTGGACATTTCCTTCAGCCGATGGTGTTCCACAGCTTTCAGGAGACCTGTCCCAGAACTTTGGCAAATTTCAGAGAAGCAGGGTAGTGTAAACAGAGGCGGCAGTGGTATGGTACGGACTTTCCGGGCAAGACGGGTTCGAGCATGCATCATTCGCGCATCCCGAGGCGGGGGCTGTGGCCACCTTTCTTTTTGCATTCATTCTGTTAATTAATTAGAAATTTTGTAATAATTAATGTGTTTATTATTCGGACTGTAATATTTATTCGGATCCTCTGAGTGCGAGCAATTGTATAATAAGTGTGCGTGAGTGTGTGTATGTCTTCCAACCCCACGTCTTTCTTCCCTTTTACTTACTTGCTTTGATGGTTAGTAATAGGTCATGTTTAATTTAGCATACCTTATGCTATGCATGCATGCATCCATACATTTGTCTTGCATGCATCGGGCTCGGTGCATCATGCTAACTGCATTTGTACTTCAATTCCAAATTGAATACGTGCATCAATTGATTGCATTTCACATCCCATGTTTAGGTTAGCCGAGCCTACTCTAAAATTGCATCCTGTATGTGTTGCATTAGTCAAATTGACATGAACTGGGACCATGCATGCTGGCTAACTAGTTTATTGTTTTGGCATGGAGTACGATGTAAGTATTTTCATGCTTTAGCATATCGCATGCGTGTGAATGCTATCATAACAACATGCTTACCATGTGGCTAGATGCTTACGTGATAAACTGTTTGAATGCCTGTGGGTGAAGGTTGGATTGTCTGAGTTGGAAAAACTCGTTGAAATCCGTATTTTAGCCTACTTGCGAGTAGCAAATCCCAAAACATTTTCCAAAACAAACGGATATGCAATGCTTATTCCCAAATTAGGCAATCTAGTCTATACTTGTTTGCTGTGCGCATAACGTAGTAATTCTAGGCTAATAACCGGAATAAGAACACATAACGTTTTCAAAAACGGATATCATGGTTAGTAGAGCCCGATCTTCGGATCGGGCGAGATGGGGTGCTCATAGCTGACCTTCCCTGATCGTACCCAAGTTCCCGAGTCGAGGCAACTTTGGTGATGACGGACACGTGGCCTTTGGCACCGAGTCAGGGTTTCCTAAATTCCCCCATAAAAAATATTTAGGTGGTGACTCTGTATCTGGCAAAGCAGTCCACGTTTGGCACTTCTTTTCAAAAATCTGTTTTCTCAAAACGATTTGCTGGATTTGGACTCTTTGGTTCAGATTAAGAACCGTGACACAAATCGAGTCCGAGCTGTAGTAGCGGGGCCCTACGCGGGTGCGTCTACAATGACCACTTCAAAATGGCCGGTGATGATCCCACTTGGTCAGTGATGCTCCCCAATATCCATAGAGCACTCCTTGGGAGTTGTGCAACCTTCAAAAGAGTAGAGCAGGGTAAACAGAGGCAGTTTGTGCATGGCAGTGACTTCCGAGCGAAATCGAGCGCGCATTGCATTGGGCCCTCTTCCCAAGGCTCTTTACTGCTTTCATTAGATTAGTCAATTTGTTAATTAATTATTTGATTTGAAATATTTAATTAGCTTGTAGGTTAATTAACCTGTAATATTTATTCGGACCCTCCGAGTGAGGGCAAATCTGTAATAAGTGTGCGTGAGTGTGTGTATGTCTTCCAACCCCCACTTTTTTCTCCCTTTTACTTACCTGCTTTTGATGGTTAGTGTTAGGACATGTTTACTTTAGCATACCTTATGCTATGCATGCGTGCATCATTCATTAGTCTTGCATGCATCAGGCTCGGCGCATCATGCTAACTGCATAAGTATTTCAAATCTAACTTGAATACATGCTACTTGTGCATTTTCACATGTCATTTATAGATTAGCCGAGCCTACTCTAGTGACATTCCGTATGCGTTGCATTAGGCATTTAAACATGGACTTGGATCATGCATGATTGCTAACATGTTCTTGTTTTGGCACGGAGTACTAGGTGAGCTCTTTACACTTTAGCATCTCACATGAGTGTGAACGTTAACATGATAGCATGATTACCATGAGGCTAGATGCTTATGTGATATAAACTGCTTGAATGCCTGTGGGTGAAGGTTGGATTGTTTGAGTTGGAACAACTCGTTGAAATCCGTGCTTTAGCCTACTTGCGAGTAGCAAATTTCAAACTATTTTTCAAACAAACGGATATGCAATGCTTCATTCCAATTCAGGCGATTTGGTCTATACTTGTTTGCTGTGCGCATAACGTAGTAATTCTAGGCTAATAACCAGAATAAGAACACATAACGTTTTCAAAATCGGATATCACGGTTAGTAGAGGCCGATCTTCGGATCGGGCGAGAGGGGGTGCTCATAGCTGACCTTCCCCAATCGTACCCAAGCTCTCGAGCCGAGGCAACTTTGGTGATGACGGACACGTGGCCTTTGGCACCGAGTCAGGGTTTCCTAAATTTCCCCATAAAAAATATTTAGGTGGCGACTCTGTATCTGGCAAAGCATTCCATGTTTGGCACTTTTTTCAGAAATTAGTTTCTCAAAACGATTTGCCGGATTTGGACTCTTTGGTTCAGATTAAGAACCGTGACGATTTGAGAGTCCTGAACTGTAGTGAACCCAAAACGAACAGAACGGGGGGGGGGGGGGGATTTCCTCCCGGGGCGTTCGAGGACGTCTACACAAGGCCTAGACTCCATCATGTATATTCCGGAGTGTCGGCAACTGGGAATTGAGACACGTTTCGTCACTTTGAGTACGAAACGCACCTCGTTTCCCATGTTTGGGCTAACTCCTACCCCAAACACAATGCAACAAATAGGATGGCATGCACCAATGCAAATCTATCATACCACCCTAATGCGATGCAACTAAGTGATGCAAATGCGACTAACATGCACAATGCTATGAACTATATGACATGCACAACGCTCATGAATTATGGCATACTCAATGTGACTAACAACCTAGCATACACAATGCGAGGAATGACAAGGCATACACAATACTAACAACATAACATGCACAACACATCGCGCTAACATGCAACCTAGCATACACAATACTATGGACTAAAATGGCATACACGATGCACGATGGGCTTACACCAACATGAGTAGACCTCAGCCACACTCACATCAGTGGCCATGTGATGGAAATGAGACAACCGAAACACATGCAAACATGCACGATGCAAGGGACCGGTCCTAAGGCATCAAATGCCACTCTACCAAAGCATGGCAAGGGATGAAAGATGGCATACAAACATGCAATTTCTAGCTCTGAAATAATATTCTCAATGGTCCCGAATCATGGAAACATGTCACCTAATGCATGAAACAGGCCCCGAAACTCAAAACTAGGCAAATGCATAGAACCACAAGTATGCAAAGCAAGCATTATTTGATCATGAGGCATGAAAATAGAGCCAAGGTAGCCCTAAACATGCACCAAAATCAGTTTCAAGCATGGCCAAAAGGTGCTAACATGAAGGGCTAAAACAACATTCGACATAGGCTAGTAAGCATGCTTTACATGGCATGTATATGAAGCACAAGAGAGGTCACCAAACCAGCCACAAATAGGAACATGGTATGCTAAAATATGCCCAAATAACCACTGAAATGTATCCAATGCATGCAAAAATGATGGGCTCCTTTGGAGGGCCATGAGGTGGATTACTCAACACATACAAGATAGACATGTAAAATGGCAAAATCAACTCTGGAAATCAGTTATGACAGCCCTAAAACTTACCAAAAAGGCCCTGAAATAGGTCAATGAAACATGCAATGAAAGGTTCCCTTGAAAGGCCTTGAGGAGGATTGCTCCACACATGCAAGAGTGACACAAAATATGGCCAAAAGGGCTCTAGATAGAGCTAAGGCAGACCTCAAAACTCACATAATAGGGCCTGAAACAAGGCTTCAGAGCATATAACATGCAGCGCCTTTGGAAGGCCAAAAGGGCCAACAAACAAGACAAGGAGAGAGGGGGTCGCCCCCCGCTGATTTTGACTCTCAAAATAGCATGTTAGCCACTAAAAATCCACTGGATTTCAGTGGCTAGAAGGCCAAACAAAGCATGCAACAAAGGCCTAGATTCAAGGCTCAAAACAATAGGCAAACAAGCATACAAGGAAGTAAATGACCTCAAACAGAAAAATTCCCTAAATCAAACAGCAAGAGGGACTCAAAATAAGACTCTTTTTAGTTTATGACAAATCTCAAAAATGCTCATAAGTAGGGCTAAGATATGAAGCAAGTTAAGCCTACAAAGAGGGATAGAGCATACAAGGAGGTATATGACCTCAAACAGAAAAGTGTCCTTAATAAAACTTCAAGAGGAGCTCAAAATAAGACACTTTTCAGTTTATAACAAAACCCATAAATGCTTGCAAATAGGGCTAAGTTATGAAGCAAAATAATGCAAAAAAAAAGGGAAATGAGGACTTACCTTTGTAGCACAGCAATGCAGCAAGTTCTGAACCAAGAAGGTGAGTCTTTAACCTCTGAAAAACAGCTCCAAGATGATTGAATGGATGGTGGAGGTGGTAGGCTATGAGGTGTGGTGTAATGGCCAAGAACAATGGGGTATTTGAGCTTGGATGAGAGAGATATGGGAGCTGGAGTGTATATGCCTTGGCTGGTTTTTCTAACCCTTGCAAATGGAGGGGGAGTGTTGGTTTTATAGAGGAGAAGAGCCAAGACTTCCTGGAGAAGCCTCAAGAGAGGGTTAAAGCTTCTCAAATAAGCTTAACCAAAAGGGTCAAGCTTTTTGAGGAAGCTAGACCAAAGGGGTCAAGCTTCTCCTAGAAGCTAAGCAAATGGACCAAAGCTTCCTTAAGAAGACAAACAAGAGGGTGAAATCTCGAAGAGAGGGTCAAATGCTTCACAGTTGGCACAGCTGTGTTGCATTCAGGAAGACCAAAACGCAGAAGGTAGGCCGACCAGTTCAAGTGGTCAGCTAACCACTTACCCTGGTCGGCCGACCAGGGTTCAAAAGGGTCAAGCTGAAATGCTGGTCAGCCATACCAGAAAGGTGGCCTCACAGATGAGTAGAATACAGCTGCATGGTGGGAAACCAGAAAATATGACCCAGGAGAGAGAAAAAGCAGCTTTCTAGCAAGGTTCAAAAGGGTCAGGAAGAAAAGCTGGTCAGCCTACCCATATTGGTAGCCTCCCAGATGAGTACAACATAATGGTGGTATGGGAGACCAGAAATTAAGGTCCAAAAATGAGAAAAACCAGCTTTTTGTCAAGAAAAACGGCTGGAGGAGAGAGAAAATGGTTTTCAAAAGAATTGCTAGTCTCCCACCATCCTACCACCTTACAAACAATGAAAATAGGGTCCACACCAAAAATGAACCCTAACCGATGCAAAACGAGGGTTCGAGGGCCAAAACACGCGGCCTGGGGCCCCGAAAGTAGGCTATTAGGTACCGGAAGTGGCGTACGACCATGAAGGTGGTCTCTCGGGCCACAGTGTCCCTCAAAAGAGAGGAAACAAGGTGTGTGTCAAAAATCGAAGAAAACGGATGTAGTTAAGAGGTCCCGAATCGAGGCACACGGCCGACGGCTTTGAAAATCGGAAACTGGTCTCCAAGCGGGAAAAATGGCCGACGACCACGAAACGTAGCCTACGGCCACAGAGAGATGGTCTATAACACCTCTCCCTCCTTTCGGGAAGAGAAAACAAAAAAAATAGGACCTGGTTCGCAAACCGAGGCAAAGCACCAAAGAGCCCTGAAGTCCGGAGGCAAGGCTCTCAGCCGAGACTCCGCAACCTCAGAATGAGCACAATATGCATCACCACCGAGCGCTCAACCGGTGACGTCTGAGTCTTAAGGCCGGTCAAAAATGGGGTGTCTACAGTACCTTAGAAGAATATGGGCGGCTCTACCTTGTTTCTGTGCGTTTGGACGGCCAAAATACTTTAGCACAGTCTTACTGTCCGAAAGTACTACATCGTCAGCCGAGGTCAGAACCCTCTTCAACTTATTGCCTGCAAAAATGGAGGATTATATTTGGAGAAGAAGCCGAATAAAAGAAAGTTCAACAAACAAGGAATCACACGGCAACCTGGTTCAACCCTCCGTTTGGGAATAGGGTCCAGGAGATCTTCGCCTTCGCCGAATTCCCAGTTGCCTCGAACATTGACCATTACATCATCAACTCGTTTGCCAGAGCTGGCAAGCATGGTTACTAAGTGATGGTTGATGTCCCTGGCCTTGAGAAAGTAACACCCGAGCAGACCGGAGGATTTGGCTAAAGCGTAGCAATGCCGAATCGCAGGAATGCCCAGATTGATCCTGAGGCGCCGGTTCAATTCAACAATTCCCATTACGATTCGAAAGAAATTCACATTGAGTTGCGAGGGAATCAAATCCCAGTGGCAGAGGATGACCCTAAGAAATGGATGTAGGGGAAAGCGAACGCCACCCTCCGTAATGGACAGGAGAGGGAACATGATTGTATTTGGGTCATCCCTTTCCATATCTAGGGAACTCTCCGTTACTAGAGATAGATGAACAACATCAGGAATAGAGAAATGTTTTCAGAACCCAGAAATTCAACCCTCAGAGAGGAGGTCTTTCAAATGCTTAGCCATTCTAGAGAGACTCAAGGATATTCTCAAGCAAAAAATAAATATGGAAAGTAGGATTGCAAAGAAAAGAGAAGAAGACTTATGAGAGGCAAAGGGAACGAGAAGAAGACGGAGAGGAGTGACAGAAAATACGTCGGAGAAGAATACCGATAGGCGGTCTAGAAGGTTCAAAAATTCAAAAAAGTATGTGTTCGAAGGGACTTAAACTTCAAATCATAATAAATGCGAGAGAAGCACGAATGAGGCGGGAAGGCGTTATAGTCACCGAAAAGCATGTACGCGTCCTAACATGCATCGGGAAGAGGATTAACCGCCGAATTTCTGTTTTCCCAAATCAGGAACCAAACATGTCGACTAACTAATGCTAGAAGGGTGTTTGGGGAGCAATTGTGGGAGCCGAATTTTAAAGGAGGCATACTTTAACAGACAGGTATTGCCCGGCTCTGTCTAGAACCATCAGGATGCCAACTATAAAGGGTAGATGAGCCAAATAGGTACTAAGCTATGGAGCCGAGTAAATATGAACATAATGAGCGAAAAGTGGACCTGGCCCCAAGGCCTAGGGAACGAGTATAAATAAAGGAATAACAGAATGAGAAAGGTATGTGATAATTGTGGTGTTTAACTTAGAATACAAGTAATCTAGAAGGTCAGAAGAGTATTTACTTGTCCGTCGGAGTGCTAATTCCGGCACCCCCGACCGGAGTGTTTACTTCCTTTCAGGTGCCTATCGGTGGATCACGAGCGTCCCCCAAGGTCAGAAGAGTATTTCCTAAAACCACTTCCCCACAAATATTATAAAAGAAAAAAAGGAACAATCAAATCTGGTTTATGAGAATGTCAAAATAATAATATGAAAGTAGTACATTATACATATTCCAAATTTTAGCAATGGAAAGCATAGCTATACATAAATTCTATGACTAACAGTTGACTAGCTATGGACTAGGTCTTAAGGTAACCATACAAAATTTCCCATCTTTAGAAATGGATAGATCAGTACCCATTTAACATTCCTTCAATGATAGCTAACTTATATTTTGTTTGAAACTTTAAATTTTCATCCTAGAATAGGCATATGTCAAAGTAAAAGCAAGGTAAAGAGAATTTGTTACCTGGAGGTACATATCCAATGGATCCCCTTATTCTAATTGAACTACTTTGATTAGAAATGGTAAGCTCTAGGCAAAATTAAGCTAGGCCAAAATCTCCAACACGGGCAACCATGTCATGATCAAGAAGGATATTACTTGGCTTTAAATCACAATGAATGATCGGTGTATGGCATTGGCGATGAAGATAATCAAGTGCACAAGCCACATCGATGGCAATGTTTATTCTTTCTAGAAGGTTGAGTCTCCGGTGCTCATTTTGCCCATTATTTGTTTCTGTACTTGAATACAGCTATCCATCTAGACTCCCATTAGGCATGAACTCAAAAACTAGAGCTTTACACTTATTTCCCTAAAAATCAACACTAGAACAAGAAGTTATGATCCTGACCAAGTTTTGGTGTTGAATATTTCTCAAAGTTTCGTACTCTATCATGAAACTCTTTGTAGCTCCATGGTTTTGAATGTTAAGTACTTTGACAGAAGCAACAAACTCCCCATCTTGATCAAGAATCCTTTCATGTACAGAGCCAAAACTACCAAAACCAATCAGATTCGTGGATGATAAACCATCTGTTGCTTTGAAGAGTTTTTCATAAGAGAGTTTCAAGAACGATTCTTTCAACAATGAATTGTATTATGAGTTGTTCTTTTCTTCTTGAAACAATAAATTATAAAGAGAGACACTAGGGTTCCTTCTACAAGTACAGAAGCTACTGTAATTTGTAATATATGTGAAAGAGGCATCTTATGCTTTGATTTTTGGGTGATGCAGTTGGGTGGTTGTAATTTAGAAATACCACCACAAAGTTTATAATTTGCAATAATTGATATTGCACTCGCATTTGTGAAAACTCCTTTCATTGGTACCTCACCCTCAAAATCATTCAATGACAAATTGAGTTTTTGTAGGGAAAATTTTTCTAAGAACGTTAGAATTTTGCCCATATAAGTTGTTATGAGAAAGATCAAAGTTTGCAATCTCTATCAAAGTTTCTAATGAAAGAGGAATAGATCCTTGGAAGAAATTTTCTTGCAGGTATAGGTTTTCATGGCTAGAACAACTACCAAGACTGCTAGGAATTTCACTTGACAACCCATTCTCAGAAATACCCAATTCCATTAAATTTTTGAGGTTTCCAACCTCAGCAGGCAAGGAACCAAACAAACGGTTCTGAGCTAGATTTAATGAAATTGATAAAGATGAGATTCGCAAGAGTTCTCTAGGAATGGTACCACTCAGGTTATTTTGAAATAAGTGCAGCAACAACAAATTTTGACAGTTACCAAGACTTGAGGATATGGTCCTGTAACAACCCTAACCTATGATTTGCTTTAATCTTTGATTAAGAATGCCTAATACGTAATTAAGAGGAATTCTGAGTTAATTGCATACGAATTGTGTTATTTGTGTTTGTATCTATCTGTCATAGAAATATCTGTTTCTGTTTCTGTTTTGTTTTGCGAATTGAACGCCTTATCGACATCCGATCATGAAATTGACTCGGTATCTATTTAGAATTTTTAGAATTTTATGGTAAGTTTAATTAGAATTTGATTCGGAACCAAATAATTAGAACAAATAATGCCCATTTGATTAGTGGTAAGCCTAGCATAATTAAACCAAGAATTGAGCTAGGGAAGAAGAATTAAGAAGATAACCATACATGCATGCAAATTCTCTTGCATTTAGAGTTTGATTTTGAAGAATTCTCACATGCATGCATTGATCATAGCTTGGATTTGGAAATTCATCAAGTTTCATACCATTTTACCTTGTTTGATATTATTTTAGAAGGTTGAAGTTCATACTAACTCATGCGTGTTATGTTTTCTACTTTTCAAGTTTAGTTTTGCACAATTGGCAAAGCTTTTGGGCTTGATTTTACGAAATGGTTTGTAATTCATCATGTACTATGGGTTTTTCAATGTGTTACTGAGGTTTGGCCCAAACGAATGTGTTTTGAAGATTTAAAATTGAGTTTTGAACTTGAATTAGCAATCTGGGAATTCTAGAATTTGCACCCTCCGCTCGAGCGGTGGAGTCTGTGCTCGATCGGAGAATTCGAGCTCCTAGAAGTTTTACAAATTTTTGCAAAGCGCTCGAGAGGAGACCTTATTTACTTAGTCTTTAGCTCAACTATCCATCGAGCGTGGAAATCGTGCAACTAGTAGTTTTGTAGACCTTGCAGATCGCTTGAGCGACTGAAGTTGCGCTCAAGCGGACTGCCCTGTTTTTGAAACTTTGACTAAGTGGCCTAGGGCATATTTTGGCATCCTCATTACATTTTAGGCATTCTTATGCCCTACTTATGACATAGAAGTGAGGATAAATATTAGAAACACACCTAATCAGGAAAGAAATGAATTAAATGAATTCTAAGTGTGTGTTTCAATGTGCATCCGTTCTGTGTTTGTGTAGGTTACGCGCCGTAGGCTACCTATTTATCTGCTCTATTTGTTTGCCTTATCTACTCTGTCTATCTGCTATTGGAAGCAACTGTGAGTAATAATTTTATAAAGCTATGTTCATTTATAAGTATTTTCTGAATGATATAAGATGATCTATTTTATGAAATATTATTTTATGTATGAATGAATGGTTGTCAAATGTTTCTAAAATGTACTTGTGGCATCATTAGCTTTAGATGACATCTGTTATCTATTTTGTTATGTCCCAATTATGGGCCAACTATACGTCTTATGAGCCAACTATTATGGATCCTTCTGTATACGTCCCATTTATGGGCCAACTGTACGTCTCATGAGCCAACTGTATGCCTTTATGGCCGTTCCTTTATTGGTCAACTGTTTCTATTAGTGCTAATGGATGTACCACGTACGATTGACTGTAAATTATGATTATGAATATGATTCTGATTCCATTTTTGTTTTGAATATCGGTTTCTGAACAAGAATATGAATCCACTTCTAATATGAGCTGAATTTTGTTTTCTGTATCTGTTATGGAAAACATTCATTAAATCCTTCACTCTATTATTATTCACTAGGCTCCTGCTCATTCTATTATTCATGTATGTAGGTGATCGGGTACGTGACCAGGCTGAGTGATGATCGCCTTGAATTTTGTTTTGTCGGCCAACCCTTGTGCCTCCCAAGAAGGTTCCGGCAAGAGTCATGTGTCGAGTTTTGTGAACTAAGTTTAAGACTTGTTTTCTTTTATTGAAATCTGAACAAGTTCCTATTTGTCTATATATTGGGCTAAGTCCCATGTTGGTTTTATCTGTATATGTGAGTGACGTAAGACTAATGTAAATATGACGTCACGTGTGTGTAAATAAAGTTTTAAATTTCCGTTCCATGTATGTCTGCACACCTCAATGGAATATGTATGTTTTATATATCTGCTTTCGTAGCCCCTTTTTATGTGATAATATGTTCAGAGGTCTTTAGTAATCCAAGGATTACTGGTCGGTTACGACGCTAAACCTATATAGACAGGTTTGGGTTGTGAACCCCTCTATTCTTTTGCCGGCCAAGTAAAGTTTAGTCAACAATGACAAGTTTCCAATGGAATTTGGAATTTTTCCCAAGAGCTTGTTATTATCAAAACTCAACCTTCGCAACTTCTGAAGATTACCAATGCTAGGGGGAATTTCGCCAGTGAATTTATAGCGATCCCGGTTTTCTCTCCATTTTGTATTGTATTCCGGACTTGGTTTCGTAGACGTGGGTTGTTGTATTTAGCTTGTTTTCGTCCTTCAGTACTTTGTATTTGAGTTATAGGATGTTTTGGACAGGTTCATTTCAGGTTGGTTGTGATTGGAAGCATATGGTTGCTTTCCAGTTTTTAGCCTCTTCGCTCGAGCCAGGACTTTGTCGCTCGAGCGAGCCTTTTGTTGTTGCTTCTTCGCTTGAGCGAGAGTTTGTACGCTCGAGTGGGATTTTCGTGTCTTTAGGTTTTGTTCAGACACAGCCTTGGCTCGAGCGAGCTATATGTTTTGGACTTCTTCGCTCGAGCGAGAGTTTCTTCACACAAGCGTGCTTCTGGTTTGCAGACCTGAAGGTTCTGTTGTTCACTCGAGCGAGGTTTCTTTGTGTCTGGTCACTCGAGCGACCACACCTTCGCTCGAGCGAGGAACGTATATATCAGTTCGCAGCAGCAGTTTCTTCTTCACTTTTTGATTTCCCCTTTTGTCTCAAACCCTAGATCTGAGCTCTCTCTCTCTCTCTCTACACACCTTCTCTCTAGGGATTCATATATTTTTAGTGTGTTCCTACCCTAAGTCCTTTGTAAGAAAGATAGAGGGTGGCTTGGGCTTCATTTTAATCTGAACATTTGTGGATTTGGGGCGCTTTGGATTTTGGTCATCTTCTCCATTTGAGCTTTTCATTTTGAGGTAGGGATTCTCCTTGTTCTTTTTCAATACTCAGTCTATAGATAGACATGTAGTAGTTTTGTATTGCATGAAAATCATATCATGTTGAATTTCTTTGAAAACCATGTGAGGGAACCTAGCGTTGGTTGTTTGAGAATAATTAATTTATCATTGATAGTTCTTCGGGTTAATTGGAGTGCAAATTAGCATGTTGTTGTGGAAAGAAGAAAAAGCCCTAAATTATATTTTGTTTTGGTAAATTAAAGAGGGAGGTTGATTGAACAATAATTGTAAATTACTATTGTTAATATGAGTTGGGTGGAGGTATTAATGCCTATAGGATTAACTATGGCTTTGGGGTTGTTTTGAAATGAATGTATTGAACCGAGTTGGATTATGGCTTTTATTATCCATGGAATTGATTTTGTAAAATAAAAAGAATGGAATTGATTTTGTGAATGGGAAAAGTGTTTTTGGGAATAAGTGGTGTAACTTGTTGATTTGGAAAGTTTATGAAAGTTGACCTTGAAAATGGAAAATGAAATGTTAACTCTATGTGAGTCTCGGAGAATGAATATGAGAATTTAATTATAGTATCATGAGTGTTGAATACCCACATTTGGGGTTTTACCTTTACCTATCGTATTAACGTTGTTGTTGGGTTTATGATCTCATGATAGTTGAGTCTTCTAATAGGTGTATTGTATACATGCATCTAGAGGTTTTGTCATTGGTCATCGGTGGAGGATGGCATTGTTGTATTGAATTATTGTGTTTGCATTACACCGGTGTTGATTGAACATTGTACGTAATGAAGTGCTATGATACATTATATATGTATAATTGCTAGGGATGAGATAGGTGATGTACTTCAGTGTGTGGGAGGAGATAGGGGATGTACTCCACACACCTATGTGTTCATATACTTTAACACATTGCTTATGTATCTTGAGTAGTTTATGTGTACGTATTACACTTATTGGTTGTGCTTTGTTATATTGAGATGGTTGGTATTATATACCGCACTTAGAATAAGGGGTACCAGTGCCTTCCAGCTAGCGCCTGGAGAACTTGGACTAGGTACCATTACCAGCTTGTGTTTGGAGAATGTGGCTAGTCATTTGATTGTAAGGTGTATCCTTAACTTACCATGCTTATGGCAGGTAGAGTAGAGCTTTATTATTATTATCTCAGTATACCTGAGTATATAATGGATTGCGATGGTTATAGTTTTGGAGGGCCGAGTTACCTCATTTGTTGATTTTACACATGTTGACGATTTGTTATTACCTTTCTATTAAAGGCATGCATGTATAGATATGAATGTATTGGGAATAAACCAAAATGCCATTATGAGATTTTGGGAAAGTGTGGAGGAAAATTGGGTATTTGAAAGTATGTTTTGAAAAAGGGAAAACCTGTTGTAAGTATGGAAAATGGGAGAAAAGTAATGGGCTTAGTGGAATTGTTTTCTAAGTTGATATTGTTATGAAAGTTTGGGAACAAAGGGTAATGAAAAGAAAGATGAATCGCTTATAGCATTGAATGAAATGGCTACTTTCGAGAAAAGTACATACTTATGTATAGTTTGTATAAACTGCCACATTACTATTCTAGTATGAGATTGAGTATTCATGATCATAGCTATCTGTAAGTTGTTATTGTTGAGGATCATGTTGAGATCCCTACTGGACTATATGTTCATCCCACGTTGTTGAATCTTTTTAAGGTAATAAGCAGGATGAGCTACAAGATTTTGGATCTTCTTATTTGTTGGCCACGGGGCCTCTTTTATGTTGGCGGAATGCCATTGTTGTAAAAGGGTTACACCCTTCTTCTTGATTCTTTTAAATAAACGATGTAAGCCTTCAGGCATTTTATTCAGTATGCTCATGTTGTATTTAATTTGCATTCGGATGAGAGAATGATTATTTATTTCTACTCATTAGACTAAAGAGTTTATTTCCGCATGTTATCTCTGAAATTGAATTAAGTAATGAATTTGGTAACACTTCCAAGTAATAAAAAGGGGGGCGTGACAGAATTGGTTGTTGTACATATCTAACAAAGCCAAGTTGACAAGATTACCTATTGTTGAAGGAACTGTTCCATATATTTTGGTTTTCGTCAAGCCTTAAAAAGAAGAGATGGTTTGATAAATTGCCCACAGAATCTAGTAATACCCCTCTGAATTGATTTTTCTCCATACTCAACTTTTCCAAATTGCTACAATTGACCAAAGAACCAAGAAAGGCTAGTTCATCAGGTTCCCCGCTTCCGAAATGGTTATCTAATATAGTTATCTCCCTAAGATTTTGTAGACTTCCACAATCATTTGTTATTTTCCCATTGAAGTTGTTTTTATCCCACATCAAAAGTTACTAGTTCTAAAGAATTAGATATTGAAATCGAAAGAGGTCTAGTAAATTGGTTACCATATAGCTGGAGCCTTTGAAGATGGAGGAACATGGAACCAAAGCCCAATGGTAGACTACCGTGAAGTTGGTTATAAGGGACAAAAAAAAAAAAAAAACAGTTAGCAAGGGGTGGTTATAAATGGAAGAAGGGATCATACCAGAGAGTTAAGTGACACCCAGTCCAAGGAAACTTTGTTTTTTCAATCGTTCCAAGGTATCTGGAATACTTCCACCAAAGGATTATAAGTTGCAATAATTCTTACAAGAGAAGTAAGATTCCCAATGAATGGAGGAATACCTCCTGTCAAAATGTTCATGTGAATTCCAAGGTATATAAGCTTTGACTATGAAGCAAGCTCTTTGGGGAATTTTCTAACTAGATTGTTGGAACCTACACCAAGGTATGTGAGGTTTGAATAGCGAGAAAGGTTGGCTGGAATTTCTCCTTCAAAATTGTTTTTGCTTAGGTTCAGTTTTTGAAGCCTGAACAGATTTCCAATTTTAACAGGGATTTCACCCCTAAAAGTGTTGTTATTGAGCCTCAACTCGTGAAGGGAACTGAGATTCCCAATGTGAGGAGACAAGGAACCAACTAGATCTCTGGATTGTAAGTCTATAATGGGGACTCTCTTGTGCCGATGACTGCATCTAACACCTTTCCACTCACAGAAATCGTAAGAATTGTTCCATGAGTTCATAACCCCATGTGGGTCTTGTGTTATCTTTGTCTTGAAGGCAAGCAATTCAAGGCGATCAGTCTCATTCCCAAAAAAAGGTATTCGTGGAGGTGGTAGTGACTATGAGATATATACCACTCCACAAGTAACATAATTGGAACAGCCCAAAACCCATCCTTGAAGTTGAAAGTGGAAATGCCATTTTTCTTTCTTTTTTTCTTCTTTGTGGGTATGCAAAGTTAGCTTTTAATTTGTTTTGCTGCCATTTAAATAACCTACATATTCTAACATGGTGGCATTGAATGGGGTAATTTTTTTTTTTAACAAAAAAAAAGATGCTCTGTGGTGTCGTCTTTGCATCCGCAAGGCTTAGCCCCGAAATAGTCAGTTGCTAGTCAAATTTAACCTAACACATAGGAAGTGACCCATCGCCGAGGCACCGATGGAGCTCAGCCACACACCACAGAAGAGCTCAGAGTCGATCGGAATATAGTGCGAGATCTCAAAAAGAGCAAACTCAAAATCAACCATTTTTCACACCCCAAAAGTCAAGCATGGACCATTCATGTGGAGAGAATTGTGTTGCGACAACCCCCGATGGTATGAATGGGGTAGTTGATCAACTTGTTTTTGATAACTTTACTGTTTGTCCACATTACACAAGTCTCTCTCATTAAATGAGCTATTGACATTGACAAAGAAAATGGAACAAGAAAAGTCATGTAATGATGTTTAAAATAATAATAATAATTAGATTTTCTCAAAGTATCATTTGGCATTACTAATTTTTTATTTTTTAACTACCTAAAAACGGTGAGTTAGTATGTCCTATCTATAGAATTTTCAATTGCATTTGGAGTACCATGCAAGTAATGCCACATAATTTCAAGACTATTGAATAATAATTACCTTAAAAAATAAAAGTCACATGACAACAATAAAGGGTGCAAATTCCTTACTGAGAAATTATTCAGCCATTTTGGAGCAAGGTCAGAGGTGGTATTCTAAATTGGTAGTTATTGGTTTAAATAGGACCTATCACTTTTGTATTGATGTTTTAGAAGATAATATGAAATGAATAAATTATTAAGTGAAATGAAACACTTGTTTAAGAGCACTAAATAATTTTTTTGATGGAGGGAAGGGTAATGAGATGAACACTCAAAGCACAAATAATAATCACAAATTTGATAAAAAAGATATAGTTACTTTCACATATTATTAATTCTCCAAAATCAATTGATTTGCCTAACGTTGTGTTTGGTTAGGACATTTAGGAAGGGACTTGGAAAGGGAAATGAAAAAGGAACTAGACTAGGTTTTAAGAACTGATTGATTTTGTCTGCTGCTATGTTTCTATCTCTTGCTTTCGTTTTTTAACGCTCTGTTTCTTAAGCTACTTAATGCTTATTTTTATAGTCATTATCATGTCCAAACAAAGCAAAAAGCATTGAGGCAAAGAAAAGTTAGAATAGTAATAACCACTAGATATTTTTTAAAATTCATAAATAAATTTTATAATAAATTTTTTATTTGATAACTGTTAGTTAATGGTTTGGAGAATTAATTTTTTTATTATATATTCTGGCACTCATCTTGCAAAAATAAATATATGTATACTCGTCTTGCAAATATTTTCAAAATTCTATTATTTTGTTGAATTTAATTATTTTTTTCATTTTTATATTTATATTTTTAATATATATATTTTTAATATATTTATGATATAACTATGATGTCATGGTTCGACTGCTTTGACCCGACGGTTGAACCGGTGACCCGCCCACCTGATCCTTTTTTCAATTCACACACCGATCTGATTTTCAAAACATTGTATCAGACTATCGTCTCTCTCTCTTTCTCTATCTATCTATCTTCCACCACTACCGAATCCAAAAGGACAAACCCACTCTTTCCACTGATTTAGAGATCGGTCGATCACATACAAAGAGTTCTGGCAACGCCTCCACCGCCGTATCAAAGATCTCCAATTGAACCGCGCATCTCTCTCTCACTCTCTCCATAGATCCAGCGTTCCTCACTGTCGCCATCCAGCCACCACCAGCGTCCCTTACCACCGCCTCTATCATCGTCTCCATCATCACCGCAAATCTGTCGCTATGCACACAGATCTGTTACCGTGCACTTAGATCTGTCGCTTATTTCTTGATCTCTTTTACCTTGATCTCGGTATCGCCGATACTCCGCTACTTTTCTGTCGACCATTGACACGAGATCCAGATCTAGATCGATCTAGACTTACATAAAAATAAACAAGAGTTTCCAAGGAATCCATCTTTGTTGGTATAAGCACAGCTTTGTATAATCCTGCATATTAATTTTTGGGCAAACTTCACTTTACCCCATATGGTTTGGGCGGGTGCGGATTAGCCCATAACATTCGAATATCACCACATAACCCCTGTGGTTAATGGGTTGATGTGCACAGTTAACACCGTGAATGGCAGACGTAAAATGACTAATTTTCCATTTCACTCAACAGTCTTGCATTTGAGAAGAGAAAAGTGGAGAGAACTTAGGGTTTTTGATTGAACAAATTAGAATTGAACAAATCACTATTTAGATTTGGCAAAGTAGGTCTTTGATTGTTTGATTTGACAAATTAGGGGTGCGAAGTTACTGATTTGGAGATTTACAAAGCAAACGAAGCTAAAGAACAAGTTGGAAGGTATTTTTTTCGATCATTTCTTTTTATTTTGTATTGGATTCGCTTTGATTTGCTCATATATATATATATATATATATATATGTATATAATGTTAGTTGATGTAGTTTTTTTTTTTTTTTGCTGTATCGTATGGTCCCCTATGTTTTGTATATTAGGGTTTCCGTGCCTCGACATAAATAGAAAAAGTTACTTAATTTTTGTAGATGTTACGTCTTTTTTGTACTATTAGTGGTTTACTTTTTGTGATGGACACTGTGTTCGATGATGTTCTTCATATCTTGTTGCTATTTGCTTTTTTGATTGTTTGTTTATTTGTAGTGAATGATGTCAATGTTTTGTTTTGTTTGTTTGTTGTCATTGTGTTTTCTCTTGAAGTGGGGTATGCACTGAAAAGGTGAAATTTCCTTCTTTAATTAACTGTATGTTTGTTGTCATTGCAAATTTGTCCTATGTGTAGTGGTCCTAGTAGAATCAAGAATTGGCTTTTTTATTCTATTACTTTATGCTTGTCATATAGCGTAGGCATTAATGTATGTTTTCTTTTATATTCTCTTTTTGTTTTATGGGATCTGTTTGAGGATTAGGGATTATTCAATTATTATTTTACTTTATGTTGGTTACATGCATGAATATTTATTTGTTTAGGGTATTGAGTGGTTGTCCCAAAATGTATTTATAGAAGTTTTTTTTTTTTTTTTTTGGTTCCCTTTAGGATGGAATGCTAAACTTCATAAATGCTTTTACTTTATGCCGGTTGCATGCACGACTATTTGTTTATTTAGGGTTTAGGGTTCTAGTCCAACAAATGTATTTATGGAAGTCTTTTCTTCTTTAGGAGTGTATGCTGAAAATGTCAGACAATTTCATTATTGTTCAAATGCATCATGGGGGCCATTTTGTCTTTCATCCATATGTTATTTATGAAGGTGGTAGGGTGAATCAAATAGTTAGCCGTGACCTTGACAAAATGTCCATATTTGAGTTAAGAGACCTTTATTACGACCTGGTTGGTGGAAAAGGAGCAAACATAGATATGTATTATATATGGCATGGTTATAGTTTATTTATTGGGTTGAAAACAATTTATAGTGATATTGATGTGATGAAAATGCTTGAGGCTTATAAGGGTTTGGATTATATAGTAGTTTATGTAGAGAAGGGTATAGATCCTATTATGGTTTTTTCATCCAGTGGTGAGTTGTTGTCAAATTCCAATGGTGCACAAGGGCATACTTAGGGTGTACAAGAGAGAGGTAATAGTACAAATGAGAAGATGCTGCAGATTGGTTGACTAGAACAGGGTGGTAATGCCATAGGTGGTGGTGACACAGACATTATTGATATCAACTTGTCTAATATTGACATCATAATTGATGACATTGGGAATGACTTAGTGGATTGTGTAGAGGTAGCTGAGGGTGATCATATGGGTAAGGAATCTGAGGGTATGGACAATTCAAGTCAGAATCAAGCTAAGGAGAGTCAAATAGGAAGTCAACATGAAGGTAATGATACATAACATGATGACAGGTTGCAGTATACTATTGACACTGAGTGTGTAGAAGGTAATGAGGCTAATGAGAGTGACATTGCAGAGAGTGAGATTGATTTTTTAGCTGATGATAGGACTGGATGGTTGTCATTTAAAAGGGATTTTTGGAGGGCAGTACTTAGTGCTATTGAGAGAGATGGAAATGACAACATGTACCTTATTGCAGTGGCTTTGGTTGAGATTGAGTGTAAAGCTTCTTCGTCTTGGTTTCTTGAGGAATTGATGAGTGACAGTGAGAGTGTCGAAGAGATGGGGTGGACAGTTATTTCAGATAGACAGAAGGGGTTGGTTGAAACATTCACAGAGTTATACGCTTCTGCAGATCACAGATACTACCTAAGACATTTGTATAATAACTTCAAGACAAAATACAGTGGTTATGTGTTCAAAGACCTATTCTGGAAAGCTACATCAAGTAGAAATGTGTTTGAATTCAATTATTGGATGAAAAAGATTGAAGAAACTGATCCTAAGACTGGAAATTGGAAGACAGTTGTGGAGTGGTTGAGGGAGACTGACCCTGCTTTGTGGGCAAGGTCACATTTTTCTCCAAGGAGCAAGTTTGACATCCTTGTCAACAATTTGAGTGAGCCATTCAATTCTTACATTGTAGAAGCTAGAGAGCTACCAATCATCTCCATGTTTGAATGGATCAAAAGGCAAAGGATCTAAGTTAAAAAGATTGGAATGGAAAAATACAATGGTCAGATTTGTCCCAATATTCATAACAAACTTGAGAAATTGATGGTGGAATCAAGGAACTGCTTTGCAACTTGCTGTCGACAACTGGAATTTGAGGTTGATCATTTTCAGAGGAGGTACATAGTGGACCTAAGTACTAGTACTTACAGTTGTAGAAGATGGGATTTGTCTGGTTTGCCTAGTAGCCATGCCATCAGTGCCATTCAAATCAATCATGAGTAGCAAGAAGACTATGTGCATGAGTATTACACCAAGTCTAGGTACTTGGATACTTATGCATTCATGATACACCCTGTTCCAAACATACATGAGTATGAGGAAGGTGGCCAGAAATTTAATCCATTAGAAGCAAAGAAATTAGCAAGAAAACCAAATTGGTTCAACTATTGTGAAAATTGTTGATGTGTTTTTTGTGGTTTTTTAGCAGATTAGATTAATTAGCAATTGTGGTGTTGAAATGCAGCATAGTTCTGTAAATGGATTAATTTTGGGCCATTGTCATGCAAATGTATAGACCATTTTGGCATTGTAATGCAGTTTTTTAGGAAGTACTGTTTTTGGCTTTGGAAAAATATCACTTCTTTGATTTTTTGGTTCATTGTTGAATAGCATTGTCATTTCAAATTTGTGTCATTTTTGTTCCATTGGTTGAAGTGCATTGATTTGGAATGGAACAATACAAGATCAGGTTAATATGCTCAACATGCCGACTTATGCTGGAGTATTAGATAAAGCCATTCTGGCAGAAGCTAACCTAAACAGATATCTGAATTCAGGGGAGAGCCAAAGAAAGAGGCAAAGTTATGAAAACCGCCAAACATCATTTGATTCCAAGAAGAGAGTAAATGTCGGCAATTCAAGCAACTCAAATCGAGGAAGTGATACTAGGCCGACATGTTCAAGTTGCGGGAAGCCATATTTTGGAGTCTGTCGTTGGGAGTCTGGAGCTTGTTTTGAATGTGGAGAGATGGGTCATCGCGTTAAAGACTGTCCCAAGACTAAGTCTAATGATGGTAAGAACAATGGGAGTACTTCAGGTGCTGCACAGAAAAGCAACGTCGGCAAGGCGCAGACGAGGCAGGGTAGAGTCTTTGCATCAGTACCGGGAGACACCCAGAGTGTCGAGGCAGTAGTGTCAGGTACCCTTCCAATTTGCTCTCAAGATGCATATATATTGATTGATTCGGGTTCTACACATTCATTTGTATCTACTAAGTTTGCCGAGAAGTTGAATAGGGAACTAGAATCCCTTGGTTATGTGTTATCTGTATCTACATCGTCTGGGAGAACTATGACTGTTGCATCCATTTATAGAGCATGTGTAGTTGTAAATGGGAATGTTCAATTACCGGTTGATTTGATGCCGTTGAACATGACCCATTTTGATGTCATATTGGGAATGGATTGGTTGGTAGTTAATCGTTCATCCATTAATTGTGTTTCAAAAGGTGTCACATTGAAACCCCCAAACCAAGCCGAGGTTACATTTCAGGGTAAAGGAGTAGTATCCCCACCTTACTTGATTTCATCCATGAAAGCTTATAAGTTAATCCAAAAAGGGTGTCGAGGTTATCTGTGTAGTGTACTAAGTAATTCAAATGGAAACATCGAAATGGCCGATATCCCAATTGTTAATGAATTCCCCGACGTTTTTCCAAATGATTTACTTGGCCACTTAGTCGATAGAGAAGTAGACTTTACTGTTGACGTTATGTCGGGAACCCAGCCTATCTCTAAAACACCCTATAGAATGGCCCCAGCCGAGCTTATGGAATTGAAGTTGCAATTACAAGAGTTATTGGATAAAGGCTTTATTAGGCCGAACACTTCACCTTGGGGAGCACCAGTTCTATTTGTGAAGAAAAAGGATGGCATACTTCGTCTTTGTATTGATTACCGAGAACTGAACAAGGCAACCATTAAGAATAAGTACCCATTGCCTAGGATCGATGATTTGCTTGATCAACTACAAGGAGCACGAGTCTTTTCAAAAATTGATCTCAGGTCGGGCTACCATCAGCTCAAGGTTAAAACAGAGGATGTTGAGAAGACTACTTTTCGGACAAGATATGGCCACTATGAATTTTTGGTAATGCCTTTTGGAGTGACTAATGCTCCTGCAACATTCATGGATTTGATGAATAGAGTCTTTAAGCCTTACCTAGATGAGTTTGTGGTTATTTTCATCAACGATATATTGATCTATTCCAAGAGTGAAGTTGAGCATGAGAAGCATCTGAGACTTGCCTTACAGATTTTGAGAGACAGAAAGTTGTATGCCAAGCTTAGCAAGTGTGAGTTTTGGCTTTCTAGCATTTCATTTTTGGGACATGTGATTAATGAAGAAGGTATTTCGGTTGATCCTAGCAAAATTGAAGCCATTTATGAATTGGTCGACACCGACTAATGTGTCCGAGGTTCGCAGTTTTTTGGGTTTGGCAGGTTATTATAGAAAGTTTGTGAAGGACTTCTCAAAGATTGCAGTACCATTGACACAATTGACTTAGAAGGTAGTGACATATAAATGGACCGAGGGTAGAGAATCAGCCTTCCAGGAACTCAAGACGAGGTTAGTTACAACACCAGTTCTTGTACTACCATCTGGTAATGAGGAATTTCAGATTTATAGTGATGCCTTACACAAGGGTTTGGGTTGTGTATTAATGCAAGGGGGTAAGGTTATAGCATATGCATCTTGCCAGTTGAAGCCCCATGAAAAGAATTATCCTACTCATGATTTAGAACTAGCAGCCGTAGTATTTGCCTTGAAAATTTGGCGTCATTACTTGTATGGAGCCTTTTGCGAAGTTTTCACTGACCACAAGAGTCTAAAGTACTTGTTTACTCAGAAAGAATTGAATATGAGATAGAAAAGATGGCTCGAGTTATTGAAAGACTACGATATGCAGATTCAGTACCATCCGGGTAAAGCAAACTCAATGGCCGACTCATTGAGCAGGAAGTTAGTTGGAAATTTGGCATGTTTGGCAATGATTTCAGTGGAGCTGACTATGATGGAGGAAGCAAAGACAAGACAGAGGGAGGATGAATTCTTCAAGAAGGTAATCGATGAGTTTGTCACCAAGCCGAGGTCAGGGTACACCATTGAGAACCAGGCACTGAAGCTTGAAGGAAGATTGTGCGTGGCCGACGTCCCAGAGTTAAAAAGAAGAATTTTACAGGAAGCCCATGGTTCTAGATTTGCAGTACATCCAGGGAACACCAAAATGTATCAAGATGTGAAGCAGACTTTTTGGTGGCCAAATATGAAAAGAGAAATAGTCGAGTTTGTATCTCAGTGCTTATATTGCCAACAAGTAAAAACAGAACACCAGAGACCAGCAGGACTTCTTCAACCTTTGTCAATTCTTGAGTGGAAATAGGAACACATCTCCATGAATTTTGTGATTGGTTTGCCGAGGGCACAAAAGGGTATGGATTCAATTTGGGTTATAGTTGACAGATTAACTAAGTCAGCACACTTCTTGCCTGTTAAGACTACATTTAATGCTGATCGGCTTGCTTTGTTGTATATGAATGAGATTGTTAGACTTCATGGAGTGCCGATGTCCATTATGTCAGACCGAGATTCGAAGTTTGTTTCTAGATTTTAGCAGAGTCTACAGGGAGCTTTGGGAGCCAAGTTGAGGTTTAGCACAACTTTTCATCCCCAGACCGATGGGCAAATAGAGAGAACAATTCAACCACTTGAAGATATGCTTAGACTATGTGTATTGGACTTCAAGGGAAGTTGGGAAGTGCATTTGCCATTAGTGAAATTTGCTTACAACAACAGTTATCAAGCTAGCATTGGCATGGCACCGTATGAAGTTTTGTATAGAAGGAAGTGCAGATCGCCGATATGTTGGACTGAGGTAGGAGATAAAGCTTTGATTGGTCCCGAGCTAGTTCAAGTGACAACTAAGAAGATTAAGCTCATTCAACAAAGAATCAAAACCGCTCTGAGTCAACAGAAGAGTTATGCCGAACAGAGAAGAGGGGAGTTAGAATTTGAAGTTAGGGATCATGTATTCCTGAAGATTTCGTCGATGAAAGGAGTTTCAAGATTTGGGAAGAAAGGTAAGTTAGCACCTCGTTACATTGGGCCATTCAAAATTCTTGAGAAGGTTAACCCCGTTGCCTACAGGCTTGCTTTGCCACTAGAATTAAGCCAAGTCCACAATGTGTTTCATGTCTCGATGTTGAGGAAGTATATTCGGGACCCACTGCATGTGATTGATTATTCCGGAATCGTGGTTAATGAAGATTTGGGCAACGAGGAGAAGCCAATGGGAATTATTAATAGGCAAGTGAAACAGTTGAGGAACAAGTCGATACCAATGGTGAAGGTTGAATGGAAAGAGCATTATGGCAAGGATGCTACATGGGAAATGGAAGAAGAAATGAAAATCCGACATTCGAAGTTGTTTTTGGGGCAAGGTAACTTAAGTTTGGGGACCAAGCTTCCTTAAGGAGGGTAGGATGTAACAACCCTCACTTTGTCTTAGTCATGTTCACATGCATTTACATGATCCCTGTCTTGATTAAACTTGCATTGCAGACTTTGAATTGTTTTGTCTAAGTGTTGCTTACATGCTTTGTTCCTTGCTTAGTGTGTCTTAGGCCGAGGTCATCTTAAGCCCAGGTCACACCTTTGAACCTCTTACACCTAGGACCATCTTGGAACCACTTTGATTGACCTCCACCTTCACCCTGGCATATTGGCCGAGATGTTACCATCTAGGCAACCAACATCCTTGATCCTTGCACCTAGTGGTCTTGTTTCTGAACTAGTATGACCTAGACCGAGGTGTGGCACATCTAGGCCGAGGTGTGGCACAGCTGGGCCAAGTGTTATCCTTCCTAGCCAAGATCATTGAGACCTTACTTGCCGAAGCCTATGTCTTTACCTAAGGTCCTTACCTTGTTAGAATGCCTTTGTCACCTTGCTTGTTTTACACACTTTGTCATGCTTTTGTCTTGTCAGTCAGTCACCTTTTTTAGGAGAACCAACTAGTCGTTGCCACGTGCCCCAGCAGAGGGTTAAGTCAACCAGTAGAGTGAGAAAACATATCATTTGTTATATCTTTGTCCTAGAAGAGAGAGAAGCTCTAGGAAGAGAGGAAGAAGAGTTCTTAGAGTGAGAATAGATTTCCAGCTTGATCTTCACACCTTGAACCGTTAGATCCGTGTTTTGAGGTTAGATTCTTGATCTACTCTTGTTATTCCTTATGTTGATCCGATCACATTGCATGATCTAGCATGATTCATAAGCCATGAATTGATTTAAAACTTGTTTTAGAAAGAGAAAATGATGTTCTTGTGTTCTTGAAATAAAACCATATTTTGATCCGAAAGTTTATAACAAGTTCCATGTTTTGTGTTTGTTTTCAAGAAGATTTTCAAGTACGGGTACCCAGGTCCATGCTTTTGAACTCATATCATGAAATTTCAGATTTTGAATAAAGAAGTTATGATTTTAGCATTCATGTTCTTGATGTTCTTCAAAAAGAAACCCAGAATTTTCAGACTTTATTTCCCTGAATATGGTCATCGGGACCATACCTAGGCCAAGAGGTGTGGGACCTCAGCCACGTCCTAATTGGTACCCAGCATGTTTTCCCGAGATGAGAAACAGTGTTTTAACTCCCAGCACATGTTTTGCTTTGTCTTGACTTAGTTTTGAAAGAAATGCCAAGATTATCTACACTCATGCAAAGCTTGTTTTAGGAATGCATTTCATATCCATCTTTGAGCATCTCTTCTTGCCTTCTTGAAATGCATCCAATGGGATTTATTATGTACTTGTAGGCCTTGGATCCTTGCTTGTAATCCCCACACCATAAGAGCTATGTGAGTGGTATTTTTAATAAAGTTATGTTATAAAGTTTTGATAAAGCTTTGCTTGTTTTGGAAAAGTGTTTGTTCAAGTATGAATGATCATCCCTAGTTTTTGTATCATCTTGTTTTGATGACATTCTTGGAAAGTCCTTCGTGCTAGGGGACTATAATGCAACTAGTACCCTTGTTTGAGATATCTCCCTTGCCACCGACGGCCTTGTGTGGGTGGGTTTGTCTAATCTATTCCAGGTCGATTATTCCCTTGTTTTGTCAAGAATGTCATCCCTTGTATTACATTGATGCTAGTAAGCATCCCTTGAAGCTTTGAAAGACTCGATAGATGAACTTGGTTCATCCCTTGATTTTGTACAAGCTATGATATGTATTGTTTTGATAAAGATCTCGGATATCATTCATTCAAACCTTTATTAATTATATCATTCACTGAGTATCCAAGCTCACCCTCTCCTTATATATATGTAGGTGACGAGCAAGAAGGCGATGATGCCTAGATGTGTTTTGCAAGATGTTTTGGATTCATGTTTTTGACTAGCCTCTTGAAGATTATGCTTGTTAGCTTGTATTACAAGTCCTTTGTATATGTCGACTTGAGAAGCCTTTTGATCAAGATGTAACAAGCACTTTATTTTAATTGTATCCAAGTTGTAGACCATGTTAAGACGTATGTCATCTCATTTAATCTATGCACGGCTCTAATGGACTAATTAGATTTCAATTTATTGCTTCCGCACATGTAAACCCCATATGTATACTTTGATTGTGTGTGAACCTTTGCAAGTTGGCCTTTGGTAATCTCGGATTACTGGCCAACACGGCACCATTCTACTAGGGGTGGAATGGGGTCGTGACAGAATATTAACATGGTGCTAATGAAACACACAACCAAAACCACCATAGATGCCTTCATCATCATGTTCAGTGCCTCCATCTTCATTTCCAACATCATGAGTCTTCCATTAAAGTGCACGCCTTCCTTAACCCATGGCTTCTCATCATCAATCTCATCTCTTCCATAGATGGGAGCAAAACCAATTGGGTTGCACCAAGCCCAGAAATCACAACCTCCCAAACCCGCATTTTCACACACATAGTACAACCTACCTTTCGAAGCCTTTTCGGACTCTACGATTCTAATGGCTGCTTTTTTTCCACAACAACATTTCTTGCTAATGAACCTCAACATTTGTCCTTCTCCACCGCCCATGCTTGAAGGGGACATTTTTGATGTCTTGCAACTCAAGCATATTGAGGAAAGAGAGAGTATACAAAGTAATCTTCTCGGGTAAGCTTTTATTTCTAACTCTAGGGGCATTTTGGTCTTTTAATTGTGAGGGATCATTATCAGTTCATGCCCAATTCCACATTACTCGCGTGTACTGCATGGCCTGTTAGAATAGATGGAAATGCCAATGGTGCACATCAACCCATTAGCTACAGGGAGTTATATAGTGATATTCGAACGTCAGGGGGGTAATCCGCGCCCGCCCCAAACCATGGGGAGGTAAAGTGAAATTTCCCCTTAACTTTTTTTGTGTAGGACTTACAAATTCAATGCAAAAGAAAATCCATAAAGACCAAGAGGAAGACAAGTTGAAACATATATCACATATACATATACATATACATATATAGATTTAGATACACAAATACAAGCATATATATGCATAGGTATATATACATTACATATACAATACATTACCAATGTACATACAAATAGAGCTAAATGAAATAGAATCAAAACAACAAATTTTAAAATCGAATTAGCTTCATGGCTTTTAATGACAGTATTGGTAAATTCTATATAATCGTGGTCATAGAATTGGGACCAAGTAAATTCTAATAATTTGAATGGTATGAATCAACACAAGTATTGGTGTGCTCATGATAGCTATTAGCTGTTTGATTTACTCAATACTATAGATGCATTCAAATAAATGACCATTTGTTATCTAAAACTTACAAAGTTTCAAACTTCCTAAATTGCATAACTATCATTAGTGTGTATAGATAAAATACTACATAATCATCATGAGTTTCTCTTCGACCTTGCTTATAACCTGATTGTAGAGTTCTGCTTTTCTCACATCTTAATATTTTCGTGAACTTTCGGTCGACTTTTAGCATGTTTTTTAATCCATATGCTTAGCATTAGCATATATATAGATATGTGGAATTTCAACTCATGGCCATGCTTAAACTACTATTCTAACAATCTGCTTTTGTTGTTGATACAAGTCCATTAGGCCTATTCAAAACACACGAAATATATTACCCAACCTAGGGTTTAACGAATTATTGATAAGAAAAAAGAAAATCACATAAGAAGAAAAGTTTCAACTATTCCAACTGAAATCCAACCATCCTAAAATTCAAAGAAACATCCCAAAAATATTCCATACCATATACATTTTTTTTTTTTTTTTTTTTTGTGGATAAATTACCATACTATGCCTTCATTTGGCACAAGTTAAAATGGGTTTTTTTTTTTTGGCTAAAATGGCCACAAAAACGCAAAATAGGTTTTTAGTCCAATAAGCCAAAATGTCATATTCAAACCATAATCATTTCATTTTTTTCTCTCACAAAAGTCAAAAAAGTCAAAAAAACCTATCATAAACGAAACTTTTTAGCCCCAAGCTAAAAAAGCCAAAAAGTCAAAAAATCAAAAAGTCAATCCACATCTCAAACGAACCTTATGTACAATACAATCTCACTTGTGCACACCCAAGAATCTCACGTTTTCTTTGAATAAAATATATCTTTCACTTTCTACACATTCCATTGTCACATATGACAATGCTTCATGAGTTGAATTAAATATTCTACCAAATCACCAAAACAAGAAAAATTTCTAAACATTTAAAATACATCTATTTTTGAAAGAATACATTTAAGCCCATTATGGAAGAACATATATAAGCCGACTTTTAGAGTTAACACCAACTGGAGGAAAATATAACAAACAATCAGACATCCCTTTCCTACAGTGACTTTTTATTCATCAATTTGGTCAATTATTCCTTTTTCTATTTTTTCTTCATCCGCATCAATTTCCCACTTTCTCCCATGTGAGCTTGTACATATAGAGTTGGATTAACATACCAACCATGCAATGCAAGTGTGAATGTGTGTGTGTATGGAAATCAAGTTGGAGCGATTGTAGTTCCGTTGTCAGTGGAAATTAAGGGGTTATAGAGAGATTCAACAATGGAATCCAACAGAGAGGCTTGTAGTTGTTGGAAATCAAGGGTTACACGGAGAACCAACAGAGGAAGAGAAGAAAAAAGGGAGAGACCAAAGAGAAAGACTCTTTGAGGAAAGTTGGAAGGAGGAAAGGACGGAAGGAAATAAGAGGATTAACCGGTTTCTATTTTTATCATTGAACAAGAGTGTTGCTATTAGAACTCTATCAATTATTTTGAACCCTCCATTTTTTAGCTTTTTTTTAATTACAATAATAACCTTAAATCAAATTACTAGAAAGGACATTAATAATTTTAGAATACCTCATCTCATAATTAAGCCCACACACCAACTTCATGTAACGCCCTCAAAAAAATACATAGAAACCCACATTATTGACATGCATTGATATAAGAAAACAAAACATCCTTCCATTCATCAGAGTAGTTAAGTACAAAAATATTACATGTTGACAACAAAAGTAAATTCCCTATGGGCTTACAACTTTCCAAGCCAACACTTGGTCACAAAAGAGAGTACTAACTCAAATACACTATAAGCCCTTGGCTTGAATTTACATGTAATATCCAAATAACAAAATAAAAAAAATAAAAAATAAAAGAGTCTTCAACTCCAAAACCTTCCAAGCTATGTCCTTGGAGGTAGCATATCATCTGAACCTAAAAATGATGTCCCATAGAGGGTGAGCCACAGCCTAGTAGAGATATACTAAATCAAATAGAAGCAATGACTAAAATAATAGCATTTGATAGATGGTTAACACTTATAAACCAATTATATTACAATACAATTCCATGACAATTATGTCCATGTTACATTCCACTTTCCTTTACTTATCCAAATCATTTCATATACATGGCTCAGAACCTGGCCAAACAATTCAATGAGACTATAACTCATATACCAACACTTCCATATTTCACGATAGATACACATATTTGATGCATCATTATCATATTAAGACACTTCCATACTTCACAAATGATACACAGATTTGCTGTATCAATACTTCAATTTAATACACATATTTGTTGTATTAATGGAGTCCATCCCCTATCTCCTCCCAAACAGGTTTGAGAGTCCATCCCCTAACTTCCCTCAAACCATGGAGTACATCCCCTATCTCCTCCCACACAATACACATATTCCAAGTATATAAACAATTATCATATACAAGAATAATTCAATACACATATTTGATGTATTGTTCCAGCTGTCATATTCAACGACATATTCAATGTGATTAGTTTCAGTTTTCCCTAATCAACATACAGTGTCTACAACAATCAAGATTGTCCTCCATTGATAGCCCAAAGCAGTTATTTCTGAACAGAAAATAAATGCATTAAACAAAAATAATATCAACATTTATGTAAGTGAGTGATAAATTAATCCAACTACACCATTCAATCCCATAACTTCCCGATTTCACAATTTCCAATTCAATTTCATATTTCCCCCAAATTAATTATACCAATTAATTTATCACCTAACTAGGGCATTTTTCCCTAATCCACAATATCAACCCTAAGGTTCATTTTCATCAATAACACAACAAGAATTTCATTTCTCAATGTCTGACCTACATATGGGTTTTATTATTTGAAAATCCCTCTTTTATAAATTACACAACAACTCTAACTTTTCCCAAAATTACCCAACATCACAAACTAATCAAAATAGCCAAAATTTAAGACAAAACTCATAAGATGGAGTAGGGTATCCCTACCTCGAAATGAAGAGACCAAAGGAGAAGATGGTGAAAATCCAAAGTGCTCCAAATCCACAAATTTTCAAATTAAAACGTAGCCCAAACAACCCTCTATCTTTCTTACAAAGAACTTAGGGTAGAAATACACTAAAAATAGATGAAACCCTAGAGAGAATGTGTATATATAGAGAGAGAGGACGGATCTAGGGTTTTGAAAGCAAAAGAGGATAAAGAGTGAAGTGTTTACCCGCTGCTGTCTACTGATGTAACACAGGCTCGCTCGAACGAAGGATTGATTGCTCAAGCGACCAGACACAAGGAACCCTCGCTCGAGCGTAGAAAGCCTTGCTCGAGCCAACAATTCGAAGCTTCGGGTCTGCAACCCAGAAAAGCACACTCGAGCGAAGAAAAGCTTGCTCGAGCGAAGAACTCCAAAACATAGTCCTCTCTCGCTCGAGCGAAGGAAAGCTCGCTCGAGCCAAGGATTGCAACTCTCAGGTCCAGAACAGGATGCAGACGCAAGCTCGAGCAATGGACTTCTCGCTCGAGCCACTAGATACAAAACTCAACTCTCGCTCGAGCGAAGGATCTAAAACACAGAGCTTGCTCGAGCGACAAAAGGCTCGCTCGAGCGAAGGACCAAAATTCTGGGCAGCAACCATTTGCTCCCAATCACAACCAACCTATAACAATCCTGACCAAAACATCCTATAACTCAAATACAAAGTATTGAAGGACGGAAACAAGATATAAACCGCAACCGACATCCATAGAACCAAGTCCGGATACAACAACCAAATGAGGAAGAACTGGGATCGCTATAACCTCCCCCTCTTAAGGAATTTCGTCCCCGAAATTAAACACAGGTTTTCAAAAACATGTTTTCTTCAATTTTCAACAACATTACAATTCAAAATTCAGCAACTTGACCCATTACCGGTCATTCCATCTCTATTCAAGAAGCATTTCACAATATAACTTTCAACATGTTTTACCAACATGTATTCCTTTCAAGTCCAACAATTTCCAATATACAAGGTTCCCAATTCCATATCATAGTCAATGTTCATGATATATTTCCATTTTATTTTATTTTATTTTATTTTTTGCAATACATTCAACATATGCAACGTTAATGACATACTTGCATTTCTACAACATATTTAACATACACAATGTTAAAATAAACTTCCATTTCAAGGCAAGTTCCGTAATACTTCCATAAACCGAAACATATACAATGTTTTATAACTTAAGACATATTCAATACTCTTAAGGTTTATCAATACAACAAAATATACAACGTATGCTCAATATATGTTTTAAACATTAATAAACAAGTCCGGATATTTCTCACGAACTTCCAATTCACGTTCCCAAGTGGCTTCTTCCACTCCGTGATGTTTCCACAAAACTTTCACCAATGGGATGGTCTTGCCTCGCAAGACTTGATCCCGCCTATCCAAGACCCGTACCGATCTCTCCTCATACGAGGCATCCTCGTCAACCTCTAAGTCGGTCCAATCCAATACATGCGATGGATCCGGCTCATACTTCCGAAGCATGCTAACATGAAACACGTCATGAACTCCGGACAACTGCGGCGACAAGGCTAAATGGTTGGCAACCTCACCAATCCTCTCAAGGATCTCGAAAGGGCCAATAAATAGAGGGGACAACTTCCTTCTCTTACCAAATCTCATCAAACCCCGCCTAGGTGATATTTTCAGAAAAACATGATCACCCGCCTCAAATACCAAAGGCCTCCTCCTACGGTCAGCATAACATTTTTGACGACTCTGGGCTGTAACAAGCCTCCTACGGATAAGCTCAACTTTCTCCGTCGTCTCGCGAACCAATTCCGGGCCCAACAAAGGTTCAGCACCCACCTCGGCCTAACAAACTGGAAACCTACAAGGTCGACCATACAAGGCCTCAAATGGTGCCATACCGATACTTGACTGAAAACCGTTGTTGTAGGCAAACTCTACTAAGGGCAAATGCCTCTCCCACGACCCACTAAAGTCAAGAACACAACCTCGAAGCATATCCTCAAGGATCTGAATAGTACGCTCGGACTGCCCGTCAGTCTGAGGATGATAAGCCGTGCTAAAGGTCAACCTAGTACCGAAGGCACTCTGCAAACTCTGCCATAACCTAGCAGTAAAACGTGGATCTCTATCTGAGACGATCGATACTGAGACCCTGTGCAACCTCACTATGTCCCGAATATACAGGTCGGCAAGATGCTCTACCGAATCTCTCACGCGCATAGGGATAAAGTGCGCTGACTTAGTTAACCGGTCTACAACCACCAAAATAGCATCACTACCCCGCTGAGTCCTCGGAAGACCTACAACGAAGTCCATAATGACATGCTCCCACTTCCACTCGGTAATAGGCAAGGGTTGTAACAAACCCGCTGGCCTCTGATTTTCGGCCTTCACTTTCTGACAAGTATGGCACTTAGACACGAAAATTGCCACATCTCTCTTCATACCCCTCCACCAAAACTGGCAACCTAAATCACAATACATCTTAGTACCTCCCGAATGCACCGCAAGGCGTGAATGGTGAAACTCTCGGGGTACTTCCTCTCGGCAAGACTCCAGCACAAACAGACGGTCTCGGTACCTCACACTCAGGTCGGGATACACAGTCAAACTCTTCTCAACCTTCCCACTGGAGACCTTCTCTCGGAGGGATTCTACCTCAAAGTCACCCCTCTGTACCTCTAACATTCGAGTCACAAGTGTGGGCTGCGCAACTACAGAAAAGAAGGCCGCAGCCTCAACAGATTCGCCCAGAAGCAAATCAAACTCGCCAAGTGCACCCAACATCTCCCATTCCCAGATGGCTACACAAGCTACATCACTAATGGATTTCCTGCTAAGGGCATCGGCTACAACATTGGCCTTCCCTGGATGATAATGCAACTCGAAGTCGTAATCCTCAACAAACTCCATCCACCACCTTTGTCTCAAGTTCAAATCTTTTTGTGTAAACAGATATTTCAGACTCTTGTGATCCGAGAATACCTCGAACCTCTCACCATAAAGGTAGTGCCTCCAAATCCTCAAGGCAAAAATTACAGCTGCAAACTCTAGGTCATGAGTAGGGTAATTCCTCTCGTGTATTTTCAACTGACGTGAGCCATAGGCCACCACTTTCCCCTCTTGCATCAACACACAACCTAAACCCTCTCGTGAGGCATCACAATAAACAGCATAACCCAAACCACTCTCCGGAATAATCAACACTGGAGCGGTAGTAAGTCTAATTTTCAACTCTTGGAATGACTCTTCACGAGTCTCACTCCACACAAACTTGACCCCCTTCCGTGTCAACCTAGTCAACGATGAAGCTAGTCTAGAGAAATCTTTCACAAAGCGGCGGTAATACCCAGCTAATCCTAGAAAATTGCGGATCTCGAAAACACTCTTAGGTTGTGCCCAATCCTGCACTGCCTCTATCTTGGATGTATCAACAGACACCCCTTCCTCGGAGACCACATGGCCTAAGAACTTGATTTCTATTAGCCAGAACTCACACTTCCCAAATTTGGCATACAGCCTATGGGCTCTAAGCAACTCAAGCACCACTCTCAAGTGTTCCCCGTGCTCCTCCTCTGAAGGTGAATAAATCAGGATGTCGTCTACAAAAACGACCACGAAACGATCTAAGAACTCCCGGAATATCCGGTTCATCAAGTCCATGAATACTGCCGATGCATTGGTGAGCCTAAAAGGCATCACCAGAAACTCATAGTGGCCATACTGCGTACGGAATGCTGTCCTAGGAATATCCTCCTCCCTGACCCTCAACTGATGGTAACCCGACCTCAAGTCTATCTTAGAGAAACAATGGGACCCTTTCAACTGGTCAAACAAATCATCAATACGAGGCATAGGGTACTTATTCTTAATCGTCGCCCGATTCAATTTCCGGTAATCAATACAAAGTCTCAAGGCACCATCTTTCTTTTTAGCAAAGAGGGCCGGTGCTCCCCACGGCGAAGTACTAGGACGAACAAAGCCCTTATCTAGCAACTCGTGGAGCTAAATCTTCAACTCACTCAACTTGGCTGGGGCAAAACGGTAGGGTGCCATAGAAATCGGCGTCGTGCCGGGCACTAAATCAATAAAGAACTCAATCTCTCGATGAGGTGGTAAGCTAACAAGGTCCTCAGGAAAAACATCCGAATACTCATAAACCACTCTCGGCAATACAGTCTGGGTCTCATCACACTCACTACTTATAAAGCTAGCAAGAAGACCACCAAGCTCACTCCGCCCTCGCGGATCATACACTGGTGGCAAAACACTACTAACCCGATCACCCAAGAAATGGAAACAATCCCTGCTCAAGGTACATACAGTGACCCTCTGGCGGTAATAGTCAATAACAGCCCGGTATGACGATAACCAGTCCATACCCAAAATCACATCAAAACCCGACATAGCCATAACAACCAAAGAGAATGGAAGCCGACGGTCAGTGACCTCTATATCACAGCCTCGACACCCCTGTTTCAAAATCAATTCACCCCCAACAGGTGATACAACACATATAGGAGATACTAACTGCGCCAACTCCAACCCCAAAACAGATGCAAATGAAGCAGATATAAAGGAATGGGATGCACCCATATCAATCAACACATTGGCAACCGAGTTGCAAAACAAAAAGGTACCTCTCATAACAGATGGAGCCGGTACAAGATCCTGCACGACAACAGCATACACGCGACCAGAAGGTCTCTGATCTATCTGTTCACCCCTAGGAGCAAAAGATTGCTGCACAGACTGGAACGACGAAGCTCCCCAATTGGCCCTTGAGGCTTGAATTAACTGTGTGGGTTGAAAACTCTACGTCTGCCTCGAACCAGATGCACCAGATGTGCCACTCAACTGTGGGCAAAACCTCTTCAGGTGCCCTGCCTGACCACACTGGTAATAAGAGAGCGGCTGGCCTCTGCCCTGACTCTGGCTCTGAGGTCGAGTCGAAGATGAAACTGCTCTCTGACCTCCTCCCCTCTACGGGCAAGCTGGAGACTTGTGTCCCAACTGACCACACTTGTAACAAGTAATGTCTCCCTGACTGCCTCTCCCAGAACCTGCACTCGGCCCTTGAAAGGTAAATCTCACAAAAGCACCCGGAGGCTGCTAAGGGTTAGAACCCCTTTGCCTCCTACCATCCCCCTGGCCATCCTGACTCCTCTTGGAGCCCCACATCCTCTCCTCTTCCCCCTGCATCATAATCTCCATATGGGCCGTAGCGTCCACAAGGCGCCCATAGTCCCGGGTCATGGACCCCCCAACTCTAGTCTTGAGCCCGTGTCTCAACTTCTTCTCAAATTCTAGACAACGGCGTTTGTAACAAGTCCGCGAGGGACCCCGCTACAGTTCGGACTCGATTGTTGTCACGGTTCTTAATCTTGAACCAAAGAGTCCAAATCTGGCAAATCGTTTTGAGAAACAGATTTTTTTGAAAAGAAGTGCCAAACATGGACTGCTTTGCCAGATACAGAGTCGCCACCTAAATATTTTTTAATGGGGAAATTTAGGAAACCCTGACTCGGTGCCAAAGGCCACATGTCCGTCATCACCGGAGTTGTCTCGGCTCGGGAGCTTGGGTACGATCGGGGAAGGTCAGCTATGAGCACCCCCTTTCGCCCAGTCCGAAGACCGGCCTCTACTAACCGTGATATCCATTTTTGAAAACATTATGTGTTCTTATTCCATTTATTAGCCTAGAATTACTATGTTATGCGTGCAGCAAACAAGTATAGACTAGATTGCCTAATTTGGAAATAAGCATTGCATATCCGTTTGTTTTGAAAAGCGCTTTGGAAATTGCTACTCGCAAGTAGGCTAAAATACGGATTTCAACGAGTTTTTCCAACTCAAACAATCCAACCTTCACCCACGGGCATTCAAACAATTTATATCACGTAAGCATTTAGCCGCATGGCAAACATACTGTCATGGCAACATTCACACGCATGCAAGATGCTAAAGCATAAATACTTACATGGTACTCCGAGTTAAAAACAGGAACATGTTAGTAATCAATGCATGATCCAAGTCCATGTTAAGTGCCTAATGCTTCGCATACAAAATGTCACTAGAGTAGGCTCGACTAGTCTATGAATGACATATGAAAATGCACAACTAACATGTATTCAGTTTGGAATTTGAAATACAGATGCAGTTAGCGTGATGTGCCGAGCCTGGTGCATGCGAGACAAATGTATGGATGCACGCATGCATAGCATAAGGTATGCTAAATTAAACGTGCCCTGATACTAACCATCAAAGCAGGTAAGTAAAAGGGAAGAAAGAAGTGGGGATTAGAAGACATACACTCCACTCACACACACTTATTACATATTTTCCCTCACTCGGAGGGACCGAATAAATAATATAAATTAATTAACTACGCAAGCTAATTAATATTACAAATTGCCTAAGTAATTAACAAATTAAATAAGCTAAGAAAAGCAATGAACCGCCTCGGGAGGAGGGCCAAATGCAGCGCATGCTCGGATCTTGCTCGGAATCGCACCGCCATGCATAGTCTGCCTCTGTTTTCCTTTCTTCACTCCTCTGGAGGTTGTCAAAACCTTAGGACTGCTTCCTTGGACACTGAGGAGTGCCACCGGCTGAATGAAACTGTCACCGGCAGTGTGTTATGTCCATCGGCACAAAATGAAGCTGTCGGCAGAGAAGGGATTGCCGGTCGGCACTTAACACTGCCGATCGGCAAAGTGTTCCTGCAGAATCTGCAATTGACAGCAACAGAGGGCAAGGTAAAGCATGACAGCACAATTCAAGGCATATATGCACCATTCATGTCCCTTATCATGTTTGTGACTCAAAGGGGCATGTGTCTCGATTCTCGGACCACCAATCACGCATTTCCATGCATGATGGCCCAAAGAGTCAAGTATGCAACTTTCATGTCAAATGAAATACAAACCAAACACACAAATCAAGGCCCAATTCCTATCATCAAGTCAAGGAACAAGGCATGCATACAAGATGCAATGCAACCTAGGCATGCAAGCTAAGGATACAACATGGCATGGCAAGGCACTTATGCAAGCATACAAGCAAACATGAGGCAATGCAAATGGATGAAAAGATGGACTTAAACATGATTTGGGCAGCTCTAAATAGGCCCAAAACAGTGGCCGAAGTGCTATAAAATGAGGGCTAAATGGCATGCAAACATGCATGCACACAAGGACCGACACTTAAGCATAAAAAGGCGACTCTCAAGCACACTTGGGAGAGGCATAATGTGGGCTAATGGCATGCAAAGTAAACAATGAATATGCATGAATTAGAGGCTCCAAACCTACCAATTAACACAAGCAATGCATGCTAGCATGATCAAAGCTCAAAGTGAGCTAAAGGGAGTATTGAACTACTCTTAGCAAGACCAAACATGGCATGAAAGGAAGGACCAAAATCAGAGGTTTAGCATGTTCAAACAAAGCTAAGAACACAATGACATGACATCCTAGGGGCCTAAATATGATGGCATGCATGAAGGCACGAACATGGAGCATGAGATGACAACCTTACAAGGCATTAAAGGGACATCAAATGCAAGCTTACAAGCATACTATAAGGTCTGAAATGACATGGTGGATGGTCCCAAATCACCAAATCAATGCAAAAATGTCATGCTATACATGCGCACACTTAAGGCCAACAAGCCAAAATGCAAAGGGGCTATATGATGCATGCCAAATCTGACCCAAAAAACCATGGACAGACCTAAAACATGGCAAAATATGCACAAACGCTTCACAAGACTAAGCCTAAAACATGCTCTAACAAGGGCTAACAACCTAAGGCACATTGAGGCAATAACATGGCATTACATGGTAGGTATGCTAAGCATGCATGGTGTACCAAAACCAACAAAAAACAGAGGTATAATACAACATATTAAGCATGGAAAACAGCCAAGACATGGTCAATACACACTTTAACATGATGCTCTCTCAAGAGGCCAAAAATGGTCCTTTTCAAGGACAACAAGGGGAGGGGATGGCCCTCTCCTTTTGGAGACTTCAAGGCACCATCTCCACCACTGAAATCCCTCAAGATTTCAGTGGTGAAGAGGCCCAAACACCAAAGTCCCGAAACTAGCACAAAATAGCACAAAATGAGGCTTTTCAAGGCCTAAGAGGGGTCAAACACCCTCAACCCACAAAACACTCTTAATAAACAATCAAGAGGGATAAAAAACAAAACTTTTTTGTGTTATACACTAAGCACAAAAACAGTTCTAAGATAGGTAGAAATAAGGTGCAAAAATGGGGAATAAAGGGGTGAGATTCTTACCCTTGAAGACCTCTTCAACAATGATGCTCCAATGGCCTTCCTTGGCTTGAATCCAACACTAAAACACTAAAATCAGTCCCTTAGAACCTCAGTAGCTAGAGGAAGGTGAAACACTAGGTGTTTGTGTGCAATAGTAAGACACAAAACACCTAGAGCACAAAGAGAGAAAAAGAGAGATAGGATATGTATGGATCCTAACCCTAAAAACCAGAGCTTCTCTCTGTGTTTTTTGTCTCTAAAATGTCTAAAGCCTCTAACCCTAAGGCCAAGAGACAAGGCTTCTCTTTATAGAAGCTTATTGTCTTGTAAAGCTTACAAGACAAGCTTCCGAGAGAGAAATCCCTCCATACGTGTATGGAGGGGAGCCAAAAGCAAGACAACTGTCTTCAAATATC
The DNA here is from genome assembly GCF_055761805.1 of Camellia sinensis. Classification (NCBI taxonomy): domain Eukaryota; kingdom Viridiplantae; phylum Streptophyta; class Magnoliopsida; order Ericales; family Theaceae; genus Camellia; species Camellia sinensis. The sequence goes on from NC_138961.1 coordinate 40,562,292, forward strand.
TGCAAAAGCCGATGCACAGTAGTCGGCCGGCCAAAAATGCCATTTTGACAAAAAAGAGTGTCGACCGGCAGAAAATAGTGCCGACCTGCAACAAAATGTGCCGACCGGCAACAAATAGTGCCGATGGCAGCAAAAACCAACCGGTGGCCTCTAGACACTACCGGTGGTGAGTGGGGATGCCTCACAAGGCATTCCCTGCCCCTCCAAGGTAAAACACAAGTGTTTGGTGCAAAACCAGACACTAAACAGTCGAGTTCGGAGATCCTGAGGCAAGGCGCGCGAGCCGAGACCTCCGAGAACTCCGAACGAACACAAACATGGATAATCACCGAGTGTTCAAACGGTGACGTCCAAGTCTTGAGGACGGTCAAAAATAGGGTGTCTACAGCGTTCCTCAGACGCCACAATCTCAAGTGTAAACTTGGACAAACTGGTAAATGCGGCCTAAAACTCGACCATTGGCATACTCAGCTTCTTGAGCTGACAGAACTGATCTCTCAACTTCTCCCTGACAGCGGGAGACAGAAACTTCTCCTGGAAGGCAGCAACGAAAGCCTCCCAAGTACCACCAACACGACCCCTCATGAACTTCCACCACTGACCCGCATCTCCCTTCAACTGGAAAGATGCCAAGGTCACCTTCAATGCCCCGTCTTCGATGCCAAGCATCTCAAACGTCTTAGTCATTTGCTCAAGCCACTCGTCAGCCTTCAGTGGCTCTTTCGGATCACCTACAAACTCATCCAGATTAGACCGAGAAAACTCCCTCTCAGAAAAGAAGGCCCTGCATCAACAACCTGGGCCTGGACTTGATTCTCAGCTCTGAGAATGCCCAAGGATTCCCTCAATGCTCCTGCCATCTCTCGGGCTAAGGCGCCCATGGCCTGCTGACCTACTGGTTCGGCCACATTGCCTTGACCAACACCCTCCTGCTACGCTGGAATGTCATCCGGTATAGGCATCTCCTGCCTCCCACGCCTACCACACCTACCACCACGTCCTCGTCCTGATATCCTAATAAAGGTAACGAGGACATTAGCACATTCACAAATGTGCCGAAGCTATTCACTCGCGTCCTAATACAATGGACAACAGTAATTCATTCCACGTAAGCACATAATCACATAAGCACCTAGGAATTTCATTTCCGAATAACGACAGCCCCGAGGCGTTGCTAGAGTTCCAGTTAGAAACAGCATTGATCAAGTGCTTTTCCAACAGGACTCCAAGAAACCCAAGGATCCAATCAACATCCTAGAAATTAAATCCCATACCCATATAGTCACATAAGCATGTTATCAAATAAACACATACTATCATACATAAGTCTCTAACAAGCGAGACAAACCCATTGTGATACTAATCACTTCCCACGTACGACAAGTATTCAAACTCGGTACGCTCTGATACCAATTTGTAACGCCCTCAAAAAAATACATAGAAACCCACATTATTAACATGCATTGATATAAGAAAATAAAACATCCTTCCATTCATTAGAGTAGTTAAGTACAAAAATATTACATGTTGACAACAAAAGTAAATGCCCTATGGGCTTACAACTTTCCAAGCCAACACTTGGTCACAAAAGAGAGTACTAACTCAAATACACTTTAAGCCCTTGGCATGAATTTACATGTAATATCCAAATAACAAAATAACCAAAAAAAAAAAAGAGTCTTTAACTCCAAAACCTTCCAAGCTATGTCCTTGGAGGTAGCATATCATCTAAACCTGAAAATGATGTCCCATATAGGGTGAGCCACAGCCCAGTAAAGATATACTAAATCAAATATAAGCAATGACTAAAATAATAGCATTTGATAGATGGTTAACACTTATAAACCAATTATATCACAATACAGTTCCATGACAAATATGTCCATGTTACGTTCCACTTTCCTTTACTTATCCAAATCATTTCATATACATGGCTCAGAACCTGGCCAAACAATTCAATGAGACTATAACTCATATACCAACACTTCCATATTTCACGATAGATACACATATTTGATGCATCATTATCATATTAAGACACTTCCATACTTCACAAATGATACACAGATTTGTTGTATCAATACTTCAATTTAATACACATATTTGATGTATTAATAGAGTCCATCCCCTATCTCCTCCCAAACAGGTTTGAGAGTCTATCCCCTATCTTCCCTCAAACCATGGAGTACATCCCCTATCCCCTCCCACACAATACACATATTCCAAGTATATAAACAATTATTGTATACAAGAATAATTCAATACACATATTTGATGTATTATTCCAACTGTCATATTCAACGACATATTCAATGTGATTAGTTTCAGTTTTCCCTAATCAACATACAGTGTCTACAACAATCAAGACTGTCCTCCACCGATAGCCCAAAGCAGTTATTTCTGAACAGAAAATAAATGCATTAAACAAAAATAATAACAACATTTATGTAAGTGAGTGATAAATTAATCCAACTACACCATTCAATCCCATAACTTCCCGATTTCACAATTTCCAATTCAATTTCATATTTTCCCCAAATTAGTTATACCAATTAATTTATCACCTAACTAGGGCATTTTTCCCTAATCCACAATATCAACCCTAAGGTTCATTTTCATCAATAACACAACAAGAATTTCATTTCTCAATGTCTGACCTACATATGGGTTTTATTATTTGAAAATCCCTCTTTTATAAATTACACAACAACTCTAACTTTTCCCAAAATTACCCAACATCACAAACTAATCAAAATAGCCAAAATTTAAGACAAAACTCATAAGATGGAGTAGGGTATCCCTACCTCGAAATGAAGAGACCAAAGGAGAAGATGGTGAAAATCCAAAGTGCTCCAAATCCACAAATTTTCAGATTAAAACGTAGCCCAAACAACCCTCTATCTTTCTTACAAAGAACTTAGGGTAGAAATACACTAAAAATAGATGAAACCCTAGAGAGAATGTGTATATATAGAGAGAGAGAGGACGAATCTAGGGTTTTGAAAGCAAAAGAGGATAAAGAGTGAAGTGTTTCCCCGCTGCTGTCTACTGATGTAACACAGGCTCGCTCGAACGAAGAATTGGTCGCTCGAGCGACCAGACACAAGGAACCCTCGCTCGAGCATAGAAAGCCTCGTTCAAGCCAACAATTTGAAGCTTCAGGTCTATAAACCAGAAGCACGCTCGAGCGAAGGAAAGCTCGCTCGAGCAAAGAACTCCAAAACATAGTCCTCTCTCACTCGAGCGAAGGAAAGCTCACTCGAGCCAAGGATTGCAACTCTCAGGTCCAGAACCGGACGCAGACGCAAGCTCGAGCGAAGGACTTCTCACTCGAGCCACCAGATACAAAACTCAACACTCGCTCGAGCGAAGGAACCCTGGCTCGAGCGAAGGATCTAAAACACAGAGCTCGCTCGAGCGACAAAAGGCTCGCTCAAGCAAAAGACCAAAATCTGGGCAGCAACCATTTGCTCCCAATCACAAACAACCTGTAACAGTCCTGCCCAAAACATCCTATAACTCAAATACAAAGTATTGAAGGACGGAAACAAGATATAAACCACAACCAACATCCACGGAACCAAGTCTGGATACAACAACCAAAGAAGGAAGAATCAGGATCGCTATACTTCATCATGAGTTAGGGTTTATGAGAACACCCACCTCCATCACCATCTATCCAGCTTCCTCAAATCCCACCTTCAAAACCTACCCACCCTCAAAACCTTGAAAATCCTTTGGCGGTAATATTCTAGCAGTAGCGGTGGCAACCATTTGATTACCTACATTTCTCTAGCAATGACAATGAGTGAGTTTTTCTGGAAATCACAACTCCATGAGACAAGAAGAGTACAACAATAAAAACTCAGAGGAGATTCATAACTTTGATGGTATTCTTAGCTCAGTGGAGATTGACCTTATAAGAGTAAGTTTCTTGGAAAAAAAAAATGACAAAAATAATAAAAAAATGTTTGTCATTTTTTTGGGACTGAACTCTGGAACATATGATCAAAATTCGAGAACACATGCTCGAACATTGTTCATTTGTTCGAGAACAAGTAATCGAACATTTCTTATTTGTTCGAGAATAGATAATCGAAACTTGTGGAGATCACAGAACCTACAAAAGGAAAATTTTCAATCAACTACAAAAAAATCCTACATTTATTTTCTCAGGTCACGAACAAGTATATGGAGATGAAATAATAGTCACCTTTGTGGGTTTTGTTAGGATTTTTTGGGGACAGACTTTTTGGGGTGTTGGGATGTGTATTAAATTGAATGGGCAGAATGTTTTCATAAGGATAATTTTGATATTATTTGGGGAAAGAAAAGAAATTTTAAGGGTTTTAAAATTTATAAGTGGGGGTCCAAAAAAATAGGGAGTCCAAAATAATTGATAGGGTGCTAATAACAGCACTCTAAACAATTCAATGGTTTTCATCAATTGTTTCTAATTATTTTTTCTTTCTTTCTTTCTTTCTTTTTATAATAGAAGTTGTCTTTAATAGTTCTAGAAGTTATATCCAACTCTCTTGAAAATTTTAATTTCATAACAAATGGTCCCTTTTGTTAATAAATCATTAAGTTAATTAACAATGTTTAACAAAATTGGAAATTTATTTCAATTAATAATTCAAATAATTTTATTATTGTATAGGAAAGCAACTAAAAATTTCATTTTTCATTTGATTCTGTTAAATAAAAAATTTGGATAAAGGGATATTTATAATTTTTCAAAATCACAACAATTTATATTTTAAACAAATATCAATTTTTTTTTTTAAAATTTTTACTATGCATCTCACTGTTGCATCTCTTTGTTAAACCTTTTTTAACTTGACCAAGTAATGGAATGAGAGATTTTGCATAAATTTTTATATAAAAATGTCATTATCATGTCTTTTAAAATAAATTCCTATATAGAATATGTTTTTTATTTATTTATTTATTTTTTTACAGAATACATAACAGAAAATTGTTAATTAAAAGTGCAATAACAAATGTTTCATAAGTATTCTATGGGTGATTATTCATTATTCTCGGAGTATAGATACATGTTGTTTCATAAGGTTTTGATTGGTAGAGAGGGGTAGGGCCCCGCGATTTGTGTTGGGGATGGGAGAATAACATGAGACTAAGTAATTGGTGATTGGCTTGGAGTATAGCGACATGGTGTTTCAGGATTATTGAATAATTTCCCATATTGTATACCCGTTATGTATTCATTATTAATTCCTTTGAAAAAATTCATTGGCCCATTCTACATGACAAATTACGTGCAAACTTCCCCATATCTTTTTTTGATACAAATCATTGATTCCCTGAAATTTTTTGCCTCATCCAAAGTCTTCCGAGATAATTGGAATCCATTAAAAAGGTTGAAAAGATACAAAAATTAGGTAAAACAAACTAATCCTATCCACAAGTTTCACTTTTCTCCACAAATTTGATGGGAATGTATATAGCGATTCTGGTTTTGACCCGACCTTTGTTATATTCCGGACTCGGGTTCCGTGGTTTAATATTGTTATCCATGTCTTCTTTTCTCCTCATTTGTCTTTGGGTTTGAGTATTGGAATGTCTTGGGCATGTCCGGAGTAGGTTAGCTGCTAGTTGTTCAAGTTGTTGTTGTCTAGAAAATTGCCTCTTCGCTCAAGCAAGGCTTCTTGCGCTCGAGCGAGCCATGTGAAATTTGCTTCTTCACTCGAGCGAGACTTCTTGCGCTCAAGCGAGATTTGTCTGCTCTCTGTATTTTGCCCAAACGTAGAATTTCTGGGACGGTTGAGGTCTTCGCTCGAGCGAGGCTTTTTGTGCTCAAGCGAGGGTGTGCATCTATATAACTTCTGAGCGACAACTCCTTCGCTCGAGCGAGGGTCACGTATATTAGTTCACAGCTGAGCAATTTTATATCACCTTTTGATTTCCTTTTTGCTAAAAAACCTAATCCGGAACTCTCTCTCTCTCTCTAAATCTCTCTACAAATACTCCTTGATCTAAGCATATCACTACCCTACTCCCTTTGATAAAGAGTTAGAGCATGTTGTGGGCTTCCTCTTGATCCGAGCAAAGTCAAATTTGGGGCACTTTTGAGGTTCTTCTTCATCTCCTTTGGGCTTTTACACTTGAGGTAGGGTTATTCTACACCTTAATATGGTTTTTAACCTAGGAATTTGTTGTTTTGTATAAATGGTGGGATTTGGGAGGTTTGTAAAAAGTTAGGGTTTGGATTCAAAAATTAAAAGAGGGGTTTTCCATGTTGGTTTTACAAAATGACTATGGGCTCATATATGAGATTCTCTAGTGTTAGAATGGTGAAAATTTAGCCTTTGGGTTGGTATTTGAAAATGGGGGAATTTGCCCTAAAATGAGTTGAAATATTATTTTGTATAAATAAAGAAATTGATATGGAAAATGTGAAATTGGGAGAATGTGTGAATGAATGGTGTAGTTGGATTTGTTAAATTATTCACCTATGGAAATTTGATAAATTATCTGTTATAAGGATTCTATATCTGTTTAGAAATATCTGTTTTGGGCTATCGGTGGAGGATAGCCATGATTTTTGTAGAAATTGCATGAGGATTAGGTGAATTGAAACTAATCATTTGAATTATGCCATTAAATATGACGGGATGATTGAATCATTGAATGTGTTGTGAATAGTCATTGTATATGACGATGCTTTTAAATACATTGTATATATATATGATTGTTTGGAAGGAGAAGAGGGATGGACTTCATTGTTTTGGAGGAGAAACGGGATGGATTCCATTATAATTAAGTTGGCCAGAGTGTCCAGGATGAAAGTCCCGAAATCTTGTATATATATATATATGGGTGTCGATTCCTTCGGATGGAAATTCCGTAAAATGGCAAAATAGAAGTGTTGGAGTGATGAATGTATTAAATTGTGAACCATTGAGTTGTAGTCTCATTTTGGTTGATTAGATAATAATGAATTTTGTTCATAGATTAACCTGAAATGAATGAATGGAAATGGATTGAGATATGGTTATCTATATTGAATGGTTATGGAAAGAATATAAGTTGGTTATGAATATTGAACATTTATCTACACTTATATCATAGTTAAACCTTATATACTGTGTTAGTTTATCTCTGCTGGGCTTTGGCTCACCCTACTTGGGAAACCATTTTCTGGTACTGGTGACATGCCACCTCCAAGGACATAGCTTGGGAGGACTGAGGGCTGAAGGCTCTATTTTGATTTTATTTGTGCTTAAGTGTTCATTCAAGCCGAGGGCTTTACATGTATAGAGCTTAGGACTCTTTCTTTTGTTGTAACCAAGTGATATCTTGGAAAGATGTAAGCTTATAGGGCATTTATTTTGTTATTATTAACTCGTATTACATGCTATAGATTCAGAATGAATGTTTATGAATGTATAACGCATGTAATGTCTTTTTGTAATAGAAAATCTGATGAATGAAGTATATTATTTTATTATGTTTATAGATCATATGTAATGGATTATTTGGATTTTATTTTGGGGCCTTTACAATGTATTAAAAGGTGTATAGTAAGAATAAAGGACACAATTTTAAAGTTAAAATATAATAAAAATCTAAAATTTAATGAAAATGTTCTTATAATCAGGGACGAAATTAGAAGAAGACTGTGGGGTGCCATGACCCCCTGTTTCTGTGAAAATTATTATTTGCTATAGAACTTAAAAAATATATATCATTTTATATATAAAATGGCCTCCCAGTATAAATATATATATATATATATATATATATATATTATTATTCTTCCATCTTGAATTCTCTTTCTATTTTATACCAAAAAAGCTTCGTAATCTTATTAGAAATTGCTTTTGTGGTATTTAATTATTTTTATGTATATATAATTTACTAGTGGAAACCTGTGCTATGCTCGGGACTTTATAAATTTAAAAAAAAAAATCATTATAATTATCTTTAAAGAATTTAATATTTTATCTTGCGGTATATATGAAATTTATAAGTCAATTTTTATGTTTATAACTTTTTAAATTATTAGTTTAAAAAATTAATATATATATATATATATATATATAGTGCAATTTTGATAATTTGTATTAAAAAAAAGTTAAACCTGATTAAATGAGATTAACTGAGTTATGATATACCTCTTCTTGTTATGAAAATATACAAATTCAAAAGTTATAATTAAAATAAATATATAATTTTATTATTAAATATGAAGTGAAGTGATATTTAACAATAATTAATATGATGTTTCTATTATTAATCCAATAATTTAAGTTACATTTATAATATAACTAAAAATATAATATAAATATAATACACACACAGATTTCTGGTCTTTATGAATAAGAAGGTTTCAAAATATTTTCAAACTTTTATCATTTTCTTTTAATTTTTTTTATCCAATTTGATTTTAAATATGAATAAAAAAATTTGATTTGATATGAATTACTTTAACTTTTTCATTAAATTTTTAAAAGAACTTTCATTCTTATCCCATTTTTTTTTTTCTTCTCACCAATTTTGATAGAAAAAACAATAATTTTCAATGTTTTACCTTTTTAAATTTTTATCAAATTATAATTTGATAAAAAAATATATTAAGGGTTGAAGATTCTCTTAATTGAAATTATAGTAAAATAAAATCTTGAAGTAGTCAAAGTTTGAGCAAGTGGAAGGTTGAAATATATAATTTAATTAATTCTCTTCTCATATTTGTGTAAAAATTGACACTTAAGACTATAAAATTATAAGTTGGATTATGGAAAAAAATTTGGGGTGTCAAACATTTTCCATTTGTAAATATCCTACATATTAAAAAATGAAAGGAAAAAGAAAAGAAAAAGAAAAAAAAAATGTGCAGCTTTTTGATTTGGGTTTATCAGTTTTGTTTTATGGACATAAATAATTAATGTTTAAATTTAAAAAATTAAAAAGTAAAAAAAATAGATTGGGCTTTTTAGAGATAAAAGAAACCATCTAACTCTTCTATATACTATTAAGATGGACTATTTTAATCACATAAAAAAAAATTATATTCAGAGATTATCCCTATATATTATGCTATTATATATAACTATAGTTGTAACAAACTAACTATAATATATATGAAAAGTTATATTAAGCTTTCATTTTTAATTAATTGAATTATAATTAACAAACTAACAAATAGCAGTATTGGTCTAATCAGATAGAAAGAGGATAAAAATAAAGAACACAATGATATTTAAAAGTTTTAAATTTACCTAATTATTCAAAAATCTAATGTTATAGGAAAACCTTGAATTCTCAATAAATTTTCACATTTTTTATAAAATAAAATGACAATAAAAATTAAAAAAAAATTGATACCCATTGTTTTTACTTCAATTTTATGGTCTTTACTGAAGAAAACAAAATCCGAACAAAATCATTGGCATGGAATGGATATAGATATTTCGATTGCAACCATAATTACCAATAATTCTTCTCTACCATGCACAAACAGATAAACCTCACTAAAACTGAAATCAAAACCAAACCCAAGCAACAGTAAAGAAAGAAAATCACGCAGGGAAAAAATAAAATTAAAAAATAAATAAATTTATAGAGTGGAAGAATGCTACCTCCAATAACTTAAACCTCATTTAACCCAATTTGTTAGCTCATTTGCCAGTGCCTGCGAAGTTTAGGAGTTGGGATGACTAATCAGATTATTTTTTAAATAAGACTTGTAAATTGATTAATTTGTCTCATTAAGTGATTTAAAATTTATATATATATACATCAAAAAATATATAATTATATTATTAAATCATAATTGAAATTTAGATATTGTCATATTTTTTTTTAGATCCATATCTAAATTCTTATCTTTTTTATTTTTGTGTGGTTTCTATTCGGGTTTTTTTTTTTTCTTTCAATTTATTTAAGATGGAGCTGTGGATTTCTACTTTTTATTTTTAAATTTAACTTATATGTTGTTTCTAATTGTTTTTAATTATTATTATTTAGGTAAGTTATGATGTGAGTTAAATATGTGATAGATATATGAGTTTTATTAATTTAAAGTATAATGGTGGGATATATTTTTAAAATTAGATTTGTTTAAATAAACTTTAAAGATTTTTAAAATTTAAAATTGGATATTGAGATGCTAAAGAAAGATTTAAGCTGAATAAATAAAAATAAAATTTCTTAATTTTATCTGTATGTATATTTGATTTTTAGTTTCTTTTTTTTTTTTTTTTGTTATGTTATGATATAATATATAAGATATAGATAGATAGATACAACTTTTATGAAAAATATTATTCAATTTTTTGGGAAAGAGAGAAGGAATACAAGTTTTAATATATTTTTTTTGAAAATCGGTGAGAGAGATTAGGATGGAGAGATTATGAAATATTTTTACTATTAAATAAATAAATCAGTCAACAGTTTTTTTAATCTATTTTATAAATTAAAAAATTAATAATTTTAGAAAATTGATTAATTTGTCTCATTAAGTGATTCAAAATTTTGATAGACATACATCAAAAAAATAGATAATCATATTAGCAAATCATAATTCAAATTTAGATGTTATATCTTTTTGAGATCCATAGCTAAATTCTTATCTTCTTTATTTTTTTGTGTAACCATAGTATATGGGAGAAATTGAAAAGGGTGCTGCAGTAATTATGAGAAAAGTCAATAAATGATAAGGGTTTTTTTTTTAAATCAAAAAATTAGAAAATTGGGATTAGGATATTGGAGCTCCCACAAAACTTGTTGATTAGAAATTCTCTTTTCCTTATATAATATATAGATATATCATATTATACATACATATGTGTTTTGTGTATATGATGGAAAACATTTTTTTTCTTTTGACCTCTCTAATAATAAAATTCTGATTCCATCCTGCTTAGAATAATAAGGTCCGACCATAGTGGTACATTTATTTTACAAGATGGGATCAGGTTATTGTTGTTTTTTATTTTATTTATTTATTTTTTTTTTTTTGGGTAACATTTCTATCATTGGATTGGATCAAAGGATGATGGGATTATTACGGTATGTAGGTGTGGATGTGGGCACGATGGCTTGCTAAGCCCATTTATGATTTATAGGGGTTGGATTATAGTTTAGATCCATAGAGCTGGACTACGCAATGTTTTTAGGGGGACTTACCAGCCGGTCCCATCCAAACAAATTAATACCCACCAAGTCCTGCCCTATTTCAATTTTCAATTTTACCCCTGAATGTCACACCATACGCGTGAAGCAAAGAACATATCATGAGGTCTCCCCCTGTGCGCGTGAAACACATGCTCCTTCTCAATTGTTCTGATTTGGAAACTATTTTGAGGCGATTTGGAAACCATTCTGAGGCGATTTGCGATTTGGAAATCGAAACAAACGAAGAGATTTTCCCTGAATCTCCCATCGTTTCCAAAGAAATCACCTCTGTTTCGATCTATATTCTGATTCCGAATAGATCCCCAGCAAATCCTCCACCGTTTCGATATATATTCCCTGTTTAGTTCATCTTCAACAAACATGCGAATCAAACGTGAGTCGTATTCATCTTCCGTTCTTCTTTTATAGCTATAATTATGTAATATTCAACTTCATAATAATCACATCTTCATGTTCATTTGCTATATAATGATGGATTTGCTTACTTTTGCTAATTCAGTGATAAAATTTGATATACAATAACAGATTTGCTTACTTTGCCCAATTCAGTGAGAAAAATTGCTATAAGAATGATAGGTTTGCTTAATTTTCCTAATTGAGTGATAAAATTTGTTATAATGATGGATTTGCTTCTCTTCTTATTTCATAACTATGGATTTGCTTCCCTTCTTCTTTCATAACTATAATTGAGTAATAAAATTCGACTTGAAGCTATTTTCAATGTGTATCATACAGTATTAATTTATGAGTGATATTCAACTTCATTATAATCACAATGATGGATTTGCTTATTTTCGCTAATTCAGTGATAAAATTTGATATACAATAATAGATTTGCTTACTTTGCCCAATTTAGTGAGAAAATTTGCTTAATTTTCCTAACTGAGTGATAAAATTTGTTATAATGATAGATTTGCCTCCCTTCTTCTCTCATAACTATAATTGAGTGATACAATTCGACTCGAAGCTATTTTGAATCTGTACCATACAGTATTAATTTATGAGTGATATTCAACGTCATAATAATCATACCTTTATGTTCATTTGCTATACAATGATGTATTTGCTTACTTTTGCTAATTCAGTGATTAAATTTTCTATACAACTGTTTTCATCTTCATCATGATACTTCATGTTCTTTTGCAATTTGGAATCTAAACTTTGCTATACAATTATAAATTTGCTTAATTTGCATAATAGAGTGATAAATTCTTCTTAGTTTGCCTAGTTCAGTGATAAAATTCTTCTTAATTTTCAATGTTCATGCTCAATGTTTTTGTACAGATGTTGCCAGTTATTCTAAAAGATTACGTCGTTGAGAAACAAGTTTCTCAGAGAAGAAAAAGATTGAAAAAGTTGAGTTTGTTATAGAGCCAACAACACATGAAAGTGAAAATTAACTACAAGTTAAACCTGAATCTAACATTGACAATGAGAAGCCCAAACAGGAACAACTGAAACAAGCTACAGAGCTCCACAAAGCAAGAGGGAAGAAAAAGATTGATGGAAGAAAAACTAGGACTGAACAGATACATGATAATGAAGCAAAGTATGTCTATCGTTCTAACATTCAATTTCTTATCAAATTTTTCAAGACAACAAAACTCAGAGAGGAGCATTTGACACTATTGAGAAAGACACCTTTTTCACTTCTGGTTGATACATTGAGTGAAAACAAGGTTAAAAGAAGAGAGTCAATTAAATATGATGATGTGGTTGCAAAAATTTTGCAAACTTACCAAATGGATGGAACCACATTTGAAATTGCTGGGAAGAAGCTGAAGTTGAAAAGAAATGACTTCAAGTTAATTTTTGGGATTGCATCTGGACAGAAGAAGATGAATCTTGCATACGGAAGAAAAAATGCGGTAGCTATGGTGCAAAGAAGGAAAATAACCGAGAGCAGAATGACAAGTGCTTCAATCCAAAAGTTGATAACGAAACTTTTGAGAAGCAACAACAATGAAGATGTAGAAGATGTCGTTAGGCTTGTGTGCCTTCTGGTTTGTTTGCTTTTGTTGTATCCGGGTACTAGGACAACAATTGGTTGGGGGTTCATGAAATACCACGAGAATATTGACGAAATGAAGTCTTATGATTGGTGTGGCGCAACAAAACAACATCTTACAAGATCAATAGCACGCAACATCAACCAAATTGATAGTGTGCGGGTGTGTGATCATCTTATTGGTAAGTAAATACCTCGCTTACAACTTATAAATTATAATATTTACATTTACTAAATACTAATTTATGACATTTTTTTTGTCCTCAACAGTATTGGATATGTGAGCATGCAAAGATCATCAAACCAAATGACAAGAACCCAATCCCAAGATTTGAAAAATGGAACATTACTCATCTGGGAGAACAATTGGCAAAGTCATCCTTGCATGATCTGAAACATATTGAGGTATCCGTTGATATCCTTTGTTTTGTTTAAACAAATATTAGATTTTGTTATACAGTGATAAATTTTAGCAAGACTGATAAATTCTTCTTAATCTTCATGGTGTCACATTTGTGGTAGAAAAATTATTTAGGCATCTCATCTGTGCTAGGAAATTATTCAATAAACAAGTTTTATCAGTGCATAACCTTTATTTCTTTAATTGAGTGATAAATTTTGCTATGCAGTGATAAATATTGATATGGACTGATAACTTTTTGCTCACAGTTATAAATTTTCTTAGTTATCTTCATTGAGTGAAACATTTTGCTTAAGGTTGCTAATTCACTGATAAAACTTGTTATCATGAACCAAATTACTAGTCTTATTATAAATTTGAATCACCGAATGATAAATTATTACTTAACTTTGCGTCATATCATTCTTTTTAATAATTTTCATTAATGTAGGAGAGTAATTTCAAAGACACAATTGAAGAACAGAACATATACAAACAATTGCAACCACAAACAGATGATGAGCATGAAGATGAAGAATGTAACTTTGAGAAACAAGAGGAGACTGAATTATCTGAAAAGGAAGAAGAACCAATTATCAGAAAGATATTCAGTCTCAGTCCAGGAAGAAATTCACCAAATCCCAAGCATCAAACAGGTGCTCGAAAAAAGAGGAATTCAACAACACTGCAATCAAAAAAGAATGCAAGAAGGAAAGCCAACTTTCAGCATGAAACTGAAGAAGGTCCAGTTCATGTGCAAAGAAATGAGCTTTATTTTGACAACCTAGAAAATGATGAAGAAGAAACAATGATCAAACAAAAAGTTGGTCCAACAACTTCCCCGGGATTCAAGCATCAAACACCGGCTGAAAAGAGGAAAGCAAAAAGGAATCTTGCCTATGAAACAAATATCTACCACGTCAAAATTAATGAACATACCTTTCAAAAACTAGAAGAGAATGTCCTGATAATCCAATGGCTAGAAATGGAGAAGGCAAGAATCCAAGCAGAAAATGATGAGTTTAAGGACCAACTCATGAAGCTCAGTAAACAAATGGAAGAACAGAGCAAGAAAGCAAAGACACAAATGGAAGTGAAAGATGTGGAAATAGTGCTACTTAATGAGAGAATTGCAATGTTGGTTGAATCAAATCTCTACCTGGACAGTCAAGAAGGACAAATCACAGTTGAAGTTGAAGTCACCACTCCCAAAACATCGCCTTTTGTGAGCTCAATGATAAAAAGTGTGAAAAATAGAGAAACAAGAAAAGAGCACAAAGATCCAGATTTTTGGTACATAACGAAAAGACAACCAAAGCAGAACAAGACAGTTGATGAAGTAGAACCAATGGTTAAAGAAAGTGCAAACACTAGAAAAGAAGAGAACCCAACTCTCATTCACCTTGATAAATTTCAACGGCAGACAGAGAACGTCATCAACAGCCCACAACAAGAAGACACATTGTAAGTTTATCAATAACAAAACACTATTATTAAAAAAAAAAGAGCAACGAAACCAAATTATAATATTTTGTTTTCAAAATGTTTTTGCAAGCTTGATTGTGGAATCCTTGTTTGCTATATCATGAGGCAATATGTTTCCAACAACATAATGCCTACTTTTTCCAAGGAAGAATGCAATCAATTGAGAGCTGATATGTTAACTATCTTCTTGACTGACCAACAAGTTGCTCAACGACAAATACCTGATGAAAACATTGATGACTTGCCTCTGCAATAATCAACAGATCTGGAATAGAAAAAAACAAAAGGAAACACTGATTCATTTGGTTGTTAGAATGTCAATACTTCATACATTTTGCTTGTTTGCTTGTTACAATGTTACCTGTATTTTGATGATTTTGGTTCTTACTTTCCGCCAATGAATATTATAATGCGTCGTTGTTACAATGTCAAAGTTATGGACAGTGCTTGGTTGTTACAATGTCAAAGTTATGGACAATGCTTGCTTGTTACAATCTCAAATTTGCTTCAATGAAACATTCAGTCTTTTTTAGCCATATCGTTACTAGACCTGGCTTTTCATATCAGTCTTGTTATCCAAATTTCATTCAAAATATTGATTCTAATCTGAGTATTTGTGTTGAATTTAAAGGTTAATAACAGGTTTGGAGTCACTATACTGATAAATTTATTTTTTATAGTGTTTTGTTTACCCTGATAAATTTATCATTGTTTTAACAAATTTATCACTGTGAACACTGATAAATTGACCACTGTTCAAACAAAAAAACCAGCGACTCTCTCTCCCTTTTTTTTTCCCCAATTCAAGTAAACAAAACACTATAAAAAATAATACAAAATTTACCTAATTGAAAATTAAAACACAAGCACTATTACATTGTCCAAATTGAAAATTAAAATACTGTTACAATTTGTAAATATTCTCAACTTTGAGAATGAATGTAAGAACATGTCATCCTTGGTGATTTCTGACTAATCAAAACCATTTGAAACTTCAGTTAAACAATGCAAACATCCAAAGCTAGTTTCTGAGTGACCACAAAATAGTATGCAGACTGAGAACTTGTTGCTAAACCATATAAACATGGTAGTTGATCTAAAAAAAATTCTTTTTAAAGCAATTAACACAGCAGATATGCAATTATGTATTCTAGAGATTTGATCTACACCTTTGGATTATGGAAATTTTTCCTAGGTAAACTAGATAAGTCCAGACAATGATAAATTTATCACTATAGAAAAGAACATTTGCTTGGATATGACATTGATAAATTTATCAAGCACTGACATAAATGTAATAAACCATCAACTCTTCCCACACAATAAATGATAAATTTATCATTCTTCAAAATAACAAAATTCAAGAACCACATTAATGGTAAATTTATCATTCTTACAAAAAAATAATCCATCAACTTGTCCAAACCAACCAGTGATAAATTTATCACTTTATAAAACACCAAAAACAGCAACTACATTTAACCCAAATCAAATAATATAAATATGTGAAACTTAATCTTGTAAAAATATCAGTAAAAAATATAATTTCTGATCAACAAATTCCTCAATCATTCAATGCGAGTACCAAAATGATACATCTTTCCAAAAAATATTCAATCATTCAATGCAAGTAACACCTCTCAACTCTCAAACAAAGTAATTCAATTAAAATCAATACAACTAAAGCAAAGCTTCTTTACACGTCTTCCGATTATGAGTTCCCATCTTTCCACACCTACTGCATCTAATTCTCTTGATTTCGCCCTTAGAAGGTATTCTCTCCGTTCTTGGACGTCCAGCTGGTCTCTTACAAAAAGGAGGTAAAACAACATCATCATCAACAACTACATTTGGCTTCCACATACTAGGAACTAGATAGATAGAATGTGAATAAAAATCACAATAACTACTAACACGGTAGTAATCATCAAGAAAGCAATTCAAATCCTTCACACTCCTCTTTATAGCACAAAAACCATGTTTGCAAGGAAAAGAATCAATTTCCCACAATTGACAAGAACAACAACGTTTCCCAATATCAACCATAACTGAATGATCCAATTGGATTTCATAAATGTCATCACTACATTTCTTAACTATCCATGCTTTTGTATCATTAAAAGCTTCTTCCAACTTTTTCTCTGCAAAAGGACAAACAATATGATTCCACTTATTCCCAATTTCTCTCCTTGAAAATTGCTCCATTAGTTTCACCCGTATAGCATTAACAAGACTAGTTGAAAACAAATGGCGTTCATCCCTAATCCATGAATTAAAAGATTCCGTAGCATTTGTGCACATTTCACCATTCCTCTTGCCTTGAAAATAAGCATTACACCAGCACTCATTAGGAAAATTCTCAAGAAACTTCTCAACACTATGACCACAACAGCCCTTAAATTCTTCAAATAGCTCATTAAACAACTCAATAGTAGGAGCATACGCATATCTACTAAAAAGAGTAAGCAAATACTCTTTAGATTCACGACTCTTCACTGACAAATAAGTCTTCAAGTTTGTCTTCAAATGCATTAGACAAAAAGAATGAGAAGAAAACGGAAAGACCTTAGCTAAAGCTTTCAGCAAACCTCCATGTCGATCAGTAACAAACGCAATATCCCTCTCCGGAGTCAAAATACCTAATAACTTTGACAAGAACTAATGCCAACTATCATAACTTTCATTATCAACAATAGCAAAACATAACGGATATAAACCTACAAAAAATATATATATATACACGTTATTAATAACAAATAAAAAAATTACAAAAAGAAAATCAAAACACAAAGTATATAACATATAGCACCAGCCATAGATAAATTTATCACTGTATAAATATAAAAATTTAACAAAAGTATACAACATAAATTTATCACTAATAGATTGACCATACTCAATAATCAGCACTCTCTAGTAACAAAAATGATAGAATTATCACTGTTTCAATAATAATAACAAATAGACACAAAATATACCTTGGTTACCATCTTTTGCTGTCGCAGCCAATAAACAACCTTTGTGTCTTCCTTTCAAGAAAGTTTCATCAAGCATCAACACAGGCCTACAATACTTGAAACCATGAATACATGCCTCAAAAGCGAAAAACAAGCATTTGAAATGTCTTCCTTTACTATCAATATCAAATTCCATATCAAAAACACTCTCCGGATTGCAAGCATTAGCGGCATCAACATACCAACGAAGATCGTCAAATGATGATGAATAGTCACCAAAAACAAGGCCCCTTCTTTTTCAACACCCATCCAAGCTCGCGGATAAGAAACTTTTGTTCCGTAATAGTCCTTGAAATCACAAACCACCTCACTAATCGATGTCAAAGCCTTATTACGAATACCACTTGAAATTAGCCTACCAATCATACTTGAAGTCATCCTAGCATGTTTAATTGTACGAAAAGAAGATCCACAAGTATGAACATCCTCAAATTGTTTAATAACAAAAGCTTTACTATAATTTTCCACTCTAGCATGCACGCTCCATAAACATCCCAAATCAGCCCTTCTCTTACAAATGAACAGTGACACGATCCTTATCATTCTTAACAAAATCAAAATTAAAACCAAAATGAATAGAATACTTTGACAACGCATCTCGAAATTCAACAACTCCTTGAACAAACCTTTGTCCCACTCCTTTCATACAATTAACCTACCCATCGGAGAGTAAAGGTTTCCGTTGATTTGAATAAAATGAAGGCAAAAAATCAGTTTCACAAACAACACTACTACTACTACTACTACTACTAGCTTCACCATCACAAATCATATAACCTTCACCCAAAGAACAACACTTTACAAAAACATCAATACGATGAATATCACAAGAAAGTGCCAGTCCAACCATAACCTCCAAATCCTCTTCACTTTGTAGACCACAAGAAGAATGTCCAGGCATTGAATACGATATATTCAAAGAACTACCAACTAACTCACTCCACTTTGCACACAATTTATATACTAAATCCTTGAAATTAAATCCATCATTATACTTGATAACCAATGTCACACCTCTAAACTTGCACGTAAGAAACAAACAATTCTCCATCACTATAAATCCTGCAACAAACAACAATTACATTTCAACAAACACCCTAAAACAAAATCAAATATAGTGATAAAATTATCAACCAACTCAAACACATCCAAAAACCAACATTGATAACTTTAACAGTTAACACCACCAATGACCAAGAACAGTGAATAAGGCTTACACTTATTAGACATGGTAAATCAATATGAATCTTACCATTACATTATATAACCTTTTCATCTCCTACTTCCATACTCACTCGTAAATTTATCACTGTTGAAAAAGTTAATCCAACATCACCCCCAAAATACACAGCGATGAAATTATCACTGTATAAAATAACAAACCAACACCTGTGTTCAATCAACACAATTTCATAACCAAAAAAAATAAAAATCTAAAATTCAATCAACATATACATATCTCAAAACTTTCAATATCATGATCAAAACACAAATTCAATTGCAACAGAAACAACAAAGTAACAACAATATCACTACAAAATCAAAGTCACAAACTCAAACTAAAAAGAACCAAAACATTGAAATTGAAATCAAAATCAAACATACCAGTCGACCTAACTCCACAACATCGCAAATCAGAAAATGTAACTATACACCAAACGCAAAATCGCAAATAGGAAGAATCACCAAGCACGCAATCGCAAATCACAAATCGCGAAGATACACCAAGGGCGAAATCAGAAATCATGACGCTCCACAATAATACAGTAGTAAATCGTGAAGTTCCTCAGAAATCCAAATCACAAACACAATATTTTGATGGAAAATCCAAATAGAAACGCGCCAAAACAGGGGAGGGGTAAAATGGTACCAAAAAAAAAGGCTCAGGACCTGTTGGTGCACAAGATCAAAACTCAGGACTAAGAGGGGAATAAGTGCAAAACTCAAGACCGGCCAGTAAAAAAGCCATGTTTTTAAATTCAATTATAGCATGGGCCATGCTAGGAAAGAGAGTTTCATGCCCAATTCCGTTCAGTTTAATGAAAATGCTCTTATAACATTAAGGTCCGACTATGGCGAAACGTTTATTTTACGGGGTGGAATCAACTGTTTTTTTTTTTTTTGTTATCCAAAGATGATGGAATTACGGTTGGTAAGTATATGAATATGGGCTTGATGGCTCGTTAAGGCTGCTTATAATAACGGAACACTTACGGGCCGGTTCTATTGATCATACTTATTTGCTTACAAGTTTTAATTGATAAATTTATCATTGTAAATTTATTCATTAATATCCACTAATATCTTTACTTATATTCACTCACTCGCTTACAAGAATCTACCATTCTCTTCCACATATATAGAGAACAAAAGAGATTGATAAATTTATTACTGAAAAATAAATCTGATTCTAATCTGCAATAGATTTGGTTTTCAAGAGAGAGAGAGAAGGGAAGGGATCTGCAAAATCACCATCATTTAGAGTCATTTAGTGTCGATTTCACTATCAAAACAAATGAGGTGGTGGTGACATGGTAGTTGTGTAGATCAACGAATGTGGTGGTATAGTGTATAGATCGGCGATAGTAGAGAGAGTTGATGAATGGTGGAGGCATCTGAATAACGATGGTGGTGGTAGAGGGTAGATGACGATGATGGTGGTGTTAATGGATAGACAGTGGCGGTGACGGGTAGACGGTGACCATTGCAGTAGTGGTAAACAATAGTGGTGTGAAACTTTTAGAAAAATTGTGGGGAGAGAGAGGGAGGGTGTGAAATTCAAGTTTTATTTTTATAATAATTATAATATTAAAAAATTAGTTATGGGTTGACTTTGTAATTTTGTAACTTAGATGGGTAACATGTTTATAACCCAATACTTGGGTTCAAGTCTTTCAGTAGCCTATAATAAAAAATAAAAAAAAAATTTAAAAAGGGTTAAAGAAAAGAAATCTTGTAGAGTGATAGGGCTAAGGAGTTGTTCTATTAGATCATGTTTGTTTAGATCCTTCGGATTATTAATTATGAAATATATAATCTCTGAATTATTTAGTTGGAAATGATGTGTATCCCATGTTTTTTTTATCATGAGATTAGATGTCTGAAAATAACTATTCTATTGAATCTAATGTTTGATTGGAATATTATGAAAAATAGTAAATACTTAATAGATTATTTTATCCTTTTCTATTAGGGATGGCAATTTGAACCCGACTCGACGGGGACCCGACCCCCTGTCCCCGATAAGAGCGGTTTTTCTCCGAAAAATACTCTCGACGGGCTAGGGATGGTATTTGAAATTGAAACACCGATGAGTTTCGAGCCAGGGACGGGGATCACTTTCACAGCCCCAGACCCGACCTGTCCCCGTCCCCGTCCCCGTCCCCGTCCCCGTCTTCGGCCTCGTTTCTCCTCGAAATAAAATTACCATAATACCCATCTATCCATTTATATATATAACCCCCTCTATTATACAATCTGATATGTCTCTCTCTTTCTTACTCTTTGATCTATCTCTCTCAGTCTCTTTCTTCTCTCCGCAGTTGGCTCCTCCTCCTCCGTTCGTCGCCTCATCCTCCTCATCCGTCACCTTTCGCGGCCATCTCTTCCGTCGCCTCTCGTGGCCTCCTCCTCCGTCGGTTCCTCCTCCACTAGGCCACCACCAAACCTTCATACTCCGTTGCCTCCCGCCTCCTCCTCCCTCTGCCACGGCAGATCTGAGAAGATCTTGCCACCGCCACCGTCGATTTCCTTTCTTCTCCGCTAGATCTGTCTCTATTTTTTTTTTTTTTTTTGATGATGTTACTGCCGTTGATGATGTTGTTGTTGATGAATTTTTTTTTTTGATGATGTTGTTGTTGTTGAGAGAGAGAGAGAGAGAGAGAGTTACGGGGATTTTTCGGGGTCGGGGAAACCCGATCCCCGTTAGGAAGCGGGGATGGGATGGGAGATGGGTTACCCGTTGGGGATCGGGGCCGGGGACGAGGAATTTTGTAGCTTCGGGGATCGAGGATGGGAAGTGTAATCCCCGACCCCGTCCCGGCCCGTTGCCATTCCTATTTTCTATCCCACATTCCCTCTAAGACGCAATAGTCCAACATCTATGATATTCATAGTCCAACTAATCCAACTTACAAATTCTCAACCAGACAATGGACTCTATGGTAGATTAGACATGGAGTCTAATCCCCTTCTCCAATCCTTTTAAACACCCCCTTAAGGTTTTGAAGAGGAATGCCATTGAAGAGAGCCACATCAGCATGTATTTTCTTAATTATATATAGAGTAGTATACAAACCAAACCTAATTTAAATTATACTAACTTTATCTATTTTATATGGACTCTATTTGATAAATATTTCTTTTTCATATATTTTTCATGGTAAATTGAGATAATCTACAAACCCAATACCAATTTTGCGTAGTACGTTTTTCTTCTTAATTCTTTCAAGGGTATTATGATTTTTTTTTTAATGTTAAATTGCCTTTTTTTTTCTTCTTATTTTTCCGTGCTTTATTCTATACCTAATACCAAATCTATGTTATTCTATATTATGGATTTGTCATTTAAATTTTATAGTGATTGTATATATGAAATTATACATCATTTCCTACATTATTTTATATAATCACAACTCATAGGAGGAAAAACCTGTACAACAATGATACTCTTGAGGAATCTCTAAAGTTTGAATTTACTCCTTGAGTTACTTTTTTAGTTGTTAAACAGTAAGTTCTTTTATATTTTGACATCATATTATAGATGATTAATCACTTCGCACACTGAGATGTATCTATCTTTTGGATGTTTTCATTATTTTTTTCTTTTTGGGTTTAGATGTTGTTATGTGATTATTTTTTGGTTAGTTGTTATTAAATTTCTTTTATATAGTTGATATTTTAATATAATTAAGAGTGTTTATTTTACAATTTTATAATTTAATATATATATATATATATATATATATATATATATATATCATATAAAATCGTTATATGATAATCCAACTATAACATATTTATATTTAATTTTTTTTAATAAATTTTATATAATTTCTATTTTTACATATTTTTATTTTTCAAATGAATATAAAAGAAAATTAAATAGTTAGAATTACTTTTAATTTTATGTTACTAATCCCTCTTCTAATTTAACTATTATTTTTAATATCAAAATGAGTATTTATTTTATTATTTTATAATTTAATATATATCACACAAAATTATTATATGATAATTACACTTTTATCATACAATAGAATTCAAATAATCAACATGCACAAATAATTTAACTACAATTAATATATAAGTATTCAAGTAACAATTTTATAAAATGATAGTGCCAATATTATCAAAATAAATAACTAAAATCATACTTTAATTTTAATTTTAATTTTAATTTTAATTTTTCTTTTATAACACACATTACACCATCAAATATATATATATATATATATATATTTAAAATAGCACGTATATTGCACGGGTCAACTACTAGTTAACAAATTATGACAATGATAATATTATATGTAAAAAATTTAGAGTATAGAAAGATATCACTTGGGTGATAAATGAACAAAGCTTGAACACATTTTGGAGTTCGTTAATGTTTTCAAACCAAGCTTAAACAGTCAATTGCTTGTTTGTTCAGCATAGTTTGATAAGCCTAAAACTATATAAAAATATCAAACTACTCGAGTTCGGCTTGATAAAAGTTCGTTTGAGATCGGTTTGAAAGTTTAATGAATCAAGCTTGAACAAATTTTGAAACTTGCTAAACTTATCAAACCATGCTTGAACAGTTAACTGTTTGGCTCGTTCGACTCATTTATCACCCATAGATATCATTATAGTTACTGTCAAATTCAATTTTAACAAAATGTGTTTTGTGTATTTTTTTTTTAAAAATACAATTTACAAGGATAATGTAGATTGTCAAATGTTTTTTTTTTAATTGGAACAATATTGATTTTAATGAATTAAAATTGAATTTAACATATTTATTTTTCTAGATTTACCGATAAGGGCTTGTACAGGCCGGGTTTATGCGAGGGCTCGGGTTTCAAACCTTTGTCCAAAATCCTAAATCATCTTATATGGGATGGGACAGGCTGGGCAATCAAGCGGGCTGGGACAAGCCGTGGGACGAGTTGGGTAATATCGGATTTTTTGGTCGTAAGCCATTTGATGACCCCTAATTAATGTATTAAAAAAATCAATCAGCGTGTTGGGTTTCAGTTTTCTAGAAATTGAGTTTTTTATTTTTCATATATTTTTATTTTTAGTGAATATTTTTAAAGTTTTAAGCATTTTTTTACTTTTTTAGATATACCTTACCTAGATATCTAAATAGTAAAATATTTGTGAAAAAATATTTTTAAAAACTAATAAATACACAAAAATACGAAAAATGTACTGGATTTTTGTATTTTGATATTTAATGAATTTTTTAAGAATTGTTTTCACAAATATTATACTTTTTAAGTGTATTTATGTTAGGTATGTCTAAAAATTAAAAAAATTTCTTAAAATATTAAAAAAATTCAATGAAAATGAAAAACTAAAATTTTGTGAAAAATAAATTTTAAAACTGAAACCAAACAAAGTGAATTAGAACTTAACGGACATGTTGGTAATTACCCCTAAAAACATGTATAGGGGTTGGCTTATGTATCAGACCCATAGAGCGGGGTTAAGAAAAAAATTTGAGCTCAATTATAGCATGGGCCATGCTAGAAAAGACTGCTTCAAGCCCAATTCGGCTTAGCCTGCCCACAATTATACAATATATATATATTTTTGTGGGAGCCGAATAATTATCAGAATCAGATAAGCGAAGTATAGAGGCCCAGGAGACAGACATTATTCGGCCCTATCCTACACGATTAGGAGGCCGAATACAACAAATAAGCCGAATAGATATTGGATTATGGAGCCGGATAAATAAGAGGATAATGGGCGAAAAGAGGGCCAGGCCCCGAGGCCCAGGAAACGAGTATAAATAGAGGAACAACAGTCAAAGAAAGGTATGTGAGAACTGGCATGCTTAACTTAAGATACAAGCACTTAAAAGAGTATACACTGACTTATCCGTCGGAGTGCTAATTCCGGCACCCCCGACCGGAGTGTTCATTCCTTTTCAGGTGACTAGCTGAGGATCACGAGTGTCTCCCAGGATCTGAAGAGTATTTCCAAACCACTTCCCCACAATTGGCTCCGTTTGTGGGAATACTCAAATACATCCATGGCGGGCGTAACAGAAGACCCTCCGATAGTGTCACGCCCCACTTTTTATTACTCGAAGTCATTACCAAGTTCATTAACTTAATTCAATTTCAGAGATAACATGCGGAAATAAACTCAAATGTTCAACTAAAAGGAGTGAACAACAACTCTCTCTTTCGAATGCAAATTAAATACAACATGAGCATTCTGAATAAATTGCCCTCAGGCTTACAACATTAAATAATCAAATGAAGGGTACAACCCTTTTTCATATATGGCATTCTGCCTACAATAAAGAGGCCCCGTGGCCAACAAATAAGAAGATCCAAATCTTGTAGCACATCCTGCTAAACACCTGAAAAAAAAATTCAACAACGTGGGATGAACATATAGTCCAGTAAGGATCTCAACATGGCCCTCAACAATAACAACATACAGATAGCTATGATCATGAAGCCATAGGCAATTCACCTCTCCTCTTCCTTTCATTAATCCCCGTTTCCAACCTTTCATTACGTTAACAATCACTTAAGAAATAATTTCACTAAGTCCTTTACTCCTTTCCATTTCCCAAACATACACAAATATGTCTTTTCAAAATATATATTTCTTTTAAAAGAAAAATATCCGTTTTCCTTCACACTTTCCAAAAGACAAATATGACATTTTGGCTTCTTTCCGATACAATCCAATCTGTACATGCTCTGTTATAAAAAGAGATAACAACTCATCAACAGGCATAAGATAAACCAATGAGGCAACTTGGCCCTCCAAAACCATAATCAACACAATCCATGATATTCCGAAACACACTGAAATATCAACAACAAAACTTTGCTCTACTAGCTATGTGCGTAGTAAGCCAAAGATACACCTCTCACAACAACATACCAGTTTACCAGGCGCTAGCTGGAAGGGTGTGGTACCTTAGATTCTCAGCGTAGTCAGTTTACCAGGCGCTAGCTGGAAGGTAACGGTACCTCTGATTATCAGCGCAGGGTATAACACCACCAATCGAAATACAACAGGGCATAACCAACATGTACAACATATATACATAAACTATCCAAATACAAACAATGTGTTAAAGTATATGAACACATAGGTGTGTGGAGTCCATCCCTTATCTTCTCACACACACTGGAGTACAACCCGTCTCTCCTCCCTAACAAGTATACATATATAATGCATCTCAATATTTCATCACATAAGATGTTCAATCAACAATGGTGTAATGCATACACGACAATTCAACACAACCACGTCATCCTCCACCGATGACTAAGGACAAAACCTCTAGATGCAAATATTTAGTACATCTATTAAAGACTCAATTACTATGAGACCACAAACCCGACAACAACATTAACATGGTAGTTCAAGATACAATTCCACACATGTGTGTTTAACACTCATGAAACAACAATCCAATTTTCATACGTATTCCAAAATACTTCTCTCATTTCACAAAACAAGTTCCATGTTCCTTTTGTTTTCACAAAACCAACTCCGTCCCTTTTGTTGTTACTAAACCAAATTCATTCCTTTGTTTTACAAAACCCCTTTCATTGATAATAGAGTCATAACTCACATTAGTCCACTACATTCATTTCAAACCATTCCAAAGCCAAAGTTAACCCCTTAGGCATTAACACCTTCACCCAACCCACATCAACACTAGAGATTTACATTATAGGTTCACTATCCTCCATTTTAATTTATCAATCAAAATATGATTTAGGGCTTTTTCCTTTATCAACTACAACATGCTAATTTATATTTTAATTAGCCAAGACAACAATAAATGAAGCCAAAACCATTCTCCACACAACCAACCCTAGGTTTGTTTCATGATTTTCAAACAAATCCAACATGATACAATTTTCATGCAATACAAAAATTACCACATGTCTATCTATAGGCGGAGTATTGAAAAAGAACAAGGAGAATCCCTACCTCAAATGGAGAACTCAAATAGAGAAGATGACCCGAAATCAAAGTGCTCCAAATCCCAAATTTCTTGGATCACAACGAAGCCCTTGACGATCAACACACTTCTTACAAAGGCCCAAGGTGAGGAAAACACTCTAGCTAGATCAATCCTAAGAGAGAAGTTAAGTTTTAGAGTGAGGTGCTCTCCAATGGCTTTTTCGGAAAAGTAAGAGAGAGAAAGGAAATCAAAAAGTGATTCAAAAAGCTGAATCTCGGCGTGTTATACAAGTCAACCCGCTCGAGCGTCGAACTCCCCGCTCGAGCGTCACTCACAGATCCCCGCTCGAGCGTCCAATCCCCCGCTCGAGCGGCAGATGCACGCTCCCAGAACTTTTACAGACATGGTGCTCGCTCGAGCGTCAAACTCCCCCGCTCGAGTGTATACCACTACAGACGAAGTACTGGATGGGTGATTTCCCCGCTCGAGCGGACAAGCAACAACAGAGTCCCGCTCGAGCGTCAAAAGAGCTGCTCGAGCGGAGGGACCAAAAACTGGGCAAGGATTTCTAAGTTTTAAAACATCACCAACTTAGTCCCAACAAGTCCAACACAACCCAAAACTCTAAGATAAAGAGTAAGGGATAGAAAAGAGGATAAGACAACAACAAATCTACGGAACCAAGTCCGGATTACAGTTCAATAACAATGGGAATACCGGGATCGCTATAACCTCCCCCCCTTAAAGAATTTCGTCCTCGAAATTTTGAACACGCCAAAAGCACAAGGCCAACTGATCACACCACACCAATACTCGAGTACTTAGAACGAAACCAATCTCCTTACAAACTTCGATTCACTCTTACCAAGGAAGAGACTAACAACACTGTAGGCACAAATGCTACATGAAAACCAAACCGTTTCTGAAATAATTCACCAACAACCGACTAGCGCCTCAAGCCAAGTCACTACCCAACAACAAAATTTCCAATAAAAGGATAATCAAGGCAAATCTATTACATTAATATAAAGAAAACATTTTCTTGCTCATGACACATTTCAAATAAACTTTGCCTTTTCAACGCAAAACTCAAAAGTTTTGTAAACATTTTTCACCAACACGGTGTTATCCAAAACACAATCATCTACCGTTTATTGGCCCAAAAGATTCATTTGGAATTTCTCAAAACCCTTGAATTAAATCAATTTCCCAACAACGTCGTTAGGTGGCCCAACCACCAGAAAAATTTGTTTTCCATGCTTTCCAAAATAACACCACCACAACCATCACTCACACAGTGATGCCACCACCAACACAGAACATAACATTTCTATAATGATAGTTAATAGAAATAACAACAGTACTATCAACACATAAGGCATAAGAAATTCATGGTTTTGCAATTTCATTCCGCCTCCCTTTACTTAACCAATTTAATAATATACACCTGGCTCAGAACCTGGCCAAACAATTAAATGAGATAGCAACTCATATAAAACATTTTTTTTTTCACTTCACAATAGATAAGCATATGAGCTATATCAATCTTTCAACAGATACACATTTTGGTGTTGTATCATCGGAGTCCATCCCATATCTCCTCCCAAACAATATACATAGATAATGTATAAAAAAAAAAAATCCAATCATTCACAATGATCATTCAATACACAAATTTGCTATATTATTATAACCGTCATATTCAATGACACAACCGGATGATTAGTTTCGGTTTTCCCCCAATCAATACACAAAGTCTACAACAAAGGAGACTAACCTCACGGTGACCGATGTCAACCCAGAATCCGATACCGACAAGCTGACTAATCAACTCAATAAACTCCACACTCAGTAATCCATACACTGATGTGCCACTAACCCCAAACACGGAGTTCCCCACACAAACCCCCAAATTGAGGAATCTCACTGGATCTCCTAAAGTCAAACCACACCAACACTGTAACCAAGGGAATCACTATTTGCCCCTCCCATTGCTACCTAGCAAGCTTACTCATCTCCTCGGCTCAAGACCCACATGGTCAACCTCAATTACGAAGGACAATTTGACCAACGCTATTCTCGCTACTCTAGAACTCAAATTGTTCTCCCTCCAAAGAATGCTGCCAGCATCCACTCACAAACCATACCCCACAATTGATAACCAATCACACCACAAACACTACCCCAATACAACCGATGGGGTCACCACGGATTCACTAATTAGCAAGGCCTAAAACACAAATCAACATACAGGTACCAAGCAAGCAATAACATCAGGATCATTGATCCCTTTAACAACGCCTCAACAAAAAAGATTCGAGGTTCCAAACATACACCTCAATACATGAGGGTTAAACAAACAACAATATGCATACATAAGCGATACATAAACATGGTGCCTCAGCATCCCACAGTACACCGGTCAACAACAAAATGATTCATATAATACATCACCTGCCAATAACACAAAAATCCCCTCCAGGGTAATACCAAAGGACTAACTAATAAGTCGCCCCTCGCGAGGCTCTTGAAGCCTGGCCTGCACATTTCTGGTACCGATAACGTCCCCGACTGGACGGGCACGACTGAGTCTGACTAGGTTTTGAAACACCCGAAGAATTCACACGCAAAGGGCAAAAACGTCTACCATGGCCCAGCTGACCACAAGTAAAACAACCACCGGACCCCCTATTCTCTGACTGGTCTGAAACCTGCACCTCCCCGGACCTTCCAACCGAAGTGTCCGAAACCCTTGACGAAGAAAAGGAACCAGCCCCCGACTGAGTATGTTTCCGCCTCCACCCCTTACTGGGCCTAGAGTATTTAGGAACCGAAGGACTTACCGCAATGGTGTCCTCCTTAACCCCACCATCACTTGCAACCATGGCTTTCACATGGGCCGCTGCCTCAACTAAATAATAATAATCCTTCCAAAAGGATCCCGCTACCTTCTCCCGAATATTGAAACACAATCGCCTTTCAAACTCAAAGCAACGACGCTCCTCTGTTGTCACCAACTCTGGAGCAAACCTCGACAAGCTAGCAAACCGCATCTCAAACTGTGCCACAGGAGTATCACCCTGACGCAACTCCAAAAACTGATCCCTCAACCTTTCCCGAGCAGAATGAGGGAAATACTTGGCCAAAAAGGCCTCGGTAAAAGCAACCCACGTGCTACCCACATTATTCTTAGCATACTTCCACCAATAACTCGCATCACTCTTCAACTGAAAAGTCGCCAAAGAAACCCTCAACTCCTCATCTTCGACTCTGAGCATATCAAGAGTCTTGGTAATCTGCTCTAGCCAACTCTCTGCCTCCAACGGTTTAGCCTCCCCCACAAACTCTGGTGGACTCGAGCGAAAGAACTCCTTAGTAAGTTTGAGAGCATGCCCGCTGCCGCCCTCAGTGCGAGCTAAGGCGTCCTGCACTGCTCTCACAATCTCACGTGCGACATCCTCGCCGATAGCCGATGCTACAACGGCGGGTGCTGTGCCCCTACCGACACTCCTACTACTCAACCATCCTCTACTTCCTCGTGTAGACATCCTATAAAGCACAAAATAAATTACACTTAGTGCATAACACAATAGCCTTCTCCGAGGCACACACTACCGTCAAAAGGTCATAAGACACACTTAATCTCAAAGTATACACCTCGTATTGCATATAAACATCTAAACATATAAACACATAATCGAATCAAGTCCACAAAGATAGCCACTCATCCCGGAACTCTCAAGGAATTCCTATCAGAAACCACGTTGATCAGGCGTGTTTCCAAAAGGACCTCAAAGCAAGTTCACCGGCTATGAATACTATCCGAGGGACTGAATCCCATGCTCACATAAATGCAACACATAAGTCCTAATTTTCATGATATCTATATGCAACGTCCTTACTATACGTAGTAAACCCACTGTGGTAAAAACCACTTCCCACGAGCCCAAAGTATTCAAACCCGGCTCGCTCTGATACCAAGTTGTTATGCCCCACTTTTTATTACTCGAAGTCATTACCAAGTTCATTAACTTAATTCAATTTCAGAGATAACATGCGGAAATAAACTCAAATGTTCAACTAAAAGGAGTGAACAATAACTCTCTCTTTCGAATGCAAATTAAATACAACATGAGCATTCTGAATAAATTGCCCTCAGGCTTACAACATTAAATAATCAAATGAAGGGTACAACCCTTTTTCATATATGGCATTCTGCCTACAATAAAGAGGCCCCGTGGCCAAAAAATAAGAAGATCCAAATCTTGTAGCACATCCTACTAAACACCTGAAAAAAAATTCAACAACGTGGGATGAACATATAGTCCAGTAGGGATCTCAACATGGCCCTCAACAATAACAACATACAGATAGCTATGATCATGAATGCTCAATCTCATACTAGAATAGTAATGTGACAGTTTATACAAAATATATATGTATGAACTTTTCTTGAAAACAACCATTTCAATCAACGCAATAGGCAATTCACCTTTCCTCTTCCTTTCATTAATCCCCGTTTCCAACCTTTCATTACGTTAACAATCACTTAAGAAATAATTTCACTAAGTCCTTTACTCCTTTCCATTTCCCAAACATACACAGATATGTCTTTTCAAAATATATATTTCTTTTAAAAGAAAAATATCCGTTTTCCTTCACACTTTCCAAAAGACAAATATGACATTTTGGCTTCTTTCCGATACAATCCAATCTGTACATGCTCTGTTATAAAAAGAGATAACAACTCATCAACAGGCATAAGATAAACCAATGAGGCAACTTGGCCCTCCAAAACCATAATCAACACAATCCATGATATTCCCAAACACACTGAAATATCAACAACAAAACTTTGCTCTACTAGCTATGTGCGTAGTAAGCCAAAGATACACCTCTCACAACAACATACCAGTTTACCAGGCGCTAGCTGGAAGGGTGTGGTACCTTAGATTCTCAGCGCAGTCAGTTTACCAGGCGCTAGCTGGAAGGTAACGGTACCTCTGATTATCAGCGCAGGGTATAACACCACCAATCGAAATGCAACAGGGCATAACCAACATGTACAACATATATACATAAACTATCCAAATACAAACAATGTGTTAAAGTATATGAACACATAGGTGTGTGGAGTCCATCCCCTATCTTCTCACACACACTGGAGTACAACCCCTCTCTCCTCCCTAACAAGTATACATATATAATGCATCTCAATATTTCATCACATAAGATGTTCAATCAACAATGGTGTAATGCATACACGACAATTCAACACAACCACGTCATCCTCCACCGATGACTAAGGACAAAACCTCTAGATGCAAATATTTAGTACATCTATTAAAGACTCAATTACTATGAGACCACAAACCCGACAACAACATTAACATGGTAGTTCAAGATACAATTCCACACATGTGTGTTTAACACTCATGAAACAACAATCCAATTTTCATACGTATTCCAAAATACTTCTCCCATTTCACAAAACAAGTTCCATGTTCCTTTTGTTTTCACAAAACCAACTCCGTCCCTTTTGTTGTTACTAAACCAAATTCATTCCTTTGTTTTACAAAACCCCTTTCATTGATAATAGAGTCATAACTCACATTAGTCCACTACATTCATTTCAAACCATTCCAAAGCCAAAGTTAACCCCTTAGGCATTAACACCTTCACCCAACCCACATCAACACTAGAGATTTACATTATAGGTTCACTATCCTCCATTTTAATTTATCAATCAAAATATGATTTAGAGCTTTTTCCTTTATCAACTACAACATGGTAATTTATATTTTAATTAGCCAAGACAACAATCAATGAAGCCAAAACCATTCTCCACACAACCAACCCTAGGTTTATTTCATGATTTTCAAAGAAATCCAACATGATACAATTTTCATGCAATACAAAAATTACCACATGTCTATCTATAGACGGAGTATTGAAAAAGAACAAGGAGAATCCCTACCTCAAATGGAGAACTCAAATAGAGAAGATGACCCGAAATCAAAGTGCTCCAAATCCCAAACTTCTTGGATCACAACGAAGCCCTCGACGATCAACACACTTCTTACAAAGGCCCAAGGTGAGGAAAACACTCTAGCTAGATCAATCCTAAGAGAGAAGTTAGGTTTTAGAGTGAGGTGCTCTCCAATGGCCTTTTCAGAAAAGTAAGAGAGAGAAAGGAAATCAAAAAGTGATTCAAAAAGCTAAATCTCGGCGTGTTATACCGCTCGACCCGCTCGAGCGTCGAACTCCCCGCTCGAGCGTCACTCACAGATCCCTGCTCGAGCGTCCAATCCCCCGCTCGAGCGGCGGATGCACGCTCCCAGAACTTTAACAGACATGGTGCTCGCTCGAGCGTCAAACTCCCCCGCTCGAGCGTATACCACTGCAGACGAAATACTGGATGTGTGATTTCCCCGCTCGAGCGCCAACACCCCCGCTCGAGCGGACAAGCAACAACAGAGTCCCGCTCGAGCGGAGGAACCAAAAACTAGGCAAGGATTTCTAAGTTTTAAAACATCACCAACTTAGTCCCAACAAGTCCAACACAACCCAAAACTCTAAGATAAAGAGTAAGGGATAGAAAAGAGGATAAGACAACAACAAATCTACGGAACCAAGTCCGAATTACAGTTCAATAACAATGGGAATACCGGGATCGCTATAGATAGTCACTGACGAAACCGCACAGAGAGACGACCTCTCTCCAACAAACATGCTTGGATCGGAGACTATTGCCACAAGACACGCCTTGAACTTCGCCTCACCCTCAACTTTAGTGCATGAGACAATGCAAGCGATCATGGAACAAGCAAAGCAAAACGAATAGAGGTTGGAGAACATGATCGCTGAGAACGAATGTCTCCGCCAAGATTTGGCCTTGGAAGTGGCGAAGTCCAAACAAGCCGTACGCCAAGATCTGGAATGACCTCTGAGGGCAGGTGGTCGACGACCTCGAGCCCGACAACAAGACACTAATAGCGGCTCCGACTCATTATCCCCGGAGCCTAAGAAGAAGGGACGACCCAAAACTACCAGTTCCTCTGAAGAGAGTCCACGTATAAGGCATAAGCAAAGAAGAAACAGTTCAGACGAAGAAGACCAGCATGATCCCTTTGTACGACGGATTGCAAGGGCAGTGCTACCTAATAAATTCAAAGCACAGTCATTCATCTTGTACGACAGTAAATCAGACCCCACCGATCACATCCGCCATTACAAACAAGCCATGACGCTGCATGCAGACGACGAGGCTCTCGTGTGCAGAATATTTTCAAGCAGTTTGGGACCACTGGCTGTTAGGTTATAAACTGGAGCCGGCTTCGATCAAAAGCTTCCACCAACTCCAAAAATCCTTCAGGGCAAGGTTTATCACTAATGAGGTCCGGCCAAAGCTAGCCGATTCCCTCTGGGCAATGCAGATTCAACCGGGGGAAACCCTTCGTGCATATTCGGCATGGTATTGGAAGTGTTTTAATCTAGTAGATGATGCTTGCAATGACTCCATGACCATTACCACCTTCAAGATGGGTTTACATCCCAACAGTGCCCTCCGCAGCTCTTTGACCAGATGGCCCCCCAAAACAATTTGGTCGTTGATGAAGAAAGTTGAGGAATACTGTAAAGTGGAAGATGACGCCTTACAGGTTAAAGCTGAAAACGTGGCCAATAAGACGGCTCCTTCTGAAATTGCTCAGCCGTTAAATTTTATACCACCTCAGAGCCCTGAACCACGGCATCGGGCTAAACGAGACAAGAGACGGGATTCTCGCCGATCAAGCGACCAATGCTCCCACCGAGCAAATGAACAACTGTAAGTCGATAGCAGGCGCACAAGGTGTGCCGACAAGAAATATACGGAGTTGTCAGAGCCGATCAGCACGGTTATGTCCAAAATTTAACACCTTCCATTCTTCAAATGGGTGTCGAAAAAGGTGGGACCTCCCGACACGCGAAGACGGGATAGGCGGTGCGAGTACCACAAGGATCATGCCCATGATACTGAGAGTTGTTATGCATTGAAGGATCACCTAGAGGAATTGGTACAAGATGGTCGGCTACAACAATACGTCCGAAAAGCCAACTCAACCAAAGCAATAGCCTTAAGACAGGATTCACCTCCGCTCGGCATGATCCACATGATATACAGCCTGCCAATGTCATCCGCGGTGCATATGATTCAGTCGAATCCCGACCCTCAAAATCAACTCACTCCAGCTAAACGGCCCCATGAAGCTGGGAGCATTGCTTTTGATGATTTAGATTTGGCCGGAGTGACACTTCCCCACATTGATCCCTTGGTAATCGAGTTACGCGTAAACCGATTCACCGTTGAGCGCGTACTCATTGACCCAGGGAGCACATCGAAAGTTGTGTATTACAAGACATTCACTAAAATCGGCTTCTTCGAATCAGATCTTTCTCCGACTCCTTATCCACTATTCGGCTTCAATGCCAATCCAGAATACCCATTGGGGAAAATCACACTACCCATTCGAGCGGGCTCCCAAACAATGGATGTGGAATTCTTGGTCGTCAAGCTGCCATCGCCGTATAATCTCATCATGGGGTGATCTTGGTTGCATACTATGCAGGCCGTGCCAAGCACCTATCATCAGCTACTACGCTTCCCGACAGAATGTAGCATTGAGCAAATCCGTGGCTCCCAGAAACCGGCACAAGCATGTTATCTCCTTGCTAAAAAGATGCCAAAGGAGTTGCAAGTGAACTCTATTGAGGTAACGGATCGGGAGAGCCTCGACGATGTTGGGCGGTTCCCAAGTGAAAAGGCCACAGAAGCCCTAGATCGAGTTGAAATCAACGAAAACCTAGACAAGTTCTTCATGGTTGGCGCTTCCCTGAGTCAAGCCAACAGACAGCAGCTAATTTCCTTCCTACTCGGCAACCTTGATGTATTTGTCTGGACTCCATATGAGATGCCGGGTGTAGATCCGTCTGTTTCGTAGCACCGTTTAAATGTTGACCCTAAATGCAAGCCGATCATTCAGAAAAGCCAGCGGTCAGCCGCAGAGCACACTGCCGCCGTTGTTGAAGAGGTTGACAGTTGCTCGATGCCGGGGCAATCAGGGAAGTGACCTACCCTACATGGCTCTCTAATACTGTGGTTGTGAAGAAGAAAAATGGGACTTGGCGAGTGTGCGTTGATTTCACGGACCTAAACAAAGTCTGCCCCAAGGATTGTTTTCCAGACCAACTTGTAGATGCGACGGCACGCCTTCAGCGCATGAGCTTCCTCGATGCTTACAGAGGCTACCATCAAATTGCCATGCATCCAAAGGACCAAGACAAAACTGCATTCCTCACCCCAAGAGGAACCTATTGTTATAAGGTTATGCCTTTTGGGCTGAAGAATGCAGAGGCAACTTACCAAAGACTGGTCACTGCCATGTTCAAGGAGCAACTCGGCCACATTATGGAAGTGTACATTGACAATATGGTGGTCAAGTCCAAAGAAGAGCAAACTTATCTAGCCGATCTGGAAGAGACATTCGGCATTTTACGCAAATACAAAATGAAGCTGAACGCTTCCAAATGTGCGTTTGGGATCGACTCTGGCAAATTCTTGGGTTCCATTGTCAACCACCGAGGAATCGAAGCCAACCCAAGGCAAATCATAGCAATCTTGGAGCTCGGCTCCCCTCGTTCGGTGAAAGAGGTTCAAAAGTTAATGGGGATGGCTGCCGCACTCAACAAGTTCATCAGTCGGTCCACAGATCGCTACCGACAATTCTGTCATGCACTACGGCAGGGCAAGGCTTTTGAATGGTCCACCGAGTGCGAAGCTGCTTTCAACGGCCTTAAGACCTACCTCCGATCAGTTCCACTCTTGGCAACACCTTCGGCAGGCGACCCACTCATTTTGTATCTGGCAATTTCCGACCGAGCCGTCAGTACTGCACTGATAAAGCAAGAGCTGGGGGAGCAACGGCCAGTGTATTATGTGAGCAAGGCAATGGTTGACGCCGAAACACGCTACCTTTCATTGGAAAAACTCATTTTGGCCCTTGTCATGGCAACAAGAAAGCTGATGCATTACTTTTAGGGGTATACCATCAGGGTACTAACGGACCACCCCCTTCGGTCGGTACTCTGTAGTGTAGAAGCATCAGGGCGCGTTTCAAAGTGGGCTCTTGAACTCGGCTAGTACGATATTCAGTTTCTGCCTAGAACCTCAATCAAGGGACATGTGCTTGCCGATTTCGTGGCCGAATTCACTGAGGGTCTTGCCGACTTCAAGTCTAACGAAATTTGACCTAAGCCGAACTTGAGAATTTATGTTGGGGACATTTGGCATTTGTACTGTGATGGATCATCCAATCAACGGGGCAGTGGAGCCAGAGTAGTAATCATGGCTCCCAACGGCGCAATAATTGAGCAGGCCGTCAAACTCGGCTTTGAAGCATCAAATAACGAGGCTGAATATGAAGCCCTTCTAACCGGTTTACGGAATGCACGTTTTCTGGGTGCTCGGCGTTTGCTTGTATTTTGCGATTCAAAACTGGTGATCAATCAGCTAAAGGGAGAGTACGCAACCAAAAATAAGCGTATGGCTTCTTACATGAAAACGGCTAACTCCTTGCTGGCAAAATTTGACCATCATGAATTGAATTAAATAACACGAGATCAGGACACACATGCAGATGCCCTGGCTTGCCTAGCCTCCGTCATTAACTCAGAGATTAAACGGACCATCGAAGTAGGTTTCATCCCGAAGCCGAGCATTGGCCCTTCGGAGGAAGTCCAAGTCAATGTCATAGAGTCAGGACCGAGTTAGATGGACTCCATTGCTGCATTCTTGTCTTCCGAACAGCTCCCAGCGGACAAGAAAGAAGCGCATGAGCTGCGAAACAAAGCCCTGCGATACTACTTGGATCCGTAAGGAAAGCTTTATAAAAAATCCATTTTTGGTCTATACCTGGAATGCGTGCATCCGGACAAAGACGAAGAGCTTCTGACTGAATTACATGAAGGTAGTTGTGGCGCACATTCTGGCGGACACTCTTTGGCACATCGAGCTGTAACACAGGGGTACTATTGGCCGACAATGAGAGCAGATGCCGAATGTTATGTGAAAAAATGTGAACAATGCCAGAAGTTCTCCCCCTTAACCCATCTGCCTGCTGAAGAGTTAAGTTCTATCACCAGTCCCTGGCCGTTCGCCCAATGGGGACTTGATTTCATCAGACCACTACCGAGGGCCCCGGGAACAAGCGATACTTGATTGACGCGACAAATTACTTCACAAAATGGGTCGAAGTGGAGGCATTAACGCACATTCGAGATGCTGATGCTAAGCGCTTTGTATGTAGAAATATCATAACACGATTCGGCATTCCAAGAGCACTAATCTCAGACAACGGCATTCAATTTTATTATGGCGTCTACTGAGAGCTGTACAGCAAATATGGTATCCGGCCTTACTTTTCCACGCTGGCTTACCCACAAAGCAATAGTCAAGCTGAAGCCTCTAACAAATCCATCTTGGACAACATCAAGAAGAGGCTGTAGAAAGCTAAAGGAAAATGGGTCAAAAAATTGCCGAGTGTGTTGTGGGCTCATCGAACTATGCCGAGATGATCCACTGGGGAAATGCCGTTTGCTTTATGCTTTGAAACCCAGGCAATCATATCCCTGGAGATCGGCCTCCCAACCTTGAAATCGAAAGTTTTTGATATGGGCCAAAACGACATGATGCTAGCTTTGGATTTGATTTTGATTGAAGAATGAAGAGACCTTGCCCTTGCATCCATGGCACAGTATCAGCAGCAGCTTGCTAAGTCGTATAATCAACGTGTTCATCTGCGCCGCTACACGCCAGGAGAGTTGCTCCTGAAGAAAGTACTTCTAGCAACCAGGAAATCGGTTGATGGAAAATTGGGTCCTAACTGGGACGACCCTATCAGGTCGATTCGATCGCAGGAGCTGGGGCATATCGGCTCAAAGACATGTCTGGAAAGAGTCTGCCACAACCTTGGAATTCAACACACTTGCGTAAATTCTATTATTAAACCCGACCTGTGGGGGATGATACTAGCTTTGAATGGTTCACCATGTACACATTCCACTTTTGTAATGCAAAGATTCCTGTTTACTCACTGCGCAATCCAGTTGAAAAGTGTTTTGATAAAGCCTCCGGATTCGGAGCACCCTTCGTGGAAATCACGATTGGCCAAGACAAAAAGCCTCCGAATTTGGAGCCCTATCCGTGCAGGTCACGTTTGGGCCGATTAAGCCTCCGGTTTCAGAGCGCCCTTCGTGGATATCACGATTGGCCAAGACAAAAAGCCTCCGAATTCGGAGCCCCATCCGTGCAGGTCATGTTTGGGTCGATTAAGCTTCCGAATTCGAAGCGCCCTTCGTGGATATCACGATTGGCAAAAGTCTTCGGATTCGGAGCCCCATCCGTACAGGTCACGTTTGGGCCGATAAAGCCTCCGAATTCGGAGTGCCCTTCGTGGATATCACAATTGGCCAAGACAAAAAGCCTCCGAATTCGGAGCGCCATCCGTGCAGGTCACGTTTGGGCCGATTAAGCCTTTGAATTCGGAGCGCCCTTCGTGGATATCATGATTGGTCAAGATTTAAGTCTCCGGATTTGGAGCCCCATTAGTGCATGACACTTTTGGGCCGATTAAGACTCCGGATTCGGAGCGTCCTTCGTGTATCGCGACTAGCCAAGTCTCCCAATTCGGAGTCCCATCCGTGCAAGTCGCGCTTGGGCCGAATGAGACTCCGGATTTCAAGCGCCATATCCATTTGTTTGGCCTGAATTCACGGCATCTTGCGGAATTGACATTTCGGCCGGCTAAGTCCTTCGAATTTGGAGCGATTCGTGCAAACCATTGAAGTCATGATCATGGTCATTTTATGAACAAATCGATCTAAAATAAAAAGATCATACAATCATAGTTAAATCCACTCATGAATTAGTTGGCACAACAGCAAAATGTTCCGAAAAATATATGTTCTCATTAGACTAATTTCGAATACATTACATTGGCCTCGAATACATTATTAATTAAACAATAATTTGATAAATAAATAAAAAATGTATTTATTTTTACATAAGGTTTTATTCGGCGCCACCTACATCGTCGCTCTTCTCTATCTCGTATGCCTCGAAAGGAAGATTGCAGCGATAATATAACGGTAAAGCCGACTGAACACCAGCTGCACGGAGGGCATCCGCGGCCCAAAGCGCCTCGATCCTGCCATGCCGAAATCCCTGATTCTCGCACTGGCAGACCTCTTCGGCGAGTTTTTCCCTGGTCTTTTCTATTTCGACCTTCCGGCCTTCGTGGATGCCTTTTTCGTAAGCCCTTGTCTTGGCAGACTCAATCACAAACATGCTAGCCGTATCTCGATCGGCGATCACATGACTTATTATCCGTTGGGTCACCCTTTCTTCCACGATCGGGTTAGACTTCCCGTCCTACTGTTCCCCACCAGTCTTGACCTTTCTCAGCTCCCGCTTGGCTTTCTCCGCGCGAGTTTCTAGACTTCGAATACGTTCGTCCTTCTGCTCTATCTCCCGCCAAGCAGCACGAAGGTGCATATCGATTTCGTAGGCAGTGTATAGCCCCTTCACCGCCCCATGGATGCCCTCTCGGAATACTTCGAAGTCTCGTCGACCAACCATCGACTGCTGAACTTCTGGCAGAAAAATCTATCGTGCAAATTCAATCGCTACGTTTGGATCTCGAATGATTGAATCTGCCTCCGTCATCGGTTTGTTATCGACAAAACTTGCAAAGCTCAATGGGCGTGGTGGCCCACTGGCTTCACTGCACGGACGAGGGGAACTTTCCCGTTGGCGTTTTCTCCCTTCTGGTTGACCTGCTTCATCGACGTGGAGAGTGACGCCTCTCATGCTCAGCAGATGCTCTAA
The DNA here is from genome assembly GCF_055761805.1 of Camellia sinensis. Lineage (NCBI taxonomy): Eukaryota > Viridiplantae > Streptophyta > Magnoliopsida > Ericales > Theaceae > Camellia > Camellia sinensis. Next base: position 40,603,440 of record NC_138961.1, read on the forward strand.
CTCCCGTTCGGGGAGGTTTTCCACATTGATTCATTGCGTCCAGCTCCGCCAATGTCTTGCCTTCCCCTTTATTGTTGAAGAATAGTCTGCTAGACATTCACTCTTCTCTGCCCATGTTCTACATGTAGGGCTGAGTTTTGTTTGGACACAACCCCCTCTAAATAATTCATGGCGCGCTGCATTCTCGAGGCGACCTCATTAAATGTTAGTAATGGGCGCCCATGTGGCATGACCATTTGAACATAATTTGGATCTTATCCAAATAGGTTTTGAATTAAATTCAAACCTATTTAGGATAACCACTCAGGATATAGATATTATCAGTTTTAACTGATATGGATAAATAATATAATATAATATATATCTAATATATGGTTATGGGTAACCTAAGAAAGAAACAACGTAGTTTTTGTTTTCAACCCATAAACTTACTCTCTCCCAAGAAACAACGATCAAGTCATTTTGCACTGTGGTTTGTGTGGGTGATATTCACCATTGTAATATCACCCCACTGCTGGGATTGATTGATTGATTTGATTCTGGAAGCACGTGATTTATCCATGAGGTTTTAGATCGAATCAGGTATGATCTAAACATTTTATTCCGCTGCAAGTTTTGTGAACTCTGATTTACATTGGTATCAGAGCCATTGATGGATATTTTCGTGCTTTCTTTTATCATGTGTATATTTATAAAAGATGTGGAGATCCAAAATATTTCATTTTTATGATCATTAATGTCTTTTTTAAGACCATAAACGGTTTTATTTTGTAAAAAGGAGTCCGGCAGTACAAAAATCGGACCAGAAAACACCCGGGAAGGCGGCGCGTGTGATACACGCGCTGTATGACGCCTCCCAGCGGCGCCACGCGCCACCACGCGCAGCCACGCGCCACCACGCGCCGGATGCTCTGCTGACGCGCCATCACGCGCGCGTCGGCGGTGCTGTCCACGCACGCGCGCCGTCCGCGCCTCGCACGCGCGCCGCGTGCTGGAGCAGAGCACCGAGCCGCGGGCTGAGCCGCGCTCCGAGCCGCGCTGAGCCGCTCGTTGAGCCGACTCGCGCCGAGTTGCGCTGAGCGGCGCCGAGCCGAGCCGAGCCGTTTTTCCCGCCTGGCTTGGCTCTAAGGCTCTGTTTGTTTGTTTTTAATTCTGAATTGCGTTAATTGGCCATAATTTATTCGTTATAGCTTTGTTTTAAGCATGGTTGGTACCCTTAGACTCAGAATTAATTTTTCTACATTCTGTAAAATTTTGAAAATTTTACGAAAATAAAAAATATTTTTTCTGTGTTAATAATTCATTTTTTATGCTTTAAAATGATTCTGGTATTGCATAATTAATTTTCTGGGGTTGAAATTTTTATTGTGGACTTCTGAAATGTTTTACTATCTACTGGTAATATTGTTTCAGTTTATCAGTTTCTGGATTTTTTATTTCTAATTTTATGTGTGTTTATTAGTTATTTAAAATTCCAGAATATTTCAGAAAAATTCCAGAAAATTTCAAAATGATGTACACTTTAATTATGGCATAATCTGAATATTGAATACAGCATATTTTTTTTGGATTTGTAATATGTTGTAATTAGAAGAGCATGATTATTTATTTATTTATTAGAATTCCATTATTAAATAAATATAGCATGAGTTATTTGTAGATTTGCATTAAAATGCTATTGTATGGAATTTATCATGCTTTGTATATGCCATAGTCAGTGGGAGGTTATTCGGTTGAGAGAAATCTTTGTAGATTAACTCCCGAAAACCAATATTTTGCGCATAAATTAAACTAAATTTTGGATAATTGTCACTTGTGGCGCAAGAGATGATTACGAGCATAGCGGATTTTCGATCTTGCGACTTGTGTAATATTGTCACTATTTAATTTAGATTTTTGCGGCAAAATTATATTATGCTAATCAAATTAATCCCAATGCGAATTTCTCTCTAAATTGATTTAGCTTATGGAAGTTAATTTGGTTGACCTAAACTTAGTAGAGATGTTCAAATGTGAACAAACTAATCCCATTCTTTAGATGAGCAAAAGTCTTGGAGACTTTAGGTCAAACCTTAATTGAGCCAAAGTAAGGAAACATGACTCAAAGTCGCCGTGTTTTTGTTGCCTTGTTTGGCACAATAAAAACTAATGTGTGCGTTATAGTTAGCGGCACGCTACATAGTTTTGGTTGGCGAGTTTTGGAGTTATGAAATTAGTAAGCCCTCAATAGATCTGTATATGATCTTGACTAATGAGCTGCGCGGATTGACTTTGTAATTTGACTTGTAAATAATGTTACATCATTGGACGAAGTAACATTCAAGAGTCACGTCATCCAAGAAATGCGAGCTTAAATAAATTAGTCATTAAGTGTAAGACGAGTAGCCAGTACGAGCAGTGTTTTGCTCTCTACCCAATTATTGAGAGTGGATTGAGCGAAATTTCATGCACTATGATAGTGTGCGTTGAAATATCACGTGAAGTTAAAAGATTAGCGCTTAGAAGCTGCAAAATCTATTAACACTGAGTGAAAAGATTGGCGCTTAGTGGCTGCAAAATCTATTAGCATTGCCAACTTGTCTAAGTGTGAAACATGGATGAGGTGCTTCTTTGTGTGACTCCTTTACTAGGCTAACGTTTTGAATAACATTTACCACTAAGCGCAAACGTTGCAGCATAGTAATGAAAAGGTTAAGGCTGACAAGGTTGTTATGACTCTAAGAATTTAACGCATCGCTTGTAAGAGCATTGTGTTGAATTAGACTCTTTAGCCTAATTCGCGCTTAAGTTACTTCAGGAGCTATCATAGTTGATAGCTTATTCTCTCCTTCTTGTGGATAGTAGAATTAATTGCAAGTAACTATGAAGCGAGAAATAGAGATGGCAACAGGAGTATCGTCATCTTTCAACTAGATGTATTAAAGTGTATGGAGAATAAAATTGACTTGAAGGTGCAGGGGATTAGCACTTACTAGTTAAATTTGTGACTTAGGCGCAGTTGATATCTCCATGACATCCTTTTTATGATCTAGTGAATATGACTTAGTCGTGAGTCATTACCTAGTTGGGCCTAAACCTTTAAAACTTGTCTTCGAGAACTCACACATTAAGATGATTGGAATTAGTTTATGACATTGGTCATGAACCAGTGGCTTATTATACTTAATCACATTAATGAGATGATGACACGATGGTTTGAGTAGGCCTTCTCGGGCCCACTCGCTTATGACATCCTGCTCTCATGCGAATGTGTAACTTTGTTCGCAATGGGTGCACACAAGTAAGTAGGAAAGCCGCAGAAGGTCATTTGTTTTGGCGCATTTAGTCCACTATGATATTTTGTGACTAGATATGTGTGAGGGTATGATAGCTAAGCCTCAATCTCGACACATTTATAGATTACGATACGCATCTGAGTCAAGACTATTTGATCTCCCATAAGTCAAAAGTTTTGAGATGATTTTTGACATTGCACATATGAGGTCGAGATCAATTAGATAAGAGTTTTTTGTGCTTTTAGTTTTGACCAAGGTGGCGAGTATCTATTTGAGTTATTTTTTCAGAAAAACTCTTTGAAGAGAGATGGATGCTTAGAAAATTGATTATTCCTAGTACTCAACAACACACTAGTGTAGTAGAGATAAGGAATTAAATATTGTTAATGTTAGATAGATAATGGCGCAAAATGTTTCCCAATTGGGAATTGCACTAGTTTGTTGCCTATATCCCTAACTAAGTGCCCTCCATATCAGATTTTACACTCCATTTTGAGTAATGGGTTAGCAGAGAGCCATCTATGGGCGATCTATAACCATTAAGCAGCTTATCTTTATTCTACTTCTCAGAAGATTGTGAAGTTAAGACCTAGGGTTCTATAGCGCATTATTGTATGCTGTCTTGTAAACACAAAGGGTCGTGTGGCGCATTATTGTATGCGGTCATGCAAACCCTCCGGGTCATGTGCATATAGGTAAGCAGCTTTGTGGTAGTGTAACTAAGTCACATAAAGTTTTATTAGTAAATGTGACGTGAATAGAGTTTTTGGAACTCTATAAGATGGAGAATTCCAAGCATAACGCTCTATGTAGCCTAGTTGAGAATGGAAAGAAATTTCTAATATCCTAGGGACAGTGGGAGCGATGTGTCTACTAATGGATTACTCCATTAGAGCAGAATACTCTACATTCTTAGTTGCGTGGTAGCAAATGTGAAAATTTTCCACGTCATCACTGGGTGATTGAGAGGGAAACATTCATGATTGCTCCGCAAGATGATAAAGAGCCTAGGATAATGCCAAAGGCTCTAGTCCCCTGTTTTTAAAAAGTGGATCCATGTTGCGCAGTTTAAGACAAAGTCTTTGAGGATTAACCATTTTTTATAATTGGTTGACTTTCCATTATGACGCAAAACTGTTATAAAGTTATGCGTAATTTGGATAGTCATTGTTGAGGCATAAGGCTCGCTAGATACCGAATGGTCGCACCATTGAGGAAAGTGTAGACCATGAGAAGACTTCCTCCTGGGGAGTGAGGTTATTTTGACTTAGGCTATAATTGACATAAGTTCGGAACATTGATTTGTGGACATTGTGACCCGATTTCTCATTAGAGAATTGGATAAGTAGATCCGTAGGGATTTACCTTCTGCTTTTATGGTGAAACGTTAGGAGCGCAAAAAGGTTGCTAGTTCCAATAAATCTTTTACAGCCTAAAGCAGTTATCCAAACAGTGGTTCTTAGATTTCGTCAAGCCATGATAGGGCAACGATGATCGATGAAGACCACTGAGGCATGATCAATGGTCCAAAAGAAGTTTTTCCTTACTTAGTCATTATGAGCCAGGAATTTATAAGGTTGTCGCCACCTAGGGTGGGCAGTCCTCCATTTTAGATATGATGGACATGGGTGATGTAATTCATATGCTCGGATGTACGATCCTTAGGGATTGTTTTAGGAAAATTCTCGGTTTGTCTTCGATGACTTACATAAGGAATATCCTAGAACGATTCTAGATGCAAAATTGCAAACCCATTGACTTACCTATCGGTAAAAGCCAGAGCCTTAGCTATTGAGTGAATCCTCAGATTGTCTTTGGGAGAAACAGATGACCTATATTCCTTGATTTTTTCTTTGTTGTGGGAGCCTAAAGTACGCTATGTGGGCGTATTCGGCATGATAAGTTTTATCTTTGATAAATGGTTAACTGAGTTGTTTAGACATTGACCTTGCTCATTGGACTGTGGATAAAATGCTTTATTAGAAGCATATTAATTTGCTCATTGTAAAACTCAATGCGCTAGTTGGGCGCATCTGCGCTAGTTGGGCGCATTAAGAATGAACGCAAATTGGTCACCAAAAAAATATCTTTAGAGAGGTTATTGCGCAAGAGGTAGTGATCTTAAATCATTTCATGTGAGGCGCACATGGTGGATTCCGTTGTATATACTTATCGCAAGAGGTGCTGATAAGGCTTATGTTTGGAATCTATAATTGCGCAAGCTGTGGTCAATTTTTTTTTAAATTGATCACTTATTTTGAGATGATGGGATGTTGACACTATTATGGTTTGTGTCATAATGATTAGCAGATGATGATGTCAGCAGGCAAGATTGGCTCACTCACACGAGCAATCGCCCTTGGCGCTTGGGAGCGAGCAAGGATGAGACTGGTGGTTTATTTTTTTTTGGAGTCAAGAGAGGCTTAAATCATCCACTATGTATGTCGCCTTGGTTATAACCAAGATGAGGTCGTGTTAAGGACCAAACATGGATGTTAGTACCCACTTTCCATGTTATGCCTGTTATGATTAGCCAGATGCGAGATCTCATTTGGCGCCTAGAAGGCGAGCAAATAGAGAATTCGGGTTAGGCGCTAGAAAGCAACTAGACTAATATCTGTACGGTGTATCGAGTATGACATCACTCTTTATGGAAGAGTTACTCCACCGTAGCATGTATTCATACTATATGTGCTTGGCGACCGAGTAATGAGGTGAGAGAATGGATCCCTGCTTCCTCACCGTGTGAGTCTTACGTGTCATTATTGATATGACTTTCATTTATGTACCCTTTTGTGACTTTTGACTATGTCATAAGGTAAGGGGTTGATGTTCTGCTACTTTGGTATGTTGCCTGCGGTCATGCATGATTCGGCCTTAAGGGACATCACTGGGAAAGCGGTCAATCCTAAACTAAATGGCATGAGTGCAAAGGGAAGATCATCTAGTATTACACCACTGTTGTATATTCACTGCCGGCAACTCACATCGCTCTGTATGAGAGGCGAATTGAGTGTGAATATATTGCAAGAATTGAGAGGGTCAAACATGCTCTTTTTTGAGGGATTAGAGATGTTTTTTGGACCGGTGTAATTAGATGGGTCTGGGGTATATGAGACACTATTTCTGTTCTTTTTGGGTTGATGTCTCTATGCTGGCTCATTTTGAGTTTCTAGTATAGAGCTCCCACATGCAGGTGTTCTCAACAGTCGCACGGTGCAGTGGCTAGTATGAGATTGTTTATTTTTGGGAGATTGAGACAGAGATGTGGCAGTGTCATGCCAACTCATGTGCGAGTGGGAGATGTTAGTAATGGGCGCCCATGTGGCATGACCATTTGAACATAATTTGGATCTTATCCAAATAGGTTTTGAATTAAATTCAAACCTATTTAGGATAACCACTCAGGATATAGATATTATCAGTTTTAACTTATATGGATAAATAATATAATATAATATATATCTGATATATGGTTATGGGTAACCTAAGAAAGAAACAACGTAGTTTTTGTTTTCAACCCATAAACTTACTCTCTCCCAAGAAACAACGATCAAGTCATTTTGCACTGTGGTTTGTGTGGGTGATATTCACCATTGTAATATCACCCCACTGCTGGGATTGATTGATTGATTTGATTCTGGAAGCACGTGATTTATCCATGAGGTTTTAGATCGAATCAGGTATGATCTAAACATTTTATTCCGCTGCAAGTTTTGTGAACTCTGATTTACAATGCACACACTCCATAAGCCGCCAGTATTCGGCTTTCTAGATTTACCCCAAACCGGGACAATCCCTTAACCTTAATATCTGGGCTGAGGCAAGGGCAGATTCCTTAATCCTAACGACCAATGGTTCTCTACTCGAATCGGCTAAATCCCTTGGCCTTGAGCCGAAAGGATTGTGCCTCAGCCATTTCACCAACCGGACTCATTCGGCGGTCCAGTTCATATCTAAGGCAAGGGCAGATTCTTTAATCCTAACGGCCAATCGTTCTCTACTTGAATCGGCTAAATCCCTTGGCCTTGAGCCGAAAGGATCGTGCCTCAGCTATTTGACGAACCGGACTCATTCGGCGGTCCAGTTCATATCTGAAGCAAGGGTAGATTCTTTAATCCTAACGGCCAATACTTCCCTACTCGGATCGACTAAATCCCTTGGCCTTGAGCCCAAAGGATCGTGCCTCACCCATTTCACGAATCGGACTCATTCGGCGATCTAGTTCATATTTGAGGCAAGGGCAGATTCCTTAATCCTAACGGCCAATAGTTGTTTACTCGAATCGGCTAAATCCTTTGGCCTTGAGCCGAAAGGATCGTGCCTCAGCCATTTCATGAAGACAAAAGGATCTCATGCCTTTACCATTCACACATAATGCAAGGCCTGGCACCGATTGGTTCAAATGCAAGGGCATGTTCTTAAACCTATTCGATTAAATTCAAAGTCTGAATCATGAATATTTGCCGCTACCCCTTTTTTTCAATTCTTGAATTATCCATTTTTTTTTTAATGGAACGATTGTCTAATGAAAAGCAAAAAACATTCATTTATAGCGGCAATTAAATACAAACTAATGCAAAGCAAGGGAAAATTTCATTGATAAACTGAATACTGATAAGGTATCACTTTATACATGAAGATCACTCTAAGTAAAAATAAAATAAAATAAAGGAAAATACATTCAAAATCCTTGGCAAAAACAATCAGAGTGTCGCCCTATTCAATCCTCGGGGTCCTCGGGGTCAGACTCTAGCGGCTCAACGTCCACTTGCTCGTATGGAATTAGCATAGCCAATATCACATTTGCAGTAGCAAGGGCTTTGAGCCAGCCATGCTTGAATCCCCGATTCTCAAATTTGGGGACTTCTTCCACGTAATTTGCAAGAGCGGCGCCTTGCCCGGCCTCATACGCCTTGGAAGTCTCGAAGTCGGATTTTTCTTTTGCCTTCTTCGATTCTTCCAATTCAGTCTACAGCCTGGAAATCACCTCTTGGGCCAACTTGAGCGCTTCATCGCTCGCGTTTGCCCTCTGCTCGGCGGCCAATCTATGCTCTTTAGCATTTCTCGCTCTTTCCATCTCAGCCTCCGCCCTTGCACATTCCATCGTCGCCCTCACTGCTTCGAACTCGGCCCAACTCCTTTCGCCCTCAACCTCCAATCTTAAACGGCCAATTTGTTCAACGGCGTCGTGCTGGCGCCGGCCTATCTCGGCTATCCTTCCGACCATCTGCAAAACAAAAAATTAAAACCAAAACAATATACACAGAAACGCAAAAGACAAGATCAAGCTATATACCAGAAGAGCTGTTTAAGCGGCTAATGCTATTGCTAACACATCCGGCTCCACCCAGAAAGCCGCCTTGTCAGCCGACAACGATATCGACGAAGCCAGGCTCAACGCCACGGCTGGGTCTTTCACAGCTGATGCATCAGAGGAGATCGGCATGTGTTTTTTATCTTCGGCTGAACCACAAAAGGCATAACCACGTCCGACGCCTCTAAGCGCGGCCGTTTTTCGACTGGGTTTTCTTCAAAGACGGCCTCGACATCGGCATGACGCTTCTCCCTTCCCTTATCGGCCTCTGGAGTTGACCGTTCAACTGACCGTTCCGTCTCGGCGATAAAAGTTTGGGCCGTTTCAACCACGACAATCAGCTCGGAGGATTCAGGGAGGGCAGGTTTGGAACTAATGGTCTCGGCCCTCTGACGGGAGGCCAAACGTTCGGCGTTCTTTTTTCGTGCCAATTGGGAAAGAGATTCCTTCGCTATACTCTTGGGATAGGAGCCGGGAAGATCTTCCAAAAAAATAAAAATATCTCTGAAGGAAAATTCCCCCCGACCCGAAATGGACGGAGAGTTAGACTGGTTAAGGCCGGCTGCCTTAAACGCCGAGTTTAGAGCCTCGTCAACCTCTTCGGTTTCCAAGGCGAACTCTCTCGTTGGTTCGGCAATCACCTCGACCGTTGGCTCTACATCTTGCTCCGAATCAGAAGCTTCAAAACCAATTTGCATAAGGTTTTTGAAGCGGGGGAAGACAAGAGCTGTAAGATGTTCACCGGATGGGATCGGAATGTTCTCCGCAGCCGAGAACGTAGTATAAGTTGGCTCGTACCTCAAGAGTATATGGACGGCTCTCCTTTGTTTCTGTATGTTTGGACGGCCAAAAAACTTGAGTGCAGTCTTGATTTCCGTGAGGACTGCTTCGTCGGCCGAGATCAGAATCTTCTTCAAATTGCTACCTGCACAAACAAAGGATTAGACTTGGAGAGAAAGCTGAGGAAAAGAAGGATCAATAAACGCAAGGAGCTACACGACAACTTGGTTCGCCTCTCTGTCTGGGTATAGGGTCTAGGTGATCTTCGCCTTCGCTGAATTCCCAGTTGCCTCGGACATGGACAATCACATCATCAACTCGTTTGCCAGAGCTGGCAAGCATGGTTACCAAGTGATGGTCAGTGTCCTTGGCCCTGAGAAAGTAGCGCCCATGCCGACTGGAGGATTTGGCTAAAGCATAACAGTGCCGAATGGCAGGAATGCCAAGGTTGATCCTAAGGCGCCGGTTCAATTCTACGACCCCCATTATGATTCGAAAAAAATTTACATTGGGTTGGGAAGGAATCAGACCCCAATGGCGAAGGACGGCCCTAAGAAATGGGTGTAAAGGAAAATGGATTCCACCCTCTACAATGGATAGGAGAGGAAAGACGATTGTATTTTCATCATCCCTCTCCATATCAAGAGTGTTGTCCGTCACGAGAGACAAATGGACATCATCGGGGATAGAAAAATGGCGTCGGAACCTAGAAATACGACCCTCAGAAAGGAGGTCTTTCAAATGCTTAGCCATTCTAGCAAGGACTAAAGGGTATGCTAAATCGAAAATAAACACGGAAAATAGGATTACAAAAAGAAGAGAAGAAAACTTACAAGAGGCAAAGGAGACAAGGAGAGACGGGAAGAAGTTGCAGAAGATGCAAGACCGAGGAAGAATATCTGCTAGCAGTCCAGGAGGCTCAAATATTCGAAAAAACATGCATTCGAAGAGACCGGAGTTTCAAATCATAATAAATGCAAGAAATGCACGAATGAGGCGGGAACATATAACGGTGACCGAAAGGGCATGTGCGTTCTAACATTCACATTGGGATAGGCAAAGCCACCTAACTTATGTTTTTTTTGACTTTTCAAATTCGAAACCAAACATGCCAATTAACTGCTGTTAATGGGGAGTTTGGGGGGCAATTGGGGGAGCCGAATAATTATCAGAATCAGATAAGCGAAGTAAAGAGGCCTAGGAGACAGACATTATTTAGCCCTATCATGCATGATCAGGAGGCCGAATACAATAAATAGGCCGAATAGATTGGATTATGGAGCCGAATAAATAAGAGGATAATGGGCGAAAAGGGGGCCAGGCCCCAAGGCTCGGGAAGCGAGTATAAATAGAGGAACAACAGTCAAAGAAAGGTATATGAGAACTAGCATGCTTAACTTAAGATACAAGCAATTAAGAGAGTATACACTGACTTATCCGTTGGAGTGCTAATTCCGGCACCCCTGACCGGAGTGTTCATTCCTTTCCAGGTGACTAGCTAAGGATCACGAGCGTTCCCCTGGATCTGAAGAGTATTTCCAAACTACTTTCCCACAATTTTAAATTGTTTTAACTTTTTTTATTTGCATAAACTATGTATGGTTACCAATTATCTAAAAAATTCTTTAGTGTGCAATGTACACTGTATGTAATTTTAACACAAAATTAAGTAAGTTTTCACAAATTTACACAAGTGATTTAATAAAAATGGTAAGTTGAATATAAATTCGCGTAAATTCACAAAATCAAGTAAACTTTTTTCCAATTTTTTTTTTTTATATATATTTTCTCAAAATAAAATCAATTCAAATGATTTATTTTTATTTTTAAAACAATAACCAAAACGCTACCATGTAATAGTGCTGTTGTATAATAAGGCAGTAGTGTAACGTACAGCAGCATCTCCATCCGCTTATACACAATTAAAGAAGCTCCTGGACAAATTTAATAAGTTCCACAAAATGAGATATGTATTGAAACCATAAAGTACCTACTTCCATGACATGAGCAGTGGCAGGGCTAACATAATATATATATTGTTGACTGAAATATATGATTTGTTGACATTTGGAGGCTGTAGATTGATTTTGATAATTCAATGCTCAAACTTCATATGATTCTAATATAATTCACATGACGACATATTTTTGATTAAGTGGTATTTTGAGAAGTTAGTACAAAGTTAATTTTTTTAATTTTTTTGGCTTTTTGGTGACTTTTTTGGCTTAAAAAGCTGGTTTTTTTGCGGCTTTTTTGGGTAGAAAAGTTAAAAAGCCAAAAAAATAATTTTTTACCAAGTTTCCAAATTGCCGCCTAATTCTTAATGTTTTGAACGGACATTATTAACAATGTGTCAGGCCGGCCTTATGTATTCAGAGTCCAGTGTTAATATTTTTATACATTACTTAAAAAGATAAAATTAATTAGAGCAAATTACAATAATAATAATAATAATAATAATAAATGATCTTAGGATTCAAATTGATACAATTAAAATTTTGGGATTTAATTTGAAAAATATGTGAAATCTTGGGATTTTTTTTTTATAATTTTCCCAATTAATTAAAATAAATTTACTATAAAAATTTAACAATATAAAATCTAGTATTATTATTTTATGTTTTAACCATTTATAAACATCTAGAGAGAATATCAAGACCTAAGAAAGTTCAATTTTAAATGGCGAATTGGATTGAAGAAAAGTTTGATAAAGTAAAATCAATTACTTTGGGGTCTTCTACTAATGAAAACAGTTTTGTTTTTGACTTTGCTGCTGCAGCTCTCTATTTAATTGAGGTCTAATTAAAAAAAAAAAAAAAAATGTGTTAAATTTTATAAGAATTTTTTTCTAAATGAAGTTTGATTTTATAGTCCAAATCTGGCGGGTCAAAGTGGGCGTTTTGCCGGCTTGCTCATGAGCCAGCCATGCAATATACTTGGCATAAAAATGCAATTCACCAAAAGCACAGCAAGTACATTTTCTTTGCTCAATGGGGCTTCCAAGCTTAAGCTTGAGCATGTCATGGCTAGTTCACAATTTGCATATTTATCTAATACTCTTATGTTGTTTGAGCATTCTCAACTCTGGCTTTACTGCTACCATGTCCAGCTCCAGGCTAATGGGGAACGACACAGACCGACTTTCATTGCTGGCAATCAAGGCCAAAATAGTTGAGGATCCACTACATGTTTTGAGCTCCTGGAATGATTCTATCCACTTCTGCCAATGGCAGGGCGTTACGTGCAGTCATAGGCATCAGAGGGTCGCTGCCTTGGTCTTACAGTCCCGGGAGTTGGTGGGATCGATATCACCACACATCGGGAATTTAAGCTTTCTGAGGGAATTACGGCTTCAGAACAATAGCTTTGGCAATGAAATTCCCTCGGAAATTGGCCGTTTGCCAAGGCTGCAGATTTTGCTGCTGAACCACAATTTAATTGGTGGCCGAATTCCTGTAAATATATCTCGTTGTGCTAACCTCGTTTACATCAATTTTTCTTACAACAGGTTGGCAGGAGAAGTTCCTATGGAGCTGGGATCCTTGTCGAAGCTCGCAATCGTGATTATATCCGTCAACAATCTTACAGGGAGTATCTCTCCTTTCACGAATTTGTCATCTCTTCGCGAGTTGTTTTTAGATACAAACTACTTTGACGGCAGCATTCCTGATGGTTTTGATCGATTGAAGAATCTTCAGAAATTCGCACTCGGCACAAACTGGTTGTCTGGCGTCATCCCTGCGTCGCTCTTCAACCACTCTTCTCTCACAACTTTTGATGTCACTATTAACCAAATCTGGGGAAGTCTTCCCTGGGACTTGGGAATCACTCTTCCCAATCTTGAATTCTTCAGCATTAGTGCAAACCAATTTACAGGATCAATTCCGGTTTCAATATCGAATGCATCTAAACTCCATCAACTGCAATTGGGTCCAAACAAACTTACTGGAAAGGTTCCTAATTTAGCAAGGCTGCAAAACCTCAAGTGGCTAAGCATTGGGGACAATCAGCTTGGTTCCAGGGAAGCTGATGACTTGAACTTTATCCACTCTTTGATCAATGCTACAAATTTACAGCATTTGGACGTGGGCCTGAACAATTTTGGCTGCAAGTTTCCAGAATCCATCGGTAATCTCTCGAGCAATCTTCAAGTTTTGTATCTAGACAACAATCAGATATTCGGAAGCATTCCACCCGGGATTGTAAATCTTGTTGGCTTGCAGAGTTTGAATATGCAGCTTAACCAATTCACTGGTACTATTCCAAGTGGGATTGGAAAGCTTCAAAATCTACACCAATTGAATCTCTTCAACAATTCATTGTCTGGTAACATCCCATCTTCCCTAGGAAATCTGAGTTTGTTAAGTAAACTTGTTTTAGGACTTAATAACTTTCAGGGAAACATCCCTCTGAGCCTAGGGAATTGTAGTAATTTGCAAAAGTTGTCTCTTTCTCAAAACAACCTTAATGGCACCATACCAAAACAAGTTGTTTCTATCTCATCCTTATCTGTATATCTAGACCTATCCCAAAACCAATTGAGTGGTTCTCTTCCCATGGAAGTTGCAAAGTTGACAAACCTTGGTTACTTGGATGTCTCTAAGAACCTATTATGGGGTGAAATTCCGAGCACTCTGGGTAGCTGCACAAGCTTGGAAACGCTACGTTTGGGGAACAACTTTTTCAACGGAACCATTCCTTCTTCTTTGAGTTTCTTGAGAGGCCTTAGTGAGTTGGATCTCACAAATAATAGCTTGTCTGGTGAAATTCCAGTGTACCTGGAGAGCTGTATTTTGTTGCAAAATTTGAATCTATCTTTTAATAATTTTGAAGGTGTAGTACCAACACAAGGTGTATTTAGTAATGCAAGTATAATATCAGTAATGGGAAACAGTAAGCTCTGCGGGGGGGTAGCTGAATTGAAGCTACCTATATGCAACTTCAAAGTGGATGAAAATAGGATATCAAACAATGCCTTAACTTTAGCACTCTCTATACCCTTTGGGCTTGTAGGACTAGCTCTCGTGGGGTGTGTTCTCTATCTTTGCCGATTCAGAAATAGAAGAAAAGATACTCCTTCAGATTCATCAAAAAATTCACTCTTGAGGGTGTCTTACCAAACTCTTGTTAAAGCCACTGATGGCTTCTCATCTTTCAATTTAATTGGTGTTGGTGGTTTCGGGTCTGTGTACAAAGGAGTTATTGATGGAAGAATTGTCGCTGTGAAGGTGCTCAACCTTTTGCGACATGGAGCTTCGAAGAGTTTTGTATCCGAATGTGAGGCCTTGAGAAACATCAGACATCGAAATCTTGTCAAAGTGCTAACAACATGTTCGACAGTAGATTATCAGGGCCATGACTTCAAGGCCCTAATTTACGAGTTCATGGTCAATGGGAGCCTTGAGGAGTGGTTACATCCAAATCCCAATGAAGATTTGTCAAATGAAGAGTTTAAGAAGCTAAACCTTCTTCAGAGACTAAATATTATCATTGATGTTGCTTGTGCCCTGAATTATCTTCACAACCAGGGCCAAACCCCAATAGTCCACTGCGATCTTAAGCCAAGCAACATTCTTCTGAACAAAGATATGACAGGGCATGTTGGTGATTTTGGGTTAGCAAAATTCCTTGCAGACCATGCCACCCATGACTTGTCTACAAATGAAACAAGCTCTGTTGGCATAAGGGGAACAATAGGTTATACTGCTCCAGGTGAATATGCTTTCATTTATTCTTAATTGTTTCATGCACCAAAAGGTGTAAAGAAAATTGACAGGTGATTTGGGCCATACATTTTTTTTTTTTTTTTTGTGCATAGTTCTCTGACTTTTTCTGTTTATGGAGCATCTCTGTCTTTTATATCCAATATTTTTTTTTCCCTTACAAATACATTTCGTTTGCAGAATATGGTATGGGAAGTGAGGTCTCAGCATACGGTGATATCTACAGTTTTGGCATCCTCATGTTAGAAATGTTTACTGGGAAGAGACCCACTGATGAAATGTTTAAAGATGGTTTAAGCCTCCACAGCTTTGTGAAAGGGGCTTTGCCTGGCAGTGTACCGGAGATTTTAGACCCAATACTTTTTCAGATCGAAGGAGAAGAAGAACAAAGCTTCATAAGGAGTGAAAAATTTGTGGAGTGCTTGAGTTTGATACTTGAAATTGGAGTCGATTGTTCTTCAGAACTGCCTAGAGAAAGAACAAACATTAATGATGTTGTAGCTAAATTGCATTTCATCAAAGACACTCTTCTAGGATTTGAAATACATTGAAAGAGATGAATTTATGAGGGAATCAATTGGAATGTAATGCTTTTGTCTTAATAATCTCCTTCATAGAAGAGATTACATGTTTAATAACAGCCTTACTTCCACATTGGTTGAGCCAACTCTATGTTTGGTACATTTAGTGAAAAGTAATGTTACTTATTCAAAGAAAGTGTTAGAATTTGAAATTTGTTGATTGGATTTATTTAGTGTGATTCTCATTACATGTACATCACAAATTCAAAATTTAAATATGTTATTTGCATGTGGTTTTTTTTTCCCCGCTCAAAATGTTAATAATATATGACGAAGGGATCATATTGTAACAAAATTCAAAATGTGGAGATCAAATTATTTAAATTAAAATTAGTAGGACCAAAAATAAAATTTAGCTCAAAATAGAGGGATCAATGGTATAAATTTCCCTTTTTTTTTAAAAACTAGAATTCTATTTTGATTTACCATTGAACACAAATCCCTAACCATGTATTAATCTGCGAGTTCTTCTTCCTCACTCTCTTTATTTGTTTGTCAAATTTTAATAATGAAAGACTACAGTTGTTTTCTCTAATTTCTTTTCCATAATTTGTGATCCTTAATTTATTTGAGGATACAATTGTTTGGCCGTAATTATCAATTAGGGCTATAATTGTTTAAATTACTTAGCACTGTTAATCTGTGATCCTCAATTGGCCCTAATTATGGTTGTTGCCGTAATTTGTGCTGTGTTGTTTTGTCCATGTGCATATTTGAGTATGCAATAAATCAATTCTAATTCTATACTTGTTGCTATTTTTCCATTGCTTTGGTGCTTCAATAGAAATCTCTAATCTTTGTTGTGCTCCAATTTATGAAAACATATTATTTGCCGATATCAATCATTGTGAATTTGTGTGGATTTTTTATTATTATATAGTCATGCCTCCTAAGAAGTATATTTTCGGATTTGAAAAAAAGAAAAAAGAAGCAAAATGTAAAAAAAATTATTCAATCTCAATCAAGAGTGCTTGCTAAATTTATTGATTGGAAGAAACAAATAGAGAGGCCCCTCTTAAGAGTTCACTTAGGACCCCTTAAAACTCAAGGGCGGGGCTTGACTCCTTGACACTAGTTTGAATACACCTGCATTTCATTTTCATGGATTTAATAGTAGTTTTCTCTTTTCAAATACATATACTCTTTGTGAAACAAACAAACTCATATTATTGGCTAACAATTAAAAAGGTAAATAAACTTGAATCACACAAGTACATTACATTATCATTCTCACATGGACTAAATAGGAAATAACCTGATAATTAAATTATGTATACGCTTTGTGACATATAGGTTCTTAGTTTGAAGTTAAAAGTACAAGCATAATCTTCTTCCTTTTTGACCGAGTGTTTACCATTTCTCACAGCTCTGACAAGCATAAAGCTTCTATTGTCCTATAATTTAGTTACCAAAGAGCAAAAATGAGATGTCAAGGGCATAAATATAAACTCATTCTAGATCGGTTCAGGTGGTTAACATAATTTATGTAGTTCAAACACATAAAAGCATTATTAGCTATTTAAATCACTATTAATCAAATTGAATCTCTTAGAATACCCACAAAGGGCATAGAGGCCAATATTTTTAGAGTAATACTATACGAAGAAAAAAATGTAATCAATTTACTACAAAATGACATGACAAGTGTAGATTTTGAAAAGTGTCACTGTTATACTATTATACATATTCCCAATTTTAGCAATGGAAAGCATAGCCATATATTGTTGGGACTGTGAGACACCAGAAATCAATCACACACAAGAACACAAGAATATTTACGTGGTTCGGCAATTGTTTACGTCCACGGAGAGCTATCCACTATAGAATTTTCCCTGAGGGAGTTTACACACTCACACCTCACTTACACACTATAGTACTCTCACTTCTCACAATCTTCTCTCAGATTACACACTGCAATCTCTTGTACCAAACCCCTCCTCCTCACCTCAATTTATGCACAATTGAGGGAGGCTCTTATTGGTTGCCACCAACCCCTTCCACTAGCTAATGGGGTTGGTGGAGTGGAGGAGTGGGAGAGCCACTATCCATAGTGATTTCTCCATTTGAATGGGCAGTGGACACAAACAATTCTCCCCCTTCACGCCCATATGGAGTACTGACTTCTCATTTGAAGTCCATCCCGACAATGTCTCTGCAGATTTCGAGTTTGTCTCTCGAGACCGCCTTTCTAAGTATGTCAACTGGATTCTTATCTGTATGGATCTTGATCAGTTCCAATAACTGCTTTTCCATCACTTCGCGTATCCAATGATACCGAATATCAATGTGCTTTGTGCTAGAATGGTACATCGAATTTTTGCTTAGGTTTATGGCACTCTAGCTATCACAATGTACCGTGAACTTCTCTTGCTTTAATCCCAACTCTTGGAGAAACCGCTGCAACCACAACATCTCTTTCCCAGCTTCCACTGCGGCAATATATTATGTCTTGGTTGTGGATAAAGCAACACACTTCTGCAACTTGGACAGCCAAGACACAGCTCCCCCTGCGAAAGTGAACAGAAATCCTGATGTAGATTTTCTACCATCAAGATCTCCCGCCATATCGGAATCCGTATAGCCTTCCAAGACTAGTTTAGCATCTCTAAAGCACAAACACATTTTTGTCGTACCCTTGAGGTACCTCAGAATCCACTTGACTGCATCCCAATGCTCTTTTCCTGGATTGGAAAGGAATCTGCTTACTACTCCAACAGCATGAGCAATATCTGGTCGGGTGGAGACCATTGCGTACATCAAACTCCTCCCTACGGCGGATAAGTAGGGAATAGCCTCCATCTCTTCTCTTTCTTTAGTAGATGAGGGACAAGAACTCTTGCTCAGCTTAAAATGATTATCCAACGGAGTATTGACTGGCTTGGAATCTTTCATGTTGAACTTTGCAATTACTCGTTCAACGTACTTCTCTTGTGACAGCCATAATTTCTTGGCTTTCCTGTCACGCACAATTTGCATGCCCAACATTTTCTATGCAAGGCCTAGGTCCTTCATGTCAAAGGACTATGATAACTCCTTCTTCAGTGATCTGATTGCTGTGGCATCCTGTCCAACAATTAGCATGTCATCAACATAGAGCAGAAGTATGATGAAGTTTCCATCCGGAAATTTCCTGACATAGACACACTGATCTGCAGTAGTTCTCTTGTACTCATGACCCACCATGAATGAGTCAAACTTCTCGTACCACTGTCTCGGCGCTTGTTTGAGGCCGTAAAGA
This sequence comes from Camellia sinensis, assembly GCF_055761805.1. NCBI lineage: Eukaryota > Viridiplantae > Streptophyta > Magnoliopsida > Ericales > Theaceae > Camellia > Camellia sinensis. The sequence continues at coordinate 40,622,354 of NC_138961.1, forward strand.
CTCTTTTTCAATCTGCAGACTAAGTTTTCTTTCACTTTTACTTCAAAACCTTCTGGCTATTCCATGTAAATTTCTTCTTTCAGATCACCATGGAGAAATGTCATCTTCACATCCATCTATTCAAGTTCCAAATTCAAACTGGCCGATAGTACCAAAACTACTCGAATGGATGTCATTTTCACAAATGACGAGAAGATTTCATCAAAATCAATACCTTTCTTCTGCCCGAAACCTTTGACAACCAATCGAGTCTTATACTTGACTAGCTTTCCGCTACCATCTTTCTTCAACTTGAACACCCATTTGTTCTGTAATGGTTTTCAACCCTGGGGAAGTTTTACCAAATCATAAGTATGATTCTTCTACAAGGACTGCATCTCTTCTTGCATAGCTTGATGCCAACTACTATTCTCCTTATGATTCTGAGCTTCTTAAAAACTTTTCTGGCTCCCCCTCATCAGTAAACAAAATATAATCAGAAGTAGGGTATTTTGACGACGGCTTAGACTCTCTTGTTGATCTTTGTAACTGTGGACCAACAGTCTCTGGCGGAGGGGGTTGTGGCTCCCCTTGCTCCACACCCTCTTCTTCTGGCAATTCATCCTGCAACTCTACATCATTGACTGCATGTTGCGGTAGCTCTTCTTCATCAGTGACATGCTGTGATGGTGCAGAATTGGGAACAATTTCTAAAACATCATTAACTTTGGGTTTGGCTGGTTCCCAAAGTCTTCTAAGGTCAGGCCTTCTTGAAATACCACATCTCGGCTTCGAATGACCTTTTTGTTTTTCGGATCCCATAATCTGTATCCAAATTCTTCATCTCCATAGCCAATAAAGATGCATGGAGTAGCTTTATCATCCAGCTTCTGTCTGTGCTTCTTGGATACATGTGCAAATGCTTTGCACCCAAACACTCTCAAGTGAGAGTAAGAAATCTCCCTTTCAGACTATGTTACATGGACTCGGATACGGGTGTCGGGTGCGGGTATGTATCTAGAGGTCGGACTCATCAAATCATAAATTTAAAGATACGCGGACTTGGCAAAAAAATGTCATATTTTTATATTTTTAATCTAATATGTGAGATAAAATGGTATTATATGTAACTTATAGTGTCAAAATGACATTTATAGCAATTATATAACAATATATACATATAATAATAGTGTTATATACAATTATATAAGAAGTATCCGTTGAAAAGTATCCGACACATATCCCATACCCTTGTCCGAGTGTCGGGTGTCCGACACGGGTATTTGATTTAATTTGAAGAGTCCATGTAACATAGCTTTCAGACCATACTTTCTCTGGAATATCAAAATTTAGTGGAATTGATGGCGATCTGTTGATCAAATAGCATGCAACACGAACTGCTTCGCCCAAAAATGGCTTTGGTAGCTTTGCCATTTTGAACATACATCTGACCTTCTCCACAATGGTATGGTTCATTCTTTTGGCTACACCATTGTGTTGTGGGGTCCCAAGAACAGTCTTCTCATATCGGATGCCGCGAGTAGCACAGTAGGCTTCAAACTCCTTTGACATGTACTCGCCTCCATTGTTTGTTCGGAGACACTTCAGCTTTTTTTCGGTCTCCCTTTCCATCATAGCATGAAATGTTTGAAAATGCTGGAACACCTCAGCTTTGGTTCTTAGGACATAAACCCATACCTTCCATGATGCGTCATCAATAAACATCAGGAAGTATTTTCTGCCACCCAAAGATTCCACTTCTATGGGACCACATACATCAGAGTATACTCTCATCAACAACTCTGATTGTCTTCTCGATGATGAGTGGAAAGCGACTCTATGTTGCTTCCCAAACAAGCAGTTGTCACAAGGGTTCTATTTCGCATCTTTGGCAAAGGGAATAAGTGACTTCTTTGCCAGAATTTGTAAACCCTTTCTCACTCATGTGACCAAGCCTTTTGTGCCACAAATTTGGTGATGCCTCATCTCTGCTGCGTTGAGGCTATCTGAATGCACCTCCACATGAGTCTTGTACAACGTGTCACTTGCCTGTCCTCTGGCTACCACCAGAGATCCCTTTTTTAACTTCCACATCCCTTGCCGAAGTAGTTCTCATAGCCTTGTTGATCTAAGGCTGTCCCTAAGATAAGATTCAGGCGTAAATCGGGAACATGCCAGATATCTTTCAACACCATCGTGCACTCAACTTTGGTTTGGATGTGAACATCACCGATTCCCACAACCTTTGAAAAACTGGAGTTGCCTGTAGACACCCCATTTTTGACCGCCCTTAAGACTTGGGCACTACTGATGGTTTGCTCGGTGTTGAGAGATGTGCAGGGCAAAGAATCAGTTTCTTCGGCAAGGAGAGAGGCAAATCCTTCAGAACACTTTGTTTAGGGTTTTGGAGTTGAAGAAAAGAGGAAAGGAGAGGAGAAAACTAGCTTGGGAGAAGTTCGGCATGAATCCGGATAGAAGCGAGTCGAGCAGCCCTCGCTGAATTGGACTTATCCATCTGTACACTTGGGGTTTAGCTATGAGGCCACCACCGTTGAAAAGCTTACTTTCGGGGCTTTATTTTGCACTCAAGAATCTCCTAGAGCCAAGTCCGGGTGAGGGAGATATGATCAGTTGAAGTCGGGCATCATCCCGGTTGGATCGAATCTGCGCGGCTTCACGGAAAAGGGCATAACTTTTTCCACAGGAGGAATTTTAATGCAAGGTTTGCGCCATTGGAAAGCTAACTTCCGGGGCTTCAATTTGGACACCCACCGGAATTGTTTTGACCTTACCGGCCACCCATCGGCACTCTGTTTGTGCCGACCGGCAATTTATTGTGCCGACCGGCTATTTATTGTGCCGACCGGAAGATTAAAGTGGCCGACCGGCCTTTTTTGCTAGCCGATGACCTTCCGGAGTATTCTACAGATTGAATGGATGCCAGCTGTGGCAGCTGGAATGCACAGACCCTGCTCCCCATGCAAGTGTGTGGCTGTTTTGCACCATTTGCACACCTTTTGACCCTTTTTTTTTGCACCCTTTGCTCAAAGCTTCTTGAGGAAGCTTTGACCCCTTGTCTTGGCTTCCTCAAGAAGCTTGCACCTTTGCATTAGCTTCTCTTAGAAGCTTGGTCCCTTTGACCCTTTTGTATAGCTTCTTTGAGAAGCTTTATGTCATTTTCCTTGCTCTATAAAAGGAAGCCATCCTCCTCCTTTGTTTTGGTTCAGCAAAACCAGACCTAATACATACATATAACATATATATCACCCTCTCTCTCTATATCTCCCTCTCTCTCTACATTTGGGAGTGTTATAGTGATCAAACACCCTTGTTCTTGGGCCATTTCTTCATCAACTCATAGCACAAGGCATCCAACGCCCATTCCAGCAGCTTGAGGCTGTCCTCCAGAGGTTAAAAGCTCCCAAACTCAGTCCAAAGGTTGCTAAAGTTTGGTTCTACAAGGGTGAGTCTCATTTTCCCTCTTTTGCGCATTTTTTTGGCCTATATCTAAGCCATAGTTGCTTGCACTTTTGGGCTCCGACCTAAACTTCAAATCATCATATTTTGAGGTCCTCTTCATGTTTGATTGAGGACCTCTTGCTGTTTGAGGACAGTAGCTTGCACTTGCTTCAATATCCTCCTTGAATGCCATAATCTTGCATAAAATTTTTGGCTTGCGTGTGATCTGTTTTAGAGCCTGATGTAAACTGAAAATAGGCTTATTTTGAGCCCCTCTTCAACATTGAAGAAGGGCTCAACACTGTTTGGGACTTCCATGTTGTACTCCCCTTTATATCCTCTTTTTGGTCCCATTTTTGCATGTCTTGGCAGCCCCTGATGTTGCTGTTTTTGGACCTTGGTCCGAACTAAAAGTGGCTTTATTTTGACCTCCTGAACATGTTTTATTTAGGGTCTTTGGCTGTTTGATGAATATTTTGTGTACTTCATGTTATAGCCCTTTTGTGGCCTTAATCTTGCATAAATTGTTTGCCATGCTTGTATCTGTTTCTGAGCCTTGCCATGAACTGTAAATGTGCATATTTTGGGCCCCTCTTCAATGTTCTTGAAGGGCCCTAACCTATTTGGAGTTAGCAGCTGTGAGTTGCTTCATAATCGCATGTTTAGGGCTGTTTTTGTATGCCATTTTAGCCCCATCTTTGCTTGCTGATTGGCCATGTCATAAACTGTAAAAATGCTTGTCTCAGAGCTGTCTTGCTTCTGTCTTCATACTCCATGTCTATATTATGCATGCTTTGTATAGCTGTAAGTCATTTCGGGTGCCAAAAGTCCATGTTTCGGGACTATTCCATGTATCGGTTGTGTTTTCGCCTCATTTCGGGGCTGTTTTCCCCCACATTTCAGTGCTGAAATTCCATTAGCATGATTGCATGCCATTTCCATGCTATTGCATTGCGTATGCCATTGCCTCGGTTTGCGTGCCCGCGCGCACGCATTTCGAGGCACTTCATTTTCATCCATCGGCCTCTTATGTGAGTGTGGCTGAGGCTCTCTCATGTTAGTATAAGTCCATGTTGCATTCTATATGCCGTTTTAGCCATTGCATTGCGTATGCCATTGCCTCGGTTTGCGTGCCCGTGTGCACGCATTTCGAGGCACTTCATTTTCATATTATGGCCACTGTTTTGGGCCTAACTAGAGCTGCCTAATTCATGTTTAAGACCATCCCTTGCTTATTTGCATGCTCACCTTGCATGTTTGCTTGTATCGGCATGTTGCATCCTTAGCTCGTATGCCTAGGTTGCATTGCATTGGCATGCATACCTTGCCTCTTGATCATGTGATAGAGGTTGGGTTTTAGTTTGTTTGATTGGTTTGCATTTCATTTGACATGAAAGTTGCATACTTGATTCCTTGGGCCATCATGCATGGAAATGCGTGATTGGTGGTCCGAGAATCGAGGCACATGCCCCTTTGGGTCATTACCATGATAAGGGACATGAATGGTGCATATATGCCTTGAATTGTGCCGCCATGCTTTGCTTTGCACTCTGTTGCTGTCAATTGCAGGTTCTGCAGACATTCCTTGCCGACCGGCAGTATATATTGCCGACCGGCAGTAAACAAGCAGCCGATGGATTCATCTTGTGCCGATGACTACACCACACTGCCGGTGGCGATTCTACTCAGCCGGTGGCACTCCTCAGTGTCCAAGGAAGCAGTCCTGAGGTTTTGGTAGCCTTCAGAGGAGCAGAGGAAAGAAAACAGAGGCAGCCTACGCATGGCGGCGCGCTTCCCGAGGCGGTTTACCTGTTTTCCTAGATTAGTTAATTTGTTAATTAATTAATTAATTTGTAATATTTAATTAGCTTGCGTAGTTAATTAATTTGTAATATTTATTCGGTCCCTCCGAGTGAGGAAAAATCTGTAATAAGTGTGCGTGAGTGTGCGTATGTCTTCCAACCTCACGTCTTTCTTCCCTTTTATTTACCTGCTTATGATGGTAGATTAGGGCATGTTTAAATTCAGCATACCTTATGCTATGTATGCGTGCATTCATGCATTTTGTATTACATGCATTAGGCTCGGTACATCACGCTAACTGCATTCGTACTTCAAATCAAAAATTGAATATGTGATAATTGTGCATTTTCACATGACATGTTTAGGATAGCCGAGCCTATTCTAGCAACATTTTGTATGCGATGCATTAGACACTCAACATGGACTTGGATCATGCATGTTTGCTAACGAGTTCTTTGTTTTGGCACGGAGTACGATGTAAGTATTTCCGCTTTAGCATATCGCATGAGTGTGAATGTTGCCATGACAGCATGCTTAACATGTGGCTAGATGCTTATGTGTTATAAACTGCTTGAATGCCTGTGGGTGGAGGTTAGATTGTTTGAGTTGGAAAAACTCATTGAAATCCGTGTTTTAGCCTATTTGCAAGTAGCGAATTTCAAAGCATTTTCAAAACAAACGGATATGCAATGTTTATTCCCAAATTAGGCAATCTAGTCTATACTTGTTTGCTGTGCGCATAACATAGTAATTCTAGGCTAATAAAAGGAATAAGAACACATAACGTTTTCAAAATCGGATATCACGGTTAGTAGAGGCCGGTCTTCGGACCGGGCGAAAGGGGGTGCTCATAGCTGACCTTCCCCGATCGTACCCAAGCTCCCGAGCCGAGACAACTCCGGTGATGACGGACATGTGGCCTTCGGCACCGAGTCAGGGTTTCCTAAATTCCCCCATTTTAAAATATTTATGTGGCGACTCTGTATCTGGCAAAGCAGTCCATGTTTGGCACTACTTTTTCAAAAATCTGTTTCTCAAAACGATTTGCCAGATTTGGACTCTTTGGTTCAGATTAAGAACCGTGACACAAATCGAGTCCGAACTGTAGCAGGAGGCCCACGGGCGCGTCTACATTGCCCATCTTCACTGTACCAAAATCTCCGGCTTGGTATGTACTGAAGAACTCTTTCCAGGGTGTGGCGTGGTAAAAAGCTGCTTTATCAACCACCCATTCGGTGTCGTTGTCTGACATATGAAGGCATTCTTTTTCTTCAACAGAGAATAATGCAATATCCTCTGAGATAGTAACTTCAGTGTTCCCATCTTCAGTCTTTGGCTGTCTATTGCCTTGTTTTTGTTCTCCCTTCAAGGCATAGCAATATTTCTTTATGTGACCCTCCTGGACACAATGGTAACACTTGAACTTCGACCGGCTCGTACCTTCTTTGGATTTCCCTCTGTCTTGAAATCTTCCTCTGCTGCGTCCTCTGCTTTTGCTTCTTCCTCTGTCTCTGCCTCTACCTTTATTTTCTATGACGAGGGCATGGGATTGATCTCCACCCAAGTCTTTCCGCCTTGTCTCTTCATTGTACATGGCGTTTGTGACCATGCTCATGGTCAACTTCCCTTCTGGTGCAGAGTTGCTGAGTGAAACCACCAACGTCTCCCAACTATCCGGTAAAGAACTGAGCAGTAAAACGGCTTGCATTTCATCGTCTAAGTGCATCTTGACGGTTGCATGCTGATTCACCAGACTTTTGAATTCACTAGTGTGCTCGGTGCCAGACACACCATTCTTCAATTTCAAATTGACAAGCCTTCTCATCACCAAGGCTTTGTTCCAAGCAGTCTTTGACCGGTACATATCGTCTAACATTGTCCATAGAGCATAGGCATTTGTCTCCTCGGCGACATAATGGTACACATCGTGGTCTATCCATTGTCTGATACAACCGATAGTCTTGCGGTTTATCTTTATCCATTCATCATCCTTCACTGCTTCTGGTTTAACCTATTTTATAAAAATAGGGTCAAACAGGTCTTTATAATACAGGGTGTCTTCAATCCGTGACTTCCAAATTGCATAATTAGAAGGAGTCAATTTGAACATAGATCTCGAAGTCGACGTTGATTCCTCCATCAACAGTTGTCTATACAGAAAATGATCTCTGTCTGAAAAACAAGCTTCGCTATTGAGTCTGGACTAGTCAAATTAGCCGGAAAAACACTTCGGATTGTCCAAATAAACACTACAAATTTTTGAAATCTGATTTGCAAAATCTGATCATGCAAATGTGTCCGAAATACTCCAAATAGTTGGAAAGCATTATTGGATCGTCAAAAACAGACTTTGAATGGCTCAGATCAAGCCAAAACAGGTTTGATGGTTCAGATTGGTGAAATCTGGTGCGCCTGCGAAGCACCGAATAATTCCTCCCGATCGGCTGAGTTAGTGGCTCGGTCAACGGCTAGTCAACGACGCATAGAAGCGGCGCGACTTTGCGTCAACGGCTCGGTCAAATCAGCTCGACTCAACGGTTGGCGGCGCGACTCTGGCTAGGCTTGGGGGCTTAGTCAATCGGCTCGGTCAATGACTGACGTGGATGACACGTGGCAACACGTGGCGCTGACATGGCATAACATGGTCGTCTTCTTCCTTTCGCTGCGCGTGAGGCGCGTGTCTGTGAGTGGTCTGACGCGTCGACTGCTGAACGGCACATGGGAGCGCATGTGAGACTGGGATTCACACGCCTTCTTTGGGAGTCTCGTGTGGGTGCGTGGAAGGTCTTCTGGAGCTCTTCTTTACAGTTTCAAACTCCTTTTGATGAGACCTTGCTCCTGGTATGCTCAAAATCGGATTTCGAGCAACTTGATTTCTGGTAGTTTCGAAGGAACGCACTCCATTTTTTCGAAACGCAATCAATTCGGCTCTGATACCACTTGTTGGGACTATGAGACACCAGAAATCAATCACACACAAGAACACAAGAATATTTACGTGGTTCGGCAATTGCCTGCGTCCACGGAGAGCTATCCACTATAGAATTTTCCCGGAGGGAGTTTACACACTCACACCACACTTACACACTATAGCACTCTCACTTCTCACAATCTTCTCTCAGATTACACACTACAATCTCTTATACCAAACCCCTCCTCCTCACCTCAATTTATACACAATTGAGAGAGGCTCTTATTGGTTGCCACCAACCCCTTCCACTAGCTAATGGGGTTGGTGGAGTGGAAGAGTGGGAGAGCCACTATCCATAGTGGTTTCTCCATTTGAATGGGCAGTGGACACTAACATATATCAATTCTATGACTAACAGTTGACTAGCTACAAACTAGGTCTTAAGGTAACCATGCAAAATTCCCCATCTTGAGAAATGGATAGATCAGTACCCATTTAACATTCCTTCAATGATAGCTAACTTATATTTTGTTTGAAACTTTAAATTTCATCCTAGAATAGGCATATGTCAAAGTACAAGAAGGTTAAAGAGAATTTGTTACCTGGAGGTACATATCCAATGGATGCCCTTATTCTAATTGAACTACTTTGATTAGGAATGGTAAGCTCTGGGCAAAATCTAGCTAGGCCAAAATCTCCAACATGGGCAACCATGTCATTATCAAGAAGGATATTGCTCGGCTTCAAATCACAATGAATGGTCGGTGTATGGCATTGGTGATGAAGATAATCAAGTGCACAAGCCACATCTATGGCAATGTTTATTCTTTCAAGAAGGTTGAGTCTCCAGTGCTCATTTTGCCCATTATTAGTTTTTGGACTTGAATGCAGCTATCCCTCTGGACTCCCATTAGGCATGAACTCATAAACTAGAGCTTTAAAGTCATTTCCTTGAAAATCAACACTAGAACAAGAAGTTATGATCCTGACCAGGTTTCGGTGTCAAATATTTCTCAAAGTTTCGCACTCTGCCATGAAACTCTTTGCAGCTCCACGGTTTTGAAGGTTAAGTACTTTGACAGCAGCGACAAACTCGACATCTTGATTAACAATCCCTTGATATACAAAGCCAAAACTACCAAACCAATCAGATTCGCGGAAGAGAAACTATCTGTTGCTTTGAAGAGTTTTTCATAAGAGATTTTCAAGAACAATTCTTTAAACAATAGAATTGTATTATGAGTAGTTCTTTTCTTCATGAAGCAATAAATTATACAGAGAGACACTAGGGTTCCTCTTACAAGTACAAAAGCTACTGTAATTGGTAATATATGTGAAAGAGGCATCTTATGCTTTGATTTTTGGGTGATGCAGTTGCGTAGTTGTAATTCAGAAATACCACCACAAAGTCTATAATTTCCAACAATTGATATTGCACTCACATTTGTGAAAACTCCTTTCATTGGTACCTCACCCTCAAAATCATTGAATGACAAATTGAGTTTTTGTAGGGAAAATTTTTCTAAGAATGTTGGAATTTTGCCAAACAAGTTATGAGAAAGATCAAAGTTTGCAATCCCTCTCAAAGTTTCCAATGAAAGAGGAATAGATCCTTGGAAGAAATTTTCCTGCAAGGATAGGTTTTCAAGGCTAGTATAACTACCAAGACTGCTAGGAATTTCACCAGACAACCCATTCTCAGAAATATCCAATTCCATTAAATTTTTGAGGTTTCCAACATCAGCAAGCAAGGAACCAAACAAACGGTTTAATGAAATTGATAAAGATGAGATTCTCAAGAGTTCTGCAGCAATGGTGCCACTCAGGTTATTTTGAAATAAATGTAGCGACAACAAATTTCGGCAAGTACCAAGACTTGAGGGTATGGTCCCCTCAATTCTGTTGCCCGCCAAGTAAAGTTCAGTCAACAATGACAAGTTTCCAATGGAATTTGGAATTTTTCCCGAGAGCTTGTTATTATCCAAGCTCAACCTTTGCAACTTCTGAAGAAAGCCAATGCTAGGGAGAATTTTGCCAGTGAATTGGTTGCTGTACATATTTAACAAAGCCAAGTTGACAAGATTACCTATTGTTGAAGGAATAGTTCCATATATTTGGTTTTCCGAATGCATTAAATAAAAGAGATGGTTTGATAAATTGCCCACAGAATCTGGCAATACTCCTCTGAAATGATTTCCCTGCATACGCAACTTTTCCAAATTGCTACAATTGGCCAAGGAACCAAGAAATGCCAGTTCATCAGGTTCCCCGCTTCCGAAATGGTTATCTGATATAGTTATCTCCCTGAGATTCTGTAGGCTTCCAAAATCATTTGTTATTTTCCCATTGAAGTTGTTTTCTCCCATGTCAAAACTTACTAGTTCTAAAGAATTGGATATTGAAAGTGGAAGAGGTCCAGTAAATTGGTTACCATATAGCTGGAGGATTTGAAGATGGGGGAACATAGAACCAAAGCCCGGTGGCAGACTACCATGAAGTTGGTTATAAGGGACAGAAAAAACAGTTAGTAAGGAGAAGTTATAAATAGAAGAAGGGATCATACTAGAGAGTTGAGTAACGCCCAATCCAAAGAAATTTAGATTTTTCACCAAAGTAAGATTCCCAATGAACGGAGGAATACCTCCTGTCAAATTGTTCAAGTGAATTCCAAGGTATATGAGCTTTGACAATGAATTGAGCTCTTCGGGGAATTTTCCGACTAGATTGTTGGAACCTACACCAAGGTATGTGAGGTTTGAGCAGCGAGAAAGGTTGGCTGGAATTTCTCCTTCAAAATTGTTTATGCTCAGGTTCAGTTTTTGAAGCCTGAACAGATTTCCAATTTCAGCTGGGATTTCACCATGAAAAGTGTTGTTATTGAGCCTCAACTCGTGAAGGAAGCTGAGATTCCCAATGTGAGGAGACAAGGAACCAACTAGTTCTCTGGATTGTAAGTCTATAATGGTGACTCTCTTGTGCCAGTGACCGCATCTAACACCTTTCCACTCAAAGAAATGGTAAGACTTGTTCCATGAGTTCACAACCCCAGGAGGGTCTTGTGTTATCTTTGTCTTGAAGGCGAGCAATGCAAGGCGATCAGTATCATTCCCAACAATGGTATTTGCGATGGTGGTACTGACTATGAGACATATCCCACTCCACAGCTGAAAACCCATCCTTGAAAGCAGAAACGCCATTTCTTTTTTCTTTTTTCTTCTTTGTGGGTATGCAAAGTTAGCTTTTAATTTTTTGTGATTTAAATCACCCACTGATTCTAACATGGCAGCATTGTCGTGTGGGAATGGGGTTGCTGATCAAGTTGTTTTCGACAACTCTATCTCTCTCATTAAATGAGCTATTGACATGGACAAAGAAAACGGAACAAGAAAAGTTATAAAATGATGTTAAAAAAATAATAATAATAAAATTTGTTAAATGTTCAAAGTATCATCTGATACTATCTATCTTTTGTTTCTTAACTACTTAAAAAAGATGAGTTAGTATGTCCTATTATAAAATTTTTGATTACATTTGGAGTACCACATAAGTGATACCACATTATGTTCCAAGATTATTGAATAATAATTACCTTCAAAAAAAAATGAAAAGTCACATGCCAGTAATAAGGGGTGCAAATTCCTTACTGATAAATTATTCGGTGATTTTGGAGTAAGTTCAGGTGGTACTCCAGATTGATGGTTATTGGTTTAAATAGAGGACCCATTACTTTTGTATTGATAATTTAGAAGATAATATGAAATGTGCAAATTATTAAATGAAATGAAACACTTGTCCAAGAGTACTAAATAATTTTTTGATGCAGGAAAGGGTAAACACAAACAATAATCACAAATTTGATAAAAAAGAAATACTTTCTTTCACATATTATTAATTCTCCAAAGTCAACTGATTTGCCTCGTATATGTCAATTTATAGTTGAGATTGAGAAAACCTAGAGCAAAAAGAAAAGGAAACCTAAATTGAAGACTAATTAGCTAAATTCAAATCAGATTAAAAAAAAAAAAAAAAAAAGTACCAAAATCAGAAAGATTCAAGTTAAGCTGAAATATAAAAACTAGAAGGCAAAAAATATATATATTGAAAAAAAAAAAAAAAAAAAAAAAAAACTAAGCAAATTTGGATTTGTCAACATTAGGTTACATATGAAACAAATATTTTCACGGCAAAATTGCAAAAATTGACCACCTAAACGTTGGAACTCATTCAATTCTTTGTAGTTGGCAAAACAATAGGTTGTAACTGTCATGACGTTTTCATGTGTTTTTGTCCAAATTTTACGCCATTTCATACACAGACGTTTCGTCTCTATTAATGTCTTTTGTTTTTATTTTATTTGTCCACATGTTCTATTAGCTAAATGCTCTGCTTTATTTTTCTTTCCTGGTGAGTGTGCTGTGACTTTTTTTTGTTCCCATAGCATTTTATGCATTTAAAATTGGAAAATTTTCAATCTGGTGTAAGGTTTTTTTTTTTTTTTTTTTTTTTTTACAAAAAAAAATACAGATCAATGGTAAATTTTATACACATTGTAAAACTTTTCTGCTACTTCCACTCATAGATAATTTCACCTTTAAAACAATCAGCTTGAGTCTCATTCCTGGTGAGTGGATTGTGACTTTGGATTATGTTTGAATTATAAATTTGAATAACGATTTAGAAATGTAAAGGAAAAAGTTGATGAAATGTATCTATATTTCATTTACGTGTCACAAACCTTTTCACTCTCCCTCTCACAACATGAGGCTTTTGTTGCTGTAGGGACACCCAAATTTTCTTATTTGATGACGACACAAATAAGATTATCAGACCCACCTGTTGGAATTTATGGTTTTATAGGTTCATTTTGGGTCAAATTTTAGCCCAAATTTGAGTGGGTTCCAAACGTCTTTTGGGGTGGATCCAAAGAGGTGACGTGTTCCTTCTGCATGACAAGTCACACGGTGAAGACAGTTCGTCAAAACCATTTATGAGTGAATGCGAAGTTGACATCGTTTTCGGGTTCATGCAATGGACAATTAAAGTGTAAAATGTGGGTTTCCTTATAAGGCTTTTTCCACATTGAAACTTGGCAACACTTGGATTAGGCCCCAAGTTTGTAGAAGAGGAGTTATGGACAAAATGACCTTTGGCTCAAACCACAACACGCGTGCGGCGCCGTTCGGCTGATCGACCTGTGCCATGCCGGGTGTGAGTCGGTTCTAATATTAAATTTTTGAACAAAATTTATTTAAATTTTTTCAAAAATTCTAGCAGGAAAATCAATTTTTTTGAACAAAATTAATTTAAATTTTGAGCCAATTTTTTCTGTCCAAACAGAGCCCTTCTCCGGTCCAATTTCCAGCAGGTTCAAATAGTTCTAGTTCCGGACAGTTTCAATCTATTCCCAGACAAATTCAAATCTATTTCATACCTGTTCAAATTTGACTATATCTGTCCAGTTTGATTTTGCACCCGTTCAGTTCAAAATCATATATGTTCGGCTCTATAAATACCAGATTTGTTCTAGCAATTGTTTCATTTCGAAATTCATTTTTTCTTGCCTTCCTTTGTGCTCTCTTGCATATATATTCTACATCTTATTTTAGAAAAAATTCTGAGAGTATAGAACACAGGTTTTGTTTCCTGTACAGATTGTTCGAAGTGCTACTACAATCTGTGTAAAGATCGTTGTATCCTGGGAGATAGACGCCTTTTATCCGTAAGCACAGAAGCGGGGCGAATCTACCTTAAGGACAGAGTGTCACACACTCGACTTGATCTATTTTTGTACTTATTCGTTTTGGTAAAATTAATTCTGTAAGTAATTTACTTTTATTTGTTTGATTTGTTTCAAGTTATTTATGTTACACAGAAGATTGTTCCAATAATCTTAAGATAGATTCGAATTATTCTGTTTAAATAGAATTTTTTATTTGTTTCCTTTTCTTTTTCTTACAAAAATTAATTTTCTGTGCGTTTACAAAATAATATTCTGATTAGAATAATATTTCAGTTGGAAAAACAAATAGTAGTAATATACTGTTTGAAAAATAGTAGTAATATACTATTTATTTTATTTGACAACTAGTAGTAATACATTGGTAGTCATTAACAATTCAGAATATTTATTTGTGAAGTTGGTCAGAAATTAATTTTGGTTTTCAGAAATAATTTCTGAGTTTTCATTAATGAAATTATGTTTCAGTATTTTAATTTTTGAAGTATTACATAAATTTAATTTGTTGTGTGGAATTAATTTGTTTAAATAAAATTTTATTTTATTTTCAAATTAATTGGAACTACAAGTTACAATTCTTGTTTCTTTTATTTTTACAGAATTCAATTATGTGGTTTTGGTTTAATTTTCTATATAGTATAAAATTCTAATTATAATTTTGTTTTATAATTCAGAATCCATGGCTATTGAAACTAATGCTCAAACTAGTACTGGTATGGTCGCTGCAATGGCTCCAATCCCCTCTCTTGTTGTGACTGTGCTAGTCAATCACTGTAAAAAGCCAGAAAAGTTCTTAAGAACTGATTTTAAAAGATGGCAGTAGAAAATGATGTTCTATCTTACTACTGTCAACCTGGCACAGTTTCTCTGTGAGGATGCTCCTACTTTGTATGAGGATAAAACTAACTGGCAAGTGGTTGTTGCGGTCGATGCCTTGAAACATGCTGATTTACTTTGCCGGAACTACATCTTGAATGGACTCGACAACATTATACAACGTCTACAGTCCTATAAAGACAGCAAAGGAACATTGGGAGTCTTTGGAGAAAAAATACAAAACAGAAGATGTTGGCTCAAAGAAATTTGTGGTTGGCAAATTTCTAGACTTTGTGATGGTTGATTATTAGACTGTGATTGTCACACCCCAAATCCGGGAATGACCGGCCGTGGCCCACAGGGACTTAGCCAAAGGCACACGTAAGCCTAAACACGAATCCAATTACATTGAACAACTGAACAATAGTCCAATAATAAATAACCAAAACTCAATCTAGACATGTCATAATTATAAACGGCAAAATCAACCGTAATAAAAAACCATCCAAACTTATGGGATATAAACAACCCACATATCAAAAATAATCCTAAATGAACTTCGATAAGAATAAATATAAATATGCGCAAACTTGACATAACACTCTAAACTAAAGGAATGCGCTAGAGGTCCATGCAATTGAGTCCTCGCTACGCCATGAGTCCACTCTAAGTCCTTCTAACACCTGGAAATGGTAAACAACTAAGTCAGCTGATAGCTCAGTGAGTAGCAACATGGATAGTAAATACAGTTTTGAAAACAGGGTTCAATTCCAAAATAAGATATATATCACAGAAACTAGATTGGCATACAGTTTGGTAAATACAATCTGTTTCAAAAAGAAGGTTCCACAGTTCAACACTTAAAATACTCATGTCTCGCAAGAACATGATAAACGACATTTTCCACTTAAAACAGATTATAACATGAACACCAATAATTTTCTGGGTACCAATAAAAACAAATAATCTGCCACACATTTCTCAGGCTATAAGCCCCGTTGGATCCAATACCGAACTAAGAGTCATCCTCAGGGTGGCACCTGGGCCTTTTCTCAAAGACGATCCGATTGAAGGTCACCTAGTTGTTTTTAAAGGCCTTTTCCTTACAATCGTTGAGCACTAGAGTCATCACGGCCCAACCCGGATCTATTCCCTAGTGGCCAGAGTCACCACACACAGTGGAATAATTTCCCTGGACTAAATACACACATGGTCCCAATAATCAATACACATCAGTTTCGCAAAATATGGTAGTTCATCATTATAAACATGAGACCAAAACAAATAGTTTGCAGTATGCCAAGTTCACACATGTTTCAGAAATAATTTGATTCCATTGATAATATAATAATTTATCAAAACAGTTTAATCTTAAAACAACAATTTAATTTTCCAACAGTTCAGGGTAGGGGAACATTTATAAAAATACGTAGCATGAAACTACTCACCTGAAAACGAAATAATATAATCCTCGAATAGAGTATGAAAGTCCAACGAGTGCCCTGAACCAATATGAAAACTACACGTCACTACTAATTTAAAAATACTAAAGAATACGAACTAAGTAACCCCAAACTAAAGCGCACTAACACGGCTCAACCCAACTCACCGTTACTCTTAAATATTACCTAAGTTCATGTTCTTCAAGGTCTAAAATCACCCAAGACATGCGTTCCGGTCAAAACTTAATTAATTGTGACTTTAAGATAAAACAGAATTTCAAACAAGCCTTCACAACCTATTCGCTAACTTTGAAAATTACAAAACCCACTCCACGCTATTTGAAAAATTCCAATAACCTCCAGATATGATCTAATATATCCTAAGTTTCAAACCCAATTGGTTTCACTTGATTTTCTTATCAAAATAATTATCTACAATTTATTATATCCAAACAAGTTGTTTTCTGCAGCACTTTAAAGAAATTGACGGTTCTCTTAATATACACGAGCAATCAATGCAAGGCCAAAAACGTACGAAACTAGACTCATAACCGGTTCTAATGACACTAATTTGATAATTTTTGGATTTATATCCAAAGAGAACAATACTCCCGAATTTACTGTTTCGGACTGGTTTCCTGGACAGATTTGAATACCTCAATTTATATGGATTTCGACTCCCAAAAATTATGAAAAAAATCAGATATGCAATTCAATATGTAATTAATCTACTGTAAAAATTTCAGATTAAAATTCATCCGTTTGATATGGTTTCTTGATTTTTAAAGTTTGTGATTATGCACAGAATTTTTTTTAACTAAGAATAATACCCATTCTTTATACATGAATTTAACTCCTCAAATTTCTTACAAAATATATAAACCTACAACCTCCATGAATGAATAAAATAATAATGGAATAAGGATGATGAACAAAGAAAGAAGAGAATAAAACCTAGTAGGGCTAACCTTTGATGATCACACACAACACAACACACCCCAAAAGTTCTTTGATTGCAACATCTTCTTCTTTTTTTTCCTTCTCTCAAACCCTCTCCTGTGGTTGCTGTGTTGTTGCCCTATGTGGTGAACAAATAATAGAGTAGGGTTTGTGTTTATTTTATTTTATACTAGTGGTGGGCACACTTAGGTCAAATAGATAGATAAATATACAAAATACATATATAAGTTACATGTAATTCAAATGGTAAGAGTCTTATATATTAACATTGTGGTCTAGAGTTCAAGTCACACCCTCCTCCTCTCTCTCTCTCTATATATTTTTATTTTTTATAATAAATCTTGCCTCTAAATTAAATGCTTTCACCACAAATTTATTTTAAGTTTAAAATTAATTAAAAGATCCTCCAATAATATTTAATTTGCACCTTAGAATTCACCACCAAAATATTTGAGATTGTAATATTATTATTTAATTATTTAATTAATTTTTATATTTGGGTTCTCACAGATCAGCCAAGTTTAAGATCTCTAACTTATTCTGCATGACATGACATCCATGCAGAAGGCATGTCTCTCAGTGAATCCTTCCAAGTTGCTGCCTTAATTGAAAAATTACCAGAAGACTGTAAGGAATTCAAGAACTATCTCAAACACAAGCGCAAATAAATGACTTTGGAAGAACTGATTATGCGTTTGAGGATTGAAGAGACAATCACAAGTCTGAGAAACGGGTTGGTATGCATCCCATGGAGTCTAAGGTAAGTGTGGTGAAACATGCTCCAAAAGCAAAGAAACGAAAGTTTTCTAGAGAACGTTCCGCACAAGACTCTAAAGGAGGGGAAACTAAAAAATACAAGTTCAATGGCAGATGTTACATCTGTCACAAAGAGGGACATCAAGCCAAAGATTGCCGTAGCAAATGCAAAGGCAAAGGAAGATCCAGCAAGAAGCCTGCTCAAGCCAATATGACCGAAGTGGACAAAATTTCTAATGGTGTTGAGGACTTAAATCTGCTTGCAGTTGTTTTTGAGGCAAACTTTGTTGGAAATCGTAAAGAATGGTAGGTGGACACTGGTGCTACTCGTCACATCTATGCCGACAAAGAGTTGTTCACATCTTATTCTGTGGTGGACAACGGTGAACAACTTTTTATGGGCAACTCCTTGACTTGTAAAGTTGAAGGACAAGGAAAGATTTTTCTAAAGATGACATCTGGAAAAGAACTCACTCTCAACAATGTGTTGCATGTACCGGACATTCGCGCAAGAATCTAGTCTGCGGATCTTTGTTGAGTAAAAATGGGTTTACGCTAGTGTTTGAGAGTGATAAATTTGTACTTACTAAGAATGGGATGTATGTAGGGAAAATGTTACATGTCTGATGGCCTTTTCAAACTAAATGTAATGATTGTTGTCCCCTCTATTATTAATAATAATACATCTTCTTCTTACTTGCTTGAGTTTTCAAATTTATGGCATGGTAGATTAGGACATGTTAATTATGGATCTTTGCGCAAATTAATTAATATGGAATGTTTACCTAAATTTGACATTAATTTAAATCATAAATGTGAAATTTGCGTTGAGGCAAAATTAACTAAAACTCCTTTTCATTCAATTGAACGAAGTACGAAGCCACTTAAATTAATTCAGAGTGACAGTTGTGATTTTAAATCAATTCAAACTAAATGTGGGAAAAAATATTTTATTACTTTCATAGATGACTACATTAGGTATAGTTATGTTTATTTCATTCGAACCAAGGATAAAACTTTGGAAACTTTCATTAAATATAAGAATGAAGTTCAAAATCAATTTGGCAAGAAAATAAAAAAACTTAGAAGTGATAGAGGTGGTGAATATGAATCACATTTTGGTGAGTTTTGTAAAGAACGTGAAATAATTCATCAAACCACCGCTCCTTACTCACCTCGGCAAAATGGAATTGCTGAAAGGAAAAATAGAACTTTAAAAGAAATGATGAATGTCATGTTAATAAGTCCTGGATTACCTTAGAACTTGTGGGGGGAAGCAATACTTTTTGCTAATTATATTCTAAATAAAGTACCCCGAAAGAAAGTGAATCAAACACCTTATGAATTGTGGCATGGGAGAGTACCATCCTACAAATACTTAAAAGTGTGGGGGTGGTTGGCTAAAGTGGCTATTCATAGTCCTAAAAAGACTAAGATAAGTCCTAAGACTATTAATTGCATTTTCATTAGTTATGCCATGAATAGTAGTGCATATCGATTTTTGATTTATAAATCAGAACATTCCGAAAGGCATGTAAATATTATTATTGAATCTTGGAATGCATCGTTCTTTGAACATATATTTCCAAATAAAACTGGACAAGGGACTAGTACTAATAAAAGATCTTATTATGCTATTACTAGTCATGATCAAAGACAAGATCAAGAACAAGAGCAAGAGATAGATCAAAATAAGGAAGAGGAACCTAGGCGTAGTAACGTGCTAGAACCTCAAAATCTTTTGGTCCAGATTTTCTAACTTTTTTGTTAGAAAATGAGTCTTTAACTTTTAAAGAAGCTATGTCCAGTCCTGAGGCTCCTTTATGGAAAGAAGCTGTAAACAACGAAGTTGAATCCATCTTGCAAAATCACACTTGGGAATTAGTGGAGTTACCCCTAGGCTGTAAACCTCTTGGGTACAAGTGGATTTTCAAAAGAAAAGTGAAAGCGGATGAATCAATTGACAAATACAAGGCAAGACTTGTGGTTAAAGGGTATAGACAAAAAGGTCTTCATTATTTTGACAGATACTCACCAATTACTAGAATAACATCCAATAGAATGCTAATTGCAATTGTATCTTTGAACAATCCAGAAATTCATCAAATGGATGTGAATACCGCTTTCTTAAACGGTGAGTTAGATGAAGAGATTTACATGGAACAACCAGAAGGTTTTTCTGTTCTAGGGAAAGAAAAGAAAGTGTGTAAATTGGTTAAATCATTATATGGTTTAAAACAATCGCCAAAGCAATGGCATGAAAAATTTGACAAGGCAATAATGTCAAATGGATTTAAAATTAATGAATATGACAAATGTGTTTATGTTAGAAACACAAATAAAGGTTATGTAATAGTATGTCTTTATGTGGATGATATGCTCATCATAGGTAGTAATAATGACATGATTAAAACTACTAAGAAAATGTTGGATAAACATTTTGACATGAAAGACATAGGGATTGCTGATGTAATACTTGGCATGAAAATTACCAAAACATCAGAAAGATATGCTTTGTTACAATCTCATTACATTGAGAAAATACTTGACAAATTCAGCAAAGATAATATTCATCTTGCTAGAACACTTGTGGATGTCAATTTGTTTCTTTCTAAGAATGTACATGAAAGTATTTTTCAATTAGAGTATGCCCAAATTATGGGAAACTTAAAGTACTTGATGAACTACACTTGCTCAGATATAGCTTATGCAGTAAGTAATTTAAGTAGATATACAAGTAATCCAGGAGTAGAATACTGGAAAGCTATTGTAAGGGTTCTAAGAAATCTTCGATTTACTCATAACATTGGGCTAAATTATACTAGATATCCAGCAGTACTTGAAGGATACTGTGATGCAAACTGGATATCGGATACTAGAGACTCAAAATCTACCAGTGGGTATACCTTTACTCTTGGTGGGGCGGCTGTATCTTGGAAATCTTCCAAACAGACTTGTATTGCTAGGCCTACTATGGAATCAAAATTTATAGCTTTAGACAAAGCTGGGGAAGAAGCAGAATGGCTTCGTCATTTCCTTGAAGATATTCCAATGTGGCCAAAATCGGTGCTTGCCATATGCATACATTGTGATAGTCAATCAGCAATAGGTAGAGCACAGTGTCATATGTACAACGGTAAGTCACGACACATTCATCATTGACATTACACCGTGAGACAACTACTCTCTAATGGAATTATTTCCATTGAATATGTGAAGTCTAAAGACAACATAATGGATTCACTAACCAAAGGGTTATCCAGAGAGTTAGTTGAGAATTCATCGAGGGAAATGGGACTTAAGCCTATTAAATAAGAGTTACCACAACGGCAACCCAACCTAGTTGACTGGAGATCCCAAAATCTAGGTTCAAAGGGACAACCGAGTTGTGTATGACTCATAAGGATCACTAGGGAATCGAACTCCTACCCATTTCTATGACAAAATAGTGATGTCTGCAGCGTTTTAGGTTAAGTAATACTTTTAATGATTCTTATATCTAGGAATACCTAGTGGAGTATGGCAAGATATTCTTTGTAAGAATCACCTATATGAGTGTAAACTAGGCTGGTTCTATGAGATTTGTGAAGGGCTGCAATTCTCTAGAGCACTCATGAAAGACCAGGTTGTTCAGGGCCAAAATTAACACAATAGTGAGAACTAAACTGTGTCTAGTGATATACTGTGTGAGTTCTATTGTCTTGGTTTATACAAATGGTTGAATAGTTCAAGACATCATGTTCATTGGTTAGCTAGTAAATCTGATTGTGTCTCACAAGGGAAGGTTCAAAGCCACAAGCTACCTATCTTTTGCAAAATATTTCCAATTTATGTACTCTTTGTAATTAGATCATGTTGTTGCATTTTCTCTCTGTCAAATTCCATTCATATGGGGAATTGTTGGAATTTATGGTTTTATAGGCTTATTTTGGGCCAACTTTGAGCCCAAAATTGAGTGGGTCCCAAACGTCTTTTGGAGTGGGTCCAAAAATGTGACGTGTTCCTTGCCGCATGGCAAGTCACACGGTGAAGACGGTTCGTTAAAACCATTTATGAGTGAATGGGAAGTTGATATCGTTTTTAGGTTCGTGGAATAGACAATTAGAGTGTAAATTGTGGGTTTCTTTCTAAGACTTGTCCCACATTGAAACTTTAAGAGAGCTTGTGTATGTATATAAGCTCTAGATGGCAACACTTGGGTTAGGCCCCAAGTTTGTAGAAGGGAGGAGTTATGGACAAAGTGACCTTTGGCTCAAACCACCACACGCGCGCGCGCCGTTGTTGCCGTCGTTTTTCCGATCGGCCCGGCCGAGCCGACAAGTGCCGGGCGCGGGTGTGGGTTGTGGGTCAGGTCAGTTCTAATATTAATTTTTTGAACAAAATTTATTTTAATTTTTCCAAAAATTCTTGCTAGAAAATCAAATTTTCTGAACGAAATTAATTTAAATTTTGCGCCAATTTTTTCTATCCAAATAGAGCCCTTTCTCCGATCCAATTTCTAGCAAGGTCAAACAATTCAAGTTCCGAACAGTTTCAATCTGTTCCCAGATAGATTCAAATCTGTTTCATAGTTGTTCAAATTTGAACTATATCTGTCCAGTTTGATTTTGTACCTGTTTAGTTCAAAATCATATTTGTTTGGCTCTATAAATACCAAATATGTTCCAGCAATTGTTTCATTCTGAAATTCATTTTTCCTTGCCTTCCTTTGTGCTCTCTTGCATATATATTCTACATTTTATTTTAGGAAAAATTCTGAGAGTATAGAACACAGGTTTTGTTTGCCGTACAGACTGTTTGGAGCAATGTTGTTAAAAGCGCGCCTAGGCGCAAGGCGCATCAAGGCTCAACCTGTGCGCCTGAACTAGTCCCAGGTGAGGCGCATTGAAAAAGTCACGCGCCTTAGACACGACTGGAAGCAGGCGACAGAGGCACAAGGCTCGTGCCTAGGCACGACTGATGTTTACGCCCTAATCTTTGATCTAACAGCTATGGTGTGTGTTCGGAATGGCTCTAACCACAGAGGATCACAACTTATATACACTACAAACCTCATACGACTGAAACGAAGCCCTAATCTGTGTCGTCTCTTTGGCTCTCCATCTCTCGACTTCGACTTGGACTAGGTGGGCTACGACTTCGACTTCGAAGTCAACTTCTAGGTGCACTACACGCTCTTTCTCTCCCCTTCTGCCTTCTTCGACTTCGATCGTCTCTCTCTCGCCCTCTTTCGACTTCGATCTCAATCGTCTGATCTGATCTGATCAGCCTTCATTTTATTTTTTATTTTCTCCTTCTTCTTCTCTCCTTCACTGATCATCTGCTCTGCTCTGCTCTGTATTTTTTTTTTCAATTATTTATGCCTTAAGTCTTTGTTAAAACAAAAAAAAAAAAAAAACAAAATATTTATGCCTTTGTCAATTAAATATTTTAACAAAATAAATATTTTCCATTAATTTTCTATTGTATTAATTTATTAATTTTCCATTACAATACATTAATTAATTTTAATTTTCCATTACATTACACAATTAATTAATTAATTAATTGTATTAGTCTTCATTGTATTACACATCTGCTCTGATCAGTCTTCATTGTATTAATTAATTTTCCATTACATTACACAATTAATTACACAATTGTATTACATTGTATTAATTAATTTTCCATTATTACACAATTAATCACATTTACATTACACTGAATTTTTTTTCCATTTATTAAATTTGTTGTGTAGAAAATGACATGAATCTTGTCTTGAATCTTGATTACTTTTTATTTAAAAAAAAAATTGTCTTAGTACTATGAATGATTAGTCTATGTTAATTTTTTTTATTTTTTACTAAGACTGTGCGCCATACTTCAATAAAGCCCGCGCCTCGCCTTGCGCCTTGCATCTAGGCCCCGAGAGACCTTCAACGCCTTAGTGCGCCTTGAGCCTTTAAAAACACTGGTTTGGAGTACTACTACAATCTGTGTAAAGATCATTGTATCCTGGGAGATAGATGCCTTTTATCCGTAAGCACCGAAGCGGGGCAAATCTATCTTAAGAACAGAGTGTCAAACACTCGACTTGATATATTTTTTTACTTATTCATTTCGGTAAAATAAATTTTGTAAGTAATTTATCTTTATTTGTTGGATTTGTTTCAATTTATTTATTTTACACCAAAGATTGTTCCAACACCACCATGTGATTGCCGTCTACAAGATAAAACTCCCCCAGCTGTTGAACAGTCGGGAGTCCTTCGACACCCAAATTAGTCTTCCAATATCGTCAAAATATTTAATGGACAAATTAATGTATAAAACAACGTACCTCAACCTATGGGAGTGTGGCTTTACATGTAGGTCCTAATAGGTAAGTTTATTGTCCAACAAATCCTATGATAATTAATGGCATTTTTCAAGAAACACTATTAAAAACGTCACTAATTGTTAATTTGCATGACAGTTTAAAAATTTTATCACAAAAAAGTCATTAATTATAAGTTTTAGTGATAGTTTAACAAAAAATCATCACAAAAAGCATCACTAATTTTCAATTTTTAATGACAGTTTGAAAAATTCATCATAGAAAAAGTCACTAATTGTAAGTTTTAGCGACAATTTATAAAAACTGTGACAAAAAATTATTTTTAGTGACGATTTTACTAGAATTTATTTTCAATGGGTCTTTATGGAAATTAAGTCAAACTATTAGGACTTATTAGTAGTTTACCCCTATTTATAAGAACTAGTGTGTTGCCTAGCAAGTAGTTTGAGTAATCTAAAAGTCTTTTCCCAAACAATTTTAAGTTGTTTAAGATTTCTATATCAACATAATCTCATCTCATGATGAGTTTTACTCCATATACAACCTATAGTAGTGTTTGATTGGGATTTGACAACTATTATACACATGATAATCCATAACTGCGCCACATGGCAATATTGGGACTCACATAATTCTTGTGGTGATTTCTCAATTGCCCCAAGCTTTCATTCTTTTTAAGCCCAGTGAAAGAGTGGAAGTTTTCCATTTTTTGTTCCGATAAAAATAGTCATGTGTTGTTGTGATGAAAGGGTGCCCATTATACTATTTGGTAATTTTGCAGGGATCAAGCACCTTCCCAATCTCATATATGAGCATCTACTAATCATAGTATGCCTAGAGAATGCTAGGTCTTAGAGAATGCCTAGTGAATGTTAGGACTTATTCCAAAATGCCTAATCTTATTAGGGCTAATTCCAATAATGTCTAGCCTTACTAGTGAAAAACCTATGTCATTCGTGATTCGTAATAGATTTAATTGCAACAAATCCCAAACAATTAAAACTAACAATCTAAATCATCTAGCACGTACGAAAGTGATTTAGATTGTTGTTTCACAATTAATAAATCAACACAAACGATTTTTACATGGAAAAACCCACAATTGGAGCACCTCCAATTATGATAATAAAAAAATAAAAAAAATTACGGGGGAAATGCCACAAATCAATCCACTTTGAAGAATGAAAGAACACAAATTTACCAAACAATTTACTCAAACTCTATAAAATTGTATTCAACAATTCGTGCCTCTTTCACCGACGCCTTCGACTCGGAATTGATCAACTTGATGTCGAATCCACAACATCCACGTCGAATTCACGATCATGAGCAACTTCGAACTCCTTCAAAGACTTCACGCTCGAATCCTCATAATCCACCGAAGAAGACCTCTTTTGTATTGAACGATCAAAAAACAAACCCTTTGATATAATCCACTCAATTCATGATATAAACTCTCACAAATATCAAAGGAAACAAACAAAGAAGCTCCAGATGAAAATCCTAATACCCAAGAAGAAGATCTGGAAGTTGTACCCAAGAAACCGACTTGATCGCAGCTTTATAACAGGCATGATCGCGATCACCGCTTCAAGCGATGAAATTATCGCTCAAGTGGTGTGACTTAAACGTGTGTTTCTGCATAAGTAACTTTGCTCGAGTGATGGAAAGTTCGTTCGAGCTTGAAAACTCAACTCTAAGTACTTTTGCAGTCAGTTCAAACTTCTGTGAGGCTTGTATCTTCACTTGAGCGACGCTTTCACCGCTCGAGCAATCATGTCAAAATCCAAGGAAAATAAACAACTCAATAAGACATGTTTGTTCATAGAATTGGCAACAAGTAGGGACCTAACAACTAGGTCTTATTCCAAAAATGCCTAGCCTTGCTAGGTCTTATTCCGAGAAAATGCCTAATCTCATTAGGATTTTTTTACCAAGGAGAAGCACAATTCATTTTGCCCTTGTGATCCACTGATTGTCGAAGGGAAACGCAATTCGTCTTACCCTTTTTGATCCGCTAAATGCCACAACTTGGCTAAGGAATTAAATCCAAACAAAAAGAAAAACCCAAATCCAAGCAAAACAATAAGTTCAAATTGTTATGATGTTTTTTCATGTGTTTTTGTCCAAATTTTATGCCATTTTCATACTAATGTGTGTGTTTGGTTTGAGTTTTTTAGATTAAGTTTTTTGAAAATTGAGTTTTTTGTTTTTCATATATTTTGTTTTTAGTGAATATTTTATAAATCTTAAGCATTTATTTTTACCTTTTTAGATGCATCTTACTTAGATGTATCTTAAAAAGTAAAAAATTTGTGAAAAAATATTTTAAAAAATTAATAAATACATAAAAATACAAAAAAAAAATAATGAATTCTCTTTTTTTTTTTTTGGTATTTAGTGAATTTTTAAAAAATTTCTTCACAAAAATTATACTTTTTATGTGTATTTATGTTAGATGTATCTAAAAAAAATTTTTTTTAAAAAAATTGCTTAAAATATTAAAAAAATCAGTAAAAACAAAAAAAACATGAAAAATAAGAAAGTATAATTTTTTGAAAAATGTTTTTGGAAAACCAAAAACAAGCCAAGTGACTTTTTTTTCTTTTTTTGTCTCTATTAATACCATTTGTCTTAATTTTGTTTGCCCATATGTTCTAATAGTCAAACACCCTGTCATTTTTCTTTCTTGATGAGTGCGCCGTAAGAGTGTAAAAATGGCCCGCAACCCGCCCGCGACCCGGTGTGGGCCCAACCTGTTTGGGCCTGCGGCTCGTTCCTAGCCCGAGCCCCTGGGCCATCATTGTGAAGCCCATGGACCCAGCCCATCGGCCCGCTTAAAGCTGACTCAAGACCTGGTCCAAAGCCCGCCTCGCCTGAGGCCCAATGTCTTTTTTAGTGAAAAATAATAAAATTTTGGTAGAAAAAATTTTAAAAAATAAAAAAAAATGATTAGGCCCGTCCATGCCCGAGGCTAGGCCTAGGCCCACCAGCCTAGCCCGCCCGAGGCCCGAATACAACTGGGCCTAATTTTTTTGATCCATGGGCCGACCCGGACCAAATTTTGGCGAGAGCCTGCAAGGCCCGACATGGGCCGGGCCCAGCTAGATTTACACACCTAGTGCGCCGTGACTTTTTTCTATATTCAAAATAATCAACTTGAGTCTCATTCTTTGTGAGTGGACTTTTATTTTACATTTGGATTATGAATTTTGAATAAAAATTTAAAATATATGAGAGGGTAATTTTTTGAGAAAAATTGGACCGAGCTGTAAGATGGACTTTATGGCCCAAAGTATGAAGAACTCAGTAAAAGGCCGTAATAACATTCCGGCCCAGAAGAAACATAGTTACTCCGGCCCGGAAGAGGTATAGTTACTTCGGTTAGGAGAGGTGCAATTACTTCTGCCCAAGATGGTGTAAAGCTACTCCGGTCTGAAGGTAACTTGGTGTTAGTCCGGTCACACAGTTAGTCCGGTTGCGGTGTATTATTGTTAGATCGGTCGGAGCTTGCTACTCAGAAGCTTGGTCGCAGCACACCATGGTTGAACGGGAGAAAACCGAACTAAGGATAGTTCGGCCTACTCTGTGGCTCAGCATAGCCAGTGTTATTTCGGTCACATAGAAGTTCGGCCATGGAGAAAACCATCCCACTTGGTTTAAGCAGTGGGGGAGGGTGTAAAAGGATAAGCATTATCCTTAGGAGTATGAATCCTAGGAGGACTCTGCATGGAGAAATACAAGTCCAACTAGGATTGTGCCACGGGAAACTTATAAAAGCTCACAAGCATCACCTTGGAGGAGGTAATTGAACAGAATTCTTTTTGAGAACATAAAACTTTGTCTATTTGTCAAGCTTACTGACTTAGGCATCGGAGAGGTTTCCGGCACACACCCGCCGGCTAGCTCACGTTTGTGTTTTCAGGTGATAAAGCGACGTCGTACGGAGGAGCGTGGACTTGGTCAACAGGATTATACGAGGAGAATTATTTCCTCCCCGTACAATTGGCGCCGTCTGTGGGAAGAACAGACAAGAACAAAAACCTCTTGACTAAGCTTCTCCTTTTCTCATTCAATGGCACACATTGAAGACTTGCCGCAGTCCGCCGTCGACGGACTAACTCCAGAGGGGGGCGCAAGGCGTGAAGGATTACCTTCTGTCCCTCCCATGGCGGACTTGGAGCCCCAAAGACATACCTCCAGGAGGGATGCTAGGGGGAGACGGACTCACAGCCCCCGTCAATCCCATTCTCAGAGTCCTGACAGGCAAAGGAGGAGGATTGATCCTCAAGCCCTGGAAGATCGCGTGAAGGAACAAGATGAACTAATTCGAAAGATGGCGGCGGACATGGAGACTTTGAAACGCCAGATGAAGACTAAAGATGTGGCGACAAGAGAGGGGCGCAAACACAAGACGCCCCCTCGCCACTCAGAGAATCATAGTAGGAATACTACACCCTCCCAAGGAAGGAGCAGAAGCCTCAGGACAGGCGACACTCATTCCTTATCTTCCAGAACTCGTCACTCCAGGTCTGAGAGGACGAGATCCGAAAGATCATACACTGAAGGAAGCACGTATTGGCCTTCACATTCACACCAAACCAGATCTAGACAAACAGAGCTGCCCAGGTCATCCAACTTACGAACCGTGCTCGAAGAAAAAGCACGATGCAAGGAGGATGCTAGGACAAGGGATCCACACCGAGTTTCGGCCTTACAACGGTTGGCTCCTCGGACGCATGGAAGCGTCGAGGTTGGAATGCCAATACCGCGACCGGCCTACGAACCAACGGACAAGGCATTGGCAAGACTACAGACTTCGCCGTTTGTCCCAGCGATCGAAAACGCGCCCCTACCATCAGGCTTCCTTCAGCCGAAATTCAATACATATGAAGGGAAGACGGACCCGTATTCACACCTGAGCCACTTTCGCCAAGTCATGGCTGTGTACAGGCGAAACGAGGCCTTAATGTGCATACTCTTCCCGTCAAGTCTTGGCGACCTAGGCTTGACTTGGTTCGAAAAGCTCCCAGAGGGCACCATAGCCTCCTGGGCCCAATTGGCAGAAGCGTTCGTAACGAGGTTTCGGACAAATACTAAAACACCGGTGGAGATAGACCAGTTACTCTCCATCAACATGGGTGAAAAAGAGACCCTCAGATCTTACAACAGTCGCTACTGGGAGACATTCAACCAAATTGGAGACTGCCCCACCAATCTAGCCATTGCGCAATATAAAAGAGGCCTACCCGTAGGGAACAGACTAAGGGATTCGATTACCATGATGCCACCCCTCACCATGGAGGCCCTGATGGAAAGAGTGCATCAGCACATCAGGGTAGAAGAGGATGGCGCACGTGCAAAAGCAAAATCTAATACAACCGTAGTACCAGAAAAGAAGACCTCAGCAAAGGTCAATACAGTAGATCGGCAGAATAAAAACGGGCGTGGCAGACGAGATAATGGAGAAGACCCAGACAAAAGATGGTTGAGAATCCGCACTGCCATAACAACGGTGTTCAAAAAACCAATATATCGGATTCTGAGCGAAATAAAAGATGAGCCTTTCGTCAAGTGGCCAGCCAAGCTAGGGGAAGCTCAGAAAGATTACGACGACAGATCACGGTGCACCTTCCACAAAGAAAAGGGGCACCGAACTGAGAATTGCACGCCACTGAGACAGCACTTGGAAGAATTGGTGGCAGCAGGCCACTTGCACAAATACATTGAAGGAGGAGCGCAACCGGCGCCCCAAGATCATAATGACCATCCAAACAGAATGCCAATCGATGCACCACCTCAAGGCATTATCAATGTAATTCATGGAGTTTTTTAACCTGAGCACGTATGTGAGCTCAGAGGTTCAATCAAGAAGGCTGAACACTTTAGGGAAGTATTAAGTGTCCAACTTGCCATCAAGAAGGGGAAAACAGAGGCAACAAACGTCATGTCTTTTTCAGATAAGGACCTGGATCGAATATACTGTCCTCACAATGATGCTCTGGTTGTCACTCTCCGAGTCAAAGATTTTGACGTCAAACGGATTCTGATTGACCAGGGTAGTTCATGTGAGATCATGTACTACGACACATTCAAGCAACTAAAGCTGCAAGACAAAGACTTGGCACCTGCAGTTTCTCCCCTGATTGGATTCAACTCCATGCCAGAGTGGCCTGTCAGCAAAATAATCCTTCCAGTCAGAGCAGGGAGTGTAACAAAACAAGTGGAGTTCTGGGTATTGAAGGTCCCCTCCACATATAACATCATCTTGGGCAGAACATGGCTGCATGCCATGTGTTCGGTAGCGTCATCATACCATCAGGTAATGCGGTTCCCCAACGACACCGGCATAATTGAAGAAGTCTATGGTGATCAGATCATGTCAAAACAATGCTTCGCCACAGCGAATGGAAGCCGAGCTGCCAAAAGATACGTTCATTCGGTGGAAGAACCAGAAAGTAATGAACTATTCGCGGACGTCGGCAAAGAGGCTGATCAGAAAGCGGTGGAGGACTTGGTGGAGGTAAAAATAGATGAGAAGAACCCGGATAAGTTCTTCTTGCTTGGCTCATCATTGTCCAGCACTGAGAGATTAGAGGTCTTGGAATTCTTGACCTCTAATATCGAAGTGTTTGCCTGGACACCCTACGACATGCCAGGTATTGACCCAAACTTCATCAGTCACCAACTCAATGTCCACCCATCCGCCAGACCAGTCATCCAACGCACACGCAGATCGGCACTCCACCACACCGAAATAGTGGCGGAGGAAGTAGGCAACCTGCTGGAGGCAGGAGCAATAAGAGAAGTGCACTACCCAAGATGGATTTCCAACACAGTTGTAGTGCCAAAAAAGAATGGTAAATGGCGTGTCTGCGTCGACTACAAAACAGTCAACAAGGCATGCCCAAAAGATAGCTTTCCTCTACCAAGGATAGATCAACTGGTGGACCTAACGGCAGGGCATAACCGACTTAGCTTTCTGGATGCATACAGAGGCTACCACCAGATCGCCATGCATGAACCAGACCAGGAGATCACATCCTTCACAACACCAAGGGGGTTATATTGCTACAAGGTCATGCCCTTTGGCCTAAAGAACGCAGGGGCGACATTCGAGAGGATGGTCACCAAGATGTTCGAACCATTGTTAGGCAGAACAATGGAGGCTTACATCGACGACATGGTGGTCAAAAGCAAGGATGAGAATGACCATCTTAGAGACCTAGACGAGATGTTCCAGATCCTGAAGAAACACAAGTTGCGCCTCAATGCGTCCAAATGCGCATTCAGAGTTGGATCTGGCAAATTCTTGGGCTTCCCGGTGACCAACCGAGGTATAGAAGCAGACCCCTCTCAGATCAAAGCAATCCAGGAGTTGGAGAGACCAAACTCAGTCAAAGAAGTGCAGCATCTTACTGGTATGGCGGCTGCACTCAACCGGTTCATAAGCAGGTCATCAGACAAACTACGACCATTCTTCCAAGCTTTAAAGGCCAAGTTTGAGTGGGATGAAGAATGCGACCGAGCTCTGGAAAGCTTGAAGGAGTACATGTCTTCCCCACCACTACTTGTTACTCCAGTACCTGGTGAAGAACTCTTTTTGTACCTGGCAGTCTCTCAGCACGCAGTCAGCGCAGTGTTGGTTCGTGCAGAAGGAATACAACACTTGCCCATCTTTTATGTCAGCAAGACTTTATTGGGAGCCGAAACAAGGTACTTGCCCCTGGAGAAACTGGCATTAGCATTAATGATGGCATCCAGAAAGTTGGCACACTACTTTCACACCCACACCATAGTCGTCCTCACAGCCTTTCCATTAAAAGCTTTGTTCGAAAGGGCGAACTTTAGTGGGTGAATTTTGAAGTGGGCAGTAGAGTTGGGACAATTCGACATCAAGTTCCAACCCAAGACCGCAATAAAAGCCTAATCTTTGGCAGACTTCGTCGCAGAGTTTACTCCTGGAAGTCATCATATCTGCCCAGTCGACCTAACTGACACAACCGAACTAGGGACGGAAGTTGACGCCGGAATAGCGCAACCCCTAGTGGAAGGCAGTCAACCAAGCACCAAGGCAGACCATACTAAGGACAACAAGGGAGAGACAAACAAAGGCTCACCAGCAGTTCAAACAGAGGACAAAGGACAGACAGCCAACATGGACCTTGAAGAAAACACCATTCTTGACCTCACGACATCGTCTGATCCTTCCACTTGCTGGAAACTATTCGTTGGAGAGATGTGGAAGCTCTTTGTGGATGGAGCATCCAACCGACATGGTGCAGGGCTTGGCATAGTCCTCATCTCTCCAGACGGCCTGGTTATAGAGCAAGCAATCAACCTTGGCTTCCCAGCATCCAACAATGAAGCGGAGTATGAGGCACTTCTCGCAGGACTCAAGTCAGCACACTTCATGAAAGCAACCGAACTAATGGTATACAGTGACTCTCTGCTGGTGGTAAACCAAATTTCTGGCGAATACGAAGCAAAGGACGACAGAATGACCAAGTACCAAGAGTTAGTCAGAATAGAGATCAAGAAGTTTGATGTGGTAAGGATAGAACAAATTGGCAGGGAGGAAAACAGCCGAGCGGACGAGCTAGCAGGCCTTGCCTCAATGGCAGATACATCAATCCCTCATCCATTACTCATCGACTTCTTACCAAGACCAAGCATCGAAGACCCCGAAGCAGAAGAAGTATGTTGCACAGAATTAGGCCCTTCTTGGATGGATCCCATCATCCTATTCCTAAAAGACGGCATCCTACCAGAAGAGAAAAAAGAAGCCAACAGGATAAGGACAAAATCGCAGCGATTTTGGCTATCTCCATCTTTGGCATTATACAAGAAGTTGTTCTCTGGACCTTACCTCAAGTGCGTTCATCCCAGCAAAGTAGAAGCATTCCTGTTCGAAATACACGAAGGGGTGTGTGGAAGTCATCAAGGGGGAAGATCGCTCGCTTACAGGGCTATTTCGCAAGGATATTGGTGGCCATATATGCAAGCAGACTCAGAGAAATATGTGAAGAAGTGTGAAAAATGCCAGAAATTCGCACACCAAATACATCAACCAGCAAGAGAACTCCTACCCTTAACTAGCCCATGGCCTTTCGCAATGTGGGGCTTGGACATAGTAGGACCACTTCCAACAGCACCCGGCGGCAGAAAATTCTTTCTCGCAGCAACAGACTACTTCACAAAGTGGGTGGAAGCAGAAGCATTGGCGTCAATCAAAGAAAAAGATGTGAAGAAGTTTGTTTGGCAGAATATCATCACTCGGTTTGGCATACCAAAAGCACTAATCTCAGACAATGGTACTCAGTTCGACGGCAGAATCTTCAGAAGCTTTTGTGAAGAGTACAAGATAGAGTTCTACAATTCCACACCGGCATATCCTCAAGCAAATGGGCAAGCTGAAGCATCAAATAAAGTCGTCTTGGATGGACTAAAGAAAAGGCTAGAGAAAGCAAAAGGCAAGTGGGCAGATGAACTCCCTCACGTCTTATGGGCTTACCGCACCACGCCCCGGCGATCAACTGGAGAAACACCATTCTCCTTAGCTTATGGAATGGAAGTAGTGATCCCACTAGAAGTTGGCCTCCCCACAATTCGAAGCGAAAATTTTGACCCAAACTTAAATGGAGAAGCCATAGCCTTAGAACTCGACCTTGCAGAAGAAAGAAGAGAAAGAGCACTAGTCCACATCGCCTCATACCAACGAGAGTTAATCAGAAAATACAGCAAAAAGGTTCATCCAAGACAATTCAAGATTGGGGATTGGGTACTACGCAAAGTAATGGGAAACACCTTGATCCCAGGAGACGGCAAGTTAGGCCCAAATTGGGAAGGTCCTTATAAGGTGGTTGGGTTAGCAGGCAAAGGGGCATACCACCTAGAAGACAAGGATGGCAAGGCAATCCCTAGGCCATGGAATACGGCAAATCTCAAGTTGTTTTACTTTTAACTTTTCTTTTTCAAACATATGTAATTTTCTCTTCCTTCAATAAAATGAGAAATTCTTTTTAGCACAAGTTGTTCCTTGTAAAAGTTAGCTTTAGTAAAGATTAGGCGCATTGCAAGCATTTTTCATTCTAAGTTAGCCGGAAAAACTAACTTAGAGGTTGGCTGGAATAAACCAACACCATTCCTAAGCCCAGGATAAGGATCCAGGCTGCAGGACATTTGGTCAGAATAACCAAATACTATAAGTTAGCTGGAAAAACTAACTTCGATGGTTGGCTAGAATAAACCAACTCTTGTTACTCTTCAGCCAAAGTAAGTGTATGGCTGAAGAGTGGTTGGCTGGAATAAACCAACACTTGTTACTCTTCAGCCGAAGTAAGTACAAGGCTGAAGAGTGGTTGGCTGGAATAAACCAACACTTGTTACCCTTCAGCCGAAGTAAGTGCATGGCTGAAGAGTGGTTGGCTGGAATAAACCAACACTTTATACTCCTTAGCCGAAGTAAGTATATCGGCTAAGGAGTGGTTGGCTGGAATAAACCAACTCTTGTTACTCTTCAGCCGAAGTAAGTGCATGGCTGAAGAGTGGTTGGCTGGAATAAACCAACACTTGTTACTCTTCAGCCGAAGTAAGTACAAGGCTGAAGAGTGGTTGGCTGGAATAAACCAGCACTTGTTACTCTTCAGCCGAAGTAAGTGCAAGGCTGAAGAGTGGTTGGCTGGAATAAACCAACACTTGTTACTCTTCAACCGAAGTAAGTGCATGGCTGAAGAGTGGTTGGCTGGAATAAACCAACACTTGTTACTCTTCAGCTGAAGTAAGTACAAGGCTGAAGAGTGGTTGGCTGGAATAAACCAACACTTGTTACTCTTCAGCCGAAGTAAGTGCATGGCTGAAGAGTGGTTCGCTGGAATAAACCAACACTTTATACTCCTTAGCCGAAGTAAGTATATCGGCTAAGGAGTGGTTGACTGGTAAGCATAGTTTAAAAAGCCAAAACCGAAATAGAAGTTGGAGTAATAAAAGGCATTACAAAGTACAGACATACATATCAAAACCGAAGTTAGAGTTGAAGCAAATTTCCATTTCATTAAAGATCAAAATAAGTACAAAGCAAGGATCGAAGCCCGGTTACAAAGACGAAATAAGAAAAGAAAAAAAAGTACAAAGTCAAGAAAAGAGTTCTTGTATTTCAGCGTCAAAGGCCGCATCACCATCAACTTGAAAACCGGTTTCAAGGGGAAGATCACGCTCGGTCGCCGGGTTGGTTTCGGTTGGAACCACGGTGTCACTTGGTTGTTCAATAGGTGGGTCCTCTACCATGGGCTCCAACCGAAGTGATGGGCTTGCACCAACAACCGGAATGTCTTCAGGAGCAGAGGAGTCATCAGTGTCTGAGTCCTCCAGAAACTCTTGTTGCAAGGCGTCTGCATACGCCGCAAGGGACTTCGGTATAAAGTAAGCTGGAGGGTCAAAGACCTCGGTCTGTTGATCATGACCGAGCTTCTCCACAGCCACCCTCCAGCCGCACTTGAAGAAAAGCTCCTTGGCGGCGTCGCATTGTTTGACATAGGCATCTTCTGCCTCCTTGTAACCTCGCTTGTACCCCTCCTTTTCGGCCGCCTCTACGCTCTTTTTTAGTTCGCTTATTTCGGTGTCTTTTCTCTTCTCAAGCTTCAACAACTCCCGCAGATACTTGTCCTTCATAACGATGGCTGCTTTCTGCTTCTCCGCTTCAGCCGAG
Source organism: Camellia sinensis (assembly GCF_055761805.1). NCBI lineage: Eukaryota > Viridiplantae > Streptophyta > Magnoliopsida > Ericales > Theaceae > Camellia > Camellia sinensis. Next base: position 40,658,240 of record NC_138961.1, read on the forward strand.
CTAACCAGATCGGCAAGTCGACCGTTCTCTGCTTGAAGCTCGGTCATTTTCCTTTCGGCCTCCTCTAGTTCGGCCGCCTTTGCTTCGGCTTCCGCCATCGCTTGCCTTGTGGTTTTGCGGAGTTCTTGGACTTTCGTATAAGTGATGTTGTTCTTCTGCAAGGCCTGACAAAACGAAGACTTCTCTTAAACCGAAGTAAAAGTTGGAAACTTCAAACAAGAAAAAATGGACAGAGCTACTTACCAAAATCATGGACTTGGATGCAGACCGAATTGACTTCATTTCGGTGTTCAATTGCTTTAAGTGGTGCTCCATGTCCTTGGGGAGGCACACACTTTTGGCCAGGTTGAAGGCCAATTGGTGATCTTTTTCAGCCACGACCGAGTCAGTAGCTTTGATGTCTCGGTCGTTAAAGGTCAGCGGCGGAGCCCACTTCGGAGATTCGGCTCGGTCAGTTTGCTCCGGTTGGGGGGAAGGTTGAGGACTTTGGGGGATGGATTCAACCTCATCGACAAGTTGCTGTTCGGTCGATGTAGATCGGGCGCGCTTGGAAGGGCGAGATGAAGAAGGCCGTTGAGAGGGGAGGGCCACAACGGCAGGCTGCGCCTCGATAGTTGGTGGTACTTCAGCTCTGGTTGTTGCGGTCAGAAGGGCCCTGACTCTGCTTTTCTTTGCCATCTCCTCTTCAGCAGTTAATGGGACAAGTCGTATTTCGGGCAAGGTTGGGTCCGGTTCTGGTGCTTCCTCAAGAAGGAAATCGGTTACTCTTGCTTTTCGGCGACCGCTATACCGATAGGTCGGCTCAAAGTTTAGAAGCTTAGCCCAACTCCTTTCTTGACACCGTAGTGCGGCTCGCAAAATTGCAAGGTTGGGATAGCTATATAGGGAACGGAGGTGGGCGAAATCTGCAAAAAAGAGAAGTGTTAGTTCGGTCAATAGACTAAAAACCGAGATAACATACAAGGAAGAAGACCGAAGTTAAAATTACCAGGCTCTCCCTTTTTCCAATTTATAGGTCGGCCAGGAATTTGGGCTTGAAAATTCTCAAAGTTCCCAGAGACCCAGAAGAAATCATCATCATTAAGATCTTTGTCCGGTGTGTGTTTAACTATCTTCTCTCGGCGGCGGCGAATCCTAAGGTAATAGACCCACCCAGCATCTTTTGAGCCGATGGAGTATTGATGGAAAATTTCGGCCAGGCCAAGGTTCAGTCCGGTTTGGTGGTTCAGTGCGGCTATCCCCATTATAATACGGTATGTATTGGTGGACAGTTGGCTGGGGCATAATCTAGTCTGCCTAAGGAATTCGCAGATCAACGGTTGGACAGGAAACCGTAGTCCGGTTTCTATTATGGATTGAAGGGTAAAAGGGACGAAGCCTTCATTTTCCCAAGGAATAACATCTTTTTTGGCCAACGTCAGATGGACGTCATCAGGAATTTGGTAATCTTTCCTAAATTCGGCCATGCTACCAGGGGTCTCAACTAGATACCTATACTTACCCATCTGATGAATAATTTACTTATAACTTATATCGGTGCAAAAATCGTGCTCAGTAGCTCGGTTGAGCGCACGCAGGAGTGCCTGGGTAACCTAAGTCTGCAAAGTAAAAAACAGAGGGGGTTAAAGCACTGATCAATGGACCGTGCTTCAAGTTAAAAGCAAGGTATAAGAGCCCTACTTCGGCCTCAAAAAGCTGGTTCTATCTCGGTTCATCGAAAGGTTTGGTAGCTCGGTTTGGGCAGGTTGCTCGGTAGACCGGTTTAACATCTAGGGGCAGCTTTCTGAGTTCGGTCTAAAAAACTAAGAAAGCTGGTTTAGCCCCAAGGCCTAAATCGGTTGCAGTATGAATAAAGTTACTTCGGTTAAGCCTCTAGGGGCGGCTTTCTGAGTTCGGTTTAGGAACTAAGAAAGCTTGCTTGGCCCCAAAAGCTTAGTTCGGTTGAAAACCGAGGTTCCTAGTTTGGTATATTCAGACTTCGTTCGGTGATCTTATTTCGGCTAAAGTAAATCAGAAGGTTATTTTTTGAAGCTACTGATTGTCTCTACAAGTTCTAGTTCGGCTATTGACTGAAGTGATCTACCAATATTGGACAAACAGTATCCTAGTTCGGTTGCTATGTGATTTTGGATCTAAGACTGGTTTTTCTACATAATAGTTCATACACACATGAAGTTCTACTGGTTTTTTCATAAAAGTACGGAAGCAAAAGCAGCAAATGGAAGAAAGTGTTGGCAAAAAACATACAAAACAAGATATACAGTTACACAAAACGAATGTAAAAACAAAAACATGAAGGGAAAGTGGATTTGCTTACCAGAATTGAATAAGGAGGGACTGAAGATGAAGACTTTCGCAGTAAAGAAAGAGCACGAACAGCAAGAACACAGAGAGAGAAGATGAAGAAATGACAAAGGTGAAGGGACCTAGCCTCAGGGCGTGTTTTTGTTAGAAAGCCCAAAATTTGGGCGGGACTGTTCAAAATTCACGAAGTACAAAAGACGGCGTGACAGCCGTCGTCAGCCTATCAGAATCTGCCACGTGTCATTGGAATGGGAAGCGTTACAGTCGCTGTGATTGAAGAGACGTTTTGACCGAACAGAGTGAAGCCCGACGTAAAATTAGCTCGGCTGGAGAAGCTAAAGGGTTTTTAGCTCGGCTGGAAAGGCTTAATAAACTTCAGCTCGGTTGGTAGACTGGTAATCCCAATCACGCTGTGCAGATGGAATTAAGGGGCAATTGAGAGGGTAATTTTTGGAGACAATTGGACCGAGCTGTAAGATGGACTTTATGGCCCAAAGTATGAAGAACTCAGTAAAAGGCCGTAATAACATTCCGGCCCAGAAGAAACATAGTTACTCCGGCCCGGAAGAGGTATAGTTACTTCGGTTAGGAGAGGTGTAATTACTTCGGCCCAAGATGGTGTAAAGCTACTCCGGTCTGAAGGTAACTTGGTGTTAGTCCGGTCACACAGTTAGTCCGGTTGCGGTGTATTATTGTTAGATCGGTCGGAGCTTGCTACTCAGAAGCTTGGTCGCAGAACACCATGGTTGAACGGGAGAAAACCGAACTAAGGATAGTTCGGCCTACTCTGTGGCTCAGCATAGCCAGTGTTATTTCGGTCACATAGAAGTTCGGCCATGGAGAAAACCATCCCACTTGGTTTAAGCAGTGGGGGAGGGTGTAAAAGGATAAGCATTATCCTTAGGAGTATGAATCCTAGGAGGACTCTGCATGGAGAAATACAAGTCCAACTAGGATTGTGCCACGGGAAACTTATAAAAGCTCACAAGCATCACCTTGGAGGAGGTAATTGAACATAATTCTTTTTGAGAACATAAAACTTTGTCTATTTGTCAAGCTTACTGACTTAGGCATCGGAGAGGTTTCCGGCACACACCCGCCGGCTAGCTCACGTTTGTGTTTTCAGGTGATAAAGCGACGTCGTACGGAGGAGCGTGGACTTGGTCAACAGGATTATACGAGGAGAATTATTTCCTTCCCGTACAATATATATAATTATATTTTATCTACGTTTCTTTTTTCACAATATGAGGCTTTTGTTGCATGCCTCTATCCAATTATGTTGATAGCAAAAATTAATTTTTGATTGATTAGTATACAATAAATAGAACGTCTTTTAAGTTTAAACAGAAGCGTGAACAAAATGAAAACTCAACAATATTTTTGAATCCTTATTTTGGAAACTAAATATAAATATTTATTAGTTTTTTTGTATTCTAATTATGGACATTTTTCATTTGATTGAAATTCATTTCAAATTTCTTCATCCAATCCAAAATCTAGACTGGAAGACACTATTTACAAATTACATTTTGATGATTCAAACAGTTTATTTTGTCAAATATTTTGCGTATTTCATTTATAAAAAATGTTAGGTCAATTTGATAATTGTAAATTATACAATTTATCACGTTTATCACAAAAAAATAGATGATTTATTTTTAAAATATAATTGTAATCCAATTTTTATTTTATTTTTTTGACAAATGCAATAAATTAAAAAAGTTTCGATTATTGAATCGATCTAATTTTTTATATGAATAAAATAAATAAAATACTCTACAAAATAAATAATTTAAATAATGAAAATAGAATTCATAATAAGTCCCACCGTCGCAAATATGCACACCAACAATGATTTGACGTGTATTCTCACTTGCACTAATATGATACTCCCTCCAATGCTTGTTCTGTCAATCTTTACTCCATAAATAGTGATGAAGAAAGTCAAGACTGTTTTAAAATATAATAATAATTAATAGTTTGAATTTTCATGATTCGAATGACTTGAATGTTTCAAAACGACGTCGTTTTATGGGTAAAATGATGTCGTTTTTGATATATTCGAACAATTTAGGCCACATAAATTCGAGTTACGAAACATTTTTCATTAAAATACTAGAGCAGTGACTCTCTATTTTTTATACGTCTCCATAGTTTGTTTTGTGCGCTCTATTTTAGAGTCCACAATAATAATCTGAACTATTTATGTAACAAAGTCTGTTGCAAAATTTGTTTATGTAAAAAATTAATCTGATCAGATATCACTAAACATATAAATGAAAGATAATTATGAATTTAAATTTCAACCATATATTTTATAAAACAGAATGTAATATATTAATTTTTTTTACTAATATCCAATGAAATTAATTTGTACAAACAATTTTCATTATAAAATTTACAAAATAAACAATTCAAATTATTGTGAGTCTAAAATAAAACCTACAAATTGAAATATGAAGAGATTTAGGATAAGGGCACGAAGATGGTCGATCCGGTGATGGCCCATTTTTCAAGGTGACTTGATGAAAACCTCTCTACCTTATTGGTCTTGTTTGGAAATTTGATTAATTATTGTTAGTTTTTTTGTGTTTGAGATGATTTGTAAAATTTATTATTATTATTTTTTTATTTTTTGTAGTTAAATAGATAGTTATAAGAAAAAATTGATTAATTAATGTGTACGATATGATATTTTGTCTTATTGATTATTTAGTATTTTTTGTCTTTATTAGCTATTTCAACAAAAATAAAAAATAAAAAATTGTGTTTGAGAAGATAATTTTTTGTTAAAATAGCCAACAAAGACAAAATAAGTTCAAATAGTCAATAAGACAAAATGTCACATCTAAATCATAATTATTTTACTTTTTTTCTCACAATCATCAAATCAACGACCAAAAAAAAAGTTCACTAATCATCACAAACACAATTATTTTAACTAGATTAAATTAGTAAAAAAAAATCAACTAAAATAGCTAAATTTCTAAAAGAGTTAGCAATATTATTTTGTCCCTTAAACTATACCTTGATGATTGGCCGAAAATGCAAGACTACCTGATGTAATTTACTCTTTTTTATTTGATTGGAATTCATTTCAATTTACATGATGAGATACACACACCAACAATGACTGGGAGGTGTGTATTGTCACTTCCAATAACATGATACTCCGATGCTTGTTCGTCAATCTCAACTCCTTAAATGGTGAAGTCAAGGCTGCGTTAAACTGCTGGAGCTGATGATGGCCCATTTGTTAAGGTGACAATTGACAAAAGCTCAATTCTACCTTATCGCATTTGTAGTACAGCAATGATTCAGAACACTAATTTTGGTACTCTAATAGGACATTAATGACATGGTAAGGAGGAGAAAAAAAAAAACAAAAACAAATCAAGACCAAAACATTACATCACAGTGACAGTGAGTGAGGGCCTATTGCCAGCTCATTAGAACTAGCTTTAGAGTTCAAAAATTAGAGCTCCAAAACATTTTTCTTTGTAGTGTACACTTTGGAAATTTGGCAGTGAATTATCCAAAACTTAATTATGTCCAATCAAAGAATATCTAGTATGGATATTTTTCTATGTATTTGTTAATGTCTCCATACAATAATATTATTGATATTGTATTGTGAAGTCTAAAACCAAACAAATAAAATAGCACACATGTCAGTGTCCTACCATCAATTAAAAGGAATCAAATAAATTGACACACGCTACCTTACTATCAATTAAAAACATATAAATTATTTAACACACCGGTCAGTACCTGCTATCAATTAAAACAAGCATAAACATTAAAACACCTGCCAGTGCCACTGCTGGGGAAGGGAGTTATACCTTTACTTGTAGTAAGTAAATATGATGAAATTGATGACCTGCAACAAAAGAAAACACGACATGAACTTGAGAGTTAATAAATAAGATAATGCTTAAAGAAATTTAAGATTATGGAGAAAAAGGGAAGAGTATATGTGCTACATGTTGCCTTCTCATCTTAAATATTACATTGAGATATAGTCTTTATTTTGTATGCTAACATATTAGATATTTCAGGAAGTACATCCAAAACATTTCAAGTGTGCATTATAGTAGAAAAAATTTGAGAGAAACATATAAAAGAAACAGAACCTAGTCAATCATTTAAGGCAGTCTTCGATTCACTGGAATGAAAGGAAATGAAATGATCATCACATCAAAATATTTCATCCCATTAAAATATTTCATTCGCATATTTGGTTAGGCTAAAAATATAATGATAAATACATTACAAATAAAATAATCTTTCACCATGATTATTCCATGATAAAGTTTAAGAAATTACCATTTCGTTCCATTTCATCTTATTTTAATGAACCGAATAGAGCATAAGTATTCTTTCTTTCAGTAGAAAGATTCAATGGTGGTATATTTCAATTATAATGAAATGATGAGTACCTAAATCGTTTCAGTTTGGAATGGCGCTATTAAGCATATCAACCAAAAGCTTAGCTTACTATAATAATAATAAAAGGATCAAGACAACACGGACACAAAAGATAACCTAAATATTATGTGAATAAAGATTTGCCAGAGAATTTTAACTATAAAGATGGAAAATTCATTTTAAAAGTGGGGTAAATTCAACATAACATTTTGGTGTGGTAGGTCTTCATCTTTCTTCTTTTCGTACGAGAAAGAAGTTAAGAGAAAAGAAGGAAAAAAAAAAGGGAGATTGCAAACAAGGAGTAATTTTTTGGTGTGGTAGGTCTTCATCTTTCTTCTTTTCTTTGCTTTTGTTCTTTATCCTTACTCTATTATTATTTAGTTCGTTGATGGAGAGGTTGTAGATTTATGTATTTTGTATATATGCATACTGTTAAGAAATCTAAGGAGTTAAATTCATGTATAAAGAATCGGTGTAAATCTTAGTCCAAAAATTCCGCACATAATTGCAAACTTTAAAAATCAAGAAACCATATCAAACGGATGAATTTTAATCTGAAATTTTTACAGTAGATCAATTACATATTGAATTGCATATCTGAATTTTTTCATAATTTTTGGGAGTCAAAATTCATATAAATTGAGGTATCCAAATCTGTCCAGGAAACCAGTCCGAAACAGTAAATTCGGGAGTGTTGTTCTCTTTGGGTATAAATCCAAAAATTATCAAATTAGTGTCATTAGAACCGGTTACGAGTCTAGTTTCATACGTCTTTGGCCTTGCAATGATTGCTCGTGTATATTAAGAGAACCGTCAATTTCTTTAAAGTGCTGCAGAAAATAACCTGTTTGGATATAATAAATTGTAGATAATTATTTTGATAAGAAAATCAAGTGAAACCAATTGGGTTTGAAACTTAGGATATATTAGTTGATATCTGGAGGTTTTTGGAATTTTTCGAATAGCGTGGTGTGGGTTTTGTAATTTTCAAAGTTAGCGAATAGATTGGGAAAATTTGTTTAAAACTTTGTTTTATCTCAAAGTCACATTTAATTAAGTTTCAACCGGAACCCATGTCTTGGGTGATTTTAAACCTTGAAGAACATGAACTTAGGTAATATTTAAGAGTAACGGTGAGTTGGGTTGAGCCGTGTTAGTGCGCTTTAGTTGAGGTTACTTAGTTCCTATTTTCTTAGTATTTTTAAATTAGTTGTGGCTTGTAGTTTTTATACTTGGTTCAGGCCACTAGTTGGACTTTTACACTCTATTCGAGGATTATATTATTTCATTTCAGGTGAGTAGTTTCATGCTACGTATTTTTATAAATGTTCCCCTACCCTGAACTGTTGGAAAATTAAATTGTTGTTTCAAGACTAAACTGTTTTGATAAATTATTATATTATCAATTGAATCAAATTATTTCTGAAACCTGTGTGAACTTGGCATACTGTAAACTATTTGTTTTGGTCTCATGTTTATAATGATGAACCACCATGTTTTGCGAAAACTGATGTGTATTGATTATTGGAACCATGTGTGTATTTAGTCCAGGGAAATTATTCTACTGTGTGTGGTGACTCTGGCCACTAGGGAACAGATCAGGGTTGGGCCGTGATGACTCTAGTGCTCAACGATTGTTAGGAAAAGACCTTTAAAAACAACTAGGTGACCTTCAATCGGATCGTCTTTGAGAAAAGGCCCAAGTGCCACCCTGAGGATGACTCTTAGTTCGGTATTGGATCCAACGGGGCTTATAGCCTTGAGAACTGTGTGGCAGATTATTTGTTTTTCTTGGTATTCAGAAAATTATTGGTGTTCATGTTATAATCTGTTTTAAGTGGAAAATGTCGTTTATCATGTTCTTGCGAGACATGAGTATTTTAAGTGTTGAACTGTGGAACCTTCTTTTTGAAACAGATTGTATTTACCAAACTGTATGCCAATCTAGTTTCTGTGATATATATCTTATTTTGGAATTGAACCATGTTTTCAAAACTGTATTTACTATCCATGTTGCTACTCACTAAGCTATCAGCTGACTTAGTTGTTTACCATTTCCAGGTGTTAGAAGGACTTAGAGTGGACTCATGGCGTAGCGGAGACTCAATTGCATGGACCTCTAGGGCATTCCTTTAGTTTAGAGTGTATGTCAAGTTTGTGCATATTTATATTTATTCTTATCGAAGTTCATTTAGGATTATTTTTGATATGTGGGTTGTTTATATCCCATAAGTTTGGATGGTTTTTTATTACGGTTGATTTTGCCGTTTATAATTGTGACATGTCTGGATTGAGTTTTGGTTATTTATTATTGGACTATTGTTCAGTTGTTCAATGTGATTGGATTCGTGTTTAGGCTTACGTGTGCCTTGGGCTAAGTCCCTGTGGGCCACAGCCGGTCATGCCCGGATTTGGGGTGTGACACTTATCTTTGCAGATTTACGGGGCAAAACTCATTTCTTCGTTGGATCTCTACAATCCACGTGAGAGGATTTTCCAGATCTCACAATTGGCGCCGTCTATGAGAATCGTCTGAAAGAGTTCAATAAAGTAAATAGCAAACATGTTATTGTAAGTAAAAATTCAACAACACTTTGATGGTTGAAGCATCACGAGCTATGGCTAGGCTTTGAATTTTCTCTTTGATTAATATTATTTTAAAATTATTGTAAAACCAGTTCTTGAATTGTATATACATTTGTCTGTGCTTACAAACTCTATGGAAACTTTTGTTCATGGTAAATCTTGATGAAAAGTTTTAAAATAAAACAGAGTTCATGAATTTACTTTTACTTTTGCATCTTCATTTTCTCTCTCTAAGAATGGGTTTCACACTTTTGTTTGTGAGAGTTTCTTTTTGGCATTATAAAAAGGGTTGCTCAGCCAAATCCACCCCTAATATTGTTTCTTTATTTATTGCCTTACATATACCTATGCTAAAAATTTCTGTGGAATCCAAAGGTTGGGTTCACTTTTTCTCTCTCTAGAAGAATTCCCAACAAGAGAAGGTGACAAAGATAGGGCCATGAGTTATTAAAAATAATAATAATTAATAATAATTTAGGGATAGTCGGCTACTTATGAGGCAATATATATATATATATATATATACATCTAAATCCAAAAAGTTTGATCTGAAGGCAACTTCAACAAAATCCTTGTGATCATAAGCTCACAAACGCAAGATTCGGCTATCACAACTACGCTTACTCGGCAATATCTAAGAGTTGAATAACATCAATAACGCCAATAAAGGCACTGCATTGCACTTTTCAGCTACCACCTCACCAAGAAAATAAGCTCTCGTCCATTTTCCTCGACACCAACGGAACTATCAACTATCGACAATGGTTATTCGGCACATCCACGCATGGACCTTTGCATTAATCGGCAACTATTCTGCGTGAACCGGCCTTTGGAACATCCATGTATTCCGATGTCATCATCGTTCAATGACAACCTCAGCTACCATTTATTAATTCGACACTCAAACCATGTCCAACACCTTTCTGAACTACAATGCCGAGAAGATGACAACACCAAAACACCAAATTACATCAATAAAGCCCAACGATGACTTAGGCAACATTATTACTTAGCAACACAGGTCAATTGGCAATGCCTAGTAGCTACCAACTTGAATACGCAGTTGCTTAACTATTTTTTGACACTTGACACCACAGCTCCGTCAAGCTCATCGGCAATGATAATTGTCATGAACAGTGCAAGTGTATATCTTTAATCATGTTGGCTACAATTGCGATGCCGAGAATAAATTTAGTCATTCTCTTTTTGGAGTCACATCTCGACAACATGCTCCACAGCATTGGACATTCTCAACAAAAAAAATATAAATAAATAAACTGTAATTATTAATTCATCTATCTCTTCAGCAAAAATCTCATGATTTAATTCTCGGAAGTACAACAATATTGCTCAGCACTACTATCTCGGCATAGAACTAGTACCTCGTCTTCAAATTTGTCAAGATTTTGGAGGTACCGAAATCAACATCTGAATGTACCAGAAGGTTCGTGTCGACTTGAAGAGTCCAGACCCACCAAACAAAAGAGCGAAAAATTAACCGACGTCCGCCGATAGTTGCGTAACAAACCAAATTTTCAAAAAATTGAAAATTCTGAAGTTATCGAAATCAAGTTTTGCATGTGTGAAGTACTCATTGAGACGAGTCCAACACATAATCGAACTTAAAACAAAGAAGATATAGGGTCTCAAAGTCACTATTTCAAATCTAAGGCATTCTGCCTTTCACAATGTGTTGCATAAAGAAGATGACATAAGGATTTATTGTGCGCTTCTCGGCACAAAGTGTACCGTTACATCTTACCACGTTCGGCTTAATCGGATGGTCCGATTTCGAGGATGCCTACCCTATAGTTTTTCGTCCTATAGATTCTATTTTTGGAGTCCAATTTTGCCAATTTTGAGCATTGGGATCCTCGAACCGACAAATCGAGGATGTTAAATGATATATCAACTGTCAGATCATGTCTGATCGGCATGCAATTTCAACTGCAATCTCATGAAGCTAGGTCACAATCATCCATCTTTGCCGATCCTTCATTCATCACCTTAGCCATATACCGCCAACTAGGGAAGGACGCACAACTTTGATTTCTTTTACTTTTGGCTCTGCAACATGAAATCTATGCTGTTTGAGGTCCAATCACAACATTCCAATAGTCGTTTCCAGTTATTTGGAGCATTCCGAACACATCTGTATGGTTTGATTTTGCAAATTTCATACCTAAAATTTGCAGATTTCAACAACTAACAAATATTTGGTGACTTCCCAGCCACCTGACAGCCCGAATCATTTCTCCCCAATGCTCGAATCATTTTAGCTAGAGTCCATTTCAAATTTCTTCCGAATAACAAATTTCATTTGAAAATAAAAGGGCAAATATATGTTCTATACAATGCAGGATTGGCTTACTCTGACTCAACACAACCACGATAAATACTAGCTCAAAGGCAAGAAATCAACTCAACAATCTACTTCAACTTGCTCCACTTGGCAATTCCTTACAACGGAGCGATACTATTTTTTAATGCTCTACCATTGGAGTAAGTTTTTCAGCTTTCTATTTTTTTTGTGCCTAACAAGTCTACATTATTTGGTACAGGCAATCAAAGACACGGGATGTATTATTCATAATCCTTGCAATGTCAAAAATTGATCGGCATGAAAATCCATCACTTAAGCCTCTGAATTCGAAGTGCTCTTCTTGCTCGACACAAAAAACAACACCTAAGCCTCCGAATTCGGAGTGTTGTCCGTGCTTGGCACAAATCGCCATCAGTAAAGCCTTCGAATATGGAGAGCTCTTCATGTTCGACACGAAGAAAAATCACTTTAGCCTCCAAATTCAGAGCGCTTTTCTTGCTCGGCACGAAGAGCCATCACCTAAGCCTTCGAATTCAGAGCGCTCTTCGTGCTCGGCATGAAGCACCATTAGTAAAGCCTTCGAATTCGGAGAGCTCTCCGTGTTCGATATGAAGAGCCATCACCTAAGCCTCCGAATTTGAAGCGCTCTTCGTGCCCAGCATGAAGCGCCATCAATAAAGCCTCAAAATTCAGAGCGCTCTTCATGCACAAAGCGCCATCATTAAAGCTGTAACAACCCCAACCTCTGATTAACGCTAATCCATGATGAATTATGCCTAATTAGAAATTTAGTTGAATCTTGAATTAACTACATGTGTGTATGCGTTGCATTGTTGTGTTTATATCTGTTAGGCATAGAAAGATCTGTTCACGATTTAGTTTCGATTTGCGAATTGAAAGTCCTATTGGCATTCGAATCAGAAATTGACTTGATTTATGTGCTAGTTAGAATTTATAGAATTTAATGGTAGGCTTAATTAAAATTCGGTTTAGGACGACTAAATTTGATTAAAATAATGTTATTTGTTTTATTTTGTCAATTACCACTTATTAGGCCTTTTGACCCCACTAAGTTGCCTTTCTCATTTTCATTCCCTCCAACTGATGCAAAAGACGGGGGAGAGAGAGAGAGAGTTGAGAGATTTGGGTCCTAGTTCAAGAATTGACTTCACAAGGGGGGAATTGGCTAGAAGATTGAAGATAATTTGAAGCTTTGAGTTGGGATCACACTTGTAATCAACTTTAGGTAAGAATGTTAGTCTCTAGCCTTGTAATTTAGTTGATTAATGCTTGAAATCAGTTATGTAGGCGAATTAACATGTGAATTGAATTAAAGGTTGGGAATTAAGAATGAACTCATGCATGCATGCATGTTTCATGGCATTTTAGAGATTTATTTCAAGAATTCCTTCATGCATGTGTTGAGTCTATTCTGATTTTGGAAACACAATGAGTTTCATGTGATTTGGTAGCATTTGATCATGTTTTGAAGAGCCTTAGCGCAAAAATGTACTTGCATGTGATGTTCATCAATTGATTTTGAATTTAAGTTGCGTTCGTGCAAAATTGATATGCTTTTGGGCCATGATTTCTTGAAATGATCTTTCAAACATGTTGTTCTATGAGTTATTAAGTGTTTTCCAAAGTTTTGGGCCTAGAAAATTGAGTTTGATGCTTCAAAGGTCAAAATTGAGCTTGGTGATCAAATTTGGAATTTCCAGAAATTTGATCCACGCTCGAGCGTGGGACTTTACGCTCGAGCATGAACTCTGAGTACGTGCACTCCACTCGAGCGTAGAAGTCTACGCTCGAGCGTGAAATACATATACCCAGAAGTTCTTGTGTTTTGCAGTCCGCTCAAGCGAGGTAATCCACGCTCGAGCGAGGTTCTGAGTCTCATGTTCGAGCGTAGATCGAGCGCCCGTCGAGCGTGAAAATCATGCATCCAGCACTTTTTCATGAGTTTACAGTACGCTCGAGCGAGGAGATTCACGCTCAAGCGAAGCTTCATTGTCTGCATGTCTGCTCGAGCGAGGGAAGCCACGCTCGAGCGTGGACCTTATTTTCAGCAAATCTTGAGACATGTTTTCCAATGCATTCTTGCATCCTCATTCCATCCTAGGCATTTCTAAGCCATGTTTAAGACTTCAAAATGAAGATTAAGGGGTTAGAAACACACTAAGAGCAAACAACATAAGTTATGTACAATTCGAACGTGTGTTTCAAATGTGTGTTCGTATGTGTGTTCGTATGTGTGTTCATGTAGGTCACGCGCCTCAGAACAAGTGAAGGGCCGCCTTACCATCTAGTTAGGGCTACCAATCATCTGTGAGTAATAACATTGTAAAGTTATGCTTAATGTTAAGTATTTTCTGAGTATTATTGTAACAAGCCCGCGAGGGGACCTCGCTACAGTTCGGACTCGATTTGTGTCACAGTTCTTAATCTGAACCAAAGAGTCCAAATCCGACAAATCGTTTTGACAAACAGATTTTTTTGAAAAGAAGTGCCAAACATGGACTGCTTTGCCAGATACAGAGTCGCCACCTAAATATTTTTTAATGGAGAAATTTAGGAAACCCTGACTCGGTGCCAAAGGCCACGTGTCCGTTATTGCCAAAGTTGCCTCGGCTTGGGAGCTTGGGTACGAATGGGGAAGGTCAGCTATGAGCACCCCCTCTCGCCCGATCCGAAGATCGGCCTCTACTAATCGTGATATCTTTTTTTGAAAACGTTATGTGTTCTTATTCCATTTATTAGCCTAGAATTACTATGTTATGCGCACAACACATAAGTATAGACTAGATTGCCTAATTTGGAAATAAGCATTGCATATCCGTTTGTCTTGAAAAATACTTTGGAATTTGCTACTCGCAAGTAGGCTAAAATACGGATTTCAACGAGTTTTTCCAACTCAAACAATCCCAACTTCACCCACAGGAATTCAAACAGTTTATCACATAAGCATCTAGCCACATGGTAAACATACTGTCATGATAGCATTCACACGCATGCGATATGCTAAAGCAGGAAAGTACTTACATTGTATTCCGTGCCAAAACAAAGAACTCGTTAGTAATCAATGCATGATCCAAGTCCAGATTTAAATGTCTAATGCAACACATACAGGATGCATTTAGAATAGGCTCAGCTAACCTAAACATGGCATGTGAAATGCAGTCAATTGATGCACGTATTCAATTTGGAGTTGAAGTACAAATGCAGTTAGCATGATATACCGAGCCCGATGTATGCAAGACAAATGTATGGATGCACGCATGCATAGCATAAGGTATGCTAATTTTAAATATGCCCTAATCTACCATCATATGCAGGTAAATAAAAGGGAAGAAAGACGTGAGGTTGGAAGACATACACACACTCACGCACACTTATTACACAATTGCCCTCACTCGGAGGGACCAAATAAATATTACAAATTAACTAACTCGCGAGCTAATTAATTATTACAAATTACCTAATTAGTTAACAAACTAACTAAGCTAGGAAAAATAGTAAACCGCCTCGGGAAGAGAGCTCGATGCAAATGCATGCTCGGTCCTGCTCGAAAGTGCACCGCCATGCCTAGGCTGCCTCTGTTTTCCTTGATATACTCCTCTGGAGACTTCCAAAGTCTCAGGACTGCTTCCTTGGACATTGGGGGACACCACCGGCTGAATGGGATTGCCACCGGCAATGGCATGTGGTCACCGGCCATTGGTGAGGCTATCGGCCGAGGGAGGATTGCCGGTCGGCACTTGGCACTGCCGGTCGGCAGAGAGTTCCTGCAGAATCTGCAATTGACAGCAACAGAGGGCAAGGCAGAGCATGGCACTACAATTCAAGCCATATATGAACCAAACATGTTCCTTATCATGGTAATGACTCAAAGGAGCATGCTCCTTGGTTCTCGGACCATCAATCGCGCATTTCAATGCGTGATGGCCCAAGAGACCAAGTTATGCATTTCCATGTCAAATGAAATGCAATGCACACAATCAAACCAATGGGGATTTAACCTCTATCATGGATAGTCAAGAGGCCAAGTATGCATGCCAATGCAATGCAACCTAAGCATGTTAACCAGGCATGCAACATGAGCATGCAAGCAAGTGATGTACACTAGGTACACAAACTATGCAAACAAGCAAACAAGCATGCAAGGCATGAGGTAGTACAACCAACAAGCATGCAAGGCACAATGTGGGTGTTTAAGCATGTAAACAAACATGTGACTTCATTCAATCATGCAAGTTCAATTATTCTACAACTCACCAATATGCTACAACATACAAGGAGTACATGCAACAAACAAAGAGATGGACTTAAACATGATTTGGGCAACTCTAAATAGGCCCAAAACAGTGGCCATAGTGCTATGAAATGAGGGCTAGATGACATGCAAACATGCATGCACACAAGGACCAACACTTAAGCATAAAAAGGCAACTCTCAAGCAAGCTTGAAAGAGGCATTACATGGACTAATGACATGCAAGGTAAGCATTGAAAATCATGTTACAAAGGGTGTTAAGCCAATTAAACAAGACAAACAAGGCATGCAAACAAAGCCAAAAACCCAAGGCAAGCCAAGAGGCTTAAACCAAGACTAAATCAACCAAGCCTCACAAGGCTAAGAGGACTCAAAATAGGTCTAGTGCAAACCTAAACAACATCCAAGGGACACCTAGATGGCATCTAAATGGCTCAAAATCAAAAAGCATGCACAATGACCAAAACATGGAGCATGCAAGACAAGCTTCCAAAGCTTCAAAGAGGCGTCCAAAGCAAGCATACAAACATGTCAAAGGGACTGAAATTATGCTATGAATGATGCCAAATGATTAGAATAAAGCAAGTAGTGCATGCTACATACTCACACACTTGAGGCCAACAAGCCAAAATGCAAAGGGGGCATATAATGCATGCCATGGCCGACCCAAACAACTATGGACAGACCTCTAGCATGGCAAAATAAGCACACAAGCTTCACAAAACTAGACCTAAAACATGCTCGAACGACGGTTTACAACCTAAGGCATGTTAAGGCATAAACATGGCATTACAAGGTAGGTATGCTAAGCATGCATGGTGTACCAAAACCAATCAAAAACAGAGGCATATTATGACATAATAAGCACAAAAAGCAGCCAAGGCATGGTCAACATGAAGCTTAGCTAGGTGCTCCCTCAAGAGGCCAAAAATGGTCCTTTTTAAGGACAACAAGGAGAGGGGGTGGCCCTCTCCTCCCTAGGACCTCAAGGCACCATCCTCACCTCTGAAATCCCTCAAGATTTCAGTGGTGAGGAGGCCCAAACACCAAGGTCCCGGAGCTCACTCAAAATAGCACAAAATGGGGCCTTTCAAGGCCTAAGAGGGGTCAAACTCCTCCAAACCACAAAACACTCTAAACAAACTATTTAGAGGGCCTAAAAACAGAACTTTTTTACGTTATACACTAAGCACAAAAACAGTACGAAGATGGGTAAAAATATAATGCAAAAATGGGAAATAAAAGGGCAAGTTCTTACCCTTGAAGACCCTCTTCAAAAATGGTGGACCAGCTGCTCCTCCAAGCTCAAATCCACCCAAGAACCTCAAGAACAACATCAAGAACAACCTCCTAGAACCTCAGTAGCTAAGGGAAGGTGAAATACTATGTGTTTGTGTGCAATAGTAAGACACAAATGCACCTAGACACACACAAGAGAGAAAAAGGGAGAGAGAATGTGTATCAAACCCTAACCCTAAAACCAGAGCTCTCCTCTGTGTTTTTTATCTCTAAAATGTCTAACCTAGAACAAGGAGAAGAGCTCTCCTCTTATAGAAGTCCTCCTTTGCAAAGCTTCTCGAACAAGCTTCTTAGAGGGAAATCCCTCCATACACGTGTATGGAGGGAAGCAGAGTTGGTGCCAGCTATCACAGCTGGCACAAAATATCTACAAAAAGTAGATGAACAGTAGTCGACTGCTCAAAATTTCCATTTTGACAAAATGGAGTGCCGACCGGCAACAAACAATGCCGACCGGCAATATACATTGCCGATGGCAACAAAACATCAGCCGGTGGCCTACAGCCCTGACCGGTGATGTGTGGGGATGCCTCACAAGGCATTCCCTGCCCCCTCCAAGGCAAAACACAAGTGTTTGGTGCAAAACCAGACACTAAACAGTCAAGTCGAGAGATCCTGAGGCAAGGCGCGCAAGCCGAGACCTCCGGGAACTCAAGATGAACACAAACATTGATGATCACCGAGTGTTCCGACGGTGACGTCCAAGTCTTGAGGACGGTCAAAAATGGGGTGTCTACAGTTGCCCCTCTTTGACAGAACTCGAAAGTCATAACAATGACGGGAGTGAATGTCAAAGTCCAGAGACGACCCATTTTTGACATGGCCGAAGACTTAGACAAACATGCAAGACAAACAAGGTATGCGCCCGAAGGTAGGGGCAAAATGCAAGACAATGCACAGAGCCGGACATAACTTATGATCATGCAAAGAAAGCTGTAATGAAGCATACATGCGACAATTTTAAGTTAGCATACACCGAACTATGCAGAAAGGATGTAAGAGAATTATGTAATTCTCGATACGTCTCACTCGGAGGATACAATACCTGTGCGGCTCGTCTGGTTCCACCAGCTGCAAATGAACCGTACATACAATATCGTTCCTGCAAAGAAAATAACTCAACAGGTACAATATCGTTAGCAACATGCATGACAATGCAAAAGTGGATGCGAAATGATATGCAATGTATACAAAACAAATGTATAAACAATGCAAATGAAGATGCAAAGTAATTGAAACAATGCAAACTATATGCAAAGCAATTGAATCATGATCCGATCACGAGCGGTTCGAAACCATACCTATGTCAAATAGATTGATGGAGGTAACAAGTCTGTCTACTGTAGAACGGTCAACTGAACTATGAGTAATGTAGACAGACGCAAGAACGAGTATTGGGGGGGGGATTGACACAAGTGGGGAAACGACCCGCTGGGGAAAGGACTACGATCCTCATGCTGGATGCGACAATTACACTACAATGTAATATATGCTGGGGAAATGGCAATGGATATGGCACGCGGGCCAAACCAAGTCTTGCCTAGGCAAGGCATGTATGCATACAAGCCATGTTTAACATAGAACGCTCTACTGAACTATGCTTCGACACAAGAAGTATGGGCACATACCAGACCAAGTTCAACATGGCAAGGCGCAAGCCATAAATGGAAGGTGATGCAATGAATGCATGCAAGCTACAATGCAATGGATATGGCACGCGGGCCAAACCAAATCTTGCCTAGGAAAGGCATGTACGCATACGAGCCATGTCTAACACAGAAAAGGTGCCGCAACCCTCAAACCAACATACCAGCGTGGAATAGGTGCGTACACATACAGAACTGTGCTTTAACGTGAAAAGTAAGGGCACATACCAGACCAAGCTCAACCTGGAAAGGCGCAAGCCATAGGCGAAAGGTGATGCAATGGATGCATGCAAACTACAATGTAATATCTACAAATATGCAATGGAATGGATATTTACAAACATGCATGACAATGCAGTATGATGCGACCTGCTGGGGAAAATGCAATGGATGCATGCAAGCTACAATGGAAATGCATGACAATGCATGTTTATTTTCTACAATGCAAAATTGCCCATGTATGCATGATAAGGCATTATGATGCAACGGCTATGATTGCAGCTTTCCCTATCTTACCAACAGGGCGATATACTAGGTTGGTTCAGTATCCAGAACTGAGGCGCAGACATGCTGCCTCAATCTATGGGGCTTCCATACAGATTTCAAGCCGAGGATACACCCTTGGGTATTCAAACCAGACTTTAGTCTCGGAACTCCCGAACCTTTGCGTTCTAGGCATAAGCCGTTCGAACTCTAGTTTCCACCGTCCCAGTTGGTCTTCTAGGAACTCACCGCAAACATAGGTAGGTGGCTTTACCAGACCACCGAAAGTCGTTCGGGCACGACAAACACCGAAGGACTCGCACCTTCAGAGGATTTAGAGTCTCCTAGACCGTGATGCAAAATGTATGCATGACAATGCATGTTTTTGTTTGTTGTTTGTTTTTGGAATGCAAATGCATGATGATGCATGATGCATGGAATGCGCGACAACACGCGGCTTAAGATCCATGACAATGTAAATGGGCTGTGCACATCAATGCACCAAAGGTCTTGCACCTTCCAAGGATTTAAGGCCTCCTAGACCGTGCGTATTTAAGGTCTCGCCAGACCATGTATATTGCACAAGAAATGCATAACAATGCAAGTGAACTCGAAATGCGCAACGACGTGCGGCTTCAAATACATGTATGATGCAATTTATCAAAAGTCATTCGGGCACGACAAACACCGAAGGACTTGCACCTTCAGAGGATTTAGGGTCTCCTAGACCGTGCGTATTTAAGGTCTCGCCAGACCGTCAAGTGCACAAGACAGTGCGAATGATACAAAAATACAACGTGCACAAGACAGTGTGATGCAGAGTGAATGCACAAAACAGTGCTAAACAGATGCACAAAATAGTGCGATGCTAAAGATGTACAAAACAGTACAAGCAGGGTGAATGCACAAAACAGTGCGATACAGATAAGGTGCGCAAGATAGCGCGATGCAATGCACTAACAAGTGTGGAGAAGTGCGCAAAATAGCGCGAATGAATGTAATGCACAGGACAGTGCGATGCGCAAAATAACGCGAACGAATGCATGCGAAAATGCAATGAGATGCGCAAAATAGCGCGATGCGTTTAGACGACGCGAGTGCACAAGACAGTGCGATGCGCAAGATAGCGCGATGGAATGCATGCAAAATGCAATGAGATGGAATGCATGAAAAATGCAATGAGATGCGAAAAATAGCGCGATGCGTTAGACAACGCGAGTGCACAAGACAGCGCGATGCGCAAGATAGCGCGATGGAATGCATGCAAAGTGCAATGAGATGCGCAAAATAGCGCGATGCGTTTAGACGACACGAGTGCACAAGACAGTGCGATGCGCAAGATAGCGCGATGGAATGCATGCAAAATGCAATGGGATGCGCAAAATAGCGCGATGCGTTAGACAACGCGAGTGCACAAGACAGTGCTATTGAAATGCGATGCACAAGACAGTGCGATTGATATGCGATATTCTTGGGGCAACTTTTGAGTTTTGTAAAAGCCAAAAGGATACGAAAAGGATACACCTTGCACGAATTCGAGTGCCACGCACAGAAGACACGACCCGAGGTCAAAACGGGGGCCGGTTGAGCGTCGGAAATGCACTGTTTTGCACTGTTTTGAGCACTAGAGGCCCTGGACCCCACAAATAACTCAAACAAGGGTGTAGGAGGCTCCAAAATCACTGTAGGAGACCACCGGATGTCCACCGGCCATCAGAATGTATCACCGGCCGTCCACCGGCCATCATACAACTCCACCGGTACAATATTTTGCCGACCGGCAAAGAGTTCCTGTGTCGGGACAGTTCTGTCATTTCGGCACGGGTCTTTTAAAATGGGGTTTCTAACCCTATTTTTTCACTTCTCCTTTGGTCGAAAATTGCCCCCCTCTCTCTCTAGAGTGTTTTCTTCCCTCGATTCTCGCCTTTTCTTGCGTTTTAGCTCCCGTTTCGTCATTCGATTCGCGATCTCCTTCGCGTTTCGGACATTTTCAACCGAACAAAACTTTGTTTCGGTGTTTATTTCTTGATTTTCACCACTCGGGGCTTGTTTCCCTCGAGTTTTCCTCGATACCCATGCCTTTTCCGTATTCTGGCTTTTCCGGCCTTTTCCGGCCCTCTCGGGGTTTGACTTTTCATTGACTTTTTGCCTTCTCACCCGTTTTTTCATCTTCCGGTCATTTTCACGCCCCCTTCGAGATGGCGGACGATCTTCCACAGGGCGGAGCCCCTCCTGAGCACGAGATGGACCCCGAGGTCGAGCCCCTGCCACTCCGTGTCCGGCCGTTCGATCTGGAGACTACAGGCCCGCAGTTCACGTGATGCTCCCCGACGGACTACGCCAGTTCAGGAGCTTTGATAGGCACGTGCCTCCCGAGCTACTACTGCGTGAGCCCACCTCCCACCTGTCCTTCAGCGCTTCCGAGGTAACTTTATTTCTCTGCTTTACTTTCTGCAATGTAGGATGCAAAACTGCCGTAGCTAGTTATGCTCTTTAACTGCTTAATTCTGATATACTGTACTGTAGTTGATCGTAGACATACGTGCCACTGATATCTGTTTGAGACTGACACATGCACACACACTGCACTAGCTTTGAATCACCCGAACACATGGTGAACACTGTATTTCACTGCATACACACTGGTACCCGGTATCGGCTTGAGTCTGAAAACATGCACGCATGCTACGTTTGCACTGAACCATTCGAACGTACTGACACATCACACGTTGTAGTTCACTGTAAGCACACTGGCACCCGGTATCTGTTTGGACCTGTTAAAACTTGCACGCATGCTACATCTGCCCTGAACCACTCGAACACGCAGACACATCACACGTTGTAGTTCACTGTAAGCACACCGGCACCCGGTATTTACTTGAGTCTGAAGACATGCACACATGCTGTGTACCTATATGCTCCTTAGAACTGCATTTTGAATATTGCCTTGCAACTGTTGTTTTTCACTACAAGGAGATTCCTATACCATCCGCGGGTATGGGAACACCGGCGCTCAGGACTGGTACCTCGAGCTACCAGATGCGGTTCGTGACATTATCGACGAGGCCGGCTTTGGCATCTTCTGCAGGGGGCTCTTTCGGCTGACTACCTGCAGGCCCTTGCTCGCTACTCTGGCGGAGAGGTGGTGGGATACCACCAATTCCTTCCACTTCTCCGTCGCAGGGGACATGACGATGACCAATTACGACTTCTCGATGCTTACTGGCATTGGGGTAGGGGGTGATCCGATCCCCTTTGACCCGGATATGGACGAGTGGGACGCTGCCCAGCTATACCTACTCGGTACTCAGCCTCCCCTCGCTCGAGCGGGGTTTGTTAGGTATTCATGGTTTGAGAGCCACTTTCGGGTCCAGCTGGCCTTGGCAGAGGAGGCGCAGATGTCTCCAGAGGAGGTGGACCAGTATGCTCGGGGCTTCATCATGTTCCTCTTCGGGACGACTATCTTCGCCGATCGGGCGAACACCGTGCCCTTGTGCCTGCTGAGCGCGCTGGTGGACGTCAGGCAGATCCGCCATTACGACTGGGGTGGCGCCGCTCTGGCCACTTTGTATGGTTACATGAGCTCCTCTTCCCGCCTCAGCGGACAGCTCCTTGGTGGCTACTGGCGAGCCTGGGGGGTACGTCTTCTTCCCTTTTTACATTTCTGCTTTCTGTTTTCTGTATTCTACACACTGCACATATACTGTACACTGCCCCACACTGACTGTACACTGCACACCCGGCACACATATACTCTGCTTTACATTGATTGCACACTGCACACCTTGCACACTCATGCACAATACACTGCACAAAACACGGTTCTGTTATTTCGGCTTTATTCTGTATTCTACCTTATCTGATAGTCATACTGATATCTGTTCTGCAGTTGTGGGTGTACGCCTACTTTCCTAGGCTTGCCCCAGTGCCTGTTGAGGAGATCATGCTCGGCGTCCCCTTCTCCCATCGCTTCGATGTGCGATGCGTACGGAGACCACGAGAGTCTCTCGTTTTCTTCCGCCGATACTTCGACACCATCACCGCAGCGGAGGTATGTTCAACTTAAGATTTTATTTTTTGCTTTGCTTAGCACTGTATGTTTTTAATAATAGTAGATAATAAATTGCATTTCATTTTCAGATCACCTGGCAGCCCTAGGCTCCATTGCCGGCCGTGGTGAGGAACCATTATGAGGGCTCAGGGGAGACTGCCCGTTGCCAAATTTTGCTGGAGGGCCCGGTCTGTCGGGCTTGGTACCTGGGCGAGCGCTTCTTGCGCCAGACCCTAGGTTTACCGGGGCAGATAGTGCCGGGTCCGCCTCCTGGCCATATGAGAGACACAGAGAGATTCACCGCCCGGGAGATGAGGGAGTACACCACCGGCTGGGGTGAGGAGCATCATCGAGGCAAGGGCGACTACGCAGAGTACGTCCGGACCTATATCATGCGACCCTTGAGCGGTGGTCGCCAAGCTCAGGAAGAGAGGCCAGCGGCGCCGGCAGCTGGAGCGGGAGTTGGAGCTGGAGCGGGCACATCGAGGAGGGCTCGAGGGCATGGCAGGAGCGGAGCTCGGGGGGGACAGGGGACTGGCTGGCCCGCCCTGCCCACTACACTATCATATAGAGGGCAGGATGGGGCGATCTACCAGATCCCCTTTGCTCCTCCCCCGGCTGGTCATGAGTTAGGCATCCCCGACTTACCTCCGGTATGTATTACTTCATTCTGCATCTTGCATCTAGCATTTCATTTCAGTTTATTTGATATTCCGCGGAATATTGATGTATCTTATATTCTTGCAGGCGTCCTCCGGGTACACCCGGCAGTCCGTGGAGCTGAACGCCTCCATGATGGGGATGCTGCAGCGGACCTTTGACCTCCTGGCCCTTTATAGTATTCCGGTATGTTCTTCTGACAATGGCCTCAAACCATTCACACACTGCTTCACGTAATCTGATGCATGGCACAACATCTGACACACGGATCTCACAGCATCTGATACACTGCATATACTGCATTCTGTACTGTATTCTGTAACTGCCCACAGCATTCACACACTGTATACTGCATTCTGCACTGATAAACTGCTCACAGGATTCTCACACTGTACCCATACACT
Source organism: Camellia sinensis (assembly GCF_055761805.1). Taxonomy (NCBI): domain Eukaryota; kingdom Viridiplantae; phylum Streptophyta; class Magnoliopsida; order Ericales; family Theaceae; genus Camellia; species Camellia sinensis. The sequence continues at coordinate 40,682,699 of NC_138961.1, forward strand.
GCATTCTGCACTGATACACTGCTCACAACATTCTGACACTGTACTTACACACTGCATTCTGCACTGATACACTACTCACAGCATTCTCACACTGTATACTGCATTCTGCACTGATAAACTGCTCACAGCATTCTCATGTATTTGCCTCTTGTGATTTTCAGTCTCCCTTCCAGATCCCTCCGGTGGGCGGCGCTCCAACTGGGCCTTCTATTCCTGCTCGGGGAGGGCGTGGAGACACTGCACGTCCCCGTACCAGGGGAGGGCGTACTCACATCGGGAGTAGTTCTCGGGTGCCGACCCCTGATGATGACGACGACGACGATGAGTCCGAGGCAGAGGCAGAGGCCGGGTCATCTGAGGAGGCTGGAGATGATTCAGACTCAGGCTCAGACGGCGACACTGACGATGCTTCTGGACCTTCGTCCAGGAAGAGGGCGAGGGCAGACCCCCGGGCCCGAGACTACTGAGGATGACCCAGATTGCTGCTTTTCTTCTTCTTTTGTACCTTTTTTCTTTGTTTTCTCTTTCTTCTTCTTCGTTTTTTTTTCTTTGCTGGTAGATAGATTACCTTGTACTGCCGTAGGCAGATTTTTATTTTCCTCAAAACTTTGTACTTAAAAAAAAGATTATGAAATGAACAAACTTTTTGTTTAAAAAGTGTTACATTTACATATCTTATGTATTGCATCGCATCTCATCATGTTACACCTCAATGTAAATGGAATTGATCTGTGTTCTGAATGTTGAACACTTGCATTAATAACAAGATAACCAAACCAAGTAACAGCAAAGCAACCCACACAAACCAATGCTTAACGTGAACACACGGCCCCGTACTCTGCTGAGGATTAATCTGCATACAGCCCATAACCCAACACTTGGTTTATTTTGCACACGGAAAACTTTAAACAAAACGGCCCAATCTGACAAGATGGCCTTCAAAGGTGAAACCGGCTAGGGTTGAAACATGTTCGGATGCCCCGACTTTTCCCTTCCTTCTTTTGGTTCATCCAAATGTAGAGAATGGCACAGCATTTCGAGCATAAACAATTTTTCAAAATTAAATAAGGGTTTTCAACCGGGGTATCGAGCCTACAACTGAACACAGCGGGAAAGACTCAACAAAGGTACACGACTTAAACACAACGAGAAACGCTCGGAAGAGACCTAAAACAAAGGTTGAGGTAAACAAAACAAAAGACACGACTTACAGACACGTTAACGAAGACGGGGGACCTTAGATCACGAGGAGCCAGTTTCTCTGGATATTGTTTCCCACCCTCTTCTCATTTGTGATTCTCACATCACTCGGCCCTCAGGCTCGAGTTTTTTTTTTCTCAAAACCCTTTTTCTTACTTTTCTCTCAACTTACACCTCTCTATTCTTTATTCTCTCATTTTTCGTCCCTCCCCAAGGTGATTAATGGATGAATAGGAAGTTGCGGGTTCACGTTCGATGCCATTAGCTCACAGCTATTTCTTCTGGTGGGTAGAGTGCCCTCCTGGCAAGTACGTTGACGACGGGGGAAAGACAGAACACCTGACTCAACTATGTCCCTAGTTCCTCACTTTGACCATTTTTTCGTTTTGGTTTTCAACTAAAATAGTTTCGATCAAGATGAGAGTCGGATTAATGTACTTGTTCGATTTTTGATTTGAAAGCCACGCAAGTCAGGATGCAAGCACTGAAAATTTTCCTTTTGGGTCCAAGAAAATGGTCTAGTTTTGGAAAATGAAATAGTTTTCGAGAAAATAGTCAACCTCAGTAAAAATTTTCAAAAACTATTTTTGCAAACGGCTGATGCTCAACGAGCATGGAACTTACTCTTTGAGATGCGCAACCTCGGATCGGAGGCAATGGAAAATTGCCCCTGGCTTGAAGAACGCCGCACGGCAACGGAAAATTGCCCCTGGTTTGAATGGCGGCTCACAACGACTCGTGGCAACGGAAAGTTGCCCCTTGTTTGGATGGTGCCACAGCAGTCCGCAACAATCTTCATTGGTGATGGTCGAACTCTTGGACACAGAGATGACGAAGACGGTTATGACAGATATATGGACACAATCACCTTGGAAGGTGTTGGCGACTAGACTTTGGGATGAAATCGAAACCATTGTATGGACCGAGACGCTATGAAAGCGTTGGGGGCTGGACTTCAGAATGAAGTTGCCTACGTATTCCAAACATGGGAATCAAGCCTTACGTAGTTCCGGTTAAGGTACGCTCGGGTATTTTAACCTTCACTTTCTCAGGCTCTAACTTTTGCCAAGGTGCCCGATGCGGGTTTTCGACCTTGCAAGCTTCTTTTCATTTTCTTTTGTTCATTTCTCTTCCTTTTCTTTTTTTCGCATTTTTTCTTTTCTTTTCTTTTCTTTTCTTTTTGTATTTTTTGCTTGCTTTTTTTTGTATTTTTCTCTTGCTCTAACTTTTGCCTGGGCCGCCCATCCGGGTTTTCGGCCTAGCGAGCCTCTCAAAGGGTAAAAGTGTAACAAGTCCATGCCAAATGGTTTATGAAGTTGAAGCCTCCCTGTATCTAGAAGAATGGCTGTTGCAGTGATTTGTAGGAGAATCCATCCCGGTTGCTCCACAAGCTCCTTCCGGCGAGATCTACTCTTTTGATTTGGCTTTGGTGCCTCTTACTCGAGGGCTGCTTCTGATCTGGCCATACAGACCTTGCATGACGTTTGACCGTTGAACTTCCTGAACGGGTTCAAGGTTCGAAACGGACGGGTTGAATCTTGAGGCTAAGAGCGATCCTAGGCTGCACAATCTCAAGAGTGGTTCCACGCAGGTCTTCACAGGGCCGTGTAAAACATTTGTTTTTGAAAGTTTTTAAGAAAGCGACGAATCGCTCGTGCCGAAGATAGTGTGGAACCAATCTGGATCAAGCCAGGGTCCTTCCCAGTACTCATGCTGACAAGCATGGTTTCATTCATTAAAAAGGCTTTGCATGCTTCTCTTTCTCTCAAAATGATCAAAATTTTGCAAAACCCGAGGAATTTCTTCCTCTTTGTTTTTATCACCGCAGTGTTTAAATGGGGTTTTTGAAAAACTTAGGCTAATGTAATGAGTTTGGCGCGCAGGAGAGCAGGCGAGATGTACTGTCAGCCCATTCAAGTCCTCTGGCACAACTAACTCATACTGAAAACAAGCATGAAAGTGAGATAGCCACAACTGTTTCATTCAGATTTGTTGGTATAACTAGCCCCTCGGCGGAAACAGACTCAAAAACAAAAACGAGTAATTACAAGACAAAACGGTGTTCGAGGCAACAACCCTGGAATCACCTGGTAGGCAATACAATGGGGACTGACTCGATGCAACAAGACAGACCCTTAAGCAAAAAGACTGACTCAAGACAAAGAGACAGACTCAAAACAAAAGACTGACTCGATACCCAAGCCAGAATTTACAAAACTCGGGTTCACCGATGCTCAAAAATGCGTGCCAGACGCCACATCCAAAAATATACCGAACGCCGCCCACAGGTGGTTCACTTTCTGATTACATACTTGCAGTATCTGTGTCCTCAAAATCCAATAACTGGGTGGTAACGGACTTGGCTGAGGTGGGCGGGAGGATAACCTCGTTGTCGATCAAATCTTACACCTCATGACGGAGGCGGAAACAATTATCAGTAGCATGGCCTGTCTGCTGGTGGTACGCGCAGTACTGGGCAGCATCATGCGTGGCAGGGAGATTCTTCGGGAGAGGCCGAGGCTCCAAGGGTTTAAGGTGCCCTCTCTCGGCAAGGATCTGAAGTGCCTTAGACAGAGGCATGTAGAGAGCATGAAAGGCCCTGCACCCCCGGGCCAGGTATTTTGAAGTCTGAGCATTCTTACTGGACGCACAAACGAAAGGGTCGGCAAGCGCCATCTTGGCTTTCTGATCTTTCCCGGGTGCAGGGCTGGGAATGGGAGGAACTGTTCTGGCATGACGGGGCCTATCCCGATTTTCTGACTGACTTGAACTACCCTCAGGTGGAGTGGGGAAAGCATCCTCCACAGTTTTTGTCACAACTGCGGATATCTGTTGCTTATTCATCCCCCCGGCTTTCAAAGCCTCGACTGCCCACAGCAGTTGTTCAATAGGATCGGCATCTGCCTTCACTTTGTCTTTTCCTCTAGCCTCAGCCTGATCGAGGGTTTGGGTTGATGTTGGTATGTCATTACCATAGCTGGAGGCCATCTCCGGTTGGCTAAGTTCAATCATAATTCGCCCCAACAGCGGGGGCTCCTGGGGTACAAAACTTCCAGCATATGGCGCGGCTGGAGGTGAAGCTGACATTCCGTAGGCGAGATCCACCACAGACCTCTGGAGGTCACCTATCATCCCCATTAGTTCAAATGTAGTAGGCTCGCGAGCCTGGTATAGCTGGGGAGCCCAAACCGGGTGCGCAACAGGCGACCTGGGTGGATGTGACATATCAGTGTTGGCCTCACTTGGCAAAGTGATCCCTTGATCTAATGCAGCTGTCATAACCACGATCTCTTCTGAATTCTGTGTCGTCATAAGTCCTGCCTCAGCAAGGGGGAGCACTAGCTATTCTATACCAGCTCTCTAAACTCTCTGAACTGAAAGGGAAAATAAGCAGCATTTCAGCCCAAATAGATCAATCACAGGTGTGACAGAACAACTGTACTCTACTGCTGATCACTGTTCCCCAGAAATTACTGTCCCCAAAACTGAACCTGATACCCGCAGATAACTGATTCTCAACAATACTGATACTGGTGCCCTCAGGTCTAATACTCAATCTTGAAAACTGATATGCACGTTCCTGTAGAGATACACTCTAAAAGCACATAGCAAGTAAAGAGAGCCAAAACACCCCTATATTGGGGTAGGGTTCCCCTGTCTTATTTTGTCAGGAGCTAGGGTTTCACTACGCACGTAGCGGTTTCAAACAACCTATAAACGGGTAAGCAACCTGCCCTAGCTTGGAATGGTCACTATGGATCCGAATATGCACTAGGTCGAATGGTCGAAAAGGGTGCCCCGGTAAAACCGGGGTTTGGGTTCCCATGCTGTCAGAGCCCATAACCGGTTAGCCTTATGGTCATGCCTTGACAAGACAAGCCTCCGGCAAACCGTTCAGGAATGGCAGATGGCAAACACGATGTCTTAGGCGCACCAATGCACATGCAATGCAAAGAGACACATAACTGAAATCAAAACTGGATATCACGAGTTCGAGTCAAGCTCTCTAAATCCCCAGCAGAGTCGCCAGAAACTGTAACAAGCCCGCGAGGGGACCTCGCTACAGTTCGGACTCGATTTGTGTCACGGCTCTTAATCTGAACCAAAGAGTCCAAATCCGACAAATCGTTTTGACAAACAGATTTTTTTGAAAAGAAGTGCCAAACATGGACTGCTTTGCCAGATACAGAGTCGCCACCTAAATATTTTTTAATGGGAAAATTTAGGAAACCCTGACTCGGTGCCAAAAGCCACGTGTCCGTCATTGCCAAAGTTGTCTCGGCTCGGGAGCTTGGGTACGATTGGGGAAGGTCAGCTATGAGCACCCCCTCTCGCCCGATCCGAAGATCAGCCTCTACTAACCGTGATATCCTTTTTTGAAAACGTTATGTGTTCTTATTCCATTTATTAGCCTAGAATTACTATGTTATGCGCACAACACATAAGTATAGACTAGATTGCCTAATTTGGAAATAAGCATTGCATATCCGTTTGTCTTGAAAAATACTTTGGAATTTGCTACTCGCAAGTAGGCTAAAATACAGATTTCAACAAGTTTTTCCAACTCAAACAATCCCACCTTCACCCACAGGCATTCAAACAGTTTATCACATAAGCATCTAGCCACATGGTAAACATACTGTCATGATAGCATTCACACGCATGCGATATGCTAAAGCAGGAAAGTACTTACATCGTATTCCGTGCCAAAACAAAGAACTCATTAGTAATCAATGTATGATCCAAGTCCATGTTTAAATGTCTAATGCAACACATATAGGATGCATTTAGAATAGGCTCGGCTAACCTAAACATGGCATGTGAAATGCAGTCAATTGATGCACGTATTCAATTTGGAATTGAAGTACAGTTAGCATGATATACCAAGCCCGGTGTATGCAAGACAAATGTATGGATGCACGCATGCATAGCATAAGGTATGCTAATTTTAAATATGCCCTAATCTACCATCATAAGCAGGTAAATAAAAGGGAAGAAAGACGTGAGGTTGGAAGACATACACATACTCACGCACACTTATTACACAATTGCCCTCACTCGGAGGGACCAAATAAATATTACAAATTAACTAACTCGCGAGCTAATTAATTATTACAAATTACCTAATTAGTTAACAAACTAACTAAGCTAGGAAAAGTAGTAAACTGCCTCGGGAAGAGAGCTCGATGCAAATGCATGCTCGGTCCTGCTCGGAAGTGCACCGCCATGCCTAGGCTGCCTCTGTTTTCCTTGATATACTCCTCTAGAGACTTCCAAAGTCTCAGGACTGCTTCCTTGGACATTAGGGGACACCACCGGCTGAATGGGATTGCCACCGGCAGTGGCATGTGGTCACCGGCCATTGGTGAGGCTATCGGCCGAGGGAGGATTGCCGGTCGGCACTTGGCACTGCCGGTCGGCAGAGAGTTCCTGCAAAATCTGCAATTGACAGCAACAGAGGGCAAGGCAGAGCATGGCACTACAATTCAAGCCATATATGCACCAAACATGTTCCTTATCATGGTAATGACTCAAAGGAACATGCTCCTTGGTTCTCGGACCATCAATCGCGCATTTCAATGCGTGATGGCCCAAGAGACCAAGTTATGCATTTCCATGTCAAATGAAATGCAATGCACACAATCAAACCAATGGGGATTTAACCTCTATCATGGATAGTCAAGAGGCCAAGTATGCATGCCAATGCAATGCAACCTAAGCATGTTAACCAGGCATGCAACATGAGCATGCAAGCAAGTGATGTACACTAGGTACACAAACTATGCAAACAAGCAAACAAGCATGCAAGGCATGAGGTAGTACAACCAACAAGCATGCAAGGCACAATGTGGGTGTTTAAGCATGTAAACAAACATGTGACTTCATTCAATCATGCAAGTTCAATTATGCTACAACTCACCAATATGCTACAACATACAAGGAGTACATGCAACAAACAAAGAGATGGACTTAAACATGATTTGGGCAACTCTAAATAGGCCCAAAACAGTGGCCATAGTGCTATGAAATGAGGGCTAGATGACATGCAAACATGCATGCACACAAGGACCAACACTTAAGCATAAAAAGGCAACTCTCAAGCAAGCTTGAAAGAGGCATTACATGGACTAATGACATGCAAGGTAAGCATTGAAAATCATGTTACAAAGGGTGTTAAGCCAATTAAACAAGACAAACAAGGCATGCAAACAAAGCCAAAAACCCAAGGCAAGCCAAGAGGCTTAAACCAAGACTAAATCAACCAAGCCTCACAAGGCTAAGAGGACTCAAAATAGGTCTAGTGCAAACCTAAACAACATCCAAGGGACACCTAGATGGCATCTAAATGGCTCAAAATCAAAAAGCATGCGCAATGACCAAAACATGGAGCATGCAAGACAAGCTTCCAAAGCTTCAAAGAGGCGTCCAAAGCAAGCATACAAACATGTCAAAGGGACTGAAATTATGCTATGAATGATGCCAAATGATTAGAATAAAGCAAGTAGTGCATGCTACATACTCACACACTTGAGGCCAACAAGCCAAAATGCAAAGGGGGCATATAATGCATGCCATGGCCGACCCAAACAACTATGGACAGACCTCTAGCATGGCAAAATAAGCACACAAGCTTCACAAAACTAGACCTAAAACATGCTCGAACGACGGTTTACAACCTAAGGCATGTTAAGGCATAAACATGGCATTACAAGGTAGGTATGCTAAGCATGCATGGTGTACCAAAACCAATCAAAAACAGAGGCATATTATGACATAATAAGCACAAAAAGTAGCCAAGGCATGGTCAACATGAAGCTTAGCTAGGTGCTCCCTCAAGAGGCCAAAAATGGTCCTTTTTAAGGACAACAAGGAGAGGGGGTGGCCCTCTCCTCCATAGGACCTCAAGGCACCATCCTCACCTCTGAAATCCCTCAAGATTTCAGTGGTGAGGAGGCCCAAACACCAAGGTCCCAGAGCTCACTCAAAATAGCACAAAATGGGGCCTTTCAAGGCCTAAGAGGGGTCAAACTCCTCCAAACCACAAAACACTCTAAACAAACTATTTAGAGGGCCTAAAAATAGAACTTTTTTATTTTATACACTAAGCACAAAAACAGTACGAAGATGGGTAAAAATACAATGATGAAATGGGGAATAAAAGGGCAAGTTCTTACCCTTGAAGACCCTCTTCAAAAATGGTGGACCAGCTGCTCCTCCAAGCTCAAATCCACCCAAGAACCTCAAGAACAACATCAAGAACAACCTCCTAGAACCTCAGTAGCTAAGGGAAGGTGAAATACTATGTGTTTGTGTGCAATAGTAAGACACAAATGCACCTAGACACACACAAGAGAGAAAAAGGGAGAGAGAATGTGTATCAAACCCTAACCCTAAAACCAGAGCTCTCCTCTGTGTTTTTTATCTCTAAAATGTCTAACCTAGAACAAGGAGAAGAGCTCTCCTCTTATAGAAGTCCTCCTTTGCAAAGCTTCCCAAACAAGCTTCTTAGAGGAAAATCCCTCCATACACGTGTATGGAGGGAAGCAGAGTTGGTGCCAGCTATCACAGCTGGCACAAAATATCTACAAAAAGTAGATGAACAGTAGTCGGCTGCTCAAAATTTCCATTTTGACAAAATGGAGTGCCGACCGGCAATATACATTGCCGATGGCAACAAAACATCAGCCGGTGGCCTACGGCCCTGGCCGGTGATGTGTGGGGATGCCACACAAGGCATTACCTGCCCCCTCCAAGGCAAACACACAAGTGTTTGGTGCAAAACCAGACACTAAACAGTCGAGTCGAGAGATCCTGAGGCAAAGCGCATATGCCGAGACCTCCGGGAACTCAAGATGAACACAAACATGGATGATCACCGAGTGTTCCGACGGTGACGTCCAAGTCTTGAGGACGGTCAAAAATGGGGTGTCTACAATTATGATACGAAGTAATTAGTTCTCTGAAATGCCATGCTATGTTTGAAATGAATGAATGGTTGTCTAAAATTCTGAAAGTTATTCATAGCATCCTTAGCATCATAAGATATGCGTCCCTTTATGGGTCATCAGGTCCCTTTATGGGTCATCAGAAACGTCTCTGTGCACATGAGTCATCAGAATGCCTTCGAGGTCGTCCCTTTATAGGCCATTGGATTTGTTAACGCTAAGGGATGTACCACGTATGATTATATGCGACATCTGAATATGGAAATGATTATGAATATGTATATGAATCTGTCTCTGTTAAGAATTTGATTTCTAACTCTGTGAGGGACATCATTCATTAAATCCTTTACTCTGTTATTATTCATTGGGCTTTAGCTCATAGTTTATATTATGTATATAGGTGAGCCGGCGTGTGACCAGGGCCAGAGTTGACGGCCTTCTGTTCTGTTTTTGTCATCCAATCGTTGTGCCTCACGAGGAGGTTCCGATCGAAGTCTAGTTGCATGGCTGTTTTTGTACTTATGCTAGTTTTTGAATGTTTGTAAACTCAGGTCTTGGGAACTCCACTTATGTAAATGTTTTGTAAATATTGAGGTCCTCCGACCGACACGCTTGTGCATATATATATAAGTTTCGAAATCTTCTGTCCCATGTATGTCATCACAGCTCATTGGACCCTATATATTTTGTATAATTGCTTCCGTAACCCCTTATCTTGTGCTTATCTGTTCAGAGGCCTTTGGTAATCCATGGATTACTGGCCGGTTATGATGCTAAACCTACATGGGCGGGTTTGGCTCGTGACAAAAGCCTCCAAATACAGAGCGCTTTTCGTGCTTGGCACAAAAAGCCATCACCTAAGCCTCCGAATTCGAAGCGCTCTTCATGCTCGGCACGAGGCGCAATCAGCGAGAGTCGTCAAATTCAGAGCAAGACATACATACATTCAAGCAGACATGCATTCATATAGTCATTCATTTATTCATTTTATTCATTTATCAAACGTGTTCTTTATCAAGAAGCCTAACATCTATTTGAACAACATAGCTCAGTAATAAAAACTTTCATTCCTTCCACTGCAGGCAATGAAATTTTTTAGGCAATTGTGGAGCCCAAAAACAACATATTGGCTTATTGGGGGTAACCCAAACAAGTCATAAGAATGGGCCAAGACCAACAAGCAAGCCCACCAAACAAATATCTACCAAGCAAATATCACACCTCTATAAAATGAAATGAGGACATAGAAGGTAAGGGGCTTGCGAATCTCTGCAACACAACACACACAAACACCCTTCATTTCTACATCTTCTTTCTTTGATTCAAGTTACTAACTTTATCATCGGAGTGTCTCTAGCCGACAACTTCGGTTGGGTGGTGCCGACCATGCTTATCTTTGCAGATTTTTGGGGCAAAATTCATCTCTTCGTTGGATCTCTACAATAAATGTGAGAGAATTTTTCAAGTCACACAAGGACAATGATTTCACCCAAAAAAAATTTAAAAGGTACAATTTACAATAATTTGTTCTTGAATTTATAGAGGAAATATGTGAAGAAAAAATTGAATGAAATATAAGTTGAATTTTTCACCACACTACCACACCATAAATATAGAAACAAATGCATCCAAATATTGACAGAACAAATACAGGCAAAGAAGCTAACAAATATCACGTTGTTGGATTCTTACCCACATCTGTCCTATTATGCAGACAATTTGTGGGACAATATGCTTGTTTAAAATAATAAATAAAATCATTATGTTCACCATTGGATACCAACATATTCAATTTTGTGATTCCAAATTAAATTGTGATGCATGTAAGGAGACGACACAAAACACTTTCCTTGATTAGTGTATAGAAAATGGAAATCTCAGTGGAATATTGGACCCCCTTATTCTTTATGGTGAAAATAACAATTCCACAAGGTGTGTGCTATGCCACTTTGTGAAAAAAATTTCCAAACTATGAATTTATAGTATGCAATTAGAATTAGAAATTACGCTTTATGATACATGTTACATTTCCTTGTGGTCAGCAAAAAAATATACTATACTTTTGTAGTTGTAGAACTTATAGATAGCGTTTTGGAATGTTGGATCATATAGAGAGCTTTTCAGAATGTTAACTGCCTACATATGTACGAAAACTTCCTTTATTCATTGCCATTATGCTGAAGCCTTTCACTACACTATGGTGCCCGCACTTGCAAAGACACCAGCGGGATATTTAAAATGTGCCAGTTACTTATTTAAATGTTAAATGGAAAATATGTCCATCACACCTTTTTTCATGACACATGAGACCTTTACCCACACATATACAAGTACATGGATGATGAAGAAGCACCATATCAGGATACTTGTCCAAATTAAAAGTTGATAGGACTCAATAATATTTGGTCCTTGATGAATGTTGGTAATGATTGAACACTATATATATATATATATATATTTGCGCACTCGGTTGATAAATTTAAATGGGTTTATTTAGAATGATTTAAATAAGTGGTCTTTTTGACTTTTTATGAAAAAGATGTATAGAAAAGTAGAGAAGTGATGTGACCTAAAAAAGATAAAAATAAAAATAAAAAGTGTACTTATATAGTGTACCCCAAACAAAGCCTTAGATTTTTTTGGCCAAAAGTCTAAGCGCTCAAATATTTTATCTAAAAAGACAAGCTCAATCAAAATGACCAAAATACCCCACTACCTCCCTCACAATCAAACTATCGTATCTCTCTATTTCTCTCACTCTCTTCACAATCAGACTATCGTATCTCTCTATTTCTTTCACTCTCCTTCCCCTCTCTAGAAGTGTAAAAATGGCCCCCAGCCTGTGGGCTATCTGAAGCCCGCCTATGGCCTGGCCCCGTTTGGGCTCGAGCCTAGCCCGGGACCCAAGGCTTAGGCCTGGGCCATCATTTTGAAGCCCGACCTGTGGCCTGGCCCATCGGCTCGCTTAAAGTCCATTCAAGGCCCGCCCGAGGCCCAGTGTCTTTTTTAGCGGAAAATAATAAAATTTTGGGTAAAAAAATTTTAAAAAACAAAAAAATTTGTTCAGGCCCACCCAAGCTCGAGCCTAGGCCCACCGGCTTGTCCAAGGTCCGAATACTCCCTAGGCCTAGGTCTGGGCCTAATTTCTGGCTCATGGGCTGACCCAGCCCGACCTTAATTTTGGCGGGAGCTCGTGAAGCCTGCCATGTGTCGAGCCAGGCCAAATTTACAACTGTATCCCTCTCTCTCCTCCACTACTATCGAATCTAGAAGGACAAACCCACTCTTTCCACCGATGTAGATGGCGACGATGGCGATCGATCAGTCACATATGAAGAGCTCCGACAACGCCTCTACTGCTACATCAAAGATCTCCGATTGAATCGCACCTCTCTCTCTCTCTCTCTCCACAGAACGGGCGTCCTTCACCGTTGCCATCCACCTACCACCAGCGCCCTCACCGCTGCTATCGTCGTCTCCATCATCACCTCAGATCTGTCACTGTGCAATCAAATCTGCCGCTCATTTCCTGATCTCCCTCACCTTGATCTTGCCACTGCGATCTCAGTATCATCGATGTTCTACTGCTTCTCTACCAACCATCGACAGGAGATCCAGATCTAGATCGAGAACTACGACATTGTCAAAATCATGGTCGTAAATCTGGTCTTGATTTTGATCAATAAACCCGACTCGAACATCAAAGTTGTAATGCTTCTTCTCTCAATTTCCATATTTCTAGGGTTTTGATTTTGATTTCAAATTCTTAGGGTTTCTAATTTTCTTCTAGGTTACAACGGGTGATACTATGTATAACTCTAAAAAGTCGTTCGAGAATTTGAATTTGTCTCTGAACATGTTTAAGGGTTTATATGTGGAAATAAAATTTGAGATGCCGAGTAATATTCAAGCAATCAGTATGCTGATGATTTTGACTCCTCCATACAAGCCCTTGAATTTGTCACCGAATTTTTATTTTTATTTTTTGTAGTTATAGATGATTGTTGTTAGTGTTGTTGTTGTTGATGAACAGATAGAACAAACAGAGATTTGCTCAAAATTTATATCTGATTTTTTTTCTTTATTATCTGTTGTTGTTGTTGATGATGATCATGATCATGAAATAGATTGCAACAGATAGAAGAGAGAGAGACAGAGAGAATAAAATATTTGAACAGATAGAAAAAAAAAAATCTAACATATAGGATTTGGTTTGCTTAGTATTTCAACAAATAGAAAAAAAAAAATAAAAAATTTGAACTGATAATAAATTTGGATAGATAGAATTTTATTTAGACAAATATTTAAATAGATAAGGGAAATTTGAATTAAAAAGATTAAAAAATTAAATTTGGATAGATAGAATTTTATTTGGACAAATACTTAAATAGATAAGAGAAATTTGAATTAAAAAGATTAAATAATTAAACATATTCGGTAAAAAATTTGAACAGATAGGGTAAAAATTTTGAACATATAGAAAAAAATTAAACAAATAGAGAAAAAGTAAAAGATAGGAAAATCTTTGAACATATGGGAAAAATTTTGAACACATAATCAACGAAAGTCAAAAAATAAAAATAAGTGAACAGGTAAATTAAGGGGTATAATTAGAAACAAATTGTCTTTCAAAACAAATAAAAAAAACTTCTCACCAAACTATTTTACAAATGGTAGATGTCTCACCAACAAAAAAAAATATCCACTGGATCTAATGTCTTATACCGTCCTTAACTTGGACTTTTCAACAATTTTCTCAATACTTTTTTATAAAAGTGATTAAACACTATATAACTCTGCAGGTTGGCCAATTTTTTTTTTCCAATTTTTTATTACGCGCTATTAAATGTGGTTATACCTCTTTCAAGAGATGGGGGATATTTTTGTTCATTGGACTTGAAATTTGTGGAGGAGAAAGATTAGACAATTCAAAATCTATTTTCCGACAATTATTCAAGGCAACTGTAAATGCTTTTGGGGTAAATGTTCTAATATGGTATTAAAATAAAAATAAAAAATAAACAAGAGTTTAGAAGGAATCCAATTTGTTGTTCTCTATAATCCTGCATATTAATTTTTTATGTGCAGGACTCACAAATTCAATGCAGAAACAAATCCATAGAGACCAAGAGAAGACGAGTTGAAACATATATCACCTAGATATACATATATAGATATAGATACACAGATACATACATACATATGCATAGTGTGGGTGTTGATTTTTGACCACACAACCAAACAGGGAACTCAGTTTGAGAGCATCGGTAGAATAGATTAAGCCCAACAACCTATAACAAGAAGATGAGAATACCGTGGTGGTTCGTCCACTCGGGGGCACTCCGACGATCAAGTCAGTAATCTCTCAAAGATATCAATTCAAATATTTAACTCACAAATTATTGCTCACAGTATATCACACATACCTGAGACCCATGGGGGTGCCCTATTTTTATAAACGGCAATGACCTGATCCCTTTAGAAGCCTCACTTCAGTGGACTTAGGCTCAATGCTTATCTTGGATCCTCAGCTTGATAGAGATAAACTCTTCTTGAGCTTTATTTTTATCCAGACTGAGATCCTTCTCTTGTTCTAGGACTCTTGTCCTCTATCCACTTATCTCAGATTCTGGCATCTCTTCAGATAACCTCGGCCACGTGGCACCTCGGCTAATACTTCAGCGTCACCTTGACCACGTGCTGTTATTCACAAAATACTTCCCCACAACTGCCCCCTATGTTCCATTACCTCGGGAATCTGAGGTGATCGAACCTACATCATTTGTGCACACTTTATGTCGGCTAAAAATTCACTCTACTCTCTCCGGCCGAAATCATGACTCATTGGATTTAAGGGACCAGGACTCAACTGGCCACTTTACCAAGAATCAAGCTATTCAAGTATCTCAACCGAGATTGTTCCTTTGGCCGAGGTTATTGCCTCATTATATCAACAATCTCAAGAGTTCTAACTACGTATGAGCTGTCACGCACAGTCTTTTCAACTATTCCTTCCACGTGTCACCCTATTACTGGGTCGTACCTAACATGCGCTCGCAGGTCTCGTCATTTCTGTTCGCGTAACCTGACAGGCACGTCGTCTAAGGCGCTTTCATTACCATTTGTCGCTTTTTCAGTTTTTGACAAAACTTTCCCCCCTCTCTTTGTCTTCTCACTTTTCATTTTCCCATTCCTTCTCTTTGCTCAGAGTTTCTCTCTCTAAAATTTTCCAATCCGCCATTTTCGTACCTTCGAAGCTTTGAAATTGCTCCGTTTACCTCTCCTAGCAATTCACACATCGTTGTCATTCTGCCTTTTAACTGACTCCGGCAAATCTCACTCCGGCATTCTCGTTCTCGATCCCATTTAGTAAGTTCTCAATTTTTTCTTTTTAATTTCAGTCTTTATTGTTCTTGACCATGTTCTTCTATATAATTTAATTTGCCATATGTTTCACACCATATCTTTTTGCTGTGAAATTTGCATCTGTATATGAATTTTTCATGAATGCGATGTTTAATCCACTGTACACGGATCAACATGTTATGCTCATCCCTTTGATTTGATTTGTTCATGTACTTGATCACATTTGCATTTTCCATGCTTCAAATTTGTTACTACTTCTATTGCATTTTCTTATTGTACTGAGTATGCCTCTTTTTTGTGTTCTTGTTTCACCTTAGATCGATTCTGAACCCTATTTTTCGTTGTTCTTCTTACCTGTTTTTCCTAGATTTTTGCCTCTGATTCTTGTTCCATCTGTGTAGAGTTAGGTTTGGGATTTGCTAGAAATCACATACTTAAAAAAATTGAAACACAATCTCACTTAAGCACCCAAAACCCTCTTCCTAGTGCCATTTAAGATCTAGTCGAGGTTTTCAAAACCCTTATCAACCTGTTTTATTTGAAATTTTCCACCAATCACCTTAAGCCGATATCATGAGGATGTTTAGGTAGAGGGTAGACACTCCTACAAAGCTAGAATACTTTAGGCGAGAGTTCTCCATTCCAGCCGACGTTCAACTCCGATTGGTTGGGGAGAAGGACTCTATTATGCCTGGGAAGGATTACATACCCTATCCAATAGTCTCCATTATTGTGGGCAGAGTCAGGTTTTCTTCTGACATCGTCTTTAGAGAAGTCCTCCATTACTACAAACTTAATCCCATGCAACTGGCCGTAAACTCCTTTAGGATCATCATGCTGAGGTGGCACGTCGGCAGAATTCTAGAATTACCCTATCCGACATCCAGTGTTGCTACACTATATGTGGCCTTAAGGCCAACACTTGCTACACATACTACCTCAAGCCGAGATCTACGCAGTACAAGCTGATAGCTGATATTCCTGAGTACAATAAGGACGCAGCAGACACTACCTAATTGTCTCGGGCAATTGGGAGTTTGCTCCAAACGATGAGCTCTACCTTTTCTCATTGTACCGTGAAGTTTTTAGGGATGATAGGGGTAAGGAATTAGTCCCCCCACAAAGCCCCTTCTTTATTACCTTATCTAGCAATCTTTCTGTTTATCTGTTCCAATGTTCTCTTTTTGTCTTTGCAGCCCTTCCTCAGCCAAAAAAGAACTTCTGCCAGTCCTATGTGCCGAGCAAAGACTTGGTTCGCTTTCTCAGCTTAGCAATTGAAGTCCGCAAGGCTCCAATCCTCCTCAACTATATACCAACATACCGGAGTCCTTTGCCTGGCGTCCCTAGGAGAAGTCAAACACTATCTTCTAGCACCACTCCACCAGTCACTTCGTCGCCATGGTCAGACCAAGCCTCCACTTCAGATCTAGTGAACCAGCCATCCACTTTGCCCCCGTATTGATCCCTCCGGCCCAATGCCAACGTCGACGCCGAGCTCCTCCAAACGCTCTTGCCGGCAGAACTAGCAGTAGCAGACGCCAAGGTCCTGCCTTCTTGGTGACTGGCCCATCAAACCCCTCTTATTGCCCTTCCAGCAATTCATTTTGGTACCAAGGTTACCATTGCTATAACCACCGACGAGATGGGTCGTAAACCAGTCGTTGTTGAAAACCTCCTAACCAACATTCTTGGGGTTGTGACTGTCCAGTCCTCATCATCTCCATCTCAATCCAAGCAAAAGCCAAAGAGAATGAAAAAGGCCGAGGCCACTATGACTCAGGTGTCTTCTTGTGATAACCCTGTTCCGTATTATGCTAATTGGTCCTTATTATGAATGTGATTATGTGTTTGATATGATTTTGTGTGCCATCTATATGAAAATATGTGGTTTTGAATTTCTATCTGTTCACTGTAGGAATATCTGTTTGATTATCTGCTTTGAAATTTAAATTGAAGGCCCTATCGGCTACGGAACCCGAAATTGACTACACCATTGTAATGGGCATAATTTTTAGAGCCTACGATGAAATTTAATTGGAAATTGATTCCGATCAAATTAAATAGATTAAATTGGTGCTTAAGTGCTCAATTATTTAATCTTGATTAATTGTGCTTATGAGAGCCTATATAAAGGACCTTTATACACTCAATTCCTCTCTTTTATTCTATTTTGGCTCTCTAGAGAGTGAGAGAACCGCATTAGAGAGGGAGAGTGTAGAAGATTGAAGGTTTGATCAAGAAGCTTGAGAATTTTGAAGCTACACTCAAGAATTAAGCATAAGTTTGGAAGATTAAAGCTCCTAGGTGAGTAATCAACCCTTAATTCATGAGTTTGAGTTGTGATTTTGTGAATTGAAGCTTAAATGGCGAGTTAGATCATGAATTGAGTTAATTAAGTTGAGATTGAAGTCCATGTGTGCATGCATGTAGAGAATTCCTATGAAATTACATAATCTAGCATGTAATATGTGAATTATGAAAGATTGTGGGTTGAATCATACATGCGAGCATGGTTTTAGTTGAGCTTCATGAGAATGAACACCATTTGCACCATATTTTTCACATGCATGTTTGATTATTGGAGATATGGAGCTCATATGAGATTTGAATGCATGAGTTTTGATTATACAAAGAAATGTTGATTAATTTTGAGAATGAAACCATGATTTTGAGCAATTGACCTCATCTTGCTTGTATACTCATGATATATGATGTATTTGTATGTTTTGGAACCAAAATTACAAGTTTTGAACCTTTGGAGGTCGAGTTTGAGCCCAAAAATAAGGTTTGGAAAACCCAGAATTCTTGACGTCCGCTCGAGCGGGGGAACCACCGCTCAAGCGCAAAATATGAGCTCCCTAAACTTTTGCAGACATGGATGTCCGCTCGAGCAGGGAAGTTCACACTCGAGCGGGGAGCCATGTAGTGAGGCTTTCAACTCGAGCGCCCAACTTCACGCTCGAGCGTAAAAATGATGTAACCAGTACTTTGCAGACCTCATGGGTCTGCTCGAGCGGGGAAGTCCACGCTCGAGCGGGGACCCCTATTTCTGAAATTTTGTAAAGATGTTTTGTGTTTCGTTTTCTGTTCTCTTTCACTTCTAAGTACTTTTAGGCATGCATTGAGCATTATAAATGAATTAAAAGAATAAGAAAGAAGCCTAAAGAGGAATATGTGAATTAAGGAATGGATTGAATCATTTGTGACCCATATGTGTTATGTAATGTGTAGGGTCAAGCTCTAGGGCAAATCATCCAGCCGATCACTGTGAGTAATATCTTAATAAAGATATCTGAAGTATGTTGTTTGACCAATTGCTTACTTCTATGTAAGTCTCATGAGTTCGTTAATTTGAATGGTAGACAAATGTTTGCTATGCCAAAAGAATGAATGGGCCAAAGGCCAGTTTGACATGAATGATAGAATGAATGGGCCGAAGGCCAGTTTGACATGAATGATAGAATGAATGGGCCGAAGGCCAGTTTGACATGAATGAAAGAATGAATGGGCCAAAGGCCAGTTTGACATGAGTGAAAGAATGAATGGGCCAGAGGCCATATGACATGAATGAATGGGCCAGAGACCGTATGACACAAATGATTGGGCCAAAGGCTATCGGACAAGAATGAATTGGGCCCAAGGCCATTTGATGTGTTTGGAATCGCAATCACTTGACCTATGCATATATATATATATATATACCTGATAGAAATATGAATTGGGCCCAAGGCCGTTTGGTGTATATTGTTTTAAATACTGTTTGTGTATTTTTCGTATTTGCTATTATTCGCTGGGCTTTCACTCACGCTCATTCATGTATCTGTAGGTGAGCCAAGGGAGGTCCAAACCCAGCCTCAGTGAAGTTTGTGTGGAACAACCAAGGTTTTGAAGAGTCAGCCCTTATGTCTCACGCACGGGACTCGTCTTCGCCCTTTTGCTATCCTGTTTTATTTTGTCATGTTGGCGAGGACTTTGGATACGTTTGTATATAGTTTTGATTGGCTGACCTAGACTTGAGCGATCCTGTCTATACAGAACTTTACGTTACTATATTTTCTGATGTGAGTTATTAACATGTATATGTATGGTTTGTTATGATGTGCCATATATGAGCACAGCTCTATGGACAAAAGTTTGAAATTGCTTTCGTTTGGCCTCTTTACTCTGATGAGTTATGTCTTGTTTGGTTTGAGGCCATAGGTAATCCCTGGATTACTGGCCGGTTATGTCGTTAACCCATAGGGACGGGTTCGGGTCGTGACACTTTTGAATCTGAGAAGGATACTGAGGGCTCTATACCGATATCAAAGCTGGCATAATCCGAGAAGAGGCCAGCCGAGGCCGCAACATCTGACGCCCTACCACCAAAGAAGCCAAGGTCCAATCGCCTAGAGGGTAGTAGCAGCTTTCCCTGCAATCAGACCTGGGTGCCCGAGGTCATGGTTGGTGACCGACCTCTGACAGCCGGTGATAGCACGATAAAAAACGTAGAGGTCGACGCCGCCTGTAGACCGCCCGGAACTCCGCTCCGTGCGCGAGGGCGCGAATCGTGGTTCTTAGCTACTACAATTCGGACTCCTGTCACAGTTCTAAATCTAATCTCACAAAGTTCAATGTAAGACTGATAAATCACCAAAGAGTTCAAATCCGACAAATCATTTTGAAAAATCGATTTTGATCAAGAAGTGCCAAACATGGATTGCTTTTCCAGATTTCAGAGTCGTCACCTAAATATTTTATTTTTGGGAAATTTAGGAAACCTTAACTCGTGCCTAAGGCCACGTGTCCGTCATCACCAAAGTTGCCTCGGCTCAGGAACTTGGGTACGAGGGGGAAAGGACATGAAATGAGCACCCCCGCTCGCCCGATCAAAGGATCGGCCTCTACTAACATGATACATTATTTTGAAAACACATGTGCTCTTTTCCGGTTTATTAGCTAACCTTACTATGTGATGTGCACTGCATACAAGTATAGACTCAATCACGCAGATTGGAACAAAACAACACATGTTTCTTTTTTAAAATGGTTTGAAAGTGCTACTCGCAAGTAGGCTAAGTCGTGGATTTGCCACCCTCAAGTGGGCTTAGAAAAACATGATTTTGCCACTTCAAGTGGGCTTAAAACTCACAATCATCGAGTTGTTCCAATTCAGGCAATCAAACCTTCACCCACAGGCATTCAAACAGTTATAGCAGTTAAGCAGTTAGCCTTATGGCAAGCATGCTATCATGGCAGTCACTTACACACATGCAAGGATGCTAAAGCATAAACACTTACAGTGTACTTTGAACCAAAACAGAAGCTAGTTAGAAATCCATGCATGATCCTAGCTATGTTAAGATACCTGATGCAAAATATGTAAAAATGCAACTAAGATAGGGTCGACTATTCTAAGATGGCATAAGAATGTAACAATTGATACATGTATTCAAATAGGAATTGAAATACAATGCAGTTTGAATGATGCGTCGAGCCCGGTGCATGCAATACGAATGAATGATGCACGCATGCAAAGCATAAGGATGCTAATTGAAACATGCCCTAAAACTAACCACTGAAAGCAGGTAAGTACAAGAGAGAAAGAAATGGGGGTTGGAAGACATGCATCACACACACGTACACTTATTACAACATTTGCCCTCTCGACGGAGGGTCTCAATAAATCAACTAACTAGCTACGCTAAGCTAATTAATTACAAACCAACTAATTAATCAAATTAATTAAGTTACAAAACCAACTAAGTATGAAAAGCATCTAAATTAGGCTGCCATAGCTCCACCTTGAATAATGAAGAATGCATGCTCGGTCGCGTCCTCCCAGAAATCCATTACCGTGCCTCATGATGCCTCTATTTGCACACCTTCTGTACTTCTGAAAATTCTGACCCACCTTAGGAACATGCTGAGGGATGGTCGGACAAGAGGGATGGTCATCGGCCAAAGTTGATAGCCGATCGGCAAATTTTGGTGGCCAGTTGGCAGCTTTGATGGCCGGTCGGCCACTGCTTGCAGCAGAGCACAAACAGAGGCATGGTAGTGTATTTGCAAGGAATGTGTGCACAACCACCCTCCCTATCATTTCTTAAGCTCAAGGGAGTGCAGTACTCGACTCTCGAGCCACCAAGCACGCATCTCAATGCATGATGACTGAGAAGCCAAGTTTGCACAATTCAATGTTAATGAATGCACACAAAACACATAAGGGCCTCCACCTCTGTCATGCTTGATCAAGAGGGTCGGCGACCGAGATATGAGGTGCGTTTCATCACTTCAAGTATGAAACGCCCCTCGTTCCTCGTGTTTGGATCAACATCCGATCCAAACACAATGCAATGCGACAAACATGCAAACAACATGCAATGTAACAACATGCCTATCTAACAATGTTAATGTGGCAACATGCAAGACTCTAACATATGAACAATGCATGTATGGCATATTCAGAGGCTAAAGCATCAAAGCAAGTAAAGAGTATCCTACAAGAGGCATGCAATACAATGCTCAATGGACTTAAACCAACTATGGATAGAGCTCCACCATGCCAAAACTAAGGCCAAAAACATGTCGAAAAGGAAGTCCAAAAGCGTATATAAGCATGCATATACATTGGCTCATGAACAAGGTATGAAGACACAACTCTCAAACACATTGAAGGAGTGGAAAATGTGAGAGTATGGCAATGAAATATGCTCTGAAATCATGTAAGAAATAATGCCAAATCATCCAAATATGACAAATAAGGCATGCTAGTAGGCTCAAAGCTTAAGGCTAGCAAAGGTACTCGTACCATAGCCATATCAAACAAGCCCCAAAGGGGCCAAGATGACCCAAAACAATCTCAAGGAAGGTCAAAACAGTGCCAAAACATGCATGGAATAGAGCTAACACATGCTAGAATGGAAGGCATAAAACATGACGCATACAAGGCCAATGAGTGGGATTACACTACAAGTGTAAGAAGCAAATGAAGGATGCTCTAACCAACCAAAAATAGAGTTGTACCATGGAAAAATAAGACCAAAAAACACACTGAGATGGTAGCCTAAAAGCTTAGGCAAACATGCATGCCAATTGGCTCATGATTGAGGCATAAAGCATAACCCTCCAAAAACATTGAAAGAGTGAAGCATGGGAGAGTATGACCACATTTCATGCACTGAAATAATATATCAAATGATGCTAAATCATGCAAATAACCCAAGCAATGCATGTTAGTGGACTCAAAACACCAAGCTAGTGAGCAAGATTGCACTATGGCTATACAAAGCAAGGCATGCATGACCAAAGACACTTAAAACAGAGCTTAAGCATGGCAAAACATGAGTAAAATCTTGCTGGAGTGGAGCCAAAAACATGCTAGAATGATGGTCCAAGGCATGATGCATGTTAAGGCTATAGGGGGGATTGCACTACAAGGGTATGGAGCATGCAAGAGGCAATCAAACTAACCCAAAATAAAGCTAAGGCATGCTAAAATAATGCCAAAAATATGCTGAGATAGGTCCAAAACATGCTATAGAGACATGCTACTTTGCAAGGCTACAAGTAGGGTTACACTACAAGTACTAGAAGCATGCAAGAGGTGACCAAGACAGCCAAAAACAGAGTCATGATAGGTCTAAGAAGTCACAAAAAAGTGCTCAAACAAAGCCTCAAGAAGATAGAAATGCATGCTCTTTTGATGAGCCATCAACACAAGCCAACAAGAGTAGGGGAGGGGGGACAACCCCCACCCATTTGGGACCTTAAAACCACATTTCTACCACTAAAATTCCCCAGGAATTCAGTGGTAGGAAGGCCAAAAAGAGATGGTTTCAAAGGCTTTAAAAGGTAGCTCAAAGCAAAGCAAATAAGGCACCAAAGGGGGTAAACCACCCCTAACTCAAACAAAGCCTTAAACAACCATTTTAAACACCTCAAAATAGAACTTTTTATAGTTGAAAGCAAGGCCTAAAACAGTATGCAAAGGGGGCCAAACACTTAAGCAAAACAAGGCTTAAAGGGGGTAGCAACTCACCCTTCAAGAACCACAGCAAACCAGCACTTCTGAGCCAAAGAAAACAAACTTTGAGAGTCCAAACAAGGTCCTCTAGTACCTTAGCAACAAAGCAATGGTGCTTTACTAGGTGTAATAGTGCAAAAGTGAAAAGAAAACACACTTTAAGGCTCACAATAGCACAATATAGAGAGAGAGGGAGAGTGAAATATAGAGAGAGAGAGGGATATGTATATCTCTCAGCCAATTTTCTGAACCTTGAGCCAGAGGGAGAAGGCTCCCTTATATAGAAAAACACAAGCCAAAGCTTCCTTGACAAGCTAAGCCTTGTTTGAATCCATCCATACACGTTTATGGAGGATACACAAAGTGATCAATAGCTGGCACCAGCTGGAAGAAAAATATCTACAAAAGTAGAAAAAGGGGGCTCGGCCAAAAAAAATGGCCGACCGGCCATTAAAGTTGCCGACCGACCATCAAATATGCCAACCGGCCACCACTGATGGCCGATGGAAGAAGGGCACGGTCGATAGGCACAGGGCCTGGTTGATGAGTTGCAGGGCTGGCCAACAGGCCACCCTCTTTCCTCAGAAACAAAGCCACAAGCTCTTGATCCACAACCAAGCACCAAAACAGACAAGTTGAGAGGTTCCAAGGCAAGGTGCACAACCGAGACCTTCAGGAACTCAAAACAAACACGAGCATGGATGATTATCGAGTGTTCAAACGATGACGTCCAAGTCTTGAGGACGGTCAAAAATGGGGTGTCTACACCGCCCTGTTAACGGTCGTGCTCCTTCTAGTTGACATCAATCATATGGCTGATCGACACGAGTATGAGAATTTCGACCTTATGATTGAGCACTCCATCTAAGTAAGCTTCGCACTGTATCCTTTAAAGCTTTCCAACACTTAGCCAAATTTTTACTAATATGTTTCATTCCTTGCAAGCCATCCAGCATGCACATTCGTATGCGGTCAAGACTGAGATCGTGAGGAAAGAGTTGGTAAAGAAAGCCCAAGAAGCTGCCAAACTCCTTTCCTCACTAAACCATGCCGAGACCAACAACTGAAATTTGCTGGATTAGGCCAAGGCTGCTAAGGCTACTCAAAACCAAGCTGAGGCTAAAGCCGAAGTTGCTGAGACCGCTACCGAAGCTGCAAAGGCCAACGTTGAGGCTGCCAATGCCAGGGCAGTAGAGTCTGAGGCCAAGCTCAAGGAGGCCATTGAATCAAAGGAGGCTGAGGTCAAGGCGGTCGACGAAAAGGCCTTTGAAGAAGGCCAAGTTTCCATCTGTGATCAGTACAAAGAGAAAGTCAATCTAGCCTGCAACAAAGGCTACTACTTGGGATGGGTGGTTGCTCTTAACAAACTGCCAATGCCTCTTAACTCGCCACTTCGAGATATTACTCAACTGCAAGTTCCCTTCCCTCCTGTAGACACCCCATTTTTGACCGCCCTTAACACTTGGGTGCTACTGATTGACCACTCGATGATGAAAGTTATGCTATCCAATCGCTCAATTTCTTCAGTAAGAAGAGCTTCTAAATCCTAACCTTACACTCCATTTTGGACCGAAACGTTTTGTTTGACCGAAAGTTTTGTTTGACCAAAACAATTTTAGACCTTAAAACTCTCTCTTTCAAAATATTTTTGAAAATTCTTCTACGATGTTCCGAGGCTCGCATTTCGTTAAAAATTGCACTTTTGATAAACCGAGCAAGGACAAAGTGGAAATAAATGGAAGAGAGGTGAACTTTTTGAAAAATCTTTTTAAACATCTTATTAATAAGTTTGGAGTTGAAGAAAATTAGAGGGGATGGAAGAAACCAAGTTGGGAGAGAAGTTAGGCGTCAACCGTTAAGGGAGAACTGAGCAGCCTCCACTAAATCAGACCTATCCTTTTGTACAAATGGACTTTAATTGTGGGGCCACCACCATTAGAAAGTAGACTTCCTGGGATTCAATTTAGACTCAAGAATGACCTGCAAAGGACTCTGGATGAAGGAGATATATCCATTTGAAGTCGGGCCTGGAAGTAGATTTTTACTTCTGGCTTGTCGGCCAATGGTGAAAAACCAAGATATTTTTTTCCAGTTGTCCCCCAAAAGCTCTAGCTGTCCAGGGCTTGATATTTTCGACCCAAGGCTCATATTTTTTCCAACCCCATGTCTTTCTCCCTTTTATTTAATCGCTTTTGATGGTTAGATTAGGGACATGTTTCAATTAGCATATCTTATGCTTGCATCCATTCATCTTGTCTTGCATGCACCGAGGCTCGGTGTATCATTCAAATTGCATTGTCATTTCAATAATTCTTTGAATACGTGTTTAATCACATGTTATTGAAATTGACTCATATGTCATATTAGTAGCCAAGCCCATTAAATTGCATATTGTATGTGTTGCATTAGACATTTTGTATAGTTAGGAATCATGCATAGTTTTCTAACTCATATCTTCTTAGCTTGGAGTATGAGGTGAGTTTAGCATACTTGCCTGAGTGTGAGTGATTGCCATGACTAGCATGTTTGCCACGAGGCTAAAGGCTTACTTGATAAAATGTTTGAATGCCT
This sequence comes from Camellia sinensis, assembly GCF_055761805.1. Taxonomy (NCBI): domain Eukaryota; kingdom Viridiplantae; phylum Streptophyta; class Magnoliopsida; order Ericales; family Theaceae; genus Camellia; species Camellia sinensis. The sequence goes on from NC_138961.1 coordinate 40,708,787, forward strand.
ATAGATGAAGCCTTGTTGTTTGAATTGAAACGATTCAATAAAATGTGTGTTTTAAGCCCACTTTGTTAAGTGACAAATAATCTTTACGCCCACTATGTTTGGTGGAAAATTTACAATTTTAAGCCCACTTCAGGTGGCAAAATTCAAACCATTTTCGCAAAAACAAACATGAGTTGAATTGTTCCAACTTGAGCAAACTAGTCTATATTTGCTTGTGTGCATCACATAGTAAAGCTAGCTTAATAATCGGAACAAGAGCACATAGTGTTGATAAAAATCATATCACGATTAGTAGAGGTTGATCTTTGATCGGGCGAGTGAGGGTGCTCAATTCATGACCTTCCTCTCTCGTACCCAAGTTCCTGAGCCGAGGCAACTTTAGTGATTACGGACGCGTGGCCTTTGGCACGAGTTATGGTTTCCTAAATTTTCCCAAAAACAAAAAATATTTAGGTGACGACTCTGTATCTGGCAAAGCAGTCCAATTTTGGCACTATTTGATTTTAAATCGATTTTCCAAAAAGATTTGTCAGATTTGGACTCTTTGGTGTTTATCAGTTTCATATTGCACTTACGAGATTAGATTCAAAACCACGGGAGTCCAAACTGTAGGGCTTTTTTTCAAACCTTCCCAAAGGCGACGCAAAAAAGTCGAGCTACACCTCCCTCTCCATCTGAATCCGAGGAAGATGGCAAAGAAGAAGATGCTGAGGCTGAGGAAGGGGTTGAGTCCAAGGTCACTGCTGGGGTTAAGTCCCCTCACTCTGAATGATCAAGTCCTAGACTTGACTCAGGATGATGAGGACGAGGCTTCCAAAACTGTCTTTCCCAAAACAACTTTTGAGGTTGAGGTCACTTTAGTCAAGAAAAGTCTAGATCATACCCTCTTTGAAATCGATGTCGAGATTGCGGCTGAAAAGTCTGCCCAGCTGTTGTCTAAGGTTGCAACAACTCCAACTGCCGAAATCGAGCTGTCTAAGAAAAATGCTGAAGATCTTAGTCCTTGTGATTTTTCCTTTTTCTATGTACTCTTTCCTTTGTAATCTTTTATGCTTGACTAGTTTTTGCTTTTGGCCAATGTGCCCTTGTAAATGGACAAGTTTATCTTTTATGAATACCAATCTTCCATGTTTCTTATAAGTGTTATATGTTTGTCTCTTTGTGCTTGATCTACCTTAACTATTTTGTATGCTTCCATACTTAGGATATTTTTGCACTTCTCTTAAGTGCAACTTACCTGTGTAATCACTTTGGGTTAGAACACCTCGGACCTATATCACCTCGGTCCCATATCATCTCGAGTACAGCCTTAGTTGGTCATCTTAGACCAATATACCTCGGAGTTTATTTTTGCTGCAATCTCGTCCAGCTGGCACTATATAAAAATTCTTTGAATAACTTTCAACAGGTTTTGTTTCCTTACTTGTACTTGCTGTGTCTTGTCAAGACTTCACCCTTCCAACCATTCCAAACTTGGCAGCCTGGTTGTTTATCTAAGGTAACAAGTACCTCGTGTATTCCCTTATCTGTTTACCTCGGTTGACTCCAACTTGTAAATTTTTTTTAAAAATTTTAACAAGTGTCAAGCTCATTCCTTATTCTTGCTCCCTGCCCCCCTAATGTGAACCTAAGTACCACTTATGTTCACATTAAACATGCATCTCCAATTTTTGCCGAAGTCTGATTCAAACAAATCGTAGCCGAGGTTTTCTATCTTGATGTCTCTGTTAATCTGACTAGATCAAACTTAGTTCAACTCTGTCGTCATGGCAAGTCTAAGTTACTTATCACGTTTCATTATGAAATATTACCAACTTAGTTCAATTCTACCATATGGCAAGTGTTAATTCAACTCTACCATATGGCAAGTCTAAGTTACTCGTCATGTTTCATTCTGAAATATCACCAACTTAGTTCAACTCTATCATATAGCAAGTGTTAATGCAACTATACCATATGGCAAGTCTAAGTTACTCGTTATGTTTCATTCTGAAACATTGCTAACTTAGTTCAACTCTACCATATGGCAAGTGTTAACTCAACTCTACCATATGGCAAGTCTAAGTTACTCGTCATGTTCACCATGGGAACATCATCATAAGATTGTCTTCTTTTCATCTGGGGTATAAATTACTATCTGTTGGTAGCCTCTATATGCATCCAGGAAACCCATCCTCCCATGCCCTGAAGTGGCATCTACTAATTGATCGATCTTGGGCAGTGGAAAACTGTCCATGGGCAAGCTTTATTCAGGCTGGTGAAGTCCACACAAACCCTCCACTTGCCATTCTTCTTTTTCATTACCACTCTGTTGGACAGCCAGGTAGGGTAGTTCACCTCCCGAATGGCCTAGGCTTCCAACAGCTTGTCCACTTCCTCCTCAACTACCTCCACATGTATCAATACCGGCCTCCATGCTTGATGGATGACAGGTTTAGCTGACCTATCCACATTGAGCCTATGACAAGTGACCTCGGGGTCAATGCCAGGCATCTGATAGGGCGTCAAGGCAAACACTTCTATGTTTGCTCGCAAAAAAGTCTCCAACTCCTTTTCCTCCTCCTCGGCTAAGCCTAAGCCGAGAAGGAAGAAGCGCTCCTCATCACATTCTTGGACCAAAATCTTCTTCAAAGCTTCCTCACTCTTGTCGGCTGGTTCTTTACCGACATTATCTAAGACCTCCATGTCCTCGTCTTCGATTTCCACTGTTTCTGCTTCCCATATGTTACAGGTGGACTTCATTGCTTCCATGGCGCAATTTTTCACTTGCACATTCCCTCTGACCTCCTCAATCCCTTGTTCGATTGGAAATCACAATAGCTAGTGTAACGTTGAGGAAACTGCCCTCATTGTATGCAACCACAGTCTTCCCAAAATAACATTGTAAGGGGAGGGGGTGTCAATTACTATAAACTTTGTGCTTACTTTCTTGGTGCCTACCTGCACTTCCAAACTCATGGCTCCTAAAGGCCATGTCGGCGTCCCATTGAATTCAACCATCAAGCTGTCAGATTGTTCTAGATCATCTGGGTGAAGGTCGAGCTCCTTGTAACATCTAACATACATGATGTCACAAGAACTGCCTTGATCAACCAATATGCACCTCACCTATCATTCTCCAATCTTCAATGTTATTACCAGGGCATCATTGTGTGGGTGCTGCACCATATCCAGGTCTACCTCAGTAAAAGAAACCATTGGTCCCTGGTACTCATTTGTCCTAGTCTTCTTTTGCTGGACCTGATACACGTGATGCAGGTGCCTTACTCTCTAGGTGTCCCCTCACACATCATTCTTATTGACCTTCGAGTGAATCACATTGATCTCCCGATGTCCATCTGCTTTGCTGTGGTGGCAGTGGTGGAGGTGGTGTTGCTAGTGCCTGGAGAAGCGTTGCGTACTCTTTCCTTGTCCTGGCCTCATCTACTAGGTGTCTTAGGTGACCCTGTCTGACCAAATCCTCCAAGTACATCTTCAGAGCCCTGCATCCCTAAGTCAAGTGCCCATCCTCATTATGGTAAGCACAGTGCTTCCCAATGTTCCTTCTCATCAACTCACTAGGGATCTTCTCCAGCGCTCTGTAATACGGCTGGTTCCTGATCCTTTCCAAAACTTTGTAGATCGGGATCCTAAATATAGTGGTGACTACCTGTGCAGCTCTCAACCTTGTCTCCTGCCTATTTACACCAGAATTACCTCGATCTCGCTTTGGCGAGCCGCTTCTCTTCTCTTGCTTTGGTGTCTTCATTCCTTGCGTGTCCTCTTCTACTCTGACATATTTCTCAATCTGTGCCATGTGCTCCTCCATACTTTTTGGTAGGGTTTTTGCAAGTGATTTTCGAAGTGGGCATTCATCATCCAGGTCATTCTTAAAAGATATGACCACCAGCTCCTGGTTATAAGCCGAAATTCGGTTGAATACCTCGTAATATCTCTTGGCGTATGCCCTCAGGCTTTCACCATCGCTAATGTTCAAAGCCAGCAGGGAGTCTACCCTTAGTGGCTACAACTTGTTTGTAACAAACCTGGCCACAACCATCTCAGCCAGACTCTTCACAATTCCTCTCGACAACTTATGAAACCAATCAAATGCTATCTCTCCAAAGGATGAGGGGAACACCTTGCACAGTAATTGCTCATTCCCGCTCCACAAAGCCATTGAATTTAAATACAAGCCGACATGAAAGTTTGGATTAGACTTACAGTCATAAATCTGGAATCTCGACATGTGGAATCTCTTTGGGGCCTCAAACGCATCCAACTCCACTGAGAATGACATCCTTGGCTTGACGGGGGATGTGATCTTGGCGTTGTGTCGCTTCCTCTAGAGGTAGTCTCTCAAATCCTCCTTCGTTCGACCGGGAGCTTGGCTATCAATAGATTTCAGCCTTTTTTGTGCACTGCCCCTGGTGCAATTGTGCGTCCGTTTGGACTTCTCCTCATCTCATGCATTAAAACAAAGGCCTTTCCTCTATATGTGCCGTGATTCTTTGGCATAGGTCCCCTTGGTTAACGGTGTCTTCTGCGACTCACCTCTTACTGACTCTGCTCACCTGACATCTCGTAACGGCTGGTGTAAATGTTCCTTTCCCTTGTCGTGTTGTGGGACTACTAGGATTGTCTTTTATCCCCTTTTTGGACATTAGTCTTGGCCACTGGTGCCGACGTATCCTGCAATGGGAATGGTGGTTGCATCACATTGTTCTGCATCATGAAGTTGACAACCAACTGTAGGTCTACCAACTTGTTTGTCATTTCTTTCATCTTGCCATCCCACCTCAAACATCTATCCTTCCATACTTGGAGGTCGCTTTTGTTGTAATATTCATCTCGACTACCCTTCTTCGGGGCGTTACCCTCTTTGCCGACGTCCTTCTCCTCAGGATTTGGATCTTGTGCTCGTTCATTACAATTTTCCTCCCCAACATTAGGATCTACATGCTCACCACTTTCACTGTGGATGTTGTCTCCAATCTTTTCTTCCTGCCCGTTGTTAGCCGTCTATTCTTCTTAAATTCCCACAGATGACGCCAAATTGACGGTGTTGATTTTTGACCACACAATCAAACGGGGAACTCAGCTGGAGAGCACCGGCAAAATAGATTAAGTCCAACAACCTGTAACAAGAAGATGAGAATACCGCGGTGGTTCGTCCACCCGAGGGCACTCCAACGATCAAGTTAGTAATCTCTTAAAGATATCAATTCAAGTATTTAACTCACAAAGTATTGCTCACAGGATATCACAAATACCTGAGACCTATGGGGGTGCCCCATTTTTATGAAAGGTAGTGACCTGATACCTTTAGAAGCCTCACTTTAGTGGACTCGGGCTCAATGCTTATCTTGAATCCTTAACTGGATAGGGATAAACTCTTCTTGAGCTTTATCTTTATCCAAACTGAGATCCTCGTCTTGTTCTAGGACCCGTGTCCCCTATCCACTTATCTCAGATTTCGACGTCTCTTCAGATAACCCCGGCCTAGCTGAGATTATCTTGGCAATGTTACTAGGCCACGTGGCACCTCGACTGACACTTTGGCGTCACCCTGGCCACGTGCTTTTATTCACAAAATACTTCCCCACACATAAGTATATATACATTACATATACAATTATACATTACCATTGTAAATACTAATATAGCTAAATGAAATAGAATCAAAACAACAAATTCTAAAATCGAATTAGCTTCATGGCTTTTAATGACAGTATTGGTAAATTCTATACAATCATGGTCATAGAATTGGGACCAAGTAAGTTCTAATGATATAAATGGTATGAATCAAGACAAGTATTGGTGTGTTCATGATAGCTATTAGCTGTTGGATTTACTCAATATCATAGATGCATTCAAATATACGATCATTTGTTATCTAAAACTTACAAAGTTTCAAACTACCAAAATTGCATAACTATCATTAGTGTGTATAGATAAAATACTACATAATTATCATTAGTTTCTCTTCGACCTTGCGTAGAACCTGTTTGTAGAGTTCTGATTTCCTCACATCGTAATATTTTTGTGAACTTTTGGCCGACTTTTGGCATGTTTTTTTTTATCCATATGCTTAGCATTAGCATATATAGATATGTGGAATTTCAAACTCATGGCCATGCTTAAACTACTGTTCTAACAACCTGCTTTTGTTGTTGATACAAGTACATTGGGCCTATTCAGAACAAGGGAAATACATTATGCAACCTATGGTTTAACGAATTGTTGATAAGAAAAAAGAAAATTGCATATGAAGAAGAGTTTCAACTATTCCAACAAAAATCCAACAGTTCCAAAATTCAAAGAAACATTCCAGAAATATTCCATATCATATACATATATATATGGAGAAAATTACAATGTACACCCTTTCAAATGGTACACATTGTAAAAAAGTTATGATTTTTTATGATGAACGTTATGATTATTTGTGATATGTGTTATGACATTTTGTAATAAAGTTATAAATGGCAAATTTATGATGTGCATCCTAAAGTTAGAAATCATAATGTCATGACATTTTGTGATTTTTGTTATGACACTTTGAGATTTTGTTATGGCATTTTTCAGTGAAAAAAAGTTATGGCTTTTGTAATGAAGAAGTTATGACATTTTGGGTTTATGTTATGAAATTTTGTGAAAAGTTATGAAAAGCATACCATATGCACTTTTTTGAAGGTGCACATTGTAACATCTCCCGTAAAATCTCTAAACATTTAAAATATATCTATTTTTGAATGAATACATCTAAACGCATTATGGAAGAACATATATAAATTACTTTTAGAATTAACACCAAATAGAGGAAAATAAAACAAATTAATCCTATTAAGGAAGAATTGACAAACAATCAGACACCACCTTCTTACATTTATTTTTAGGGAAAATTAGTCTAAGGTCCTCCTATTTTTAGTAACGGAAAAGGTCCACAATATTATTTTTTGATGTCTAAGGTCCCTAGACCCACACCCAAATATCATATCAGAGAAATTTGATTCTGCTCTTCTTCTTCGATGCCCAACTCTTAGAATCATCAGCCCTAGACTTAGACCCAAAAAACCCTCCTCTCTCTCCTTGGCGGTTCGCTCATGTGGACCGGTAGGAAGCAACATCAGATCTACGTTGGTGAGGCGTTTGGCAAGGGTAGAGTTGTTGAGCTCGAAGAGAGGGATTTTTTTGGGCTTCTTCTTCTTCGTCTTCGTCTTCGTCGCCGCAAGAGAAAGGAAGTCCGCCGTCCGCTCCGCCTGCGTCACTGTTACCGCCACTGCCTGTTTCTCCTCTCATGTCCCGAAACCTCCATTTACTTCAACCATCAAGCCTTGGTTGAATCTCTAGCCACTAAATGTCTTTCTCCTCTGAGAGATTGATGGATCCATGGGTTGATGGTCAGGTGTTGGTGGAATGTGCACCGTGTAGTCCATGTATTCACTATTGCCAATTTCGCTATTGAGATCATTCGACTTCCTCCAATAGTTGACAGATCGGCCTGAGGAAGTTCTCTTCACAAAGGTCATAGTCATATGACTTGACTTTCCCTGATGTGATTCTGAAGCTTTGGGGATGATCTTGAAGCCATGCAATTGAAATGAGCAAAGAAAGAAAATATGTCAACAATTTTTGAAATTATATATTGTAAAGGAAAAAACAGAGAAGCACATCAGCAAAGATTATTCAGTCACAAAATTCTCACAGTTCAAGCTAATTCAAATTCTCTGGAAATTCAGATAAAATCTCTCTAGAAAAATTCTCTAGAATCTCTCTCTCCCTCTCTAATAGCTTTTATTGTTTGAGCTGCGTATGCATGTCGGCCATTGGTAGTGTGAAATGTATGAATTTGAGCAATTTATTTGCAATAACTTTCTCTAGGTTTCAGTCTCTAGTCCAGAATTTCTCTGGTCCAAAATTTTCTTTGGTGAGCACTTTACTTTGGTTGTGTACTATTAGTATATATATTACACTTCTCATTCTTTCTCTCCTATTCAACTGATAAAGGATTTGATGGGTAAAATGATTTGGAATTTTTTTTGGTTTCAATTTTCTCTAGTACAAGATTTTGAATTTTCTCTGGTAAAGGATTTGAATCTTCTCTGGTTTCATAGAGAATGGATCCTATAGAAACAAACAATTATGTTCAGAGAAATTTCAATTTTCTCTGGATAGAAGGGAAATTTCTCTGGAGATGCGGGAAGGCTAGAGAAATTCTCTGGAGAGTGGATCAGAGAAATTTGAAAGTCCAAAGAAATTTTGTTTCTTGGTTGTACTCAGTGCAATAACTTTGTGCATGATTTGTCTGGTGCGCACATTTCTCTTTGCATCAGTACTAGTGGTGGTGGTGGTGGTGGTGGTTTTGTTTTGTCCCCTTCTTTTTTTTTTTTTTTAAAGCTAAAAACCATAGCTTTTAGTTCTTTACATTATGAAATTTCTCTGAAGAGAAACAGAGAATTTCTCTGGTTTGGAGAAAATTTCTCTGGTCCAGAATTTCTCTAGATAGATTTTCTCTGATTCAGAATTTCTCTGGATAGAATTTCTCTGGGAAGTCCAGAGAAATTCTTTGGATGAAATTGAGGGACCTTAGACATTATGAAATTATTAGATGTCCTTTATACTATAAAACCTTAATATCAGGGATCTTAAAAAAAAAAAAACCCTTATTTTTATTCATTCAACTTTTAATCGATTAAACAATTCGATGGTCTTGATTAGTGGTGTGGGCGGGGGTTAGGGTAGGTTGAGATGTTGTCCATTCTCACTTCAAGTTGTGCTGAAAGCTACTCAGGTCACCCAAGTTTGAATCGTAACTCAAGATTGTCAGTTTAAGTCCGACCTGAGTTAAATTTGAATCGTTTATTTTCTCATCATTCATATTTTTCATACAAAACTGGTCTAAACATGTGGTTGTTGTTGTTATCCGATCAACTTGATTTTTTATAGGAATTATATATTCTATGAATTCTAAAATATGAATGGTGCAAATTATCGAAATAGGCTAAAAAAATAAGCCCAATAGGCCCGACAACACTTCTTTAGTTCTTAATCAGACTAGAGAGAAGTTCATTCCTTTTCCTAATTGGTAAATTTTAAAAACAAAGGGACGTTTTTTAGAAAAATAAAAAGCCAATAAATGTAGCCAAAATTAAATGGGAAAATTACAAAATAAAAATAAAAATAAAAAACTCCAGGATCTGAGTTTAACAAAATAAATTCTCAATTCTCAATTTAAACAATCTACCTATTTTTGTTAAAGTAAAACTAACAAAAAAAATAGGTATTTTTGTTATTAAAATTAATATAGATGTACCTAAAATATCTAAAATACTCTTTTTCGTTGAGTTTAATGACTAAAATACCCATTTTTCTATCAATTTCACTTAAAAGAAATATGCAAATTGTTTAAATTGGAAAAAAAAAAAAAAAGAGTGTAAATTGATGAAATTAAAAAATCAGAATTTATTTTGTTAGAGGGATCAAACTCTTAATATATTTTTTAATTTTTCTAAAATAAAATCAATTCAAATGGAAGGAAATATCATTTTGCCCGCCAAACAATTACGTGAAAATCAATTTAACATTGAGAGTTATTGTCACGCCCCAAGCTCCGTGACAACGCCGCACACTCATTTAAGTGAGCATGCAAGGCTAAGAATCCAACACATAACCAACAATGTAAAATATTCAAATTAAATCCTTAAATATCATAATGCTAAAAACCATACAAATAGATAATTCTTATCATATGAAATTGTCCACCAAGTCCACTAATAATAATAATAATAATAATAATAATAATAATAATAATGATCCAAATACTTAAATCATAGTCCTACTCTCGGCACTCCCACAAGTAAAAACTCTGCACAGCTCTACTCCTCAGAATCTGAAAAATAAAATAAGGGTAAGCTAGACTGCCCAGTAAATAACCAACCATCACTATTAGCTGGATCAAGTATACAAAAAAAATAGTCGATAACCAATAAATATATTTTTTGCTACCATTCAATAAATGAATAATTATTTTGTAAGATGGTTTCGTAGTTGAAAATAAACAGTGTAGCAATACATTTTAATTGCAAAGACAATGAGGTAATTCGATGAAATTTCGTTGTTCAAAATTGATGGTTCGATATTCAAATGGTTCAATGATGCAATTCACAAAACCCAAGTCTTGGTGACTACGGTCACTTAGCCCGTGACAAGGCCCAAAACCACACATAGGCCGGTGGTAAAGCCCCAAAAGAAACTAGTTTCTGTGCCAATAAATAACCCCCATTGGCTAGGGTCCAAATCATAGTCAGACTAGAGTGATGTTCAAAATTCAAACAATACACAACTTTCAAATAAAACATTCGATATTTTCAGAATAAATGTTTAGTACAATTTTCAAAATAGTTTCATCAAATATTCAAATAATTTTCATAACAATATTCGATGTTGTTTTATACTTGACCCATATTTTATTTTAAGAGAACATGAAGGATATAAATAAATATTTATGATTTTAAACGATTCGATAGGAATAAAAATGAACCAACAGTGATAGAGGGTTACTTACCTCAAACGCTTAGAAATAACACTCCAACACCAACTCCAAACACCCAATTTCACCACTTCAATCACACAAGCCTAATAAATAAAACTTCAAATAAATTAATATTTTTTACATGTTACAAACACCCACAAAAGCACCACTATATTAGATTAATGTATTACTTTAATATCCAAGAGATCAAACCATTCAACCCAACTTTATAGCCAAACACACCTTTACCCATGATACAAAACTCCATTGTTTCTATTACCCACCCAAAGTTACACTTACACATTGCACCCAATTCTTAAAACCTAAGTAGGCACCTATAGATCTTCCAAATCTCCTTAATGCATTGATTGTTAAATTCCTCAACATAAACTTAATAATTAACAGTAAAGACAGATTTTACCTTAACCAATGGGTGTCCCAAAAATCACCAACGTGTTGCCTTCAATCCCTATTGTAGCCTCACTTGAACCTCTCTTCTCTTTTTCTTTTCTTTTTTTCTTTTACCTTCTCAAACCCTAGCCGCCTATGGTGCAATTCATAGCCTCTGTTTTGTTTGTTTTCCAAGACTTAAAGCCACAATAGGTGGGCATATTAACCTAATTTCACAAAGTTACAAAATTACCCATCTAAGTAATAGGAAATATAATGCCATCTCATAACTAATTCTTTGATATTAATAAATGACCCATATAAATTAATTTAATTACTAATCTATCCAATAAAATAATCCTACACACAACTTGGGTTTTACATTCTTCCCCTCTTAAAAGAAATTTCGTCCTTGAAATTTGACATACCTGTAGTCTCAAAAAGTTGTGGATACTTTTGTCTTATTTCATTCTCAAGTTCCCAAGTAGCTTCTCTCTCCGAGTGATTGCTCCATTGAACCTTAACGTAGTGGATGACTCGACGCCTCAAAACCTGCTCCTTCTTATCAACAATTCTTACAAGGTGTTCTTCATAGGTCAAATCCTCCTTAAACTACAACGGTGCATAATCAATCACATGATTGGGATTCGGTATATACTTCCTCAACATCAAAACATGGAAGACATTATGAACTCCAACTAGTGAAGGTGGTAGGGTAAGTCTGTAAGCTACCTCTCCAATTCGATCTAAAACCTCAAATGGTCCAATAAATCTAGGACTCAATTTACCACGAACACCAAACCTCATTACTCTTTTCATAGGAGACACATTAAGGAACGCATGGTCTCCAACCCCAAACACCAAATCGCGTCTCCTGTTGTCTGCATAACTTTTCTGTCTACTCTGTGCAGTGCGAAGTTGCTCTCTAATAAGATTGATCTTGTCCACTGTTTGTTGCACAATCTCAGGCCCTAACAACTTTCTTTTGCCTACATCATCCCAACAAATAGGTGATCTACACTTTCGTCCATATAAAGCCTCATATGGTGCCATCTGAATGCTCGCATAATAACTATTATTATAAGAGAATTCCACAAAGGCCAAATGCTCATCCCAAGAACCTCCAAGATCATTAATACAGGCCCTCAACATGTCTTCAAGAGTCTGAATAGTTCTCTCTGACTATCCATCACTTTGAGGATGAAAGGTCATGCTAAAATTCAAACTAGTATCCAAAGCTGTATGCAAACTCCTCCAAAACATAGATACAAATCTGCTATCTTTATCAGACACTATGGTCACTGGAATACCATACAACTTCACAATCTCCTTGATATACAATTTTGCAAACCTCTCTAAGGAGAACCCTACCATAAAAGCTAGAAAGTGAGCGGATTTGGTCAATTGATCAACAATAACCCAAATAGCATTGTTACCACCTTAGGTCCTAGGCAACCCCATCACAAAATCAATGGTAATATATTCCCACTTCCACTTGGGAATAGGAAGAGGTTGTAACTTACCTGTAGGTCTCTGATGTTCAACTTTCACCTGTTGACATACCAAACCTTGAGCAACATACTGAGCAATTTCCCTCTTCATATTATTCCACCAAAAGTTCATCTTCAAGTCTTTATACATTTTAGTGCTCCCTGGATGTACAGTATACCCTGAACTGTGAGCTTTTCTCAGGATTTCTCTCTTGAGCTCTAAATCATTAGGCACAGACAACCTCTCTCCAAATCTCAAGGTTCCATCTTTATGCATACAAAATTCCATCTGTAGCCCTATTTCCATTTCAGCCTTAAGTTTTGCAACTAAGGATCTTTTCCCTGAGCATCTTTAATTCTATCAATCAATGTGGGTTGAACTCTAAGGTTTGCCAACTGCACTCCATGGTTATGCCATCTAATCTTGATATTCAACCTTTGCAAGTCCTCCAAGATATTCTTTTGGTCAGTGATCAAGGTAGCCAAATTACTCAGGGTCTTTCTACTCAAGGCATCAGCCACTGCATTGGCTTTTCTTGGATAATAATTGATAGTCAAATCATAGTCCTTTAATAGCTCCAACCATCGCCTTTGCCTCATATTCAATTCTTTTTGAGTGAAAATATACTTCAGACTTTTATGATCAATGAATATCTCACATTTTACCCCATACAATTAGTGCTTCTAGATTTTCAATGCAAACACCACTGTAGCCAACTCCAAATCATGCGTATGATAATCTGCTCATATGGCTTCAACTGCCTAGACGCATATGCCACTACTTTATCGTTCTACATCAGGACACAACCCAAGCCTATCTTCGATGCATCACAATAGATGGTAAAACCTTCATCTCCGGACGGAACTATAAGTACTAGAGCACACACTAATCGACTCTTTAGATCCTAGAAACTCTTCTCACAATCATCAGACCATTCAAATTTAACCCCTTTTTGTGTTAAACGAGTCAAAGGCATAGAAATTCGAGAAAATCCCTTAACAAACCTTCTATAATATCCTGCTAAACCCAAGACACTACGAATTTCAGTGACACTAGTAGGCCTATTCCACTCTACTGCCGCCTCACTTTCTTGGGGTCAACAGACACCCCGTCTTTAGATATCACATGACTCAAAAAAATGATACACTCTCCAGCCAAAATTCACACTTCTTTAATTTAGCAAATAATTTTTTCTCCCTTAATAACTGCAACACTATTCTCAGATGTTCTTCGTGCTGCTATTTACTCTTTGAGTACACAAGAATTTCATCAATAAAAACTACCACAAATTGATCTAAGAATGGTTTAAATACTCTGTTCATTAAATCCATAAAAGCTACAGGCGTATTGGTTAACCCAAACGACATCACTAAAAATTTATAATGCCCATACCTAGTTCGGAAGGCTGTCTTAGGTATATCTTCCGCTTTAACCTTCAACTGATGATATCTAGAATGAAGGTCAATCTTAGAAAAGACTTATGCTCCTTGCAATTGATCAAATAGGTCATTTATCCTAGGCAAAGGATATTTATTTTGAATTGTCACCTTGTTTAACTCTCGATAATCAATGCAAAGGCGAAAACTACCATCCTTCTTTTTCACAAATAAAACGGGCACACCCCAAGGAGAAACACTAGGCCTAATAAAGCCCTTATCTAGTAACTCTTATAATTGTTCCTTCAACTCTTGCCCCTGATTTCCTTCGACTGCTTGAGAACCATTACCAATATTAGTCACATTCCCTCGCCGATTGTTATTACCAGTCCGTCGATTCGTTTGACCCTAGCGTGTATTCCTAGCCATATTTGCCAATGTCTCCTCATGTTCCATTGCAATCTATATGCATCAATAATAAAACCTCATCTTATTCTATTCTAAAGTCCATATAACACGTAAATAAAATTAACATTTTACCAAATTATAAGCGTTCCCAATCCTACATCTACCCAATCTCACCACTATTCTATACCAACTTTTAAAATTACAACCTGGCTCTGATACCATAAAATTGTCACGCCCCAAGCTCCGTGACAACGCCGCACACTCATTTAAGTGAGCATGCAAGGCTAAGAATCCAACACATAACCAACAATGTAAAATATTCAAATTAAATCCTTAAATATCATAATGCTAAAAACCATACAAATAGATATTTCTTATCATATGAAATTGTCCACCAAGTCCACTAATAAAAATAATAATAATAATAATGATCCAAATACTTAAATCATAGTCCTACTCTCGGCACTCCCACAAGTAAAAACCCTGCACAGCTCTACTCCTCAGAATCTGAAAAATAAAATAAGGGTAAGCTAGACTGCCCAGTAAATAACCAACCATCACTATTAGCTGGATCAAGTATACAAAAAAAATAGTCGATAACCAATAAATATATTTTTTGCTACCATTCAATAAATGAATAATTATTTTGTAAGATGGTTTCGTAGTTGAAAATAAACAGTGTAGCAATACATTTTAATTGCAAAGACAATGAGGTAATTCGATGAAATTTCGTTGTTCAAAATTGATGGTTCGATATTCAAATGGTTCAATGATGCAATTCACAAAACCCAAGTCTTGGTGACTACGGTCACTTAGCCCGTGACAAGGCCCAAAACCACACATAGGCCGGTGGTAAAGCCCCAAAAGAAACTAGTTTCTGTGCCAATAAATAACCCTCATTGGCTAGGGTCCAAATCATAGTCAGACTAGAGTGATGTTCAAAATTCAAACAGTACACAACTTTCAAATAAAACATTCGATATTTTCAGAATAAATGTTTAGTACAATTTTCAAAATAGTTTCATCAAATATTCAAATAATTTTCATAACAATATTCGATGTTGTTTTATACTTGACCCATATTTTATTTTAAGAGAACATGAAGGATATAAATAAATATTTATGATTTTAAACGATTCGATAGGAATAAAAATGAACCAACAGTGATAGAGGGTTACTTACCTCAAACGCTTAGAAATAACACTCCAACACCAACTCCAAACACCCAATTTCACCACTTCAATCACACAAGCCTAATAAATAAAACTTCAAATAAATTAATATTTTTTACATGTTACAAACACCCACAAAAGCACCACTATATTAGATTAATGTATTACTTTAATATCCAAGAGATCAAACCATTCAACCCAACTTTATAGCCAAACACACCTTTACCCATGATACAAAACTCCATTGTTTCTATTACCCATCCAAAGTTACACTTACACATTGCACCCAATTCTTAAAACCTAAGTAGGCACCTATAGATCTTCCAAATCTCCTTAATGCATTGATTGTTAAATTCCTCAACATAAACTTAATAATTAACAGTAAAGACAGATTTTACCTTAACCAATGGGTGTCCCAAAAATCACCAACGTGTTGCCTTCAATCCCTATTGTAGCCTCACTTGAACCTCTCTTCTCTTTTTCTTTTCTTTTTTTCTTTTACCTTCTCAAACCCTAGCCGCCTATGGTGCAATTCATAGCCTCTGTTTTGTTTGTTTTCCAAGACTTAAAGCCACAATAGGTGGGCATATTAACCTAATTTCACAAAGTTACAAAATTACCCATCTAAGTAATAGGAAATATAATGCCATCTCATAACTAATTCTTTGATATTAATAAATGACCCATATAAATTAATTTAATTACTAATCTATCCAATAAAATAATCCTACACACAACTTGGGTTTTACAGTTATCATTATTTTAATTTGACTCCTACACTTTTTTAAATTTGATTAATTTACTCTCACCGTCTATTTCCGCCTACAATCAAGCAGAACTTGCTGACATGACACCAAATTTTATTTGGAATTTCATTTTACCTTCCAAACTATATCTTAAAAATCAATTAGCCCCCAAAAATTAAAAAAATAATAATATTTAAATACTTAATAAATAATTTTTTTTGTCTCAATAATGAAAGTAAATTTTAAATAATATATTTTGCAAAAAAAATACAAAAATCCCCATTTAGAATTTTCTATTTAAGTCTCAAATTATTTCGAGTCAATCATGGAGAAATTAATTGAGCCAAAAAATTCTTGGCTACTCTATGTGTGTGCGCTTGTGTAATTGTAACTAGTTTATTTTCCCAAATAAATTTCAATAGAATTGATCGATTAATAATAATTTTAAAATTGAGTGGGTAAAAAAAAAATTCAATTCAATTACTGTCTAAAGAATACTCAACATGACTAATACTCAATTTTTATTTAAAATTTATTTTTTTTATTTTGAGAGGAAAATTAATTAATTAATTAATTTAAAGTATAATTTAGGAGTAAAATGAAATTCCAAATAAAATTTGGTGCCATGTCAGTAAGTTCAGTTTGATTGTAAACAGAGACAAACAGCAGAGACTAAATTAATCAAATTAAACTAATATAAAATCTATATGCCAAATTAATTTTCACATAATAATTTAAAATTTAAAGTATAAAATGATTTTTCCCCTCCAAATGATTTATTTTTAAAATAACAACTAAAACAGTGCCATATAATAGTGGTGTTGTATAATAACGCAGTACTGTAACGTACAGCAGCATCCATCCCCGTATATACACAATATAAATTCCACAAAATGAGATATGTATTGAACCACGAAGTCCCTACTTTTCCATGAGTAGTGGCAGGCCTAATATAATATAAATTGTTGACTTAAATGTATGATTTCTTGACACTTGGAGGCTGTTGATTGATTTTGATAATTCAATGCTCAAGGTTCATATGATTATAATATAATTTAGGTGATGACATATCTTTGATTAATTCTCAATACTTTGAATGGTCATCATAGTCTTGCGTATGCAGAGTTCATAGAATCCATATTGAGTGTTAATATTTTTATACATTACTTAAAAAAATAAAATTAATTAAAATAAGTAATATTGTTGTTTTATATTTTAATCATTTATACATGCACAAAGAAAATACTGCAGTTATAATAGCAAAGAAAAATTGAACCAATTGTGCCACAATAAACATTATTATTCTTACATTTTTTGTTTCAAAATTAAACTAAAAGCTCTTTATTGAGATTGAATTAATTCTACTATACATATTTTTTTTTTCATATATAGATAAATAATTTCTAAGTAGTATAATTAAGGGCAAATTATACAAATGGTCCCTGTAATTTACTCGTTTTATCATTTTGGTCCCTGTTGTTTCAATTTGATTAATTTTGCCCCTAAATTTTATGAATTGTGTCATATTAGTCTAATAAATAACGGTGGTTAAGTTTGATCGACGAAAAATTAAATGATGTGTCAATTTGGTCCCTGTAATTTATAGGAAAGTCAAAACAACATGGACCAAATTAACACATCTTGTAAACTACAGGGACCAAATTAACACACCATTTGATTTTCCGTCCATCAAAGTTAACCGCCGTTATTTATTGGACTAATATGACAAAATCCGTAAAATTCAGGGGCAAAATTGATCAAATTGAAACAAGGACCAAAATGATAAAATGGGTAAACTACAAGGACTAGCATTGTAATTTGCCCTATAATTAAATATACTATCCAATATATCCACAAGTCAACCAGCATCAATCTATTCAAATTCTAGAGATTTTAATTTGAGGAAATATCATTTTACCTCCCAAATCTTCATGCATTTTTCAATTTGACCCCCAGACTTCGATTAATATGAATTTTACACCCAAACTTTCGAAATTTTTATCAATTTTGCCACTGCCATCACATTCCGTCTACAACTGGACATCATGTGCTGGCGTGGCACCAAAGTTCATTTGGAATTTCATTTTAGCCCCCTAACTATACCTTAAAAATCAATTTGTCCATCAAATATAAAAAAATATATTTAAATATTTAAGAAATAACTTTTTATCTCAATAATGAAAAAATTAAATTTTAAATAATATATACTTTGTAAAAATATATATATATAAATATAAAAATTCTCATTTAAAATTATCTTGAGACTATAAAGCATGGGTACCTCAACAAACATGTTGTATCCATACTAGGTACTTACTGGATTTTGAAATTACTATTAGTCAATCAATTCTATTGAAATTAATTTGGGTAGTAAACTAGTTACAATTGTGCACGCACACACATAGAGTAGCTAAGAAATTTTCGGCTTAATAAGTTTCTCTAGGATCGACTCAAGATAATTTGAGACCTATGAAACACAGGTACGAGTATGAATACTAGTATTGGAACAATACGGGTACGTCGATACCGTAAAATCCAAAAAAAAGTAAGGTAGAGGTACGGTGTAATACGTTTGTAAAACAATATTTGTTTTTAATTTGGAATAATACAAAAATTTATTAAATGGTTTAATTTGTGAAATCCAACATACAATTGACATTTAATGCCAAAAGTATAGATATAAGATAAACCAAAATTAAATATCATTATATTAAATAACTTATAAACCATAACTTAATTTTAAAACCATAATAAGTATAAAACTAAAAATGAAAAAGAAGTCCAGTAAAAGGAATTTTATCTTTGTAATAGAAAACAATATTGTTTCGATTGAGGTATGGCATGACCTGAGTATATACTCAGATATGTCTAGATATGCCAAAAATTTAAAAGGAAAATTTGTGTATGTGTTTTGTGTACCCAATACATATGCGGAAATATCATACGTTGTTAAGTACTCGGTACGGTTATGACATGTTTGTCGAATTATCCATGCTTCATAGTCTCAAGATAATTTTGAATGAGAATTTTTGTATTTTTTATTATTTTTGTGCAAAGTATACATTATTTAAAATTTAATTTTTCATTATTGACATAAAAATTATTTATTAAATATTTAAATTTAATTTTTTTATATTTGGGGGGCAAATTGATTTTTAAGGAATAGCTTGGGGGGTAAAACGAAATTCTAAATGAATTTTGATGCCAAGTCAACACATTTCATTCAATTGTAGACAGAATGTGATAGTAAGAGCCAAATTGACCAAAATTTTGAAAGTTTAGGTGTAAAATTGATATTAATTAAAATTTGGGGGTCAAATTAAAAAACACATGAAAATTTGGGGGAAAAATGATATTTCCTCTTTTAATTTTTAAGTAAAGTTAACAAACAATTGAAGTAAAATTTGGAGTAAATTACAAATACACCCCCTGAGGTTTAATTAAAATGTGAATCACTTCCTATGGTTCTGGAAATTACATTCCACCCTTGAGGTTTCTAATTGCATAATAAATTCTCCCTTTTATTAATGAATCATCAAGTCAATTAATAATTTTTAATGATATTAGAAATATGTTTCAATTAATAATTTAGATAATTTTATTATTGTATAGAAGAACAATTATGAATTTCATTTTGGGTAAATTACACTGACCACTCCTGAGGTTTGCCTTAATTACAGATACCTCCCTTGTAATTTCAAAAATAACACAGATCTCCCTTACTTTTGAAAATAATAGTCAGATTCCTCCTTCCCGTTAAAAGAGACTTAATGACGTTAACTTAACAGTGGAATTAACCATAATACCCTTTAACCCATTGTCTTTCACAAAGACCTAACTCACTCTGTATCATCATCATCTTCCTCACTCTACTATCCATTTCTGCCATTGTTTTCCTCACACTCTCTTCCCAAACCTCTCTCATCAAAAATCCAAAACCCAAACCAACAATAACCCCTCTTATACACACCTGAGTCACTAACTCAGCTTGCGATGGAACTCTCTATCTAGACTTCTCCACATTCCGAGATCTCTACAAAGTTAAACCAAATTAATCATATTCAGACTCTTAAATCCAAGAAACACACATGATATATGAATATATATATATATATATATATATATATGGGTTCGTTTAGGATGTGGGTTGACTTTTTTACTATTTTAGCCTGAGGCTAAAAAGCCTCATTTGAGATATGCTTTTTGGCTTTTTTAACTTTTGTGAGAGAAAAAATGAAATGATTATGAATTGGATGTGGCATTTTGTCCTATTTGACTAAAATAGCCTATTATGTCTTATATGACTATTTTAACCCCAATGGGGCATCCCAAACTAGCACTACATATATATAGTACAGATATACAACACCATTCAGAACCATCATAGATCAATAATAAGCACGAAAGTGAGAGACAGTGGAGGAACATGACAACGGGAGATACCACGAGAGGAGAGAGGGAAACAGTTTTGATGTTGTCGATTCAGATCTCTCGACCATTTCTAGATTTGAACCCAACCTCTCCAACCGTACAAAACCAGATCATCATCGGTGTTTTCATCTTCGACTTCGCCGCCAGACCACGATAGTGGTCTAGATTTAGTGTCACGGTAGGCAAATCTACAGATCTGTAGATGTTGGCATCGGATCGGCGATGGCGAGGAGGCGATGTGAAGATCTTTGGCGGTGGCGGTGGCGGACGATTGAGAAGAAGGTGCTACAGTAGAGGAATAGATGCTGCGATGGTGGTTCTCTGGTCATCACTATTTGCAGGAGAGATCATTTTACAACAACGATTGTAGAAGAGAGAGAGAGAGAGAGAGAGAAAAGAGTGGATCACATGAGAGAGGAGAGAGGTGACGGTCTGCTGTAAGAGGAGAGAGACAGAGCACAGAGAGAGTCAGAGGGAAGAGAGATGGAATGGCTGGGTTTTGACCGTACAGTGATATATATATAAGATATGTATGTGTTTATATATACAGGAGGATGTAAGGGTAGTATTGGAATTTACAGAATAATTATGGATGACATTAGCAGAATCTATTTGAATTTGGATGGATGGGTAACAGAAGGGAGCCTTTGTATATTAGTTTCAAAAGTCAGGGAGATCTGTGTCATTTTTGAAACCACATGAGAGGTATCTGTAACTAAGGCAAATCTCTGGGGAGGTTAGTGTAATTTACCCTTTCATTGTTTTAGTTAATTCTGTTAAATAAAAAATTCTAACAATGGGATATTTGTAATTTTTCAAACCACAGAGGGTAATGTACTTTAAGCAAATCTCAAGGAGTGTATTTATAATTTACCCTAGAATGTAAAATGATACAAAAGAATATCAAAACCTAAGAAAGTTCAATTTCCAAAATGGTGAATTGAATTGAAGTGAAGTTTGGTAAAGTAAAATCAATTACTTTGAGCTCTCTACTAATAAAAATATTTTTTTTTTTTGGGGATTAATATTAATTTTATTTTTGAGTTTGGTATTAAACGTTGGACTTATTTTGATTAGTAACTGGGTACCGCTACTAATAAAAACAGTTTTGTTTTTGATTTGGTGTTTGGGCTCTCTATTTAATTGAGGTCTAACAAAAAATAAAATAAAACGGGAGACTTATGTATAGATCTTAATATATAAATTTATTATTCAATAGGTCATATGATAATTAATGACATTTTTCATTAAATACTACTAAAAAAATCACTAATTGTTAATTTTTAGTGACAATTTAAAATTTGTCACACAAAATATCACCAATTATAAATTTTAGCGACAGTTTTAAAAAAATTGTCATAAAAAAGTCACTAATTTTTAACATTTAGCGACAGCTTAAAAAATTCTTCACGGAAAAGTCACTAATTGTAAGTTTTCGCGACAATTTATAAAAATCGTGCCAAAAATAAATCACTAATTATCAATTTTTAAGGACATGCAAAAAATCATCACCAAAAAATAAATAAATAAACCATGATTTTACTATGACTTATTTTTTATAGGATTTGATGAGAATTAAATCTAATTAAATAAACGATGATTTTACTATGACTTATTTTTTATAGGATTTGATGAGAATTAAATCTAATTATTAGGACTGTTGGTAACTTATCCTAAAAAAAAATTGTGTTAAATTTTATAAGATTTTATTTTTTATTTTTAAATAGGGTCTTTGTTTTTAGTCCAAATCTAGCGGGTCAACTTGGCCGTTTTGCCGGCTTGCTCATGAGCCGGCCATGCAATATACTTAGCATAAAAAAGCAATTCACCAAAACACAGTCATACATTTTCTTTGCTCAATGGGGCTTCCAAGCTTAAGCTTGAGCATGTCATGGCTAGTACACAATTTGCATATTCATCTAATACTCTTATCTTGTTTAAGCATGCTCATCTCTGGCTTTACTACTACCATACCCAGCTCCAGGCTAATGGGGAACGAGACCGACCGGCTTTCATTGCTGGCAATCCAGGCCAAAATAATTCAGGATCCACTGTATGTTTTGAGCTCCTGGAATGACTCTATCCACTTCTGTCAATGGCAGGGCGTTACGTGTAGCCGCAGGCATCAGAGGGTCACTGCCTTGGACTTACATTCCCGGGAACTGGTGGGATCGATATCACCACACCTCGGGAATCTAAGCTTTTTGAGGGAATTACTGATTCAGAACAATAGCTTTGGCGATGAAATTCCCCCAGAAATTGGTCGTTTGCCAAGGCTGCAGATTTTGCAGCTGAGCAACAATTTAATTGGTGGTCAAATTCCTGTAAATATATCTCGTTGTGCTAACCTCATTTCCATCGATTTTTCTCACAATGGGTTGGTAGGAGAAGTTCCTGTGGAGCTAGGATCCTTGTCGAAGCTCGAAATAGTAATTACGGAGGCCAACAATCTTACAGGGAGTATCTTTCCTTTCGCGAATTTGTCGTCTCTTCGCTACCTGGATTTAGATAACAACTACTTTGACGGCAGCATTCCTGATGGTTTTGATCGATTGAAGAATCTTCAGATACTCACACTTGGCATAAACAGGTTGTCCGGTGTCATCCCTGCGTCGCTCTTCAACCACTCTTCTCTCACAACTTTTGATGTCACTATCAACCAAATTCAGGGAAGTCTTCCCTGGGACATGGGAATCACTCTTCCCAATCTTGAATTCTTCAGCATTGGTGAAAACCAATTTACAGGATCAATTCCGGTTTCAATATCGAATGCATCAAAACTCTATTGCCTAGAAATGGTTCAAAACAAACTTACTGGAAAGGTTCCTAATTTATCGAGGCTGCAAAACCTCGAGTGGCTACTCCTTGCAAACAATCAGCTTGGATCCAGGGAAGCTGATGACTTGAACTTTATCTTTTCTTTGATCAATGCCACCAATTTACATCATTTGGAAGTGAACATCAACAATTTTGGCTGCACGTTTCCAGAACACATCGGTAATCTCTCGAGAAACCTTGAATATTTGAGTCTACACCACAATCATATATTCGGAAGCATTCCACCTGGGATAGTAAATCTTGTTGGCTTGCAGAGTTTGACTATGCAACTTAACCAATTCACTGGTACTATTCCAAGTGACATTGGAAAGCTTCAAAATCTACACAGATTGAATCTCTTCAGCAATTCATTGTCTGGTAACATTCCATCTTCCCTAGGAAATCTGAGTTTGTTAAGTAAACTTGTTTTAGGACTAAATAATTTTCAGGGAAACATTCCTCCGAGCCTAGGGAATTGTAGTAATTTGCAAATGTTGTCTCTTGGTCAAAACAACCTTACTGGTGCCATACCAAAACAAGTTGTTTCTATCTCATCCTTATCTATATATCTAGAGCTATCCCAAAACCAATTGAGTGGTTCTCTTCCCACGGAAGTTGCAAATTTGATAAACCTTGGTTACTTGGATGTCTCGTACAACTTGTTATCCAGTGAAATTCCGAGCACTCTAGGCAGCTGCACAAGCCTGGAAACGCTGCGTTTGGGGAACAACTTTTTCAACGGAACCATTCCTTCTTCTTTGCGTTTCTTGAGAGGCCTTGTAGAGTTGGGCCTCGCAAACAATAAGTTGTCTGGTGAAATTCCTATGTACTTGGAGAGCTTTATCTTCTTGCAAAATTTGAATGTGTCTTTTAATAATTTTGAAGGTTTAGTATCAACAAAAGGCGTATTCAGTAATGCAAGTGCACTATCAGTGGTGGGAAACAGTAAGCTCTGTGGGGGTGTAGCTGAATTGAAGCTACCCAAATGCAACTTGAAAGTGGATGAAAAGAGGAGATCAAATAGTGCCTTAGCTTTAGCACTCTCTATAACCTTTGGTTTTGTAGGACTAGCTCTCATGGGGTGTGTTCTATATCTTTGCTGGTTTAGGAAGAGAAGAAAAGATACTCCTTCATATTCATCAAAAAATTTACAATTGAGGGTGTCTTACCAAACTCTTGTTAAAGCCACTGATGGCTTCTCATCATTCAATTTAATCGGTGTTGGTAGTTTTGGGTCTGTGTACAAAGGAGTTATTGATGGAAGAATTGTCGCCGTGAAGGTACTTAATCTTTTGCGACGTGGAGCTTCGAACAGTTTTGTATCTGAATGTGAGGCACTAAGAAACATCAGACATCGGAATCTTGTCAAGGTGCTAACGGCATGTTCGACGATAGATTATCAGGGTCATGACTTCAAGGCCCTGGTTTATGAGTTCATGGTCAATGGGAGCCTTGAAGAGTGGTTACATCCAAATTGCAATGAAGATTTGTCAAATGAAGAGTTTAAGAAGCTAAACCTTCTGCAAAGACTAAATATTATCATTGATGTTGTTTGTGCCCTGAATTATCTTCACAACCAGGCCCAATCCCCAATAGTCCACTGTGATCTTAAGCCAAGCAACATTCTTCTGAACAAAGATATGACCGGGCATGTTGGTGATTTTGGATTAGCAAAATTCCTTGCTGACCATGCCACCCATGGCTTGTCTGCAAATGCAACTTGCTCTATTGGCATAAGGGGAACAATAGGTTACACTGCTCCAGGTGAATATGCCTTCATTTATTCTTAATTGTTTCGTGCATCAAAAAGTGTAAAGAAAATTGCATGTGTGATTTGGACCACACATTATTTTTTCTGTGCATAGTTCTCTGACTTTTTCTGTTTGTGGAGCATTTTTGTCTTTTATATCTTATAATTTTTTCCCCTTACAATGGCATTTTTGCTTGTAGAATATGGTATGGGATGTGAGGTCTCGGCATATGGTGATATCTACAGTTTTGGCATCCTTGTGTTAGAAATGTTTACTGGGAAGAGGCCCACAAATGAAATGTTTAAAGATGGGTTAAGCCTCCATAGCTTTGTGAAAGAGGCTTTGCCCTGCAGTGTATCAGAGATTTCAGACCCAACACTTTTTAAGATCGAAGGGGAAGAAGAAGAAAGCTTCATAAGAGGTGAAAAGACTGTGGAGTGCTTGAGTTTGATACTTGAAATTGGAGTCAATTGTTCTTTAGAATTGCCTAGAGAAAGAATGGACATTGATGATGTTGCAACTAAATTGCATTTCATCAAAGACACTCTTCTAGGATCTGAAATACATTGAAAGACATGAATTTATGAGGGAATCAATTGGAATGTAATGCTTTTGTCTTAATAATCTCCCTCTTAGAATTTGAAATGTGTTGATCGGATTTATTTTGGATGTGATTCTCATTACATCAAATTTAAATGTACATCACAAATTCAAATTTTATATATGTTCCTTGCAAGTGAATTTTTTTTTTTTTTCCTCGTTCAATGTTAATAATACATGATGAAGGGATAGCATTGTAATAAAATTCAAAGTATAGAGATCAAATTATTTAAATTAAAATTAGTACCAAAATAAAATTTTGCTCAAAATAGAGGGATCAATTGTATAAATTACCCTTTTTCAACTACAATCCTAATTTGATTTACCCTTGAACACAAACCCCTAACCGTGCATTGGTCAGGCGAAATCAATCTGTGAGTTCTTCATCTTCACTCTCTTTATTTGTTTATCAAATTTTAATAATGGAAGACTACATTTGTTTTCTCTAATTTCTTTGCTATAATTTGTGAGCCTTAATTTATTTGAGGATATAATTGTTTGGCCCTAATTATCAGTTAGGGCTATAATTGTTCAAGTTACTTAGCACTGTTAATAATGGTTTTTCACTGTTTTAGTTGTTGCCCTCAGTTAGCCCTAATTATATAGTTGTTGCCCTAATTTGTGTTGTGTTGTTCTGTCCTTGAATTCAATTTATTGTTATATATGCTTATATGTGTAAATGCAATAAATCAATTCTAATTCTATGCTTAATGCTATTTTTCATTGGTTTGGTGCTTCAATGGAAATCTCTAATCGTTGTTGTGCTCTAATTTATGAAAACATATTATTTGCAGATAGTCATTGTGAATTTGTGTGGATTTTTTATTATATAGCCATGCCTCTTAGGAAGTATATTTTCGGATATGAAAAAAGAAAAAGAAGCAAAAAGTAGAAAAAATTGTCCAATCTTAATCAGGAGCACTTGCTAAATTTGTTGATAGCAAGAAACAAATAGAAGGTCCTGTCGAACCCCCTTAAAACTTAGGGCTGGCCCGAACTCCTGAACACCAGTTTAAATACACCTGCATTTCATTTTCATGGGTTCAATAGTGGCTTTCTCTTCTGTGAAACAAACAAACTCATCTAAAAGGTAAATAAACTCGAATCACACAAGTACATTACATTATCATTCACACATGGACTAAATAGGAAATAATCTGATAATCAAATTATTTATACACTTTGTGAGATATTGATTCCCAGTTTGAAGATAACAGTACAAGCATAATCATCTTCCTTTTTGACGGAGTGTTTACCATTTATCACCACTTTGACAAGCATCAAGCTTCATTGTCCTGCAATTTAGTTACCAAAGAGCAAAAATGAGGGCCTAAATATGAACTCACATTGTAGATTGGTTCGGTGGTTAACATAATTCATGGAGTTCAAACACATAAAAGCATTATTAATTATTTAAATCATCATTAATCCAATTGAATCTTTTAGATTACCCACACAAGGGCATAATGGCCAATATTTTAACAGCAATGCTAGGTATCATGAAAAGTCTTTCATGAAAATGATCATGAAAGACTTGTGACCTTTGGATTATATTTAGAATAAAACACCACACACTAATAAGGTAATCTAAGGATCACAAATATTTCATGATCATTTTCATGAAAAAAATTTCATGATCCCTAACATTTCTCATATTTTAATGCTAAACAAATGGAAAAAATATAATGAATTTATTACAAAATGACATGACAAGGGTCGTGTATTATCTTCGACTTGAAGGCTAGCAATGAAAGTCCGTCTCATTACCACCAAAGGTACTAGCTGTAGCGGCTGCCGGGAGCATTCCAACATGTAGCAATGTCATGACCATAAGACATAACTGGAGCAGTTGGGTATTTATTCCTGAAATTTGAAATGTTATTTTTCTAATTCTGTTTTGTATGCAGAGTTAGCCTTAATTGGGTTGTGATTAAAGATTCCACAATGGCAGGACTGTAATGCACGTGAATTAATTTGTCTTTTTCTTTTCTTTTTTTTTCCTTCAATTTCACCACAGTGGGAAAACAAAATGGAAAATGTGCATTGTTTCCATCGCTCAATTTGCTTGCATAACTTGCCCACGATGGAGAGTCCTGGAATTGATAGCCCACCCTTTAGACTGTGTGATGAGTGATAACATATTTTGTGGTTGCATAGAAGTAACTAATAATGCTTGCATCCATTACATCCATTTCTGGTGCATTAATTGCATATATACTTCTAACTCCAAAGCATGAGTTATTTGCTATTTTGGCTTATTGAAACACTTCTTACACATTCGGGAGTACATTGACATAAGTTAAACATTGAGAACCGAATTCAAACACTTTTGTACATTGAAAATTAAATTGACACAATTTAGACATTGTGGACCAAAAAGACATAAAGTTCATACTTTAGGGACTAAAATTGAAAAATCTAAAACCCCAGGAGATATTGATTTGTGATTATAATTCAATTTGAAATAATGAATAGCAATCATAATCAAACAATCAACAAAAAAATCAGCACAACAATTTAACCTGAAAAAAAATCACTATTGGAGCACCTCCAATTGTAATAAAAAATCACGGGCCAAAATAACAAAACAATCCACTAAGAAGACAAAAAGAAATTACACACAAGAGCCCTCAATTGCCTAGTTATTCCATGCCCAAATTGAACCAAACCCGATGTGCTTCTTCCACCACCTTCTTCATCTCGGAATTGCTTTACCCAACGTTGAATCCACAACGCCGATGTCGAATCTACGACGATGAGCCATTCCGGAATCCACCGATGAACATCTCTCTCTTTTTGTAAATGAAAGAAGAAAAACAACCCTTGATATTTGACAATATGTAATTCATTGATCAATCCATCATCTTCTATACATCAAGGAAACTGATATATAAACACCCTCTAATTTAGAACACTTTGTATTTTACTCCTCTCTGAGAATCTAGAAGGGTTCAACCCTAAAAATAGCAAATGGCGCACTTTATACTAAACAAAAAGTCACGATCGAAGACCGCTCTAGCGGTGTGAGTAAAGGCAGTGCAAACATATAGGCTAACCTGCTTGAGTGCAACATCTACCGCTCTAGCGGTAAAACTTGCTTCTCAGAAGTTCAGAACACAAGTAGAGATACTGGATGATCTACTTCACTGCTCGAGTGCACAAATGACCGTTCAAGTTGTCAAACAACTTTGATCCCATCCTTCGTCAGCAAAGTGGCAAATAAGAATGCTCAAGTCACGATATGAAATGTCAGCACAAACTTCTCTAGCATAAGCACAACTCGGGTTGAATTCATATTTAAATTCTCATAATTCACAGAAACAATAGAGTGAATAAAAATACAACTGAATAAAATTTTATTTAATGGGATTGCCAATTACAAAAACTATAATTAACCTACCTCTAATTATTATGCCATTTTTGGGTACTGGCACTGTCATGAATTGCAGTAGGATCTTATTATGTCTTGGATGCTGACAAGAAATTTAGTTCCCAAGTGTAGTTCCTGTGTAGTGCATCTATGCTGGTGCTTTGGTGGTAATTGTGACTTGGCCTCTTGCCAACTCCTATTGTTTTGTATTTTCTTAGGCTATTCTATGAAGTCTATTGACCTTTGTGGGGGTATATGTGGAGTCCAATATAAGCAATCTAAGTCCATTGACATTAGTAGGGGGACTTGTGAATTGAGTATATTGACTATAAAGGGATTTCCAATTTCATTAAATTGTATTATCACATGAACCATTTTTATTTTTAATATAGTGTTACTAGAATTCATATAAATTTATACAATTCTTTTTTAACTTATTTAATATTTTAAAAGGGCAAATCTATGACGCACACTTTTAAATTGGGGAATTGATGCTTTTCATTGTTACAAGGATTGCCATCAAGTGTAGTTGCAGCTATACAAGATCTGAGTGTGTTTTCTTTGGAGTGAATGGAAGTTTCAATTTTGTTTGGTGTTGAAATTTTAATGTTTTAGCCTCGGGTACTCTATCTGGATGGGTTGTTTTTGTTGGTATTTTGGGTTAAGAATTAAGTCTACTTATCATCAGATTCTTTTATTAATTCCTATTATCTTCGAGCTAATAAATTTTTTTTTTATTTGATCACAAAAAAAAAAAAAAAAAAAAGCAAAATGGGGCACATCATAAAAGTAACGATTTTGTGTGGTGAAATTTATGAATATTCGTGGTGTGTTATGTTAATTTGTGGAAAAAGTTACTATGAAAAATTTATAGTATCCACCCTAAAGTAGGGGTGGAGTGGACTTGTGCCTAATGGCCTGCCAAGCTCCCCCAAGTCTGCCCATGATTTATAGGACTTGGTATTATGATTTGGGCTCATGAGGTCAGGTTGGGAAAAATATTCTGGCCCAATTATGATATAGGCACTACAAGAAAAACAGAATGTAGTGACATTTTTTTATGGCGTATTTCAAAAACATCATGAAATCTGTCAAGAATTTTCAAATTCCTAAAAAATTAAATTATATCATCTCCTTTTGTGCGCCGATTATTAGAAAACAGGGGTTAACATTATGCCGTTAAAATAAGATAATTAAATTATTCATTATTTCTTTTTAAGGTAGTTGTACTTGTAGGAAATTCAAATCAATTAAAAGGACTAATAAATGTGAATGTTTGATTAAGATTGCGTATGATTTTTGCGAATGTTTTGGTAAATTTATGATTAACTGATGTTTTCTAGGCATTTCAATATGTTAAAACTTTTTCCTTGTTTGTTTGTTTATAATATCACACATACTAATCTTTAATTTCTCTTTTGTCTACATTTTAATAACTCTATAAGTGGGTGAGAGAGTGACATTAGAATGAGATAATGACTTCAGTGCTTGTAATAATAGTTGTTTTGACTTGATGCATTTAGGTTGATGGAAAGAACCATAAGATGGGCTGTAGTTGCCTTCATTGTAATTATTAAAGTATTAGAATTTTCTTTTATTGGGTTGATAGTCCATGTCTGCCTTAAGAATCCAACAAGGGCCTCGTTTGGGAACAGGCTAATTTAGTAATTTTTTGGCTATTTGGCTAAAATATGAGCTAAAAAAAATTAGTATGTTTGGGATGTCTTTTTGGCTTTTTACGAAAAGATGTGCAAAAAGTAGAGAGAAAAGAGAATCTTTGACTTTTTGGTATGAATTGTTGGCTTTTTGGCTAATTTAGTAACTTTTTGACTTTTTGACTAAAAAGTCCGGTTACCAAACGAGGCCTAGTCTATTTTTTCATGCCTAACTTCTTTCTATTCAGATTTGTCTTTTTTCCTTTTGACCTATTTTAAGTGCTAGTAATTCTCAGGCTCTTGGGAGATAGAGTTTCCTTTGATTACAGTGGGAAAAAGCTTTGATGATCTTGTGAATGACAAAGAATGGAATTGGATGATTCAATTATATATCATCATTTTGTTGAAGAGGATGGATGACTTGAAGATGAAGTTATTTTTAGAGAATTTGGAGAGCATACTCCATATTTTTTTTTAAAAAAAATGAGAAAATATTAACAATTTTTATTTTTATTTTTTTGTATTTAGTTAACATATTGCGTTATAAGGTTTTTTTGTTTTTTTTTTTTTTTTGGTTATGGAAAATTGAAAAATGAGTACTGACTCACATTATGGTATATATTTTGACAATGATGATGGATAATAGGTTTGCTTTCAACAAAAGTCAAAAACATCTTTAATTATAATTTGTTTTTTTTAAAAAAAAGAAAACGAAAAAGAAAAGGTGGTGTTTTTCATAAAAACGTCGCAAAATGTCGTCATAATTACATCATAGTTAACTCATCTGACGGGCATAGTTAACAGAAGTTAAGAATTAGTGTTACTTTTAAAAAACATTGTCTAAACTCTTTAGTGGAATTTTTAAGACACCAGAAAGATACGATAACGGCTATATCAGTGACGGATTTTCTCTTATTGGGTTGAGCGTGTCGGTTGGTCTTCTTGATTTGCTTAATCAGAGCCAATCTTCAACAAATCTCCACTTAGCGAGGATTCTCTATCCAACATAGTGTCCGTTGCATTGTACCTGAAGGTACTCATTGGTGAGAAATGTTGATCAAGTCCAAGTAGTATTTGAACTTGATCCCATATACCACCTTAGTGCACATGTCGGCAGGATTATTTGTAGTGCCAATCTTTTGAAGCAGGACATCTCCTTCATTCACTATTTCTCAAACGAAGTGGAATCGGACATCAATATGCTTGGTATGAGAATGATGGACTTGGTTCTTTGCCAAACAAATGGCACTCTGGCTGTCACAGTACACATCCATGTGCTTCTGTACAATCCCCCAAGTCCTCGATCAATCCATGTAGCCAGATGGCTTCTTTGAATGCTTATATTATTGCCATGTACGCTGCCTCTGTAGTAGACAAAGCTACCATTGACTGAAGCATTGACCTCGAATTCATCAGACCTTTAGCGAGAGTAAACAAATACCCTGTTGTTGACTGGCATTTGTCCAAATCCCTAGCATAATTTGAGTCCACATATCCAACCAGATTTTGTTCGAGTCAGCTATCTCTCTCGAACTTCAATCCCAAATTAATTGTGCTATGTATGTACCTTAGGATCCATTTCACTACTTGTCAGTGACCTTTCCCCGAATTATGCATATACCTACTTACCATACTCACAGCATGTGAGATGTCAAGCCTTGTACAAACCATAGCATACATCAATGCACCAACTGCATTAGCATATGGAATCTTTTTTTTTTTTTTGAACAAATTAGCATATGGAATCTGAGCCATATACTTGCGCTCTTTCTCTGTGTGCAAAG
Source organism: Camellia sinensis (assembly GCF_055761805.1). Lineage (NCBI taxonomy): Eukaryota > Viridiplantae > Streptophyta > Magnoliopsida > Ericales > Theaceae > Camellia > Camellia sinensis. The sequence goes on from NC_138961.1 coordinate 40,741,291, forward strand.
ACATCAAAGCACTAAGCTTCGCTCGAGCGCAAGAAACTATGCTCGAGCGAAGAATACTAACTCCCAGAAGTTTTACAGACAGAAGACTACCGCTCGAGCTCAAGAAAGGCCGCTCGAGCCAAGACCGGTCGAGTGCAAGAAACTTCTCTTGAGTGAAGAATACCACCTCCCAATAGTTTTGCAAACCTACAAAAGTACTGAGACTTCACAAAAACAGCTCGAGTGCAAGAAGTGTTGCTCGAGCAAATGAGCAAAATTCTAGGCCACAACCGTTTGAAAAACATACTACTAACCTGTTCCAAACGCAACCAACACATCCCAATAGCCAAACTTAAAGAGAAATAAGGGGAAACAAGACAAGAACAACTATATATGATAATGAAACTCGAATCCAAAACATCAACGGATCGGGTCTAAACCAGAATCGCTATAATGCACATGATAATCCATAACTGCACCACATGGTAATGTTGGGACCCACATAATTCTTGTAGTGATTTCTCAATCACCCCAAGCTTTCATTCTCTTTAAGTCTAGTGGAAGAGTGGAAACTTTCCATTTATTGTTCCAATAAAAATAGCCGTGTGTTGTTGTGATGAAAGGGTGCCCATTATACTATTTTCTGAGTACCAACACGTGGCAAGGTGACGCCGACGTGTCAGCCGAGGTGCCACGTGTCTTGGTCGTTGTGCCGAGGTCATCTCGGCTAGGCCGAGGTTGCCTCCGAAGATATCGGAATCCGAGATAAGCGGATAAGGGACAAGAGTCCTAGAATGAAGAGGGAACTTAACTTGGATATGGACAAGAGTCCTAGATTGGGAGAAGACTTCAGTTTGGGTAAAGATAAGACTCTTAGAGAGTTAATCCTAATCCCACTGGGAGTCCCAGATTAACAGTAATCCTAAGTTCATTAGGTCCAGGCTCCTTTTGGGACTAGGATTGTGTTGGCTATAAAAGAGAAGCACCGCCATGGGTCTAAGGTATGCTTTTGATACTCAAGCTTGTGAGTTTAGTACTTGATTATCTTTGAGAGATATACTGACTTGATCGTCAGAGTGCCCCCGGGTGGTCGAAACCACCATGGGATTCTTATATTTCTGTTGCAGGTCGGTCAGGTGCCATCTATTCTACCAATGCTCTCTAGCTGGTTACTAAGCGGGCAGTGTGGTCGGAAAATCACCCACACAATTTGGCGCCGTCTGTGGAAAAAAAAGAAGAATCGATGGCCAATGACGGACAGAAGAATCAGATTAGAGAAAATGCTCCTACTGGGAGTGGGAGACCTATCGATCTCGACATTGAAGGGGACGATCGCGACACAGAAACTCGTGACCAGAGTCACGGAGTGAAAGATGCCGGCTAGGAAGGTGACGCACCAAAGACAACAGATCGAAGCAACGAAGACGACCTCCAGGTATGGAAGGATAGATACCTGCGGAGGAACGAAGACCCTTCCAGAAGGGATGCAAAGACAGGGGGCATGAGCGCTCCCACGAAGATAACATTTAAGTATAGAAGAGCTCAACCTGAGTGAGCAAATCCCGGATCCCAGATCCCAGAAGACATGATCTCGGCCTAGATGAGTAGGTCCACGAAAAGAAGAGCTCAACCTGAGTGAGCAGATCCAAGATTCCAAAAGATAAGATCTTGGCACCTGAGTCCGAGAAGAAAAGAGCACAATGATCAGATCTCAGATCCCAGAAGATAAAAAGGAAACACACAAGATCAGACTAAAGTTGGCTAGAATTGAGAAGTATGCTAGGGCCGAGGAGGACATGCCGGGAACAAAGGCGTCGGAACAAGAAAAGAGAAACGGCTCGCCAATGCGAGGCCGAAAATCAAACTTAGGTTGGAGCCAAGTAAGATCAATAGAGAAACCAAGGCCGACAACCTCGGCTTGAATTCAACCTCGGCGACAAGGTCGAAGATACATGTATGATGAGAACCCAAGTGGATTTTAAGTTTACACTGGGGGGCAGAGAGAAGAAGAATGCGTTTACCACTTGTTGAAATTTGTAGTAATTTACAAGTTGGTTAAACCAATATGATGTTTAACCGAAGTTAAGCCGAGATGATGCTTAACTGAAATTAAGCCGAGATGGTTCCTTATCTTCACTTGTTGAAATTTGTAGCAATTTACAAGTTGAAGCTAAGCTGAGATGATTCCTTATCTTCACTTGTTGAAATTTGCAGCAATTTACAAGTTGAAGTTAAGCTGATTCCTTATCTTCACTTGTTGAAATTTGTAGCAATTTACAAGTTAGAGTTAAGCTGATTCCTTATCTTCACTTGTTGAAATTTGTAGCAATTTACAAGTTGGAGTTAAGCCGAGATTACTGTTTCTCTTCACTTGTTGAAATTTGTAGCAATTTACAAGTCGAAGTGAAACCGAGGTTATAGTTTGCAACACTTATAGCAATCTACAGGTTGGTCCAACCAAAGAAGATGCTTAACACTTGTTGAAATAACGTTAAGCCGACATATGATCATCTGTTGAAATTTGCAGCAATTTACAGGTTGAGGAAGGAGCTAAGTATATTTAAACACTTGTTGAAATTCGTAAATAGATTATTGTTTAACACTTGCAATGTTAATCCTTGTTGATCCCTGTTGCAGTATATGTTAATCCTTGTTGAAATTTGTAGCAATTTACAAGTAGGCTAGACCAAGATCACCGTTTAAACACTTGTTAAAACTTGAGAAAAAGTTTGCAAAATTAACATTGAGTAGTATATGTTTCACACTTGTTAGAATTTATGAAAAGTTTGCAGGTCAGTATCTTGCCGAAGTAAAAGTTTTGTAGCTATTATACCCGAGGTATGTAACCCCGAGAAGGTTGCACAAAGGAGGCAAAGTATGAAAGCCATGCAAAATATTCTAAGTATAGAATCATGCAAGAGCAGTTAGAAGAAGATCAAGACAGAATTCATGGTGATTGACACGCCCTCACCATACAATATCATCTTGGGAAGGCCATGGTTGCATGCAATGGGGGCAGTTCCCTCAACGTTGCATCAACTACTGCGGTTCCCAACAGAACATGGGATTGAAGAAGTCAGAGGGGATCAACTGCAGGCGGAGAATTGCTCCATGGCAGCAATGAAATCCACCTGCAGCATGCAAGAACCAGAGAAGGCAGAGATTGAAAATGAGGACATAGAGGTACTAGATGATGTCGGCAAGGAGCCAGTCGAGAGGTGTGAAGAGGCACTGGAAATCCTCGTCCAGGAGGGGGACAAGGAACGCTTCTTTCTTCTCGGCTTAGGCTTAGCCGAAGAAGAAGAAATAGAACTTTAAGCTTGGTCACATGCCGCAAATTAAACGTCGACAGGTCGGCCAAACCTGTAATCCAATGAGCAAGAGGGCCAACGTTGACACACGTCGAAGCAGTAGAGGAAGAAGTAGACAGACTTTTGGAGTTTAGGGCCATCCGAGAAGTCAATTACCCGACATGGCTATCAAATACAGTGGAAGAAGGAATGATAATTAAGGAGCAAGGAATGTTAACACTTGTTGAAATTTTTGAGCAAATTACAAGATGAGTTAACCGAAGATTATGAAGTCTACCACTTGTTGAAATTTGTAGCAATTTACAAGTTTGGTATAGCCGAGATAACACTGAAAGACGTTTCCGAGATATGATCAATCGAAATGACCAACTAGCTTGTTAAGAGCTGAGAAGGTTGGCAAGTACAAAAATGAAGACCTTAAAGAACGTTGGACTAATCTGCTTCGACGGACGACAATGGCTCAGCCTTGGCAGTCAGTTGGAGGAGCTTCTCTACCACTACCTCGGCATCAATTTCAAGAAGGAAGCAAACTACTCGGCATCAACGATAGGTTGTGTCTTACCCCCAGAAGACAGTTGGAAAGAACTTCTCACCAGCCTTCTCAGCCACGAGCTCAGCATCAACCTCCTGAAGAGTTTGATCAAAGCTTTTCTTGGCAATTGGTACCTCGGAGTTTTGAAAGCAAGGATTGAAAGCAAGGATCTGGCAAAAGACACAGAAAATAGAAACAAGAATGTAATTCATAAATCAAAAATTGTGATGAAGCTATCAGGAAATTAAGACAAAAAGATTGCACAGGTGTGTCAAGCCAAGAACAGTGGCAGAAATCAACAGATGTGTGAACAGTGTGTATTCAAGAAGATGATTTGGAAATAACGGGTAAAGCAAGCAATGGTGATTAACAATGAAGTAGAGTTTCTTGGAAAGCAACAAGAAATAAAACCAGGAAGAACAGTGGCTTACCAGAAAGAGGGAAGCCGGAATGAGAATCGCCGAAGTCTGACGACAATGATAGAATGACGTAAAGCTTCACCGGAGGAGAGAAACGAAGACAGTTGCAGAGCATTTTTTGAAAAGAGCTAGAAAGAGAAGAAGCTAGAGGATTAAATGAAAAAAGAGAAAAATAGTTAAGAAGACGACAAAGTTCAAAGAATAAAGCCAAGTACACAGGCACTAAGTAAGTATGTAAAGAACAAGAAAGTAATGAACCAGACATGATGCTAGCAACAGAAAACAGGTATGACAAGAACAAGTGCCAGGCATTCAAACAATTCAAGACTTAAAGACAGATGAAAATAAAAGGCAATAGATGGCAAAAAAAAATAGATTTAAAGTAAATCAAAAGAGTTATGAAAGATTGAGCTTGATAGCAAGTAAAGAGTTTATGAACCTACAAAGTGAAATGAACGCCGATATGAAAATCGCCGGAGTCAAATGGATGACTGGAAATCAGGAACTCACCAGAGAGTGTGAGTGGAATAGTAGCAAAGCTCTTGGAGTTTACGAATTAATGGAACCAGAACCTCGGCTAGGAGGTGCGATTTCAAGCAGCTTGGAAGGCATGAATCTTGATACTTGACAGAAGTGGACAGTAAAGTCCAGGGAACTTTGAGGTCGGCAAGTTTGATCTCGGACAGAGGGGCACAGATGAACGAACAGTGTGGGTTCCATCACCTCAGAATGCCGAGGTAATAGAACCTAGGGGGTAGTTGTGGGGATATATTTTCTGAGTACCAACATATGGCAAGGTGACGCCGACGTGTCAGCTGAGGTGCCACGTGTCTTGGTCGTTGTGCCGAGGTCATCTCGGCTAGGCCGAGGTTGCCTCCGAAGATATCGGAATCCGAGATAAGCGGATAAGGGACGAGTCTTAGAATGAAGAGGGAACTCAACTTGGATATGGACAAGAGTCCTAGATTGGGAGAAGACTTCAGTTTGGGTAAAGATAAGACTCTTAGAGAGTTAATCCTAATCCCACTGGGAGTCCCAGATTAACAGTAATACTAAGTCCATTAGGGCCAGGCTCCTTTTGGGACTAGGATTGTGTTGGCTATTAAAGAGAGGCACCGCCATGGGTCTAAGGTATGCTTTTGATACTCAAGCTTGTGAGTTTAGTACTTGATTATCTTTGAGAGATATACTGACTTGATCGTCAGAGTGCCCCCGGGTGGTCGAAACCACCGCGGGATTCTTATATTTCTGTTGCAGGTCGGTCATGTGCCATCTATTCTGCCAGTGCTCTCCAGCTGGTTACTAAGCGGGCAGTGTGGTCGGAAAATCACCCACACACAAAACATCAATGGATCGGGTCTAAACTAGAATCGCTATAATGCACATGATAATCCATAACTACACCACATGGTAATGTTGGGACCCACATAATTCTTGTAGTGATTTCTCAATCACCCCAAGCTTTCATTCTCTTTAAGTCTAGTGAAAGAGTGGAAACTTTCCATTTATTGTTCCAATAAAAATAGCCGTGTGTTGTTGTGATGAAAGGGTGCCCATTATACTATTTAGTAGTTTTGCAGGGTTCAAACATGTAGCGACCCTAATTTTATTATTTATTATTATTATGATTATTATTATTTATTTTATTTTTGACTTTATTAATTGTGTGGTTACATGAGAATTTAATGTGTTATTTAGTTAATTTAATGTGTTAGTTAATTAGAAATAATTAATTCAAATATTTATTTATATATATTTAATCTTATATTTATATTTATATATATTATAATTATGTTGTATTATATAATATAGTATATTATAATAGTTATTAAGTTAGTATAGGATTAGGATTCAATCATAAGAAAAAAAGAAAGAAAAGAGAAGTGTAGGGTGCGGCAACAAGCCGAGAGAGAGAGAGTAATCCGAGAAAAAAAAAAAAAAAAAAGAGTGATGAGTGTGTGGCGTGAAAAGAGAGGAGAAAAAGAAAAAAGAAAAAGAAAAAAAAAGGAGTTAGGATTTTGTTTTAGTGGCTCCATTAATTCTCCAAATATTTCTTTGATCTTCAAAAAAATATTATGAGTACAAAACCCACTTCCCTTGATTTATGTTTAATTTGTTGTTTTTATTTATTTATTTTTATTTATTTGATGTTAGTTTGATTTTGTATTTATATAAAGATAATAGATTGATTTTAATTATTTTTATTAGTTGTGTATGTAAGGTTCAGGGTTTTTAGATGATGGATTAATTTTAATTATTTTGTTTAGTTGTGTATGCAAGGTTTAGGGTTTTTAGTTGATTGATTGATTTTAATTATTTTGTTTAGTTGTGTTTGTCAGTTTTAGGGTTTTTATATGATTTATTTTATGGTTGTAATCACACTCATGGCTATATGAAATTAAAATTAATTAGGAATCCATAGATAAATTTCTTATACTCCACCATGACTCTATGGATTGTTGTTTTATTTGAGTGTTGGTGAGAAAGAATATAAAAAAAAGAGTGAGAATTATGAGATTTATTTGAATGCCTTAGGCTTGGCATTGTTATGTTTGTTCTCAAGAGTGAGATGTTTTGTGTATGTATATTGTTGCCTCATTCTCATGAGTAGACGAGTGCTTTGATTTATGCGTGTACGTATATGCTAACCATCGGGGGAGTGTGAGTCAAACTCGGGACGATATCCCCGTGCAAGTTTGGCTTCGGAGTGGTGTTAGGTATACGGGAGGCACATAGGATATATGTGTAGGCCGAAAGTGGAGGGCCGAAAGTGGTGGAGTTAAGGTACAAAAAATTTAATCAGGAGTTTATTAGTATAGTGTGAATTGTATTAATTTGTACATCTTGAAAAATAGTAAACGACCTCGATAAATTATGAAATTTGAGCAGAGGCATGTATACGTGATTCTAGACAACTTTTGTGTTTTAACTTTTTATTAAAAAAAACGATTAGAACTTATAATCGGATAATCTTGGTTATTATAGTTTTGATTCATTTTAGCAATGCAAATTTTAGAGGCTATTTTAACCCACGAAACGAGTTCATTTTTGTTGGTTTCACGAAAACTGAAGTAAAACGTTATTCTGCACACTTTTCATGTTTTGAACTTTTCCGAAAAAAATTATCTTAGGACAGTTTTTCCTCGTTTTCAGCTTCAGATTTTTCGATTGAATTCCATCTAGGTTTTCTATCAAGTTTTTCTCTCAACCTGTTCAGTTACTGTTAAATTAGTTCGTGTTGTCTTTTAGGAAATTCGATTCTATACAACTTTTGTTCTTTGAGTTTTGGTCAATTCGAATTATTTAAGTATGAAACGGTACATTTTTATACTTCTTTAGCAAGTTATTTACGATTAAATTATACTAACTTTATTTTGCAGGATGGTGGGTCTTACTAACTTTTTATGCAGGGCTGACCCACCATATTTTTATTTCTATTTTGTTTATTTTATATTCAATTTATATTTCGTTGTGTACGGGTAAGAAACTAAACGCCACCGTATCACAAGAAACTATCCATTCGTCTCGGTGCGGATGGAACTACTTGTCTTGTCCCATAACAAGAATTAAATGTTTTGTTGTTTGTGTCTGGTGGACACGTGGGTGTTAAATCTTGTTCTCATACCAGTATACCTGTATACTGACCCGTTTTGCCTCTTGGAAACTCGGGATGCGTTCTATTTGAGCGCAACCGAGCTTCTTTTGCAGGATTAGTTGAGGCTATGGTGGTGACAAGAAATAGCTATAATCATAGGACTTGTCGTTTGGACTTCTTTTGTTTTTCTTGAACTTAGGGTTGTTAGTAGTTTATGTATTTTTTTATTTTTTTTATGACCTTAGTATTGAGATATTTTGGCATGGCTTGTAACCGTACATTATTTAAGTTATTTTGACTATGTGTTGTTACTTTAATATTGGAGGTATTAGTTAGTTATGAAATTATGGTAAATGATTTGGTTGGCATTTAGTTTTTTTTGTTTCACCCCTAAGATTTGAATGATGGAATATTATTGGGGTTTAGTCCTATTTAATATTTAATTGTCTAAATTTTGGGGCATGACAAAACATGTAATGTCCCAACCTTCGGGCGCGTTAATAAATTAAATACTCTTCAAATTTATAATTTTAGATAAACTAACAATCTCAAATATACAAATCAATCTTAAAAAATAATTACACAAATGTCTACAAAATATTATATAATGGTGGGCCCAAAATCTCTAACACAAACAATCCCTTTAATGCTTCAACCCCGATTGCCACTAAATTGCTCCGCACCTAAAAAAAAATTAACTCAGGAAGTATACGATATAACATGAATAACAAGATTAGGATGGAGAATAAACTAACAGGGATCCAATAAATTACAACATTGCATAAACAATACGATTCAAATTAACAAATAATTTACTAAATTGCATCAATAATTCACTCAACAAATGATAATTTATCCATGACCAAATACTCAGTCCTACGCAGTACATGATCAGTGATCGGCCTAACTTACCTCAACCAAGTACAACCGCTTCTCTAGGCATATTGGTGCAAGCTATTGGCAAGGTCTATTCGATCCATATGTGGAGTATTTTCACGTCATTTAATCAGACAAATTAACATTGTCAACACATGATTACTTCATAGAATTTTATCAAATGACGAGAATAATCAAACGAATCAACAATGAATAATTCTACAGAAGTTATCAAATGACCAAAATAATCAAGATGTGTACAAATGAGAAGTAATCAAAATAAAACTCTTTGTAAAGATATTTAAAAGAAAGCATATTGTATATCAACCAGTTATCTCAAATCAATTCTTTCGTCGCCAACACTTTAATCATTTGATGTTTAACCATAGATCTCCAAATGTGGTAGATTAAAATTTTAATGTACAAGATATGTAAAGTTTGGCAAAATCTGCAACTTTTCTCACAATAAAATTAATAACTCTCATTCTAAATACTCCCTAACTAAACTCACAATAATATTACAAATGGAGGGAAGAGAGAGAAAACAAGCTGAGAGAGATGAAACAGACAGAGAGATGGAAAGAGAATGCCGAAGCATAAAAGAGATGAAAGAATGAGCAAACTTTCCTCAATTTATAATGAGGGGAAATATTATTGTCCCCCAAACTTTCTTGCATTTTTTAATTTGACTTTTAGATTTTGATTAATATTAATTTTACGTCAAACTTTTAAAATTTTGATTAATTTGGCACCCTGCTGTTACATTTCATCTACAATTAGACAAAATATGCTAACATGGTACTAAAATTCATTTGAAATTTTAGTTTACCCCCAAAACTATATCTTAAAAATCAATTTGCCCTCAAATATATATAAAAAAAAATTAAATTTAAATATTTAATAAATAATTTTTTATCTCAATAATTAAAATATTAAATTTTAAATAATATACACTTTGCAAAAAAATAATAAATAATATAAAAATCCTTATTTAGAATTATTTTGAGACTATGAAGTATGGATAATTCGACAAACATATCGTGCCCGTACCGGATACTTACCGACGTAAGATATTTTTGCATACGTACCAGGTACACAAACACGTACTCAAATTTTTTCTTCTTAATTTTTGACGTACCCAGACATATCTAGTATATACCCAAGTCATGCCGTGTCTCAGTCGAAACAATATTTTCTTCTACTACAAAGATAAAATACCTTTTATTAGACTTCTTTCTCATTGTTAGTTTTGTGATTAGCATGGTTTTAAAATTAAGTTATTGTTTGTAAGTTATTTAATATAATAATATTTAATTTTGGTTTCTCTTGTACTTGTACTTTTGACATTAAATGTCAATTGTATGTTAGATTTAACAAATTAAACCATTTAATTAATTTTTGTATTTTTCCAAATTAAAAACAAATATTTTTTTTTTTATAAACGTATTAAGTCGTACCCGTATCGTATCAATACCAGTACTCAAATCTGTGCTTGTGTTTCATAGGTCTCAAATTATCTCGAGTTAATCTTGAAGAAAGTTATGGAGCCTAAAATTTCTCGGTTGTTCTATGTGTTTGTGTGCGCACGATTGTAACTAGTTTATTACCCAATTTAATTTTAATAAAATTGATCAGCTAATAGTAATTTCAAAATTGAGTGGGAAAAAATTTTTAAAATTCGGTTAGTACCCGGTATGGGTACGACATGTTTGTCGAAGTATCCATGCTTCATAGTCTCAAGATAATTCTAAATGAAGGTTTTTATATATTTTTTATATTTTTTTTGCAAATTATATATTATTTAAAATTTATTTTTTTCATTATTAAGATAAAAAAATTATTTATTAAATATTTAAATTTAATTATTTTTATATTTTGGAAGCAAATTGATTTTTAAGGTATATTTTGGGGGATAAAATGAAATTCTAAATGAACTTTGGTGTCACGTCAGTACAATTCGTCCAATTGTAGACGGAATGTGACGATATGAGCTAAATTGACCAAAAGTTTGAAACTTTGACTGTAAAATTGATATTAATCGAAATTTGGAAGTCAAATTAAAAAATGTATAAAAATTTTGGGAACAAAAATTATATTTTCCTTTATAATGAATAAAACTTGGGGGCAAGAAAAAGAAAAAAATAAAATAAAATAAAGGACATGCAAATGGAGGAGGAGAAGCCTGGCATGGTATGGCATGTGTTGCCTATCAATCAAAGATGAATAGGGTACGGGAAAGGATGGGGGTGGTCGGCCACGTTTTTTTATTTATTTTTATTTTTTTAAGAAAGGAAGAAAGATGGTAAATGGGATAGAAAAATTTGTTTTAAAAAAGATGAACCAAATATTATTATTAATGATGAGATGAAAATAAAAGAGATAAAATAAATATAAGGGAGTAAATTAGGTTCTCATATAAAAATCTTACCATCAAACTATTATAATAAATCACCAATACCTTTTACTAAATATTAATATCTAAAAAATATGAGATTTCACAATTTATCCCTTTTAAATAAATTTTGTCCTCGAAATTCACTAAAACCTAATACTCCAAAATTTAATAACGAATAACTTAAATCACTTGCTTCCACTGTGCACTCTGACATAAACAACGAATAATTTTTTTTAGCCCCAATTATTGATCATCATTTCCCCCCCCCCAAATATCAACCAATTTTTATTTTATTATTATTTTTTTAAACCTCAAATATTATCCACCCAATAGATCCCATGTAAGACCTAATCCTTACACTCTAATACCATTTTGTAATGCCCCAACTTCCTAGCCATTAATAAATTGAATGCCCCTCAAATTTACAATTTTAGATAAACTAATAATCTAAAATATACAAATCAGTCGCCAAAAATAATAAGACAAATCTCTCCAAAATATTATATAATGGTGAGCCCAAAATCTGTAACACAAATAATCCCTTTAATACTTCAACCTCGATTGCCACTAAATTGTTCCACACCTGAAAAATAAATCAACTCGGGAAATATTAAATACAACAGGAATAATAAGATTCGGATAGAGAATAAATCAACAAGGATCGAATAAATTACGACATTGCATAAACAATACGATTCGATAATTTACCAAATTGCATCAACAAATCACTAAACATATGATAATTTATCCAGGACCAAATACCCAGTCTTACTCAGTACATGACCAGTGACCCGCCTCACCCATCTCACCTAAGCACAACCGTTTATCCGAACATATTGGTGCAAGTTATTGGCAAAGTCTGCTCGATCAATATACGAAGTATTTCTACATCATTTAGTCAGACAAATCAACATTGTCAATTCATGATAACTTCATAGAATTTTATCAAATGACTGAAATAATCAAACGAATCAACAATGAATAATTCTACAGAATTTATCAAATGACCAAAATAATTAAAAGGAGTACAAATTAGAAGTAATAAAAACAAAACTCTTTGTAAAGAAATTTAAAAGAAAGCATATTGTATACCACCCAGTTATCTCAAATCAATTCGTTTATCACCAATACTTTAATCATCTGATATTTTACCATAGATCTCCAAATGTAGCAGATTAATATTCTAATGCACAAAGTATATATGATTTGACAAAATTTATAACTTTTTTTCTATAAAATTAGTAACTCCCACTTTGAACACTTTCAAACTAAATTCAAAATTTTATTACAAATGGAGAGAGAGAGAGAGAGAGAGAGAGAGAGAGAGAGAGAGAGAGAGAGAGAGAGAGAGAGAGAACAGCTGAGAGAGATGAAACAGACAGAGGAAGAGAGAATGCCGAAGCATAAAAGGGATGAAAGAATGAGCAAATTTTCCTCAATTTATAATGAAAAAAACATGGGGGCAAAGGAGAAGAAAAAATAAAATAACCTAAAAGGACATGTAAATAGAGGAGGAGAAGCATGGCATGGCATGGCATGTGTTGCCTATCAATCAAAGATCAATAGGGTATGGGAAAAGATGGGGGCGGTCGGCTAAGTTTTTTTTATTTTTGTTTGTGTGTGTCTATTTATATAGGTGAATTGGTGGCTTTTCGAAAGGTCATAGTGATTTTTCAATAAAAAGACACATCTCTTTTCTATCAAAAGACACAACTCTTCTATGGAATAGGTACAAAGAACAGATATGACTGCTCTTTCAAACAAATTCGAATTTTGAATCGAATCTGGTTCAATTTTGACCCAAAAATATAACAAATAAATTTAATTTTAAATTAAATAAATTTTTTCTTAAAACCATACTCAAATGGTGCACTTTGTAGTCAATTTCTCATTCACCTATTAATGGTTTCCAACCCATTTTTCCAACATTAAGAAGGGGAAGCGCAATTCATATTGCCCTCGAATTACCAAAGGAAAGCACAATTCATCTTGCCCCTGAATTTACCAAAGAGAAGCACAATTCATCTTGCTCCTAAATTTTCTAGGAGGCAAAGCAATTCATCTTGCCCCTGAATTTCCTAAGAGGTAGAACAATTTATCTTGCCCCCGAATTTCCCAAGGGGTATGCTCTCAAATTTCCCAGGAGGCAGAGCAATTCATCTTGCCCCGTGAGGATTTCATCTCAGTATGGCATATTTGACCAAAATAAAAGTCTCCATCCAAATCTCAAATTTGGCTGCTTATCTGACCAAAGAAGGGGTAATAATATCTCCATGCTGGGAATAAGAATGCATAAAATTCATACTTCGCAAATAATAAAAATCCAATATAATAACTGATAAAAATATATTCATACTCGGAATAACAAAGCATAAAATTCATACTTCGCTGATAATAAAAATCCGACATAATAATTGATAATAATATCTCCATGCTCGGATTAATAATGCATAAGAATTCATGCACCGTAAATAATAAAAGTTCGACATAATAACTGATAATAATATTTTGATGTTTGGATTAATAATTCAAAAAAATTCATAGTCTTGACGATGAAGCCAGTGTCTTTTTGTAGGGACATACGAATCATGCTTCAATTGATTTAGCCATATTCTGGCTCATTCACTCCTCTTGGCTCCAGGTTTTGGTGTGAAGTAATCATGGCAAAATTTTCAAGATCTTGACAAATTTAGGAGTTGCGAGGAAATTAGTTTCACTGCTTGTCTACAATTGCTCATTCATGAATTGATTTTATTGATATCGGAGCTACTTTTGCCAAAGCTATTGCTACCAAAGCAGTAATTGGTAGATCGGCCATGAGAGTAATTAGTTTCACACTTGTTTTGAGAAGAACATCTTCTTTTGAGATTCAAGATGTCCACCTACAAAATCGAGAATAGTATTTAATAGGTCGTATCATTGATAGAAGGGCACTCCAACATTAAAGTTGGTAACACTCTACGGAGAATGCTCAATATTACAAACAAATGCTTAACTCTTTTTGTTTAAATTTTTTTTTCTCACTTTTTTATATAAAAATTTATTAATTAAATATTAAATATAATTATTTTAATAAATTCAGGAGTCTAATTGGTATTTCGAATAGTTTTGGGGGGTAAAATGAAGTTTCAAACGAAGTTTCGGTGCCACGTTCGCAAGTTCCATCTGATTATAGAAGACAAAATTCATCCAAAATTGAATAGCTTATATATAAAATTGAAGGCCTGAAATTAAAAAGGAAAACAAACTCACATCACACGTACATTACATTATCATTCTCCCTTTTTGTGATAATCATACAATTTATACAATTTGTGATAATCATAATCCTCTTCCTTTTTGACTTACTGTTCACCATTTCTCACTGTTTTGACGAGCATCAAGCTTCATATTGTCCTGTAATTTAGTTACCAAAGAGCAAAAAATGTACATGTCAGTGTACGGTATGAATTTGAACTCAATCAAGATTGGTTCCAAACTCTAACATAATTCATGCAATTCAAGCACATAAAATTGATTGTTCAAATCACCATTAATAGTCTTTTAGAATACCCACATTATGTGATTGAATTGCATAATGTGGGTATTAATACAGATTGACTTGATAACTGTTGATTTTATTCTTTTAAGGTCCATCAAAGTGCATTAGATTTTAAGAATTGTCCCAGTATTATATTCTATACAAAAACCTGTGAGAACAGTTCTTTCCATATTAATGAAATTGGATTGTTTTCAATTGATATTTTTTGATTGGAAAAGAATAAGCTCATTTGAAAACTCACACTAGAAAACATGCCATGCTCGCTTCCATTATTGTCCAATAATCTACGTAGTGTCCTGTTAACAAGGACAAACCATGGAGGATCAAAACAAATGTTAGAGAAACAATAAGAGCAATTCCATAGAAGAATGAAGTTAGAAATATTGAGCAAGACCTTTTCAATTTGGCACCTAGTTCGAAGTTCGTCTTTTAGGAGTTTGTTCTTGACCAAATGAAGTTCATGGAGGATATTACTTATGCTCATTCGACCTTGTGGTGACTCTGTAGAGCATGCCACTCCAATATTGACCATGGAAATCAAACATTCCACAATTTTGCAGCGATTGTTCACTTGAATTGTTGTTGCTCTAGTCTCTTCTTCCTCATTGTCTAGGAGTACCGGGTCTACAATCTCCATCACTCGGTCAGGCAAGGCTGTTCTTGCGAAGTTGTGAAGATTATGCTCATCCTCAAACATGTTCTCTGTGGGTCTCTTCCCTGTTATCATCTCCAATAACAAGATCCCATAACTGTAGACATCACCATAAGTTGAACTCTCACTTCCGAGCCCATACTCTGCCATTAAAACAATTCACATTCAAAGCCCAAGGATCATTTTCTGCAAAAGCATATTGATACGAAAGAAAAAGGAAAAATCAATTATGACAAATATGAATTCCATAATATTAAAGCCATACATTCTACATATTCCAGTAAGATATTCTATTAGAAGAAGCGTAAAGAGTGGTTACCAGGAGCTACATATCCGATGGTTCCCCTTACTCCAATTGAGCTACTTTGATTTGGATTGGTGAGCTCTGGGAAAAATTTAGCTAGACCAAAATCTCCAATATGGGCAACCATCTCACGGTCAAGAAGGATATTACTCGGCTTCAAATCACAGTGAATGATCAGTGTTTGGCATTGGTGATGAAGATAATCGAGCGCACAAGCCACATCTATGGCAATGTTTATTCTTTGTAGAAGGTTGAGTCTCTGCTGCTCATTTTGCCCATTATTTGTTTCTAGACTTGCATGCAACCACCTCTCTAGACTCCCATTTGGCATGAACTCATAAACTAGAGCTTTGAAATCATCCCCTTGAAAATCAACACTGGAACAAGAAGTTATGATCCTAACCAAGTTTCGGTGTCGAATATTTCTCAAGGTTTCACACTCTGCCCTGAAACTCTTGATGGCTACACGATTTTGAAGGTTAAGTACTTTGATAGCGACAACAAACTCCCTATCCTGAACGAGAATTCCTCTATATACAGAGCCAAAACTACCAAAACCAATTAGGTTCGCAGAAGAGAAACCGTCTGTTGCTTTGAGGAGTTTCTCATAGGAGACTTTCAAGAATGATTCTTTCAACACTGGAACTGTAGATTGAGCTGTTCTTTGCTTCTTGAACAAATAAATTGTAAAGAATGACAAAAGTGCTGCTCCAACAAGTACAGAAGCTGCTGTAATTGCCAATATATGTGAAATAGGCATCTTATGTTTTGATTTCTTGGTGATGCAACTCGGTAGTTGTAGCTCAGAAATACCCCCACAAAGCCTTTGATTTCCAACAATTGATATTGCACTTGCATTTGCGAAAGCCCCCTCCATTGGTAACTCACCCTCAAAATCATTGAAGGATAAATTGAGAATCATTAGGGAAAATTTCCCTAAGAATGTCGGAATTTTTCCAGACAAGTTGTTTTGAGAAAGATCAAAGTTTTGAATACCTCTCAAAGATTCCAATGATAGAGGAATAGATCCTTGAAAAGAATTTTCCTGCATATAAAGGTTTTCAAGGCTAGTGCAACTACCAAGACTGCTAGGAATTTCACCAGACAACCTATTCTCAGAGATATCCAGTTCTATTAAATTCTTAAGGTTTCCAATCTCTGTTGGCAAGGAACCAGACAAACGATTCCGAGCTAGATTTAATGAAATTGACAAAGATGAGACTTTCAAGAGTTCTTTGGGAATGTTTCCACTCAAGTTGTTTTGGTGAAGGTCCAGCCACAACAGCTTTTTACAGTTAGCAAGCCTTGAGGGTACGGTCCCCTCTAGTCTGTTGCCCCCTAAGAAAAGTTCAATCAACAATGACAGGTTTCCGATGGAATCTGGAATTTTCCCTGAGAGGTGGTTCATTTCAAAAGTCAACAATTTCATCTTTGGAAGATTTCCTATGCTAGTTGGAATTGTACCTGTGAATTGGTTACCGTCCATACCCAACTCATCCAAGTTGACAAGGTTACCTATTGTTGAAGGAATAGTTCCATATATTTGATTTGCACCAAGTGTAAAGAAAAACAGATTCTTTGACAGGTTGCCAACAGATTCTGGTATCACCCCTCTAAATTGGTTTACCTCCATACTCAATGTTTCCAAATTGCTACAGTTGGCGAAAGAACCAATAAAGGCTAGGTCATCTGGTTCCCCACTTCCGAAATTGTTATCAGATAGAGCTATGTCCTTGAGATTCTGTAGTCTTCCAAAATTAATTGTTATTTTCCCATTGAAGTTGTTATATTCTGCTTGAAAATTTTCAATTTTTGAAAAATTTGATATTGACAATGGAAGGGTTCCGGTAAATTGGTTATCATTTAACTGGAGGAATTGAAGATCAGGGAACATGAAACCAAAGCTTGGCGGAAGACTACCATGAAGTTGGTTAAAAGACACAGAAAAAAGATTTAGGAATGAAAGATTATAAATAGATGGAGGGATCATACCGGAGAGTTGATTGCCACCCAATCCAAGTTTTGTTAATTTTTTCAATTGACCCAAGGTATCTGGAATACTTCCTCCAAAAGAATTTCCAGCAGCAGAAAAGCTTTTCAGAGAAGTAAGATTCCCAATGAATGGAGAAATACCTCCAGTCAAATTGTTCTTGTGAATGGCAAGAAATGTGAGCTTTGGCAAGGAAGTAAGCTCTTTGGGGAATTTCCCGACTAGTTTATTTTTACCAACATCAAGGTATGTGAGGTTGGAGCAGCGGGATAAGCTAGCTGGAATTTCTCCTTCAAAGTTGTTGTTGGTCAGGTTCAAAATTTGCAACCTGAACAGGTTGCCGAGTTCAACAGGGATTTCACCCTGAAAAGTGTTGTTAGAGAGCGACAACCCCCGAAGGAAGGTGAGGTTCCCTACATAAGGAGACAAGGAACCAACTAGACCTTGGGACGTCAAGTCTACAATGGTGACTCTCCTGTGCCGGTGACCGCACAGAAATGGAGAGAATTGTTCCATGAGCTCACAACCCCATGAGGGTCTTGCAAAATCTTTGACTTGAAGGTGAGCAACGCAAAACGATCAGTCTCGTTCCCAACAAAGGTACTACTAGCTTTAGTGGCTGCCGGGAGTGTTCCAACATGTACAAGTGTCATGGCTACGACACATATGCCACTCCATACGTAAAATAACTGGAGTAGCTGAAAACCCATTACTGAAAGTGGAGATGCCATTTTCAGATCTCCTTATATTTTTATTTTTTGGTGTGCAGTTGCAAAGTTAGGCTTGGTTGTGTGATTATTTATAACCTGCAATTTCCTTTCCTCCACGGGTAAGCATTGTCTGTGTAGGGTGGAATATGTGCGACTGCACATGCGAAATTCCTAATCAAGTGGGGACCGCATGCTTGCAGTGAATTTGGTTTTATAATTTTAATTATGTCATACTTGAAATTCTCGTGTCAATTTAATTCAATTGGTGATGTCGCTACTTAAAAATTAAATTGAAATCAACAGACAAAATAGTCAATTCACTCTCTTCAAAGTGCATTGAGGGGGTTGACCTAAATGACACATTTTCTTTTGAATGAACCATTTTGCTTTTAATTTTTGTTCAATTTCTTAGGAGAACTTATTAATTAGATTAAATTGATACAATGTGAAAAATTAGAGGATAAAATTGATATAATTAAAAATATAAAAATTAAATTGAGACGAGATAAATTACACGGAGAAAGAAAAAAAAAAAAGAAGGAAAAGTCACATTACACTCATGAGAGGTAGAGAATGATTCTTATTCCTTGTGGAATGCACCGTGATTTTAAATTGTGTTTGGGTGATATATTCTGGTAGAGATTTAAAAAGGAAAAAAAAAATCACCCATATTGTTCACACTGTTTTTTTTTTTTTTTTTTTTTCTTTTTAAATTCTTATAGTCATATATTCGGATAGAGATTTGAAAAGAAAAAAAAAAATTATATTTCACTCACATTGTTCACACTTTTTTTTTTTTTTTCTTTTCAAATTCCTATGAGGAGTATGTTTGGTTTGGTTTTGGAAGAGTAGTTTTAAAAATTGTTTTGGGAAGAGAGTTTAGAAATTTTTTAGTTTGTTTGGTTGTGTATTTTGAAAGTAGTTTTGGAGTTTGAAAGTTTGGAATGATTTGATATTTTGTTATAATTGAGTAGATGTGTGTGAGAGAAAAAGTAATTGAGAAGGAGGAAAGAGGAGAGAGAAAAAGTGATTGAGTGATAAGTAAGAGAGAGAAAGTGATTTTGGAAATTGTTTTGGAAAATTTACAAACCAAACAAATTTTTTAGAAATTGTTTTCCAAAATCACTATACAAATCCAAACCAAACATACCCGATTTTGCCCCCCAAACTATCAATTTGACCCCCATACTTCGATTTATCTCAATTTAGTACCTGAACTTTCAACAAATTGATCAATTTAACCCCTGCCGTCACATTCCGTCCACAATTGGACGAAATGTGCTGACGTGGCACCAAAGTTCATTAGAGTCATTTTACCCCCCAAACTATACCTTAAAAATCAATTTTCCCCTCAAATATAAAAAAAAAAATTAAATTTAAATATTTAATAAATATTTTTATCTCAATAATGAAAAAATTTAAATTTAAATAATATATACTTTGCAAAAAAATAATAAAAAAATATAAAAGTCCTCATTTAGAATTATCTTGAGAATATAAAGTATGGATACTCGACAAATATGTCGTACCCGTACTGGATACTTACTGAATTTTGAAAAAAAAATTCCACTCAATTTTGAAATTACTATTATTCAATCAAATCTATTGAAATTAATTTGGGTAATAAACTAGTTACAGTTGCTCGCGCACACACACACAGATTAGTCAAGAAATTTTCAGCTCAATAAGTTTCTCTATAATCAACTCGAGATAATTTGAGACCTATGAAGCACAAGTATGGGTATGAGTATTGGAATTGGTACGATATGAGTATATCGATATGGTAATATCTTTAAAAAAAAAATAGGGTACGAGTACAGGTATGGTTTAATACGTTTGTAAAAAAATATTTATTTTTAATTTGAAATAATACAAAAATTAATTAAATGCTTTAATTTGTTATATCCAACATACAATTGACATTTAATGCCAAAAGTATAGGTATAAGATAAAATTAAATATTATTATATTAAATAACTTATAAATCATAACTTAATTTTACAACCATGCTAAGAAAAATATTATTTTCGACTGAAGTACGACACGACTTGGATACATATTAGATATGTCTAGGTAGGCCAAAAATTAAGAAAGAAAATTTTGGGTACATATTTTCTGTACCCAGTACGTATGCAAAAATATCATACGTCAGTAAGTACTCGGTACGAGTTCGACATGTTTGTCGAATTATCCATACTTCATAGTCTCAAAATATTTCAAAATGAGAATTTATATATATATATATATATATATATATATATGTTTTTGCAAAGTATATATTATTTAAAATTTTATTTTTTCATTATTGAGATAAAAAATTATTTACTAAATATTTAAATTTAATTTTTTTATATTTGGGGGACAAATTGATTTTTAAGATATAATTTGGGAGGTAAAATGAAATTCCAAATGAACTTTGGTGCCACGTTAGTATATTCTGTCCAATTGTAGACGAAATATGACGGAGGGGTTAAATTGATTAAATTGATCAATTTATTGAAAGTTCAAGTACGAAATTGAAATAAATCGAAATATAGGGGTCAAATTAAAAAACGCGTGATAATTTGGAAGCAAAATGATATTTCCTCAATTCCTATACAATTCTATGACGTAACAAAATTGAAACAATTCCTATACAATTCTATGACGTAAATTCCAATACAATTCTTTTTTCTTTTTCTTTTTTTTGACAAAATTAAAAATAATTAGGGATCTATACGGGAAAGAAATAATCTTCTCATATAATCCTGTTAATCAAGTTTGCGCTCCTCCGTACAATGTCACTTTACTCCCTGAAAACACAAACGTGAGTTAGCCGGCGGGTGTGTGCCGGATACCTCTCCGATGCCTAAGTCAGCAAAATAGACAAATAGACAAAAAGCTTTGCGTATTCGAGAATCAAAGTTGTGTTACCTCTCCATAGGTGATGTTAATTATGAGCTTTTATAGGTTTCGTGTGGCACAATCCTAGTTGGACTCTTACTCCTCCATGTAGAGTCCTCCTAGGAATCACATTCCTGAAAGATAATGCTTATCCTTCAATACCCCCTTCACTGCTTAAACCAAGTGAGATGGTTTTACCATGGTTGGATGTTACGACCGAGATAACATGGCTACGCTAAAGCCGTAGACTAGACCGAGCTCCAACTAGCTCGGTTCTTCCTTTCACTATGCGTGTACCTCGATTGACGTATTCCAACTGGGTTGTCTGAAACCGTGCTATCCACAATGAACTTGGACCGAGCTATCTAACAGCAAGGTCTTACGTAGAAGCCAACATACTTCGGCAGAATATGGTATGACCGAGCTACTATCTCTACTCCGACCGTGGTTATTCTTGGACCGAGCAAACACTTGCGAGGTCACTTCCATACCTGAACCGAGCTAACACTTGGACTGTGGTCCACTTACTAAGCCCTTCTTACTATGGCCCATAGAACGGCCCATTTCCCAGCTCGGCCCAATTTACATATAAATTACCCTCTCAATTGCCCCTTAATTCCATCTGCGCAACATGATAGGGATTACCTGTTACCAGCCAAGCTAAAAACTTTAGCCGTTCAACCGAGCTAAATTCATACCGTGCTAGCAATCTGTCCGGTCAAAATGTCTCTTCAGTCGCTATAACTGAATCGATTTCCATTCCAAGGACACGTGGCAAACTTTGATTAGCACAATGCAACTGTCACGCCGTCTTCGTATTTCGCAACTTTTGAACAGTCCCGCCTTTTTTCCTTCCTTTCACACAAAACAAACCCTTTGTTCTTGAATCAATCATTTCTCTATTCATCTCCCTCTCTCTCTGAGCCTCTATTTTTCCAAATTTCTTCTCTCTTTCTCACTGCAACTGTAGAGCTCGTGTTCTTGCTGCCATCAATCCTTTCTTCAGTTCCTCCATCTTGAGCTGGTAAGTGGTTCGAATCTGTTTCCTTTTCATTTATTTCATACTGTTCTTACAATACATAGTTTAGTATTCATATGTTTTCCAAAATACATACCATGTTTGCTTCCATTTTTCTGGGAAAAACCACGTAATAAAAACCATTTGTATTTCACGAATAATCTAAGAAACACTGTATTTGATCCAAAATCACACCCCAACCGAACTAGGATGCTATTTGTATTAAGCGCAAACCTAGCCATACCTAACAACCGAACTAAAACTTCACGCCATACTTATAGCTTCCATAAGTTAGGGACCCTCTGCTTCTTTTAACCGAGCTATCGAGCCGTACTAAGTTTGCTCAATACCGTGCTAGAAAGCCTCAACCACCGACCGGGCTAAAACTTGGGGCTAAACCAGCTCCCTTAGTTCAGACCGAACTAAGAATGTTGCCCCAAAGATTTAACCGGGCTAAGGTCCCTAGCTCAAACCGGGCTAAGAAGGGGTAATGGCCCATGTAGCCGAGCTAGGACTTCATTTATTTTGCCGTTGTCTCTTTTAGCACGGTCCAACGATCTGTGCTTAACACCTCTCTTTTTTCACTTTGCAGACTTAGGCTGCCAGGCACTCCCTTGAACGCTCGACCGAGCTACTGAGCGTCCTTTCAGGACCGAGCTAATACCCCGCTTATTTATTCTTAACTGAAAACCTCATGGGTAAATATAGATATCTGGTAAACACCCCAGGTGCTATGGTCGAGTTCCGAAGGGACTACCATATCCCTGATGATGTCCATCTCACCCTAGCCGAACTAGACATCATACCTTGGGGGAACCCTGGTTTTGTTCCTTTTACCCTTCTTTCCATTGTAGAAACCAGATTAAGATTCCCTGTACAGCCTCTTCTCTGTGAATTTCTTAGGCAAACCAACCTCTGCCCCACCCAGCTTTCCAAAAATTCATACCGTATAATAAATGGTATCGCCGAGCTAAACCGCCGGGCTGGCCTTAACCTCGGTTTAGCCGAGCTTTTCCACCAATATTCCTTAGGTTCAAATGAAGATGGGTGGGTTTATTATTTAAGAATAAGGTGTCGGCGTGAAAAGATAATAAAGAATACCCCGGATAAAGATATGAATGACGATGATTTCCTCTGGGTATCTGGGAACTTTGAGGACCAACAAGCCCAGATCCCGGGCGACAGAATAAATTAGAACAAGGGTGTAGCCTGTAGGACTACCTCGACTTTATTTGCATTCTTTTCTTTACTTCGATTTTCACTTCCTGAACCGAACTAACCGTATTCTAATTACTTCATGTAGATTTGAACTTCCTCAAGTCTCAATACAGCTACCCAAACTTGAACGTACTTTGTGCCGTACTCCGATATCCAAATAGAGGCTGGGCCGAGCTACTGAATTTTGAACCGACCTACCGATATGGTAGCCGCAGGAAGACCAGAGTAACCGATTTCCTCCTTGAACCTTCGCCAGAGCCAGATCCATCCTTGCCTCAAATCAATCTCATCCCACTAACTGCTGAACAAGAAATGGCCAAGAAAAGAGCAGTGAGGGCCCTTCTAACCAAAACAAACCAAGCCGAGGTACCACCAGCAAGCCAACCACAAGAGACCGTGGTGGCCTTACCAACCGCTCAGTCCTCATCATCTCGTCCAAGCAAGCATGCTCGGACTTCCATAACTGAGCTACGCCTTGTCGACGAGGATGAAACCGTGGTGCCTCGAACCTCTTCACCAAGCCCTCCACCTGAGCACTCAGACCGAGCTAGCTCCATAAAGTGGGTACCAAAGATCACATTTCAGAACCGCGCTATCACGGATTCTGACTCAGTTGTTGCAGAAAAAGACCACTTGATGGCCTTCAACCTTGCTAAAGGCGTTTGCCTTCCAGCCGACATGAAGCACCATGACCACCTAACTGAACTGAAGGCCCTTCGTTCGTCCACAAAATCAATGGTGCTGGTAAGTTGCTCCTTCGCTTATTTATTCAGAAATTCTTACGACTTTTGGCTCGATTTTACTGAAAATTGTCTTACCATCCTTTTGCAAGCCATGCAAAAAAACCACATCGCTCACAAGCGAGTGTTGGAACTTCGAAAAACCACCAGGCAGGCCATGGCCGAGGCTAATGAAAAGGCAGCCGAGCTAAAAGAGTCCCAACAGAAGACGACCGAGCTAGAGGCTGAGGTGGCTCGACTCACCGGGCTAGTTACCTCGGCTGATGCTGATAAACAAAAGGCCCTGGTCGTGATGAAAGACAAATATCTGCTCGAGCTGGCCAAGCTTGAAGGAAAAAAGAATGCCGAAATAACAAAGCTTGAGAAGAAGCTGGAGGATGCGGAGAACCGTGGTTTCAAAGAAGGCGAAGCCCGGTACAGCAAGCAGTGTGAAGCTGCGAAGGACCTGTTCTTTAAATGCGGGTGGAGGGGGGCTGTGGCGCAGCTCGGTCATGGACCTGAGACCAAGGTCTTCAATCCTCCTTCATATTTCATACCGAGCTCAATGGCGGAGAATGCTGCTACCATTCAGCAACAATTTCTAGAGGAGGAGGATGAAGATGAAGCTCCAGAAGACAACACTCAATCCGGTCGCCAGTCTACCTCCCCAACTCCAGAGGTCTCCATACCACCTTTGCCAGTTGTGTCCGATGCTGTGCCTCCAACCGAGCTTAACCAGAATGTGGTTGTCACAACTGAGCTACCTTTAGGCGGAGACCGGGTGGTTTTAGATGCTGACTTAGATGACCTGTTTGCTTGACTATGTACTTTTCTTCTTTTTTGCCTTTTTGGAAAAAGAGACTGTAACCGGGCTGAAGTCCCCTCTTTTGTATTTTGACTTCGTATGATCAATGAAATCTCTTTTGTTCTCTTTATCTGTTATTTCGGTTAACTGCCATGCATGTAACTTTCTAACTATAATCTAAGTGAAGTATAATATTCTCGGGCCGAGATACTTTATCCTAGTCATAACTTTACAGTCTAACTGGCCATACCTGCCAACCTCTTTAGCCTTGATCCTTATCTCGGCTAAAGAATAATAAACGTTGGTTTTTTCAGCCAACCACTCTTCAGCCTAGATCCTTACTTCGGCTGAAGAGTACTAAGTGTTGGTTTTTTCAGTCAACTTCTTCAGCCTAGATCCTTATTTTGGCTGAAGAACAATAAATGTTAGTTTTTCCAGCTAACCACTCTTCGACCTAAATCCTTACTTCGGCTGAAGAGTACTAAGTGTTGGTTTTTTCAGCCAACTTCTTCAGCCTAGATCCTTATCTCTGCTGAAGAACAATAAATGTTGGTTTTTCCAGCCAACCTCTAAGATGGTTACTTCTGCCAACCTAGAGTGAAGTGTTTGGTTATTCCTACCAAGCGTCCTGCAACTTGGATCCTTATCCTGGGCTTAGGAGAGGTGTTGGTTTTTCCAGCCAACCTCTAAGTTGGTTATTCCTGCCAACCTAAAGTAAAGTGTTTGGTTATTCCGACCAAACGTCCTGTAGCCTGGATCCTTATCCTGGGCCTAGGAGGGGTGTTGGTTTTTCCAGCTAACCTCTAAGTTGGTTTTACTGCCAACCTAGAGTAAAGTGTTTGGTTATTCCGACCAAACGTCCTGCAGCCTGGATCCTTATCCTGGGCTTAAGAGGGGTGTTGGTTTTTCCAGTCAACCTCTAAATTGGTTATTTCTGCCAACCTAGAATAAAGTGTTTGGTTATTCCGACCAAACGTCCTGCAGCCTGGATCCTTATCCTGGGCTTAGGAGGGGTGTTGGTTTTTCCAGCCAACCTCTAAGTTGGTTATTCCTGCCAACCTAGAGTAAAGTGTTTGGTTATTCCGACCAAACGTCCTGCCGCCTAGATCCTTATCCTGGGCTTAGGAAGGGTGTTGGTTTTTCCAGCCAACTTCTTCAGTACTGATCCTAATCTTAGCTGAAGAGAGTGCAAAGTTGGTTATTCCGGCCAACTATGCTTACAGTGCTTCTAACTCACTAAAACAATCTTTTATAGAAGGAAACAACTATACTGAAAAGAAACTACTTGTTTTATTGAGAAAGAAAAAATTACAGATACTTGAAATAAAAGCTAAAAATAAAATAGTTTGAGATTGGCAGTGTTCCATGGCCTGGGAATGGCTTTGTCGTCTTTGTCTTCTAAGTGGTATGCCCCTTTTCCTGCTAATCCAACCACCTTGTAAGGTCCTTCCGAATTAGGCCCTAACTTGCCGTCTCCGGGTACCAAGGTGTTTCCCATCACTTTGCGCAATACCCAATCTCTGATTTTGAATTGTCTTGGATGTACTATTTTGTTATACTTTCTGGACAACTCTTGCTAGTACAAGGCAATGTGAACCAGTGCTCTTTCTCTTCTTTTTTCCGCAAGATCGAGCTCCAGTGCTATGGCTTCTCCATTTAAGTTTGGATCAAAATTTGCACTTCTAATTGTGGGGAGGCCAACTTCCAGTGGGATTACTGCTTCTATGCCATAGGCCAATGAAAAGGGTGTTTCGCCAGTAGACTGCCGGGGTGTGGTACGGTAAGCCCATAAAACGTGGGGAAGCTCCTCAGCCCACTTGCCCTTTGCTTTCTCTAATCTTTTCTTCAATCCATCCAGGACAATTTTTTTTGATGCTTCTGCTTGGCCATTTGCTTGGGGGTATGCTGGTGTAGAGTTGTAGAATTCTATCTTGTACTCTTCACAAAAGCCTCTAAAGATTTTGCCGTTGAACTGAGTGCCGTTGTCCGATATTAGAGCTTTTGGTATGCCGAACCAGGTGATGATATTCTGCCAGATGAACTTTTTCACATCCTTCTCCTTGATTGATGCCAATGCTTCTGCCTCCACTCACTTTGTGAAGTAGTCTGTTGCTGCAAGGAAGAACTTTCTGTTACCGGGTGCCGTTGGAAGTGGTCCTACTATGTCCAAGCCCTATATTGCAAAGGGCCATGGGCTTGTTAATGGTAGGAGTTCTCTAGCTGGCTGATGTATTTGGTGTGCGAACTTCTGAAATTTCTCGCACTTCTTAACATACTTCTCTGAATCCGCTTGCATGTATGGCCACCAATATCCTTGCGAAATTGCTCTGTAGGCCAACGATCTTCCTCCTTGATGGCTTCCGCATACGCCTTCGTGAATTTTGAACAAGAATGCTTCCACTTTGCTGGGGTGGACACACTTTAGGTAAGGTCCTATGAAGGATTTCTTGTACAAGGCCATTGATGGGGAGAGCCAAAATCGCTGCGACTTTGCTCTTATTTTGTTGGCCTCTTTCTTCTCTTCTGGTAGGACGCCGTCTTTTAACAATGCTATGACGGGATTCATCCATGAAGGGCCTAATTCGGCGCAACATACTTCTTCTACTTCAAGTTCTTCAATGCTTGGTCTTGGTAAGTAGTCAATCAGTAACGGATGTCAGACGGATGTATCTGCCATTGAAGCAAAGCCTGCTAGTTCGTCCGCTCTACTGTTTTCTTCTCTGCCGATCTGCTCTATCCGCACTACTTCAAATTTCTTGATCTCTTTTCTGACTAACTCTTGGTACTTAGCCATCATGTCGTCCTTTGTCTCGTAGTCACCTGAAATTTGGTTTACCACCAGCTGTGAGTCACTGTAAACCATTAGCTCGGTGGCCTTCATGTAGGATGCTGATTTTAAGCCTGCCAGAAGTGCTTCGTATTCCGCTTCGTTGTTTGATGCTGGGAAGCCAAGGTTGACTGCTTGTTCTACCACTAGGCCATCTGGTGAGATGAGGACTATGCCTAGTCCTGCACCGTGTCTGTTGGACTCTCCATCCACGAAAAGCTTACACATCTCTCCAACGAACAATTTCCAGCAAGTGAAGGGATCAGATGATGCCTTGGGATCAAGAGTGTTGCTAGTGTTTTCTTCAAGGTCCATACTTGCTTTTTGCCCCTCGCTATCTGATTGTACCAAGTCTTTATTTGTTGGTGAGTCTTGGCTTGGTGTAGCATGGTTTGCTTCTTCCTCCCTTACTTTACTTTGGTCTGCCTTAAGGTCTGACTGGGTATCTTGCACCAGGGGTTGTGCCATTCCGGCGTCAACTTCCAACCCTAGTTCGATTGTATCAGTCAAGTCAACTGGGCAAATATGATGATTTCCTGGGGTGAATTCTGCGACAAAGTCTGCCAAGGCTTGGGCTTTTATCGCGATTCTGGGTTAGAGCTTGCTGTCGAACTGTCCCAACTCGACTGTCCACTTCAAGACTCGTCCAGAAAAGTTCGCCCTCTCAAACAAAGCTTTTAATGGAAAAGCTGTGAGGACGATTATTGTGTGGGCGTGAAAGTAGTGCGACAACTTACTTAAGGCCATCATCAAGGCTAAGGCCAGTTTTTCCAATGGTAAGTACCTGGTTTCTGTGCCCAGCAATGTCTTGCTGACATAAAAGATGGGCAGATGTTGGATTCCTTCTGCTCGGACCAACACTGTGCTAATTGCATGCTGTGAGACTGCCAGGTACAAAAATAGTTCTTCTCCAGGTATTGGGGTCACTAGCAGCGGTGGAGAAGACATGTATTCTTTCAAACTTTCAAGGGCGCGGTCGCATTCTTCATCCCACTCAAACTTGGCCTTTAATGTTTGAAAAAATGGTCGACATCTGTCTGACGACCGACTTATGAACAGGTTTAGCGCGGCTGCCGTGCCGGTGAGATGTTGTAGTTCCTGAATTGCTTTGATCCGAGAGGGGTCTGCTTTTATACCTCGGTTGGTCACCAGGAAGCCTAGGAACTTGCCAGATCCTACGTCGAACGCACACTTAGATGCATTAAGGTGTAGTTTGTGCTTTTTCAGGATCCGAAACATCTCACCTAGGTCCCTGAGGTGGTCATTCTTATTCTTGCTCTTGACCACCATATCATTGATGTAGGCTTCCATTGTTCTGTCTAGCAATGGTTCGAACATCTTGGTGACCATCCGTTGGATTGTTGCCCCTGCGTTCTTAAGGCCAAAGGGCATGACCTTGTAATAATATAGTCCTCTTGGCGTCGTAAAAGATGTGACCTCCTGGTCTGGCTCATACATGGCGATCTGATGGTAACCTCTGTACGCATCAAGAAAGCTAAGACGGTTGTGTCCTGCCGTCAGATCTACCAGTTGGTCTATCCGTGGAAGAGGAAAACTATCTTTTGGGCATGCCTTGTTGACCGTTTTGTAGTCCACACAGACACGCCATTTTCCATTCTTCTTAGGCACCACTACTGTATTGGAGATCCATCTGGGGTAGTGCACCTCTCTGATAGCTCCTACTTCTAGCAGGTTTTCTACTTCTTCCGCTACTATCTCGGCATGGTGGAGTGCCGATCTGCGAATGCGCTGTATAATTGGTCTGGCAGTTGGGTGGACATTCAATTGGTGACAGATGAAGCTTGGGTCAATGCCAGGCATTGTCACACAGCGTCCAGGCAAACACTTTGATGTTAGAGGTCAAGAATTCCATAACCTTTATTCTCTCAGTGCTGGACATAGATGAGCCAAGCAAAAAGAACTTATCCGGGTTCTTTTCATCTATTCTTACCTATACCAAGTCTTCCACTGCCTTCTGTTCAGCGATTTTGCCAACATCCACAAACAATTCATTGCTCTCAGGTTCTTCCACCATCTGAACAAACCCTTTGGCAGCTCGGCTGCCATTTACTGTGATGAAGCATTGCTTGGACATAATTTGGTCTCTATAGACCTATTCAATTACTCCGACTTCGTTGGGGAACCGCATTACTTGATGGTAGATTGACGCTACCGATCGCATGGCGTGCAGCCATGTCCTCTCCAAGATTATGTTGTAAGTGGAAGGGACTTTCAATATCCAGAATTCCACTTATTTTGTCATACTTCCTACTCTGACTGGGAGGATAATCTTGCCAACTGCCCACTCTGGCATTGAGTTGAATCCGATTAGGGGAGATACGGTAGGTGCCAAGTCTTTGTCCTCCAGTTTCAACTGTTTGAAAGTTTCATAGTACATTATCTCACATGAGCTCCCTTGGTCAATCAAAATTCGCTTGACGTCGTAATCCTTGATGCGGAGAGTGACGACTAGTGCATCGTTGTGAGGGCAATATATCCTTGCCAAGTCTCTGTCTGAAAAAGACATGACGTTCATGGCCTCTGTTTTCCCCTTTTTAATGGTGGGCTGCGCACTTAATACTTTCCTTAAGTGCTCAGCCTTTTTTATCATTCCCCTGAGTTCACATACTCGCTCAGGCTCGAATACCCCATGTATTACGTTTATCACACCTTGAGGTGGGGTGTCAATTGGTGTTCCGTCTGGATGATCGTGGTTTTGGGGGGCTGGCTGTGTCCCTCCTTCTATGTACCGGTCCAGGTGACCAACTGCCACTAACTCCTCCAGATGTTGTCTCAACGGTGTGCAATTTTCAGTGCGGTGCCCCTTTTCCTTATGGAAGGTGCACCGAAATCTTTTGTCGTAGTCCTTTTGTGCTTCTCCCTGCTTAGCTGGCCATCTGACGAAAGGTTCATCACGTATCTCACTGAGAATTCGGTAGATTGGTTTCTTGAATACCGTGGTAATGGCAGTGCGGACTCTCAACCATCTTTTATCTCGGTCCTCTTCGTTATCTCGCCTGCCTCGTCCATTCTTGCTTGGATGTTCTACTGTGTTGACTTTTGACGTAGTCTTTTTATCTGGTGTTGCTATTGTACCAGATTTTGCCTTTGCACGGGCGCCATCCTCCTCCACCCGAATATGTTGGTGCACTCTCTCCATCAAGGCTTCCATCGTGAGAGGTGGAGTCATAGTAATCGAATCCCTCAATCTGTTTCCGACTGGAAGTCCTCTTTTGTATTGTGCGATGGCGAGATTGGTGGGGCAGTCCCCTATCTGGTTGAACATCTCCCAGTAGCGACTATTGTAGGATCTCAACGTCTCCTTGTCGCCCATGTCAATGGAGAGTAGCTGATCGATTTCTACCGGCGTCTTGGTGTTCGTTCTGAACCTTGTCACGAACGCCTTCGCTAACTGCGCCTAGGAGGCTATGCTGCCTTCTGGTAGCCTTTCAAACCAGGTTAAACCTAGGTCGCCAAAACTGGATGAGAATAGAATGCACATCAAAGCCTCGTTTCGTCAGTATACTGCCATGACTTAACCAAAGTGGCTTAGGTGCATGTAAGGTTCTGTCTTCCTTTCGTACGTCGTAAATTTAAGCTGGATGAAGCCTGAAGGTAAGGGTGCGTTCTCAATCGCCGGAACGAACGGCGAGCTATGTAGCCTTGCCAATGCTTTATCTGTTGGTTCGTAGGCAAGGTGCGGTATTGGCATTCCAACCTCGACGCTTCCATGCGTCCGAGGAGCCAATCGCTGAAGGGCTGAAACTCTATGTGGGTCGCGTGCCCTGGCATCTTCCTTCCGTCGTGCCCTTTCTTCAAGCACAGTCCGTAAGTCAGACGATCTAGGCAACTCCGTTTGCCTGGATGATGTTTGGTGCGTATGTGAGCGCCGATAGGTACTTCCCTCAGTGTAAGACCTCAATGATCTCGTTCTTTTAGACCTGGAGTAACGAGTTTTGGAAGTCCTTGATTGAGTGTTGCCTGTCCTGAGGCTTTTATTTTCTACTTGTGATGGCGTGGTATGCCTACGACGATCTTCAGAATGGCGAGGACCTGTATCGCTTTTGCGCCCCTCTTCTGTCGCCACCACTTTCCCTTTTATCTGGCGCTTCATCAATTCCATGTCCGCCGCCATCTTCCTGATTAACTCGTCCTGCTCTTTTACCTGATCCTCCAAAGCTTGAGAGTCGATCATCCGCCTCTGTCTATCAGGACTTGATGAGCGACGGGGGCTGTTACCCCGCCTTCCCCTTGTATCCCTTCGGGGATTTTGTCACTGGGGCTCTAGATCTGCCATGGGAGGGATGGAAGGCAAACCTTCGCGCCTCCTACCTCCCTCTGGGGTTTGCCCATCAATGGCGGATTGCAGCAAATCTTCATTGTGCGCCATTGCGTCTAATCTAGCGTGGAAAACTTTGATCAAGAGGTTTTGTTCTTGCTGTGATTTCCACAGACGGCGCCAATTGTACGGGAAAGAAATAATCTTCTCATATAATCCTATTGATTAAGTTTACGCTCCTCCGTACGACACCACTTTACTCCCTGAAAACACAAACGTGAGTTAGCCGGCGGGTGTGTGCCGGATATCTCTCCGATGCCTAAGTCAGCAAAATAGACAAATAGACAAAAAGCTTTGTGTATTCGAGAATCAAAGTTGTGTTACCTCTCTATAGGTGATGTTATGAGCTTTTATAGGTTTCGTGTGGCACAATCCTAGTTGGACTCTTACTCCTCCATGTAGAATCCTCTTAGGAATCACATTCCTGAAAGATAATGCTTATCCTTCAACACCCCTCTCACTGCTTAAACCAAGTGAGATGGTTTTACCATGGTTGGATGTTACGACCGAGATAACATGGCTACGCTAAAGCCGTAGACTAGACAGAGCTCCAACTAGCTCGGTTCTTCCTTTCACTACGCGTGTACCTCGGTTGACGTATTTCAACTGGGTTGTCTGAAACCGTGCTATCCACAATGAACTTGGACCGAGCTATCTAACAGCAAGGTCTTACGTAGAAGCCAACATACTTCGGTAGAATATGGTATGACCGAGCTAACTATCTCTACTCCGACCGTGGTTATTCTTGGACCGAGCTAACACTTGCGAGGTCACTTCCATACCTGGACCGAGCTAACACTTGGACTGTGGTCCACTTACTAAGCCCTTCTTACTATGGCCCATAGAACGGCCCATTTCCCAGCTCGGCCCAACTTACATATAAATTACCCTCTCAGGATCAAAATGATACAATATACATACTTTAAGAACCGTGTGTGCATTTTATTGGATTAGGGGTGCCTGTTGTGCTGGGCACATCAGCCATTGTTGTGCAGCCAAATGGGCCCATTTTGAGGTCCATTTTGATAATCCGAACCATTCACATTTTAAAGTACATCGAGTAGAACATACCTGCAAAAAATCAAATTAATCAGATTTCGTTAACCCTTTCATCCACTCACATTTGTTTTTTTAAATCACAATTGTCATTTATTTTTAAATACAAATGTGAGTGGATGAAAGGGTTAACGATATCCGATTAATTTGATTCTTTATAGGTATGTTGTACTCGATGTATTCCAAAATGTGAATGGTTCGAATTATCAAAATGGGTCCAAAACAGGCCCCTTTGACTACACAACAGGCACTCCAAATCTTATTTTATTACCATTATGTTAATGATTTAGGCGGTTTGTTTGGATTTGGACCAAATTGACTCAAATTAAAAATTTTAATGAAGTAACAAAATTGAAACTTAAAAAATTAAAGTGACAAAAAATACATACTTTAAAGGCTATAAATGTATTTTATCCTTTAAGTTTAAACAAGAACTTGAACAACATGGAAACTCAAAATGGACACTCAATATTTATAACCCTTATTTTGGAAATTAAATATTTATTCGTTTTTTGTATTTTAATTATGGACATTTTTATTGGCTAATTTATGATGTAAGTTCTTATATTTTGACTATTGTGTTATTTTAATACCTCTAATTTTAATTGATTCAATTTTGATTCTGAATTTATGAGTTTATCTCAATTTTGTCTAATTGATTGTAATTTTTAATGATTTTTTTTTTATGAAAAATGCATACAGAATTAACCTTAAAGGATTGGTCTAGTGGACACAACTTGGGGCCTAGGAGTGAACTTCCTCTAGGTCGCAGGTTCAATACTCACTAGGTACAATAAGCTCATTAGGGCCAGTCCACCATGGTGTTTGTTCTGGCTTTAAATAAAGCCTCGCAAATGGACGGTGAGATTGGTCTTTTGGGATTAGTCGAGGTACGCATATCCTAGCCGGACACCCAGTTATTACAAAAAAAGAAAAGAAAAAAAAAAAAGCGCGGCATGTGTTATGCTTATAGGCAAAATTTTAAACTTGTTCAGGTCGGTAAATTAATCTTAACCAACTTAGTGACTATTTTTTTTCAAAAATCCTAATCAACATTATCAATTTGACTAAATTAACACAAAATATAAAATTAAGAATCAAAATCAAATTAAGGGGCGATTTGGCATACACTATATAAGGCACTTATTTAGATAAGTGCACTTATTTGGGTCATATCACCTCTCTATTTTTCTGCATATATTTTCATAAAAAGTCAAAATGTATATTTATATAGATCATTCTAAATACTCCCTAATGAAAATTATAAGGATCAAAATAATAGAATAAGCAAAATATAAAACTACTAATGTCATTTACATTTTTTTTATTTGATTGGAATTCATTTCAATTATGTTTATATGATGAGATACATACACAGCAACAATGATTGGGTGTGTTTTCTCACTTAATATAAGGCCTCCTCTGGGAAGTTGTGATTTAAGATTAAAAGTCAAAAAGTCATCGTATAGGGGTAAAATACGGGCCCAAGCATGAAGAAATTAAGCAAAGTAGCTCCAAAAAAAGGGAAGACGCGGATAAATTTTCTAAGGAGCCCATTAGAGAGAGGTGGTTGTAAACTGCGTGTAGCTAAGAGCGTAAGGAGCAATGAAGAGTAAGGATCTCTTTCTAGAAAGAGATTCGCAGAATGTAAGAGATTCATCTTCATCCAATGGTGGAAACATCAAGATAGCAAATACATGTGTATAAGTCAGGCTTACTAGATGGTAAGTTCGTCTGATCAACCTGATCCGACGAACACAACATTTGGTAAGCTGGCCACTAGCATCTGACATAATCTAAGTTGTCCATACGAGAATGATCCAGCGATCAAAAGCAAAAACAACTTGACTACTTGCCCGACTAGAGCTAGGTACGAGTAGAACCCTCGGATCAAACATTGATCCAATGGATGAGATTCAAGTTAGAAAAACCATAAAAGACGAAGCAAGTGAAGCAAAGAGGACAGACCAAAGGTAATCCAAGGACCCTCTTTTAAAATACAATATTCAGTGTTCTGACTTGACCATCGGAGAGTCCTCCTGACCAACCTTGGTTGGGGATGATCAATAACATTTTGGTTTCTCTTGACAGAGTAAAGTAAGGGACACGTCATCACGCTTTCCTTGTAGAGAAGAATTCTACCTTCCACAGTTGGCGCCGTCTGTGGGAATGATAAGAAGATGAGTGTCCATCACTCTCTAAAAGAGATACCAAGGTAGCGTTTGGTAACATTTACGTTTTTTGTTTATGTTTACAAAAATTTTATAAACTGATTTTTGTTTATTTTTAGAAAAACATAAATTACAAACGCGTTTGGTTTGAACAAAATGTTTAAAAAAATTTAAAAACGTAAACTAAAAAATATGTTTGTTCAGACCTAAAATATTTATATTTTTTTTTATTTGTGACAATGGGATCACACACATTATAATTGAAAAAAAAATTAATTAAAAAAAGTAATTGAAAAAAAATTAATTGGAAAAAAAATTAATTTGAAAAAAAATTAATTAAAAAAATAATTGAAAAAAAATTTAATTGGGAAAAAAATATTTGAAATAAAAATTATTTGAAAAAAAAATAATTTGAAAAAAAAATGAAAAAAATTAATTAAAAAAATAATTGAAAAAAAATTTAATTGGGAAAAGAAAATAATTGAAAAAAAAAATTGAAAAAAAAAATTGAAAAAAAAAATTGAAAAAAAATTATTTGAAAAAAAAATAATTGAAAATAAATTAGTTAAAAAAAAAATAATTGAAAAAAAAAATTGAAAACTGAAAACGTAAACTCATTTTTTGAGTTTACGTTTTTTCCTCAAATTTATAAATTGAGACAACCATTTATAAACTAAAAAAATTATCAAACAAGTTCTTATGACAGTTTTTAAAATTTTTGTAAATATAAACTGAAGATGAATGGTTACCAAACAGGCTCCAAGTGATCATCAGAATACCTTGGTCAGTAATACACCTGGCCCAAATTTTGGCCACAACTTAGAAATGGCACTAGTGGATTCAGGGAGAGTAACTTCCCCACCAAACGACGATAAACAACAAATCTAACTTGTAAATCGACTTGTATTTCAGATAGAGGCTTTCAAGGAAGAGTTACGAATAACTCGGAGGGGACCAAAAACCCAAAAAAAGACAACTGAAGTATGAAGCACCCAACAAAAGAGAGTTGTTTTCATGGAGGCCACCAGCCAAATTGCCAACAGCC
The DNA here is from genome assembly GCF_055761805.1 of Camellia sinensis. NCBI lineage: Eukaryota > Viridiplantae > Streptophyta > Magnoliopsida > Ericales > Theaceae > Camellia > Camellia sinensis. The sequence continues at coordinate 40,777,676 of NC_138961.1, forward strand.
ATCCCGATCAAACACAAAAGAAGTGTGAAGTTGCCAAACATGATGACTTGCCAAAGCACCAAAAGAGCGACCTAAGAAGCTGGCTCAAACAATGTATAGGGGGAAACCCCAAGCCAGTATGGAGAAAGCTTTTTATAGAAGAAATAGCCTCCTCGTTCTCCCGAGCAATTGAGAGTGTTGATCTGCCAAAGAGATTTACTCCTCTGAAGTTCAACCTGTACGATAGCACAGGAGATCCGACTAATCATATTTAGCACTACACGCAGGCTATGTGCAAGCTAAAAGAGCTATGAAAAAGGTAGGACCTTAGCCTAAAGAGGGAGAAAAGGCTGACTTGTGCTTCCAGCCTCAATCCCTAAGTAACTCTTTCTTATCCGATCATACAAGCCTATTTCTTAGATTGAGAGAGATCCCCAGGGCCTCGTTTTCACTAGCTAAAATGGTGATCAAAGTTCGTCTTGAGCTAGGTCATTTCACCACTTTGAGTCTTTTTTGGATCATAGGTTAAGCCATGGCTGCCAATCCAGTCTCTTCCTAACAAGGGATTGTACTTTGCTATAGTATCTGTTATGAAGAATTCATCACTCATCCCATCTAAAACTCTTTTTTCAGTGAATCTGGGGATAGAGACCTTGTTGCTGCCTTATTTAAACAACTAAGATAAGGTCTAAAACCGTCTTTGCTACCGATCATCATTCCAACAAGGATAGGGATGATATGGAATGGGTAGAAGAGGATGAACTCTGCTACGACCGCCAAGATTTCTTGTAGTAGTATAGTAGCTCCCATCATTAGCTTTTATTGAAAGAACCTTCAAATATCATGGAATGGGTAAAGGGTGATGAACTCTCCTCGTTCTTTGACAAAAACTGTTCAGTAAGATGACCAGACTTGAGGCCAGCCTCAATCATTTCCCCTGCGGCTACGATTTGAGTAAAACCTAAATGTTCTCCTCAAGCCTAGAAGAGATGCCCCTTCGATCATATTACAAGCTGGAAGCCAGATCAATCAGCGATTGGAAGCAGCTTCAACATGCATTGATTGCACGTTTTATTACCAATAGCCGACCACCTAAGGAGGTAAATGTGCTTTTTACCATGAAGAATGAGGAAAAATGGAGTTTGCGAGATTACGCCAGCAAATATTGGGCAACTTGTAATGAGATCAATAACTATAATGAACAGATAACGATCGCCTCATTTAACCTAAGATTGCAGCCAACCAGTAAGCTCTGCCAATCCTTGACTCAAAAGTTGTCCACTGATGTGAGCAACTTGATAAGTCGAGTAGAGCAGCATTGCAAAATCGAAGATGATCTACGAAAGTTTGAAAAACCAAAGCCCGTACTGTCATAATCCAAACCCGTCTCCATAGGTTTAGCATTGTAACCGGCCAGTAATCCTCGAATTACCGAAGGCCTCTAATCTGATTAACAAAATATAAGAGGCTAGCGGAAGCAAATATAGAAACATACAGTGTCCATTGAGCTGTTCTGACATACATGGAACAGGAATTTTAAAACTTCATATACATACACATGACGTCACAAACATAGCAGTCTTACGTCATGTTCATTACAGATGTAGCCAAAAGGGGACTAAACCCAGTGTACAGATAAACAGGAAATTGTTCAAACTCAAAAGGAAATATAGTCTTATACATCCACACAAACAGGACCACATGACTTGACTTAATCTGGAACCTCCTAGGGAGGCACAAAGGGTGGTCGACAAAACGGGATTCCAGGCGATCTTTATTGAGCCTAACCACACGCCTGATCACCTACTTACATATAATAAATGGTGAGCGAAAGCCTAATGAATAATAACAGAGTAAAGATTTTAATGAATGATGTTGTCATGACCCAAACCCGGCCCTATGGGTTTAGCACCGTAACCGGCCAGTAATCCGAGATTACCGAAGGCCTGCTTAACAGTAGTACAGTAAAACAGAGTACAGGGCCTGGCGGAAGCCAGAACAGTAAATGAACAATGCCCAATGAGCCGTGATAGTCTGCATGCAAAAAGACTTTTCATACATTTATACGTAAACAGTACAGGACAGTATGCACAATATTTACAAGCATTCAGACTAGGGACTCCATCCCTTACATAACAGTACAGTAACATTCAGTCTATACAATCCATTCAGTTATTACAAAACAGTAAGACAATACAGAAGGGGGAATTGTAAAACACCCCTAAGCCTTGACAAGATAGGCTCGGAACCTCGCAGTGAGGCATGGTAGTTGGCTTGACAAAAACTGGAGTAAACCTGACGCTCCTAGCCGCAGTCTGGTGCCTGAACACCTACATATATATATGAGCAGTGAGCTAAAGCCCAGTGAATAACATAATGCGTAAAGTGGTTAAGAATGAATGTCCTTACAGTATGAAAACAGTTCATTTAAACAGTATTTCAGTCATTCAGTCAGTACAGTCATATGTGGTACACCCATTAGCATAACAGTACAGTAAACAGTAGGTCTTAAAAGACCGAGCAGTAATGATGGCCATCAGTCAGTAATAGTAGTGGTTCCAACAAGGGAACCGACAGAGATTTCTGTCACAGTAACAGTAAACAGTAGGTGCTAAGAATGCCACAATACAATTCAGAATATAGGACATACATTCATTCAGTTAACAGTAATCAGTTCAGAAAACAGTACAGTTTAGTTGTTCAGAAGATAATCATTTGTGAACATATCTTTACACAATCGTTACTCACAGAGTTTGGGCTACAGTATGCTAGAGCGTGCCTCCCCAGTCGCCAACCCTACACAGTTAACAGATTGAACACACTAAGCTACACAGCTGGGAAAGATAACAACTTAACCCCTAATGCCTCGGTGTGTTCTACATCTATATCCTCATTAAAATGTCTTAAACTAGGTCTAAGAATGCCTAGAATGAGATGAGGATACAAAGATGCACATTTAAAAGCATTTCAGATTTTTCAGAAAAACAGAGTCCCGCTCGAGCTCAGGTTTCCCCGCTCGAGTGGTCATGCAACAAAGGTACACGCTCGAGCGTACAATACCCCGCTCGAGCGTACTGCAAAAGTACTGGATGGGTGAAATCTCCGCTCGACGCCCGCTCGAGCTTGAGACACAATCCTCCACTCGAGCGCCCAATCCTCCGCTCTAGCAGACTGTAAAACAGTGCAGAGAAATACTGGATGCTCGGATTCCACGCTCGAGCGCCACTTTTCCCGCTCGAGCGGAAGTGCAAAATCTGGGAATTCCAGATTGCACCTCCAAGCCAAAACCAGGTTCAAATGCATCAAAACCAATCCTCTTGGGCCCATTTTTTCTGGAAAACCTTTATAAACACATAGAATAACATGGTTCAAAGCTTAATTTTAAGAAATCAAAGCCCAAGGGTGTTTAATTCAAACCCAATTTCATGAACAATATGAACATGCAAACATGCATGAATTCAAATCAATTCAAAGCTTCAATTTGATGCTCTAAGGAGCCAATTGATCCAAAAACAAGTTGAAAACATGGACCATTACAAAAGTATGGACATGCATACACCATTTTACCATGAAATCCACTCACAACTCAATAACTCAAACATGCAAGCATGAATTATGCTCTATATCAACATGTATGAACTAAAACATAGCTTAGCTCTACAATTAAACATGGACCATGCAAAAATCAACTTAAAGACAAATCAAAAAGATGAAATTCATACCTAAGTTCCTTGAATGCAAGTCTAGAGGTTCAATTATGCACTTAAGCTTTCAATTCCTCAAGATTCAAGCCAAATCTCTATGTTGAATTCACTACTCTCCCTTCCTCACTCTCTAAGGTCGGCAAGAGCTCAAACAAGGCTGAGGAAATGTTTTGATTCAAGTGTGGTGTAGTTCAACGGTGTATAGGTAGTGGCCCACTCAAGGGCAAAGTTGTAAATGAGTCAAACTCTGCAATTGGTCAATATTTAATCTAATTTAATCACACCTAATCAGTTTTCAAATAAATATACTACAAAATCACATTACTTATGATGATCATAAAACATCAATCAATTCCGGATTCGGCCGCCGATAAGGCCTTTAATTAGCAGTTTAAACACTAAAATACGAACAGATCAAATAAACAATCAACAGATAGAATGCAATTCAAACGTACATACTCAGTCAATTCAGTTCCAGTTTTCAGTCAGTCAGTTCAGTACTTTAATCAGTTCAATTATCAGTCATAATCAGTTCAGTTTGACGGTAATCAATGTTTATCGGTAAGCAGTGGTGAGGGTTATTACAGATAACCATAATAGATTCAGAAATCAGGATTTACATTAAAAACAGATTCTTGTCAGAAACAGAGTCTTATGCATATTCAGACTTCAAATCAGAAATAAACCCAAATTCCCGTACTTATCCAGAAATCATAAGCAGTTATATGTGGTACATCCCTTGTCCTATCAAATTTGCATAGTCGGTACCGACGACTAAATAGATCCTTATCTTGTGGACAAACAGCCATGGTATTGTTACCCCCAGGCAAGGGCTACATGAACATAGACCTCGGTATTGTTACCCCCAGGCAAAGGCTACGTGAATATAAGCCTCAGTATTATTACCCCTGGGCGAGGGCCACGTGCCTATTGGCCACGGTATTGTTACCCCCGGGTGATGGCCATGTGAACTAAAGATGCCACAAAATACATTTAAAAAATTGGAAAATCATTCATTGTACAGAACATAACATTTCAAAAAACAGATCTTATTTCATCATACAGAAAATAAATAAAGTTGAACATAGCTTTACTAAGTTATTACTCACAGATAGCTCCAAAAGCAGATAGACAGAGCAGATAGATCAACTAGCTTACGGCGTGTGACCTACACAACATAACAGATACACATTTTGAAACACATACTCGGATAGTACACAACTTAGTTCTTTCTTATCTTGGTGTGTTCCCAATCCTTATCCCCATTATTATGTCTTACTCATGACCTAGGAATGCCTAGGATGCAATGAGGATGCCAAAATGAGCTTGAAAACACTTGGTCAATTATGCTGAAAACAGGGGCCTCGCTCGAGCGCAACTTCCTTCACTCGAGCGGAGGGTCAAAAATGTGAGTGGTTGCTCAAGTGCAAGGTCCTTAGCTCAAGCGGTCTGTAAACCTTGCAAAAGTACTGGTTGTGTGTTTTGTTTGCTCGACGGAGCCTTAGCTCGAGCGCAACTCTTGTCACTCGAGTGGTCTGCAAAACATGAAAACTTCTAGGAGCAAGCAATTTATGCTCGAGCCAACTTTTGGTCGCTCGAGCAGAAGTGCAAAAATAAAGGTGGTCGCTCGAGCACAGGATCTGTCGCTCGAGTGGTGAGGTCGAATTCTGGAATTTCCAGATTCACCTCCAAGATTCAAAACCTAACTTTAACCTTTCAAAGAACATCTTTTTTAGTCCACAATTGAGAAAACATATATATACACTTATAAAACTTCTTGTAATGAAAGCAATTTCATAAAATCAAGGCTCAAAAGCATGTGAATTGCTCAAACTCAACTTGAAATGTTGAAAACATGACATGCATAGAATTTCTTGGCTTCAAAGTTTCCAAGTCATGATCAAATGAGGCAATTTGATGGAAAACATGATGAATTCTCAAAACTAAGATAGACTTGGTACATGCATGTGAGATTTACTTGAAATTCACCTCAAAATGTGATGAAAGTGCATGCATGCATGAATGGCTTAATTTTCTTCATTTCTAGTTTAATTCTTCCATTAATTCTCTTGACTTCATGGTCTAGACATCATAATTCATAAGCCAAGGGTTGAATCCTTACCTCAACTCCTCAATTAAGTTCTAGATGGTGAATTCACTAAGGTGCCAAGCCAAATCCCTTGAGTTTCTAGCAAGTCCTCTTTTTTTTCTTCTTGAATTCACTCTCTCCCTAAGTTCTCACTCTCCCTCACATTTTGTTTGTTTGAGTAGGCTCAAAGATGTGTAAAAAGATGAGGTGAAACACAAACTAGCCTCATATAGGCTTAGTTAATAATGATTAGACAAAAGCTAAGCAAATGGAGATGAATTATTCTAATTTAATCGCTCCAAATTGAATTCCAATTAAATTTTCCATAAATTTCTAAAAGTCCCAACTAACATATAATTCAAGTCAATTTTGTAATCAGATGCCGATAAGGCTTTCAATTTGCAGAGCAAATCAGAAATACAAAGAGATATTTCTACGACAGACAGATATAATCATAAATAATGCAATGCACATGTAATTAATTCAGAATTTTATCTTAATTACTCATTAGGCCCTCTTAATCATAGATTAAGGCTAATCAGAAGTCGGGGGTGTTACACATACGGCTTTTGCCAAAAACTCTGCAAAAAGAAGGAACGAAGGCTTCTAATCTAAAAAGAAAAAAGTCGAACGCGATAGCCAAACAACTTAAGCCACGAAAGGAAGCCTTCAAAGAAGTTGTTACTACCTTCATGGAGCTGATATATTGGATATTAATGAAGATCCAAAATGAACACTATTTTTTGTGGCCCACGAAGATGGTCGGGGACCCATCTCTTCGAAACCGAAGGTTGCGGAGTTCCTACCACAAGAACTATGGACACCTCATCGAAGATTGCAAGGCACTAATGCAAATTCCTCGAAGAGTTGGTGCAAAGTGGGCATTTGCGAACATATATTGATTATTTTGCGAATTAGAAGGGGAAGCACAGAAAAAAAGAGGGGAATATCCAGCCATCGGTGACCATCAATATAATATACTCAATCCCCCCGAAGAAATGGATAAATCAAGTTAGGGAAGAGATCAGAAGGTCAGCGCATCTCAGGGAAGTGATGACGTTATCTGAGGGTTCCACAAAGAGAATGCATTTGTTAGAGGTAAAGATTTCATTTTCTGATGAAGACTTGTCATGGATTCACCATCCACACAGTGACACTTTGGTAGTGACCCTTCAAATCAGGGAGTTCACTTTCAAAAGAATATTGGTGGATCAAGGAAGCTCTTCAGAAATTATGTACTACGAGTTGTTCAAAAAGTTAGGATTGTTGCATGGCGACCTACACCCTGCAGATTCACCATTATACGGCTTTAACTATAGCTCGGTCTTTCTTCTGGGAAATGTATTCTTGCTAGTAAGGACGGGAACGGTAATTCAACAGGTATAGTTTCAGGTAATGAACGTCCCTTTCCAATACAACAAGATAATGAGGAGGGCATGGCTTCACCAAATGAAAGTAGTTTCGTCCACTTTTGATCAGGTTATATAGTTCCCAACATGAGAAAGCGTTAATGAAATCAGGGGTTATCAAATGTCTACTAAACAATGCATGGTAGTATCTTTTGTCGATAAGAGAATCCAAGAGATCCGAACACAGGAGGAATACGAAGAGCAAGTCGGCATGGAGCCTTCCGTAAAAAGTGCAGAAGAATTGGAAAAGGGACCAATTGACCCAACAGACAAGGAGAAGTTTTTTCTCATTGGAAAGAGCCTTAGTTTGGAGGAAAGAGACCAGTTGATCCACTTCTTGCTACAATTCAGGAGCGTCTTCAAGTGGACTTCATATGAGAAGGAAGGGATCAATTCAAAAGTGGCTTGCCACAAGCTAAACGTAGACCCAAACTTCCAGCCAATAATACAAAATAGTAGGAGGTCAGAACCACAGGACGTGGAAGCCATTAAAGAGGATGTAACAAGGTTATTGGCAGTCAATGCCATCTGTGAGGTTCAATATCTGGAGTGGTTATCTAATATCGTTGTCGTAAAGAAGAAGAATGGAAAGTGGAGAGTGGTGAGTCTGTGTGGACTTCACCAGCTTAAACAGAGCATGTCCAAAGGATAACTTTCATTTGCCAAAAATTGATCAATTGGTAAATGCGACGTCTAGACACCAGAGGATGAGCTTTTTGGATGCATACTGAGGGTATCATCAAATAGCTATGCACCTAGACGTTTAGGAGAAAATGGCTTTCATCACCCCTCTGGGGGTTGTTCTGCTACAAGGTAATGCCGTTCGGATTAAAGAATGCGGAGGCAACTTACTAATGTTTAGTTACGAAAATATTCATGATCTGATCGGAGAAAACCTTAAGGTGTATATTGACGACATGGTAATCAAGTCGTAACAAAGTGAGGACTATTTAACAAATTTTCGGGAAGCATTTGGGATCCTTTGAAGATTCAAGATAAAGCTAAACGCGACAAAGTGTGCCTTCGGGGTTGGCTCGAGGAAGTTTCTCGGCTATATAGTCACTTAGTGGGGGCATAAAGACAAGCCTTGAGCAGACTTGAGCATTGCTTGATATAACCCTATCCACGTCAGTAAAAAGGATCCAAGCACTTATAGGGATGGCAGCTGCCCTTAATAGGTTTATTAGTCGATCTTCGGATCGCTGCCGACCATTCTTTTAGCTAGTGAAGAAGAAAGCTCAGTTCTTGTGGAGTTAAAGGAATACCCAGTGAAACTTCCCATGCTCACCAACCCTGAGCTAAGGGAAAAGCTGTATGTTTATTTGGTCATTTTTTATCATGTTGTAAGTTTGACACTCGTTAGAGAATCAACAAAGGGGTAATCTCCCATGTTCTACGTAAGCAGAACTCTGCTTGATGCAGAAACAAGGTATTTGCCATTGGAAAAGCTTGTTTTAGAACTTGTGATCACCTCCAGGAAAATGATGCATTATTTGTTGGCCCATTCCATCATGTTTATGCTGAACACCCACTCATGAGGATTTTTCATAAACTAGACATATCAGGAAAAATCTTGAAATGGGTTGTCAAGCTCGGACAATACGACATTCAATTCAAGCCAATGATTGCCATCAAAGGACATGTCTTAGTAGATTTCATAGCAGAGTTCTCGCCCAAGAAAGAGGTGAAAGTTAAAAGCATCCATCCATCGGGGGTATCATGGAGCCTCGCAGCAAAGGAGCAAGGATAGGGTTTATATTGATAAACCCCGATGAAGAAATCCTGAAATTTTCTACCCAGCTGGATTTTTCGGCCACCAATAATGAATACGAATATGAGACCCTCATTAATGGACTCACAATTGCAATAACACTAGGGCCAGTGTCATGACCCGAACCCGCCCCTATGGGTTAAGGCCATAACCGGCCAGTAATCGCGAGATTACCTACAGCCTCAAATCAATTAAAACAAAACTCATCAGAGTAAAGGGGCCAAACGGAAGTAAATTAAAACTTTGTCCATAGAGCTATGCTTATATGCACACCAAAACATTCCAAACATTTATACGTTAATAACTCACATCAAAATATGTACTAGCATAAAACACTGTACATACAGGATCACACAAGTTTAAGTCAGTCGAACCCAAGACTTATATACAAAAGTAGTCCAATGCTTTCGCCAACATAACAAAAACCATGAACAAAGGACAAAAGCGAAGACAGTCTCGTGCGTGAGACGTTTGGGTTGACTCCTTAAAACTCTGACTGTTTCTCACAATTTCACCGGGGTTGGTTCTGGACGTCCCTTGGCTCACCTACATGTACATGAATGAGCGTGAGCGAAAGCCCAGTGAATAATATCAAATAAAGTGGATACATAAGCAATCCTTGAAATAGTTACAGCAAACGGCCTTTGGCCCAATCACTTGGATCAATCGGCCTTCGGCCCAATCATTTATGTCAATCGACCTTCGTCCTAATCATTCATATCAATCGGCCTTCGCCCAATCATTCATATCAATCAGCCTTCGGCCCAATCATTCATGTCAATCGGCCTTCGGCCCAATCACTCATGTCAATCGGCCTCCGGCCCAATCACTCATGTCAATCGGCCTCCAGCCCAATCACTCATGTCAATCGACCTTCGGCCCAATCATTCGTATCAATCGGCCTTCGGCCCAATCAGTCATGTTAATCGGCCTTCGGCCTAATAATTCATATCAATCGGCCTTCAGCCCAATCACTCATGTCAATCACCCTTCGGCCCAATCATTCATGTCAATCGTTGTCCACCATTCAATTTAATGAACTTATAATACTTACATAGAAGTAAACAATTGGACAACAGTATATTTTAAATATCTTGTTAAGATATTACTCACAGTGATCGGCTTGTGGATTTGCCCTGGAGCTTGACCCTACACATCATATAACACATATGGGTCACAAACGATTCAATCCGTTCTTTAATTCACATATTCCTCTTTAGGCTTCATTCTTATCTCTTTAACTTAATTACAATGCTTAATGCATGCCTAAGAGTGCTTGTAAGTGAAAGAGAACGAAAAATGAAATACAGAACGATCATACAAAATTTTTAGAAACAGGGTCCCCGCTCGAGCGTGGACTTCCCCGCTCGAGCGGACCCATGAGCTCTGCAAAAGTACTGGTTATGCCATTTTTACGCTCGAGCGTGGAACTTGGACGCTCGAGCGGAAGTCCATCCTACATAGCTCCCTGCTCAAGCATGGACTTCCCCGCTCGAGCGGACATCATGCCTGAAAAAATATACTGGGAGCATGAATTTCACGCTCAAGCGGCGGTTTCCCCGCTCGAGCGGACATCGAAATTCTGGAAAATCCAGAATGTGTTCTTGAACTTCAACTTAAATTTCAAAGGCTCCAAGTGCATGATTTCGACTCAAACTTCAAATATATGTGTGCTAACATGGTACAAACACTAAATTACAACATTTTGAAGCTCAATTTCATAAATCAAATCCATGCATGGCTCATTTTCTACCAAATTCATTACTAACATAACAACTTCATGTATTCAAAGCTTCTACTCCCATGGATTGTACATGCATGTGACATATAACCCTCATCCTCATCCCATATGATGAAAAGATGGTCAAATAGATGTATTTCAACCAAGATTCAACATAAGTCATGTAATTCAAGCTCAATTATGCAAATTCAAGACAATTATATACATGCATGCAAATATAATCTTCTAATTCAACAAAACCAACTCAATACATGCTCTTGACCACAAACAACCCTTGAACTTACAAGATCACAATTTCAAACTTATGAATTCAGGGTCAAGTGCTTACCTAGAGGTTCAAATCTTCACAATTTCTAGTTGAATCTCCAAGTTTCTCAAGTTCCTCACTCAAATCTCCAATTGCTTCTCCCTCTCTCTCTAGCCAACCCCTCTCTCTTTCCTTTGAGTTTATGATCAGCCAAAATAGACTAAAAGAGAGAATTTGAGGGTGTAGTGACTCAATACAACTAATCCCACTAAGTCCAATATAGTAAAAATAAATAATAACGCACTAATTCATCAATTTAATCAATTTAATCTGATTCGAATCAATTTTCAATTAAATTTCACCGTAGGCTCTAAAAATTATGCCAATCACGATGGCGTAATCAATTTCGGTTTCGGTGGCCGATAGGACCTTCAATTTGATTTCCAAAGCAGATAATCAAACAGATATTCCTACGGTGAACAGATAGAAATTCAAAACCACATATTTTCACATAATGGCACACAAAATCATATTAAACACATAATCATATTCATATTAAGGACCAATTAGCATATTACGAAACAGGGATATCACAGGCAGATTCCATCCACGTACTATGTGACTCTTAATTGGTTACAAAGCAAAATGATCGGAGAATACGTCGCTTGCAACGAAAGAATAGTGAAGTACTTGGCTGCAGCCAAGGTAGTAGGTAACCAGTTCTCCTTGTGAGATATTCAACAAGTAGGTCGAGATCAGAACAATCACACTAATACGGTAGCTAGCTTAGCCTCGGCCATTGATCAAACAAGAAGTCAAAAAATAGAAATCAACACTATTATCGCATCCAACATCATATCAACTGAAGTTTTGAACATCCAGTCAAGGGAAAGCTGGATGACCTCCATAGTTAGTTATTTATCCGAAGGAATAAACCAACCGACAAGAAGGAAGCACATCAGCTTAGGCAACAAGCCATGTGTTTTTAGTTAAACAATGAGAACAAACTGTTCAGGAAATCATATTCTAGTCCCTACCTCAGTATGTCCACCCAGAGGAGGTATGAGGGATATTAGAAGAAATCAATAAGAGATCATACGAAGCACGTGCAGGAGGAAGATCATTGGCACATCAGGCAGTGAACCAGTGTTATTAGTGGTCGTACATACAAAAAGACACCTAGCAGTTCGTCCAACGATGTGAAGTGTGTCAGAGGTATGCGCTGATCATACACCAGCTATCTGAGGAGCTCAACCTAGTCGCAAGTCCTTGGCTGTTCGCACAATGGGGGTTGGATCTGGTCGGACCTATGCCTAGGATGCTTGGCAACAAAAGATGGATAAAGGCAGAGCCGCTGGCCAACATCAGAGACGTAGACATAAGAAGGTTTATATAGAAGAACATCATCACCAGGTTCGGCATCCCTAGATGGCTCATATTCGACAACGGTACACAATTTGATTGTGGCTTGTATAGGCAATTTTGCGAACAATATGGGATCAAAGCCTATTACTCCACACTAGCCTATCTCCAGAGCAATGGACAGGCAAAGGCATTAACACAAGACTATCTTAATGGGATAAAGAAACGATTGGAGGTTGCTAAAGGAAGATAGGCCGAAGAACTTCCAACAATACTCTAGGCATATCGAATTACCTTAAGACGTGCAACGGGCGAGACCTCGTTCTCTCTTGCATTTGGAATGGAAGCCGTGATTCCACTTGAAACCAAACTCTCTATAGGAAGAGCCGAACTAGTTGAGAGCCTGATCTTGAAGGACCTGGATTGGTCTAAAGAAAAATTAGAGCGAGCTTCTTTTTGTTTGATGCTATATATAGCGATCTCGATTTTGACCCGACCCATTTGATATTCCGAACTCGGGTGGCTTCTGAATGTTGTTCATGTCTTTTCCCCCTTATTCTTATTTGAGTTTGGTTGGGTTGTATCGAGTATGTTTGGAACAGGTTGGTTGCTTGGTGTTCAAACTTTTGTTGCCCAGAATTTTCCTCTTGCGCTCGAGCAGCCATTCTTGCACTCGAGCGATGGTCTTCTGTTTGCAAAACTTCTGAATGTGTGTTTTCTACGCTCGAGCGTCAGTTTTTGAAGCTCGAGCAGTGATGCCTCTATTTTGTGCCTTAGCACTCGAGCGTCACTTCTTGTGCTCGAGCGGATCAACTTTTTATGTCTGACGCTCAAGCGTCACTTCTCACGCTCGAGCGAACTGTGCGTATATCAGTTCGTAACAACTGCTTTTTACATCACTTTTTTTATCTCTTTCTCTCTCTAAAACATTTCAAAACCCTAGATCTAGAGCTCCTTACTCTAAAACTCTCTCTCTCTCTCTCTCTCTCTCTCTCTCTCTCTCTCTCTCTCTCTTTACATTTTCATCTAGATCCATTGATTTCTTTACCCTAGTGTCTTTGGGAAAAAGGTAGAGCTTCTCAAGAGCTAAATTTTGATTCGAATCAACCTTGGTTTCGGCGTCTTTGGAGTTTCTCCACTTTTCCTTTGGTCTTCTAAACTTGAGGTAGGGATTTTCTACACTCTCCTGTGAGTTTTAACTTAGATATTTGTTGATGTGTGGGGAATATTGGAACTTGTGGTGATTTTTGAACAAACCTAGGGTTTGGGTTTAAAAATCAAAAGAGGGGTTTTCAAATGGATGTAATAGAAATGGTTATGAGAGTAAATATGAGCTTGTGTTTTTCTAAAATGGTTGATTTTGTTGTTTGGGATGAAATTGGGAAAAATGAGAGTTTTGCCCTATAATGACTCAAATAACTATTTTGTATAAATAATGGAATTAGCATTGGAAAAGTGAAATGGGGAGGTTGTTCATAGAAATGGTGTAGTTGGATATGTATTACCTCTCACTTATGGAAATTTGAATAATTTATCTGTTGTGGAGATTGTATATCTGTTTAGAAATATATGTTTTGGGCTATCGGTGAAGGACAACTATAATTGTTATAGAAATTGCATGAGGATTTGGTGAATTGAAGCTAATCTCTTATTGGTTGTCATTGAATATGACTGTGTTTTGATACATTGTATATGTATGATGTTTGAGAAAAGAAAAGGGATGTACTCCACGTTTGAGAGAAGAAAGGGAATGGACTCCATTGAATTAAGTTGGCCTATGTGTCCAGGGTGAAAGTCCCGAAAACATTGTGTATACATGGGTGCCGGTTTTCGCAGAAGAAATTTTCGTAAAATGGCAAATGGAAGTGTTTGTGTAATGACTATACATTGATTTGAGAGCCCTTGAGTTGCATCCTCAGTTTAGTTGTTTGTGGTATATTAAAATAACATAGATTGTGATATAAAACTTGGCATGGCATGGTTTGCAAAGGAGATTGTAAATGATTTTATTACTGGTATTGCATATGCATATCATATTCATATCTTTGTTAAGATTCATATATTGTGTTAGATTGTTTCTACTAGGCTTTGGCTCACCCTATTTGGGAAAAACCACTTTCAGGAAATTTTGTGCCGATCTCAAGATCGAGTATTGGAATGGAACTCTTCCCTAAGCTACCCACAGAGTAATGGACAGGCAGAGTCATCAAACAAAACCATCATCAACGGAGTAAAAACGTGGCTTGAAAGTGAAAAAGGGAAATGGGTTGAAGAGCTACCCTATGTGTTGTGGGCCTACCGAACCACGGCACGGCATTCGACAAGGGAAACACCATACTCCTTAACCTACAGAATGTAGGCTGTTATTCCACTGGAAGTCGGTCTCCCCACCCTCCGATCGGAATTGTTTGAAGATGCAAACAATGAGAAAGCTATTGCACAGGCATTGGACATGGCAGAAGGCCGAAGAGAAGAAGCACTGATAAATTGTGGCTTATCACCAGTAGCTTATCAAGAGTTTTGATAAGAAGGTTCTCCCCGGGAAATTTACACCTGGAGAGATGGTTTTCAGGAAAGTTATGGACCACAAGAGGGTGCATGACGAAGGGAAGTTAGGACCTAACTGGGAGGGTCCCTACAAGGTTACAGTAGTAGCTGGGAATGGAGCATACTACTTCAAAGATCTTACGAGGAAAGCCATACCTCGGCCCTGGAATGTAGCCAACCTCAAGAAGTACTATCAATAGATTAAGTCCCCAAAATTGTCCATCAAGTGTAAAAGCATTTATCTTTTGATTAATAAGAATGTCTCCCCACTTCTTTGAACTTTTGTTTCCAGCACTTGTACAACTTTATGGCCAAAACAGATTATTACTTAACTTAGTCTTTATAATCCAAGCCTTGAGGGCAACATAAAGTTGTTTACCAAACGGAATTAGCTTTGGTGTTTACCAAACGGACTTAGCTTTGGTTTTTACCAAACGGAACTAGTTTCGGAGTGACCAAAATGGAATTTGGTTTTGGTCTGCACTCAAACATGCCAAGTGGGATTGCTTGGTGGAATTATGTTTGGCAACCAAAATGGAACTTAGCCAAGTGGAATTGCTTGGTGGACACCACACTAATAGATTTTTTAATGATCATTTCTTTTTTGGAAATCACAGAATTTCTTAAATACAAAAACATTGACACTTCAGTACTGCTGCAAGCACATAGAGTTGGAATAGACTTGGATAAATCTTTCAGGGGCAAAATTCCAGCATCAGTCTTACTCAGCTCCAGGTGGGGGCAAACAATTATTTTTTCAAAACCAACCTGGACTTGAGTAAGACATCACTTTTTGTCCCATTCAAATACACTCATGTTATCAAAATTGCAATAGACTTAAGCAGGTCTTCCAAAAAGAAAGATATTCAGTGTCAATCTTACTTAGCTCCATATGGGGGAAAACAATTGTTTTTCTTGGAATCAACCTAGACCTAAGTAAGACACTTTTCTTTGATTACAAGACAAACACAGCCATGTAGCATATCAGATAACCAGACCGAGCATCTGTTCAACCCTTAAGTCCTAACAATGCTCGGCCGCGGCAAACAGTACAGATAACACAAGCATTGAAGCAAAAAGCATCAGATTGTAAAATCAAAGAAAAAATAACATTATTCAACAAAGGCACAACTGGCCTCACAAACAGCAACAAAAAAGAATAAACATTGTCTTAACAAGCATAAGGGGGCAACTCGTCAGGAAGACCGAGCTGTAGTGTATCAAAAAACAAGAAGAAAAAGAAAAAAAATGTAAAAAAAACTTCCAATCTTTTCAAAAAACCACTTTAACTTTCATCAGCATGAGGAATTCCAGGGGCAGTGTTCACAATCTTGTCCATGTCATCTTGGGGAGGACAATTAAAGGCTACTCTAACTTCTTGAGAAACAGGAGCCTCCTTAACCACATCTCCCACAGCTTCAGTCTCCAGGTTTCACCTCTTTCAATATGCACTGTTTCATCGGCAGCACCACTCTCCGAAGTTTTGATTGCAGAGTCAGTTCTTGGGGAAATCTTTGATAGAGGAGTAGCAGGGGTGGTAGCCTTCAAACCCAAGAACTTCGAGGGGACAGGAACATTCTGAAATAGAGAGGATTCTTCAGGAACCTGAGCAGCAGCCAGGGCACTCGTCCAGCCTTTGAGAAAGAGCTTGTTACGTAGAACCAACACCTTTTCTTTGTAGGTAGCTCCGGCTTCGTCCAAGCCCTGTTACTAGTGTTTGGCCTCCAAAGTCAAATGTTCATAACCACCTCCAACTTAGCCACTTTTCCTTTAAGTTGGGCCTAAACTCCAATAGGAGCATCTTTTGACTTTTCAGCAGAAACGACAACCTTGTTTAGGTAGAACACCTCCCTTTCCGCCGTCCTCCGGCCCTCCTTCTCGGTCTCCAAATTTGTTGTCAACTTCTTAGCACTCACGGCGGCCTCCAGTACGGCCCTCTCCAATGTTTCAGCTCGGGTGATGGACAAATGCATCCTCTGGATACACTGCAGCAAATAACGAGGAATTAAAGGAAAGAAGATGGTACAGGCCAACAAAAAACACAAAAAGGAATACAGAAGCACTTACAACAGTCATCATTTGAAGGGTTCCCTTCAGGAT
This sequence comes from Camellia sinensis, assembly GCF_055761805.1. NCBI lineage: Eukaryota > Viridiplantae > Streptophyta > Magnoliopsida > Ericales > Theaceae > Camellia > Camellia sinensis. The sequence continues at coordinate 40,794,625 of NC_138961.1, forward strand.
TAGAATATCGTGGGGTCCATTGTGATCTGCCATATCTACTGGCATCAGCAAAGTTTTGGTCAAATCAAAAGAAAAATCTCCAGAAACAACAATTGAATCAAAAATGGAAATGGGCCTACCCTGGTGCAGCATGGGTGGCTCCCATTTTTCAAAAGACTCATCCACAAGAGGCTCCTCAAAAGCCTCGCCAACTATGGCTTTGCCAATCTCTCTCCTTCTCTTTTTCGCCCTTTCAACAATTTAGGCAGGAGGGTCAGTAGCAGCGGCAGAAAGGCCAGAAGCCCCCATCTCCAGTTTCATATCCATTAGACTCTTCGGTTCAGCCTTGACCAAAGGAGTCTCCTGGACAGTAGAAGAGCCAAAAGCTTCTGCCTCTAGGTCCACCAGCACCCTTCTCTTAGACATGGATCTACCCCCTGTGAAACTATGGACAAAAGAAGGGGTCCTCTCAATAGATAGACTCCAGCCGCAACGGCAATTTGTGACTAAAAGGGCAGAGGGTGTGTCAGTCTCAGTATCAGAATCAAGAAATGATGCAGCAAGCCTTGTTTTTTTTTTTTTTTTCTGGATTGTAGTTTGGTAAGTTGTTTGATAGTTCAATAGTTCGAGGGCAAACCTCTTTTTGTTTCTCAAAACGGCCTTAATCACTTCAGCATTCTCTTGGTTCGACCTACGTTGGTAACGGGAAGCCTCTGCAGAGATGAGGAACAACATTACCACAATATTCAAAAATACTAGGGCACAAGATTCAGACCTAGGTAGCCATCTTTTTTAGGCATCCTCATAGACTAGAACTCGGTCCCAGCAGGGAACTCCCAATTTCCACCAACTTGCAAGAAGTCATCATTGTGCTTATCAGAGTCAGGCAAACTGATGACAAGATGATTGTCAGCAGAACGGACACGGAGGTAATAGGTACTGTGGTCTTTGTTATGAGAAATGGTGTAACAGCCCAATATGTCCCAGATATCGAGATTCAGGCCCAACCGCCTATTAAGAGCAGAAACATCGCAAACAACTCAGAACAGGTTTACAGACACTTGCATCGGGGTAAGTTGGACTTGATGCAAAAAGTGATGTACTAAAGGGTCAAGAAATAACCAGGGCCCTTCTTCAATGATAGTGGCAACAGGGAAAGCAGCAGTGTTTCTGGTACCCATGCACTTGGCGTCGACCTTAGCCAACATAAGGGTGACATCGTCAGGGATACTGTAGTCACGGAAGAACAAGGCCATTGCCTTAGGAGTGTCCACCAACGCATGAAATTTCCCCATTATCTAGACCTAGAAGGGCAAGGACAAAACTAAACTAAGTAAGAAACAAAGAAATAGCACCAGTGGCCGGAAACAATGGCCCGAGGGCCAACAACGGCGACATAAATAGAAAAGCAAGAAAAAAGAAAAGTTTTAGAAGAACTTACAAGAGATTCGATGAAGAAACAATGAAGAACGAAGGTCCCAGAGACTAGAATGACAACGGCAGCAGTAATAGCGACAAGCTTCTAGGCAGAGAACCGTCGCAACTAGCAAGAGATAGTGAAAGGGTTTTGAGGATTGCAAGACTGGAATAGACGAAGGGGTTGAAGTGACAGCCCTAGGGTATTTATTACCCCTGAATGGCGTGATAGTACAAAATCATGTCCCTCTGTATGGAATCAACGCATTATCTCTACACACCAGTGCCACGTCACCACATGTCCTAATGAAAGGATGCATGGAGAAGTGTATGTTTAGGGATTGAACCGCCACCAAGGCCGAGCTGGAGCAGATCCGAACACGACAGTTGAGGTATTGAACCATAGCTCCCCCCAAAGGGGACCTTAGCGCGAGCTAGGGGGCCAATGAAGGGGCTCAATATAAAATAGGTCGGATCCAAGCCTTGGGCCGGCCCAATCCACTAAACCCAAGACTAAATGGATCAAACCAATGTGTGGTCTAGTCAACTGAGCTCATTGCCGTAACACGCAGTCCACCTAAGTCCTCAAGCACTTGGGCCCAACTCGCAGTGGAAAAGCCAATCCAGCCGCAATGCTAGACTAGGCTGAGCTGTTGTACCAAATCCTTGGACCGAATTGATGGGCCGAACCCATCTTTAGAACCAAAGTGGACCGAGCCCGTACAAAGATACCCAAATGGGCTAGCCCATTTCTACAAACAGCAAGAGGCCGAGCCGAGGCACAACAGTACCGAGCTGAGGGAATCTCTCAAAGAAGCGTGGAAGCTATGAATGCAAGCATGTGCAAGCTATCACCTCTGCTGGTCTCCTCTTCCTAGAATCACGGAAACAGTTGATCAAGAGAATGTGATCTGTTATAAGCATGGTTATAATAAGTATATGCATCCATTGTCAACTACCCGATGGTCCTCTACCTTTAGCAATGTTAAAAGGAGCCTGGCAGCATCAAAGTTTCATGAAACCATCTTAGGCAACAAGTAAGGTGTTCTATATAAACCCCACTCACTTTACATTGAAGGTAACTTAATTGAGCTAAACTATACTCACAAAAAACACAGTTCACTATACACTTCCCTCTCTCTACACCTAGAGAGAGTATATTATCTTCTCCATCCACTTACTATCATAAAGAAGGGGTTATCTGGCCAACCCCGACAGGGCAGCTCTTACGATGCTCTCTGTTGCAGGGTCCTTATTCCTGGATAGTCCAATCGGGTTCAGAGCTCCGGTCCATAATCATCTAGTGTAGTATTCGGTACGCACAATTGGTGCGGTGAACGTGGACCCTTCATCTCTGAGTTCTGCATCTGATTCCGGTGATAGGAATTGAGGATATTCCACCCTCAACATTGACTCCACTGATGGAGAAGACGAAGGATAAGGGCCTGGCGCTGCCAACAGTTCTGGAGGAGCAGATCGAAAATAACAACCAGATTCCAGAATATGTCGAGCATCGACAACCCTTTGCTGGTGATTCTTCTCATCATTTTATGTTGAAGAGAGATTATAGAGATCGTATCATTGATTCAATAGGCATGGAGATACAAGAACTGAAAGCACAACTTAAGAAGATGATGGGCAACCCGACGGAGAAGAGGACCGATGTAGAACGCTCTCACCTGCACCGGAGAAGTCTATCCCTAGAACCACCAGTGAAGAGGGTCCCTAGAAATAAATCTGGGCAGCAAAGTCAGCCAACTCCGGTGCAAAGTGAAGCAGCGAGCAGCCACACCCGTGGTTCACGCTAGACAAGGGCTAAGAGGCAAAAGACGGCCAGTTAGTAGATGGAGTATCCCCATCAGGATCTCCGTACATGGTTGGTCGAGAACAGAGAAAATCAATAACGACAAGAATGACAGGCTCAGCACCTTGATCGCACTGTTTATTAGAGGGAGCATCGAGCACTGGATCGGCTCGTATCCTCTCATTTCTTTCCAGATATTGAAGCTTTGAAACCCCCCAAGAAGTTTACTCCACCAAAATTTACACCATATGATGGGAAGTCAGATCCACTCATACACATCAGCCATTATCGGCAGATGATGTCTTTGTAAAACCGAGATAAGGCACTAATGTACAAGGTCTTCCCATCCAACCTGGGAGAGTCTGGACTCCGATAGTTCAATCGTCTTCCTGTTGGATCGATCTACGACTAGAAGCAGCTCTTTAAAGAATTCCTGGCCAGATTTGTTTCCAACAGCAAAATCCCTAAGGAGCTAGGCACCTTATTCGGTCTTCGAAAGAAACAGAAGGAAACACTACGTAACTATGCAAGGAGGTACTGGGAGGAATACAACGATTTGGAGGAAAATGTTTGCAGTGAACAGATGGCAGTATTATCTTTTAAGCATGGTCTGCGGCCAAAAAATAAGTTGAGGCAATCATTCACCAAGCGCCCAGTTATAGCACTAAAGGATTTACGTGCCAGGATTAAGCAATACGCTTGCCTCGAAGATAATCAGATCCCCATCGAAGTGTCTTTAGCCAAGCAATGGTGTTAGAAATCCAGAATTTTCCTCTATAAATTTACTCAAAAACATAAATAAAGAGGGGAAAACTTTATTTTACCCTTTATGGTTTAGATCATGTACAGTTTACCTCCTTAATGTTTAGAAATGACCACATTACGTTTTTAGGGTTTGTGGGGGTAAATTACACTTTGCACTCCTGCACTTTGTATCAAATCATGACAATCAACCCCTTGTACTTTTACTCAAATCTGGTCCCTATTCTGTTATTTCATTTTGAAATCTTTACCAAAATCCAATTATTTAACAAAAATGTGATTACGAAATGAGAGTAAAAGAGGAAAATCATCCATATTTCTCACCAATATACTTTGTCCTATGTGACAAGCACATGAGGGTTATATAATACAATATATATATATATATATATTGAAAAATTTAGAAATCTCCTAGATATTGATTTGTGATTATGTAACAATTTTAAGCAGTATATAACAATCCCAATCAAACAATCAAGACAAATCAACACAACGATTTTAACGTGGAAAAATCACAATTGGACACCTCTAACTGTGATTAAAAAACCACGGGCAACAGCCACAAAACAATCCACTAAGAAGATTTAAAAGAGTTACACATGTATACTCTCAATTACCTAGCGAATCCACGCCTAATTGAACCAACCTCTATGTGCCTCTTCTATTCCCGTCTTCACCTCAGAATTGTCTTTACAATGAGCCACTCCAGAATCCACCGAAGCTTCAGGCTCGAATTGTTCAGAATCTACCGAAGAACAGCTCTCTCTCTCTCTTGTGTATAACAAACAAAACCTTTGATGTACTCTCTTTAAACCATGAGTTGAATACTCAATAAAACATCAAAGAAAACTAACAAAATATCCCCAGATATAAGCCTTAAGAACCAAAAAGAAGATCTGGAGGAATTAAATAGTTTTGGGAGAAAACCAACTATTTATAGAAAATCCAAAAGTAATCCTAGTTTTGGAAGAAATCCAAAAGTAATCCTAGTTTTGGAAGAAAATCAACTTCTTAAAGAAATCCTTGTCAAACGGGATTGCCAATAATAAAACCTAACATATATGTTCGCACAGTAATAATTAGGATGAAAAATTTGAAATAAATAAAAATGTGACAAAGAAATCAAAGAGAAAAAAAGATGAATAGACAGAAGACCGTGTTGCCATGAAAAATAGAGTTTTATAATTCCAATTCATGCAAAACCCTAGTTCATCTTCTTAATTGTTCACAATCTGTATTTTGTTTTAACTTAATACAGTTATATTTTGATGTAAATTTTGGGGTAAAGTGTGTATTGATGGAAAATATAGATGATTTTCCTTTCTTACCCTCGTGTCGTAGTCACATTCTTATCACGTGGCTAAATACTATTAAAGATTTAAACAATTGAGTAATAGAAAGATAACTAAAAAATCAAAGTGATTTGTGATTCGAAATAGATTTAATTGCGACAAATCCCAAATGCACAAAAGTAACAATCTAAATCAACTAGCACATATGAAAGTGATTTAGCTTGTAGTTTCACAATTGATAAATCAACACAAAAGATTTAACGTGAAAAAAACACAATTAAAGCACATCTAATTGTGATAAATAACAAAAAAAAAAAACCACGGGCCAACGGCCACTAAACAATCCACTATGAAGATAATGAAATTACACGAGAGTACAAACAATAACCTAACTCACTCTAGGAATGTATTCCACTTATTGTGCCTCTTTCATTCACTCCTTCATCTCGGAATTGAATAGCCCGGTGTTGAATCCACAACACCCACGTTGAATCCACAACCATGAGCAACTTTGATCTCCTTCAAAGCTCTCAAGCTCAATCTTCAGAATCCACCAATGAGTAACTCTAAGATGTGTAGATGGTAGCAAGCTACTTGACGTAACAAATTACTCCATGTGAGATAAACCTCACCAAGATATCAAGGAAAACAATAGCAAAGCTCTCTAGCAATATGCTTCAGAGGTCTGGAGGCTACAAACTCAGATATGGAAGAGATAACCTAAAAGATAGCAAAATGAACCTTTTATAATAGATTGGGTCGCACAAACTGCTTGAATGAACTAATGGTCGCTCGAGTGGTAAGCCTAGTAAGCGGCTCGCATAAGGGACTTCACTCAAGCCACTAAAAGTGCGCTCGAGCGAAGAATGCGAGTTCTCAATAGTTTTGTAGAGAGCCTAAAATATTGAGAGTAACCAAACTTCGCTCGAACGACCAGTTCGTTACTCGAGCAGTCCAAGAGAAAACAGAGGACTGCAATAATAATTGAAAAGTGATTGTCTGCAAAATTCACAACACAAGGGACCCTAACAAGGATATTAATACTTGTGTAGGGACCAAAGTGAGATTTGACCATAAGTATAAGGGGTTGATTGTCACAATTTCATGTGCAGGGGCCAAAGTGGGATTTGACCAGAAGTGCGAGGGTTGACTACCATGATTTCATGTGTAAGGACCAAAGTCACTAATTATAAGTTTTAGCCACAGTTTAAAAAAATCGTCACAAAAAAAAAAAAAAAAAAAAAAAAACTAATTTTTAACTTTTAGTGACAGTTTAAAAAATTCAACACAGAAAAACGTTACTAATTGTAAGTTTTATCAACAAATTATAAAAAAACATGATAAAAAAGTCACTAATTGTCAATTTCTAGCGACATGTAAAAAAATCACAAAAATTATTTTTAGTGGCGATTTTATTAGGAGTTATTTTCAATAAGACTTGATAAAAATTAGGTCTAACTATTAGGACCTATTGGTAATTTACCCAATAGTTAGATTAAAAATAAATTAAAAATTTAATATTTAAATTGATAAAATTAAAAACTCAAAATTTATTTTATTATAACACTCAAATTTTAGAGTTTTTTTTTTTTTTTTTCAAAAGAATTTTAGCCAACGAAGTCAAGTATTCTGATAGAGACAATGTCCCTGTGAATGTGACGCCCAAGTCTTCAATAATCTTCTTTCGAGAAAATGCTATGTAAGGAGGATTTTTTTGGGTGAATCTATGAAAGGAAGGATCATGAAGACTATGATGTAAAACTCACCCACTGGCCTAGATGGGTGACATTTTTAATACCAACAGTGATGTACAAATAAAAAATTTATACAAAAAAATAATATGATAAATTTTGATTTGATCTTTACAAAGCAAGCAATGGTGTTAGAAATTCAGAATTTTTCCCCACAAATTTTGTCAAAAACATAAATAAGGAGGGGCAAATTTCACTTTACCTTTTATAGTTTGGGTTATGTACAGTTTACCTCCTTAACTTTTGAAAATGTTCATATAATTTTTTTATAATTTGTGGACTAAAGCGCACCGTTAACATTCTGTCGGAGATTACGACCTTTCAAAAATTTTACTCGCCTGCAAAAGTACTTGAAGTTATTTTTTCCCGCTCGAGGGGCCATTCCTGCGCTCGAGCGTAAATCCACTCGAACGGCCATTCTTGCGCTTGAGCGGAGATCGCGGATATATTTTCTATAAATATGTGTTTTAGTCTAATTTTAGGGTACGGCTTCCAGATCTTATTCTTGGGTATTAGGGTTTTTATCTGGAGTTTCTTTGCTTATTTTCCTTTGATATCTATAAGAGATTAACCATGAATTGAGTGGATCATATCAAATGGTTTGTTTGTTTTATATATTCAATATAAAAGAGAGAGTTGTTCTTCAATGGATTCTGTGAAATTTGGGCCTGAAACTTTGGTGGATTCCAGAGTGGCTCATCGTCGTAGATTCGACATCGGCATTGTGGATTCAACGTTGGGAAAGACAATTCTGAGATGAAAACGGTGGTGGAAGAGGCACATTGGGGTTAGTTTGATTCGGACGTGGATTCGCTAAGTAATTGAGAGTACACTTGTGTAATTCCTTTATGTCTTCTTAATTGATTGTTTTGTGGCTTTTGCTCGCGATTTTTTTCACAATTTGAGACGTTCCAATTGTGATTTTTCTACGTAAAATCGTTGTGTCAATTTGTGTTAATTATTTAATTAGAATTATTATTTACTATTTAAAATTAATATATAATCACAAATTAATACCTAAATAATTTATAGATTTTTTCATATTGTAAAGTAAATTTCTACACTGATGAATGGGCTTTAATCCCTTCAATCATGGAGCGTGCTTTTCAATTCAAGCGTTGATTAATTGCTTTTTGGACTAACTTTCACCGATTAAAAAAAAAAAACTTGTCTATTTGTAGTGGTAGAAATTGATAGAATATTTTAAACTTTCAGGAATTTTTTTTTTATTAGTCATGTGCTTTTGCTTTTCCAAAGCTAGAATTCTTTAGTCTCCGCTCCTAGGCCCACCACAAGTCTCACTGTTGTCAAAGTCGTTCATTTCATAAGGCTTTGTGTGCAAAATATTCCTACTAAAATAAAGGTCGATATTCATAACTATATAATTTTATTGTGTCTTTCAAAACATGACATGTATAATTTTAAAAATTAATAATTTATTTTTTCAAGACAAATATATTAAAACTATATTACTATGAATATCAGAAATTTTTTATTTTATTTTATGAAAGCTATGATGTTATACTTACGTTGTGTTTGGTTGGAGGATTTGAAGAGGGATTTAGAAAGGGAAAGGAAAAAATTTGGTGAAATGTGAATAAAATATACCTATATTTCACCTAATTTCACACACCTTTTTTCTTTTTTCTTTCCAAATCTCTCCCCAAATCTCTCAACCAAACACAGTATTACTGACCCCTGCGTCGGGCTGGGAAATTTTTTCAAACTAAAGTGGCCTATGTATGTAACATAGAAGGACTTTTTCAAAAGAATAAATAAAAAACACAAAGACTTGTTGAAGAAGGCCATTGATAAAGTCACAAATGGGACCTTTGTATCAATGGGAGTTATTCAACTGTAGACTTTACTTATATGTGAAAAAGAGGAATACACCATGATAATTTACTCATTACACAAAACATTATCTCAGCTAATGTAGATTAAATGATTGTCTAGGATGATCTAAACAAGTATACTTTTTAATTTTTTACAAAAAGATGTACAAAGTGATTGAAAGGTAATGTGATTCAAATAAGAGGTGATATGACTTAAATAAAATAAAAAGATGTGCTAAAATAGATTATGCCAAACAACCCCTAAATAACTTTAATATGAAGAGCACACATATAATACTCCTATTAAACAAGAAGAAAGGGGAAGAGACAATTGAACAACAGTTCGAGCATCTCAACGAATTGGGATTTTCAATTAGAAAGGCCATCACAAACCATCTAGGAGTACTACAGTGCCTTGGGAAATAGATCCCCTGAACTTTTTGATTATGTTTTGTAAAATCTGGTTTCTGAAAACAAAAATTTAAAAACTGGTGGGGGCAAAAAAGGCAAACATTATTTTTGTATGATTACTAGTTTCTATTTTTTTCAAAAAATTTGTAGAAAACCTGTTTTGAAAACCAATCCAAACAGAGTGATTCAAACTCATAACTGCAAAACACATTTACAGTAGGGATTTTAAATCATTGATCCAAACACAACCTTTAACAATTTCTTTTTACATAATATGATTGATCCCATATCCTAGTTACATAAAAAATAATAATAAAATCAAGTGAAAACTTTAACATTGGTTTACAGTGGTGTGAAACAAAGAAGTTTTCCAATAAATAAACAAAAAAACAAAGAAGCTTTAATCAAAATTAAGAAAGTGAAGAACACTATACAGTACACAGATAATCAAGCACCAGGAAGAGAAATAGAGAAGGTGTCATACCTGGAGAAGGAGGCGAAATCTCTGCGGTAATTGTCTTCTTCAATTGAAGCGGGTAGTCGATGAGAGCAAGCAAGCTATGGTTAAAAGAAAGCCAATAGGAAATAAGGTGGGGGTGAAGTACACACATTAGTTGAACATTAATAACATTCGCGTGGGGGTCTTTGTTATCATTAAGATCTAACTAATGTATGTGCATTACATCAGATGATAAATGAAATGTGGTAAAAGGAAATGATGATTGTAATTTGTAACACTACTATAATATCAATTAATTTAATATTGTAAGAGGCTGCCTAGATGACCTCTTAAATACCATGATGTTGCCATCATAGTCCAACCCAAGGTCACACATTCTTACTAGGTCTCCAACTATGAGCTTGAACATCTTAAAGAAAAAACAGACATATCCAAGAAGTATATGTATATCTGAGTTTAGACATTATCCAATATGTTTTCCAACAGTTCATTTGCCCAAATAACCTACTAAAATTTAAAAAATAAAACATTTTCGCCCAATGTATCAATTATAGAAATGGCTCAAACAGTGTCGAAGCAAGGTGACTAGTATTAAACTAAGACAAAAGTACTACATTCCAAATGATTTACTCCTAAATTCATCTCTATCCATGTATGATCCTACAAGAGTGAGTGTCTGACGAAATGCAATTTAGCTAAAACATCATTAATGTCCATTCTTTCTGTAGTCAGTTCTAAAGAACAATTGACTCCAATTTCAAGTATCAAACTCAGGCACTCCACAATCTTTTCACCACATATGAAGCTTTTGTTTTTTGAATTTTCTTTGCTTGTCTCTTCTTCTTCGTCTTCTTCTTTGGCCTCAAGAAGTATTGGATCTGCAACCTCTGAAACACTCCATGGCAAAGCCCCTTTCACAAAGCTATAGAGGCTTAAACCATCTTTAAACATTTCATCAGTGGGTCTCTTCCCTGTGAACATTTCTAACACGAGGATGCCAAAGCTGTAGCTATCACCATATGTCGACACTTCACTTCCCATACCATATTCTGCAATCACAAGTCATCTTAAGAAAAATAATGATATGTGCACAAAAAAAGTCACAGAAATAATGGTACGTGTGCAGAAAAAGTAACAGAAATATGCACAGAAAAATCAGTACGTACCCCAACTAATACATTGATTTTCCTGTACATATTTCGATGCATGTAGTGTTATTTTAAAAAGGACAATGAATCAGACTGACTATCATTGGCCGCCCAGTGATGATAGCCAACCACACAGGTAGGCTATCGGCCAAGTAGTCTGCCTGAACATCATTTTTGGGAAAGAAAATAATTGAGAATAAATCAATTACCTGGAGCAGTATAACCTATTGTTCCTCTTATGCCAATAGAGCTTGTTTCATTTGTGGACTAGTCATGGGTGGCATAATCTAGAAGAAATTTTGCTAACCCAAAATCACCAACATGCCCAATCATATCTTTGTCCAAAAGAACGTTGCTCGGCTTAAGATCACAGTGGACTATTGGTGTTTGGCCCTGATTGTGAAGATAATTCAGTGCACAAGCAACATCAATGACAATATTTAGTCTTTGAAGAAGGTTTAACATCCTGAGCTCTTCATTTGACAAATCGTTTCCGGGATTTTGATGTAACCACTCCTCAAGACTCCCATTGATCATGAACTCATAAGCCAGGGCCTTGAATTCGTTACCTTGATAATCTACGGTCGAACATGCCGTTAGCACCTTGACTAGATTCCGATGTCTGATGGTTCTCAAGGCTTCACACTCAGATATGAAACTCTTGGAAGCTCCTCGACACGAAAGGTTAAGTACCTTCACAGCAACAATTCTTCCATCAAGAACTCCCTTGTACACAGACCCAAAACTACCAACGCCGATTAAATTGAATGATGAGAACCCATCAGTGGCTTTAACAAGATTTTGATAAGACGCCTTCAAGAGTGAATTGTCTGATGAGTCTAAAGGAGTTTCTTTTCTTGTCTTTCTAAAGCAACAAAGATACAAAACACACCCCACCAGAGCTAGTCCTAGAAGCCCAAATGGAATAGAGAGTGCTAAAATTAAGGCAGTGTTTGGTCTCCATTTTTTATCCACTTTAAAGTTGCATTTAGGAAGCTGCAATTCAGCTACACCCCCACAGAGCTTACTGTTTCCCACCACTGATATTGCACTTATATTACTAAAGACACCTTGTATTGGGACTACACCTTCGAAATTATTGAAAGACAGATTCAATTCTTGCAACAACCTAAAACCCTCCAAAAACACTGGAATTTCACCGGACAAGTTATTGTTTGCAAGATCCAACTCCTGAATGCCTCTCAAGAAACTCAAAGAAGAAGGAATGGTTCCGTTAAAAAAGTTGGTCTCCAAACGCAGCGTTTCTAGGCTTGTACAGCTGCCCAGAGTGCTCGGAATTTCACCAGATAACAAGTTGTGCGAGACATCCAAGGAACCGAGATTTACCAAATTTCCAACTTCCATGGGAAGAGAACCACTTAGTTGGTTTGGGGATAGGTCTAGATATATAGATAAGGATGAGATAGAAACAACTTGTTTTGGTATTGTACCATTAAGGTTGCTTTGAGAAAGAAACAACAATTGCAAATTGTTGCAATTCCCAAGACTTTGAGGAATGTTTCCCTGAAAATTATTGATTCCTAAAACAAGTTCACTTAACAAACTCAGATTTCCAAGGGAAGATGGAATGTTACCAGACAATGAATTGTTGATGAGAATAATATTAGTATATTCTATATTATGTGACTATTGTTTCCTATTTAGGATTTGTTTAGGTGTATTCTTGTTTCCTATTTAGTGTTCTATATCTATTAGAATTTTATGTATTCATTTAGGATTAGGATTTAGTGTTCTACACAAGTGATGTATTCTTTGTTCAGAAAATATAATTGAATATAGAAAAGATTTCAGAAATCTGACATCGTATCAAAGCCAAGTTCGTAACCCTAACTGGTTTTCGAATCACAAATCGGTAGAGTTCTCTCTCTTGATTTGCAATATCCTTCTTGTTCTGTCTGGTTCGAAGTTTTGATCAGGTTCATCGGCTCACGTGGTCTACAATCTCCATTGCTCTCTGATTCGTGACCCATCTGTTCGTAATTGGTAGTTGATCCATCTGGATTCTTCGTCTCAGTGCTTCGCAATTGCTAGCCGACTCATCATCGCGGCTCGTCTTCTGTCTTTGACTCATTGTCGATTGTGGTTGATTGGCTCTCGTGGCTGATTCTGTCTTCCTTGGGTCACTACCGCTCCTTGTTTATTGTTCTCTTTGTGACCTTTCGGCATCTGCTTCGCAATTTCACTCTCCCTCTCCAGACTTTGGTTCGCGTGGTCTAGAGACCTCTGACTGTTCGTGACCTTGGTTTTATGGGTCTTGCTCTGATTCTGATTGTGGTTGGTTCACAACCTTTTTGGTTATTACGGTGAGACTCTTCGTTTAACTATTTTTTTTTTTCTATTTTGAGCTTATTACACGTGACCCCCCTTAGTTTTCTGGTTGTCATGATGTCTCTGGCTTCGGAGGAGTTTGTCTTCTGTCATCAAAAGGCCATTGGAAGTATTATTATCCCAAGAAGGGATGTCCGTCTAGCTCATCTTTTTAGTAGTCTCGGACCCAGCTTTGCCCGTCTTCTCCGAGTAATTTTCAGTCTTTTGCCGGTTTTACTGCATCTGCTCTAGTTCCTGATCTTAACTTAATTTCCTTGAGTGCTCAGATTAATGAGCTTCAACATATATTGTCTGCCTCCCAACCATTCTCTTCTACTTCTATTGTTTACTCTCTTCATTCAGGTTTGCTTGAGTTTTCTTCAGGTATTTCTTCGTTTATTTAGATTTTTGACTCTGGTACCTTTCATCATATGACTCCCCATCTCCCCTTACTTCAAAATTGTACTCCTCTTCCCTTTCCTATTACTGTCAATGCTGCTAATGGGTCTGTTGGGTCTGTCCTACCATCTGCTATGTCTGTTGTCTCTATTCTATCTGTTTTTTATGTTCCTCAGTTATCTGTCAGTTTATTATCTATCAGTCAGCTTGATGCCTCTAGTTTTGATATTATTTTTCATTTTTCTATCTGTTCTGTGCAGGATCGGATGTGTAGCAGCAGATTAGGACCGATTGTAGAGTTGGAGACCTCTATGTGGCGGAGAGCTTGCATCTGTCTATGGCAACCTCTCAGATTGCCTTTTCCTCTTTTCAGTTAGATTCTTTGTCTAGTCCTTTCTACTTGTGGCATTCTAGATTAGGACATTTGTCTACTGATTGGTTACGGTCTTTAACTCAGTTGGGTATATTAGGTAAAGTTTCTCCTAGTGAACTTATTGAATGTCGGGGGTGTAAACTTGCTAAAATGATAGCTTTACCTTTTCATAAAAGTACTTCTATATCTGATACACAATTTTCTTTAGTTTATACTGATGTTTGGGGTCCTTCTCCCATTCTCATCAAAGGGGGCTCTGCATACTATTTGTCTTTTGTTGATGACTGCACCCGTTACACTTGGGTTTATCTTATGACTCATAAGTCTGACTTCTACCAGATATACCGTACTTTCCAGTTTATGGTCACTACAAAGTTTGGTTCTACTATTAAATTATTACAGTCTGACTTGGGTGGGGAATATTTTAAAACTAAATTCTATGAATACTTGGCCAAATTGGGTACCATTCATCAAATTTCTTGTATTGATACACCTGCCCAAAATGGTCGAGCTGAGCGTAAACACCGTAATCTTCTTGAGACAGCTAGGTCTTTCCTTCTTTCTACCTCCGTTCCAACTCCGTTTTGGGGTGAAGCAGTTCTTACTGCTGCTTTTCTTCTCAACCGTATGCCTACCCCTCTTCTTTTTGGTCGGTCTCCTTATGAGGCTCTGTTTTTCCAACTTCCCAATTACTCTCTTCTTCGTGTGTTTGGGTCTTCTTGTTTTGTCCTTTTATCTCGTAAAAATAGGACAAAACTTAGTGCCTAGTCTGTTCTATGTGTCTTTTTGGGTTATAGTCTCACTCAGAAAGGTTATCGTTGTTATGACCTTGTTTCCCGTCGTCTTTATGTCTTCCGCCATGTTGTCTTTCTCGAACGTCTCCCTTACTTTCAACTTCCTTCTCTTACCGCCCCAGTTTCCAAAGAAAATTTGGTTCATATTAATCCATTTCCTTCTGAGGTCCCATTTGATGAGTACATCTCCACTGTTCATCTTGAGCTTGTTCCATCTTCTCCTCTTGCTTCCCCTTTAGTTGCTTCTCCTTCTTCGGTTTCTTCTCCTCTTCCGTTGTTAGTTTATTCTCGTCGCAAGGCTCCTCCTCTGCCAGTTGTCTCTACCCCTGTTGCTGACCATCCTGCTTCTGACAACTCTGATCCTGCTGCACACCGATATTCTTCTCGTGAGTGTCGTCCTCCAAACAAGTTGGGTTGGCCTAATACATGTTTTTCTACTTCCTATCGTACTTTTTTGTCTGTTATTCATTCTTTTTCAGAACCTCAATCTTACATGGAGGCCTATCAGGATCCTAATTAGGTTCAAGCTATGGAGGATGAGTTGTTTGCTTTACAAAAAACTAGTACTTGGGATTTGGTACCTTTACCTGTTGGAAAGAATCTTGTTGGTTGCAAATGGATTTACAAAGTCAAGACTCATTGTGATGGTTCTCTTGAGCGCTACAAAGCTCGTCTTGTTGCCAAAGGTTTCTCACAGGAGTATGGTATTGATTATGAGGAGACCTTTGCTCCTGTTGCTAAGATGACTACTGTCCGTACTTTGATCTCTGTCGTTGTTGTTCGTTCTTGGTCTCTTTATCAGATGGATGTTAAGAATGCTTTTCTTAATGGCCATCTCACTGAGGAGCTTTACATGCGTCCTCCTCCTGGCCTTCACCATTCCTCTGGACAGGTTTGTCGCCTTCGGCGTGCTCTGTATGGTCTGAAACAGTCTCCTCGTGCTTGGTATGATCGCTTTCAGACTACTGTTACTGAGCTTGGGTTTTATCTTTGTGCCCAAGACTCTCCTTTATTTCTTCTCCATATCTCTGCTGGATTTGTTGCGTTATTACTGTGTGTGGATGATATGATCATTATTGGTTCTGACTTTTTAGCTATATCTGAGGTCAAGCAGCATCTTTTCTACACCTTTGAAATGAAGGATCTGGGCCCATTGTGGTATTTTCTTGGAATTAAGGTAGCTTCTTCTCCCAAGGGCTACTTTCTCTCTCAAGCTAAGTATGGCAATGAGGTTATTCATCGTGCCGGTCTTATTGACACTAAGATTTTTGATACCTCTATTGAGTTTAATGTAAAGCTCAATACTACTAATGGTGTTCTTTTGGATGATCCTACTATATATCGAGAGCTCGTGGGTTGGTTAGTCTATCTGACGGTTACTCGTCCTGATCTTGCCTATGTTGTTCATGTAGTTAGCCAGTTTGTCTCTGCTCCTCGTTCCACACATTGGGTTGCCTTGGTTCGGATTCTTCGCTATCTCCGAGGTACTATGTTTCAGGGTTTACTATTGTTCTCTACTTCCTCTCTGGATTTGGTGGCCTATGCTGATTCTAATTGGGTTAGTGATGTTACTAATTGCAAGTCCACGTCTGGTTTCTGTATGTTTCTTGGCGATGCCTTGATCTCTTGGAAAAGCAAGAAACAAACTATTGTTGCTCGCTCTACTGCCAAAACTGAGTATCGTGCTATGGCTCATGCAACTGCTGAAGTTGCTTGGCTTCGTTGTCTTTTTTCTAGCTTGGGCGTCCCTCAGTCTTCCCTGACCTCCCTCTATTGTGACAACCGCAGTGCTATTCAGATTGCACATAACACTGTCTTCCATGAGCAGACCAAGCACATTGAGATTAACTGTCACTTTGTTCGTCAGCATCTGCAGTCTGGCTCTATTTCGCTTCCTTTCGTCTCTTCGGCTGTGCAGCTTGCTGACTGCTTTACCAAGACTCACACCATTGCTCGGTTTTAGTTTCTTCTTAGCAAACTCTCAGTGTTTTCTGCCCAAGCACCTTGAGTTTGAGTGGGGGTGTGAGAATAATATTAGTATATTCTATATTATGTGACTATAGTTTCCTATTTAGGATTGGTTTAGGTGTATCCTTGTTTCCTAATTAGGATTAGTGTTCTATATCTATTAGAATTCTATGTCAGTAATGTATTCATTTAGGATTAGGATTAGGATTTAGTGTTCTATATAGGTGATGTATTCTTTGTTCAAAAAATACAATTGAATATAGAAAAGCTTTCAGAAATTTTACAATACAAACTCTGCAAGCCAACAAGATTTACAATCCCAGGTGGAATGCTTCTGAATATCTTATTGTTGTCTAGATACAAAACTTGAAGATTACCCGAGAGATTACCAATGGACTCTGGTAACTCCCCCTCAAAATTGTTGAGATTCACGCCCAAAACCTACAAATTGGTGGCATTGATCAAAGAAGCGATAAAGTTCAAGTCATCAGCTTCCCCGGATCCAAGCTCATTGCCGGAAATGCTTAGCCACTCAAGGTTTCGCAGCCTTTCCAAATTAGGAACTTTTCCGATAAGTTTGTTTTGAACAATGATTAGGTAATAGAGTTTAGATGAATTCGATATTGAAGCCGGAATTAATCCTGTAAATTGGTTGTCACCAATGTTGAAGAACTCAATATTCGAAAGAGTGATCCCCAAGTCCCATGGAAGACTCCCCTGGATTTGGTTTCCAGTGACAGCAAACATTGTGAGAGATGAGAGATTGAAGAGTGAAGGAGGGATGACACCGGACAACCTGTTTATGCCAATTGCAAGCTTCTAAAGATTCTTTAAATTGGCCAAAACCATCAGGAATGCTGCCATCAAAGTAGTTTTCCGCTGCAGAAAGTGCTTTAAAAGATGACAAATTCGCTAAAGGAGAGAGACTTCCAGTAAGATTGTTTTCGTGAATAATTACTGTCGCAAGGTTTGACAAGAAACCGAGATCCACAAGAACTTCTCCTACCAATCCATTGTAAGAAAAATCGATTTCAATGAGATTAGCACATTGGGATAAATTTACAGGAATTCAGCCGCCAATTGAGGAGTTGTTTAGTTTCAAAATCTGCAGCCTTGTCAAATGGCCAATCTCCGAGGGGATTTCATCGCCAAGGCGATTGTTTTGGAGCTGTAATTCCCTCATAAAGCTCAAATTCCCGAGGTGTGGGGATATCGACCCCACCTGTTTCCGGGACTGCAAGTCCAAGGCGGTGACCCTCTGGCCGCGGCGGTCACATTTAATGGCCTGCCACATGCAAAAATGGATAGAGTCATTCAAAGAGCTCAAAACATGCAGTGGGTCATCAATTATTTTGGCTTTGATTGCTAGCAATGAAAGCCGGTCCGTCTCATTCGAGCTCTGTATGGTTGCAGAAAAGCCAAAATTCAGTGAGCTCAAGCAGCATAAAAGTATTAGATGAATGTGCAGATTGTGAAGTGGCCATGACATGATCAAGCTTGAGCAAAGAAAAGGTTTGGCTGTGTTTTGGTGGATTGCTTTCATTGAAAGAGATGAAAATTAATCAAAGATATGTCATCATGGGTGGTTTTATATTAGAATTCTGTTAGTGTAAGCAATGAATTATGAAAGCTAATCAGGTGCTTCCAAATGTCAGCAAATCATACATTTAAGCCACATCTAATGTAAATTAGTTAATATTTTATTTAAGGTCTGTCACTACTCATGGAAAAAGAAGGTACCTCAAGGATTCAATGCATATCTCATTTTGCGGATTTATATTAAAGAAAGTTAGTTAAGGACAACTAATTCAGATGGGTATGTCATGCAATGGATTTTCATCCTAGTTTTTAATGGGCCACAAGATGTTGGAACTTTGTCAGTTTGAAAATTAAAAAAGGAAGAGAAGAAAAAAATGAGTAGCAGTAATTAATAAGAAAGTTGAAATCATCAAAGCAATTTGATGAGAGGCCCTGAATTTTGTTGGTGAGAGTTGAAATCAACCATTTGAGGTGTGAACACAAATTCTGTAGTCATTTGAGAAAGTGACATGGAGGCGGTTAGGAATCTTATGTTCTCAAATCTGTCTTAGTCTTAGTGTACTGATAAATAGCATTATGTGAAAATTTCAAGATATGATCATATGACCAAGATTGTGTATTTAGACAAACAAACTATGATTACAGTTGTGGCTCAAGGTTTTTAAAAACCTTAGACTAGCAAAATGACGTCTAATCTAACTTTTGAAAAGTTGGGGCTTTCGGAAAAAAAAAAAATTTTGAAATTTTTTTGTGTGCCTTATACTACAGCCTAAGTGGCCTAATGATTGAGTATTTGTAGCTGAACATAAACACGGAATTAATAATATATGTTGCTGGATTAAATTCAAGCAAAAATATAGGAAATTTTTTTTGATAGAATTTAGATGTTGTGATGATCTATCTGGTTGACATGGTTACAGTATCTTGAAAAGGCTATTGTAGATTGGACTTCCAAAATTATTCCAAGTGGGAAATATATATATATATATATATATTCACCTTCCTCATTTTGTCTTGATTGATTTCTTACAAAAATAATTTTGCCTTTCAAAATCAGTGGAGAGATCAAATTATTGCAGGCTGCTGGAAAAATAAACTTCTGAGAAACATCATAAGCCCTAAATCGATCCACTTGTTGTTTGGATGAATTACTTAATTTATGCATTAAGCTCAAATGTTAATCGAGATTAAGTTAATTGCTTAGTGAAGAAAAAAAATAGTGCAATTTGGTTGAATGCATGAATTCTTGACATTGGATTTGTGCAGTTGCAAAACAATACACCCCCCCCCCCCCCCCCCCAAAAAAAAAAAAAATTGAAGAGAAACAAAGTATATATAAGGGATTATAAATGAATTTAGACTATGCATTTTTTTTTCTGTGCTTTATTTGTGTGAATAAGAAAGAGAAAGTAATTAGCTTTGAAAAATGCAAACCATTGAAATTTTATGTTGGCAAAAATGGTTTAAAGAAAAACGGTAGTAA
Organism: Camellia sinensis; assembly: GCF_055761805.1. Taxonomy (NCBI): domain Eukaryota; kingdom Viridiplantae; phylum Streptophyta; class Magnoliopsida; order Ericales; family Theaceae; genus Camellia; species Camellia sinensis. The sequence continues at coordinate 40,814,367 of NC_138961.1, forward strand.
TATGCATACATGGATGCAAACATACAAAAGGTTGCATGCACTTAGATACACAAACATGAAAAACTCTTTAAAAGTTCAAGTTTGGCCTGTGAACCAAGTAAAATCAATAATAATAAAAAATCCACAACTAAAATGGTTTTTGATTAACCAAAACGAAAACAATAACAACAATATCACAGATTCAGCCCTGCTCATGAAGAACAAAACTATTATAGCATTTTCACACAAACAGAATTTAACCCTGTTCTGTTTTTTAAGATATCCCGATACAAGAACATTTTGCACAAGACATTTTGAAATGGAAACATAGAATTGGTTCTTTAGCTATCCAAATTTGGTTTATAAGACTCAACTATATTACCTACTGAAATTGATTACATAATTTGTTCTGAGTGTACAGTTGCAAGAAAAATGCTCCTGATAGAACGCAACCCAGCTACAACATCACTGATGTTCATCCTTTCCTTCGGCAGCTCTGCAGAACACGTAACTCCAATTTGCAAAATCGAAATCAAGAACTCCTGGGTTTTTACTTTGATATCCAGATTTTTTCTTCTACTCCCCAAAGAAGCATTGGATCTGCAACTTCTACCACTCGATAAGGCAAAGCAATTTTAACAAAGTTATGAAGGTTCAGACTATCTTTGAACATATCATCAGTGGGTCTCTTCCCCGTGAACATTTCTAACAAGAGAATCCCATAACTATACACATCTCCCTTTGTTGTCACCTCGCTTCCCATACCATACTCTGCAATAAACACATCATGCATTGAATTGTAGCTGTAATTGGGAAAAAGTGTTTCCTCATAAGCACATAACCATTGACATGACAATCTTGAAATGATGTTGATCAAAATGGCAATAAAGTGAACAGACCCGCAAGCCTTCTAACAAAGCCCAACCTTAAGGGATAACAATCAATTAAATTATCAAAACACTCAAATCCTTTCTATACGTCAGTTGTTTCATTAGAAAAGCCCATCAATGATTTCAGTAAGTTAATACCAATCTAAATTCTTATGAAAAGATAAATAAATAAATTTAAAAGCAAGTAGATAAAGGAGGGCAGCAAAAAAAACTTCTTACGACTCATTTATGTTAATATGTTTGTCAAGTATCTTGGCATGCCAGTCTTTGCGGCCAATTATAACAAAATCCACTGATACACATATTATTCACAGAACAGTGATTTTCGAGTTTTCAGATGTTTCATATTGAAACATGGTCTAGTGAGAAAATAGTAAAATAAGGTACGGTGAAACTCCTAACAGAACTAGATATCTTTATTGTAAGGTCCTAAAAAATATATATATAGTTTTGGCATTTGGAAATTGGTTTGGCAGTCGTAGTTTCTTGTTACAGTATGTCACCCCTAATCATTCTGAAACCAACTCAGATTGTCTGTGAAAAAGGCAGAATAAAACAAACTACAAATTTTGCCTTAGAAGGTTTGGTTATTAAGCTATCTGTGTGAGCATATGGGTGTGTTTCCTGCGTGAATTCAATTTGCAAATGAAAGAATCCTCCTAAGAATGTAGAAGAAAATATAGAAATATAATTAATGAAGTGGATCAAAATAATATTTACCTGGAGCAGTGTATCCAATAGTTCCTCTAACTCCTGTTGAGCTTCCTTGCTTTGCATTGAAGTTATGGTTGCCTTCTTGCAAGAATCTTGCTAACCCAAAGTCACCCACATGACCAATCATGTCCTCATTCAGAAGAATATTGCTTGGCTTCAGATCACAGTGGATTATTGGTGTTTGGCAATAATGGTGAAGGTAATCCAATGCACACGCAACATCAATAGAAATGTTCAATCGCTGATGAAGATCTAGTTTCTTTGGTTCATTGTGCAACAAATCCAGTCCCATGACTGGATGCAGCCAGCCCTCCAGACTTCCATTTACCATGAAATCATAAACCAAGGCCTTAAAATCATTACCTTGATAATCAACACCTGAACATGCGGTCAGTACCTTAACAAGGTTGCGATGTTTAATGTTCCTCAAAGCCTTACACTCGGCTAAGAAACTTTTGGATGCCCCATGACGCTGGAGGTTGAGTACCTTCACGGCAACAATTGTTCCATCATGTTCAAGAATTCCTCTATACACGGACCCAAAACTACCAACATCAATCAAATTTCCTAAAGAGAATCCATCAGTAGCTTTGAGAAGAGTTTGATAAGATACTTTCAAGAGTGATTTCTTTAGTGAAATGGAAGAAAGATCTTTTTCTGTCTTTCTATACCAACAAATATATAGAATGCACAACATAAAGGATACCCCCAAAAGCCCACTACATATAGAAATTGCCAATTTTGAAGCGAGAGTCAATCTCCTCTTTTTGGACCATATGGAGTTGCACAAGTACAACTGTAATTCAGGTACCCCTTCACAAAGCTTGCTATTCCCATTGACTGAAACTGCACTTGCATTTGCAAATATACCTTTTGTTGGCACTGCATCCTCAAAATCATTGTATGACAAGTTCAAATTCTGTAATAAATTAAATGCTGCAAAATATTCTGGAATCCGTCCCGACAAATTATTGCGAGAGAGATCCAAGAATTGAATACCTCTCAAAGAAGCCAAAGTAGAAGGAATGGTTCCTTGAAAAAAGTTGCCATCCATATACAGTGTTTCTAACATTACACAGCTACCAAGAGTGCTGGGAATTTCGCTAGATAACATGTCGTTGGAAACACTCAAGTAACCAAGGTTCTTCAAATTTTCAACTTCCACTGGTAGAGAACTTGTCAAATAGTTTTCAGATAGGTCCGAATGTGATAGTGAAGAAAGACCAATAACTAGTTGAGGTATTGGCCCACTAAGCTTGTTATGTGCTAGGTTCAATGACAACAAATTTTTGCAGCCGCCCAACCTGGGAGGGATGCTGCCATGAAGACTGTTTTGACTCAAATCAAGTGTAATTAGTGAACTTAAATTTCCTAGAGAGGATGGGATATTTCCCCAAGAATTCATTTTCTGACAAGTGCAAATCATGTAGGTTCTGAAGCTTTTCAATATCAAATGGTAAATTACCTGTAAAGTGATTGCAGAAAGCCATATTATGTCCAAGTTGATGAGATTTCTTATCCCATATGGAATGCTACCTGATATCTGATTACAACCAAGTAGTATTCTTCTAAGCTTAGTGGACAGGTTGCCTATGGTTTCAGTCAACATTCCTGCAAAGTTGTTATCGCCAAGATTAAGTAGAGCACTAAACCAGTGGCATTGTTCAAAGAGGGCAGAAAGCCCAAATCAACGTTGTGACCGCTCCCAAGATGATTGGTTTCAATTGACAACCGATGAAGTTTATGCAGCTTCTCCATAGTTGGCACTCCTCCAATAAGGTCATTTTCTGCTGTATTAAAATAAAATAGATTCGAGGCATTGGAAATTGAAACGGGAATGGATCCAGTAAACTGATTACGGGCAATACTAAGAATCTCAAGATTTGGAAGAACATTTCCTATTTTAGAAGGAAGACTCCCTCTGATATGGTTCACTGCAACATCAAAAACCCTAATAGCGGAGAGATTGAAGATTGATGCCGGAATGGTCCTAGACAAATTATTGACAGCAACAGCAATAATATTAAGATTTGTCAATCTGCCAAAAGCATCAGGAATACTTCCTTGGAAATTATTTTCTGCTGCAGAAAATTTCTGAAGATATGACAGATTTCCATAAGAAGAAGGAATGCCTTCACTGAGTTCATTATGTGCAACATGTATAACCTGAAGTTTTTGCAAAGAGGAGCCAAACTCAACAGGAAGTTGCCCCACCAGGTTGTTGTAAGCAACATTTCACCGCTGATAGAATTGTTGTTGAGGTGCAAAACTTCTAGTCTTCTCAGGCGGCCAAGTTCTGGGGGAATTATGTGAACGAAGCTATTGTTTTGGAGGTGCACAGCTCTGAGAAAGTTTAGGTTACCTATATATGGTGAAATGTTGCCTGACAATTTCAGGGAACGGAGATCCAACAGGACCACCCTCTGGCGGTGGCTGTGGCAGTGGCGGTGGCCGCATGTGACACTGTTCCACTGGCAGAAATGGACGGAATCATTCCAGGAGGTGAAAAGCTTGAACGGATCATCAGTTATTTGGGATTTTAATGCAAGCAATGCAAGTTGATCTGTTATATTGCTGCCATTGCCCAGCGCAAGAAAAAAGAGAACAAATGACCAAGACCCAATTAGACTCACTTGGAATTGACAATCTAGAGACTTCATTGAGAGTCTACTAGACCCAATCAATCCAGGATTACAAAAACTATAATAACGAACTAGAATGAATCTATTGAAAATTTTTTTATATTCGAAAAAACTCTGCAAATTTATGTGGTAAAGTAAAATATAGTGATTGGATTTTGATCATATCCTTCAATTATTTCATTTGATTCTCTTGTTTATATCCTTCAATTATTTCATTTGATTCACTTGTTTAAGATTTTAGACGAAGACTCAGTTCAACTCACCAAAGTCTACTTGTTTAAGATTTTAGACGAAGACTCAGTTCAACTCACCAAAGTCTTCTGAGATAAGTCTTCTAGGATTTTAGCGCTAATGACCATGTCTTTAAAAATTTTCATTCTCTCTCTGGTCCACTCATGTAAGAAAAATCGATACAATCAAGGCTGAATTACACTAAGGCCTTGTTTGAGAACAAGCTAATTTAGTAATTTTTTGATTTTTTTGTTAAAATATGGGGTAAAAAAAATTAGTATGCTTAGGATGCCTTTTTGACTTTTTACGAAAAGGTGTGCAAAAAGTAGAGACTTTTTGGTATAAGTTATTAGTTTTTTGATTTTTTTAGCAATTTTTTGGCTTTTAGATTAAAACAACCACTTGCCAAATGAGGCCTAAGAGTTCTTATAGTTTGGGACTCGTATTATTTTGATTTTTGATTTTCTAATTATAATACATTTGACATTGAATTTTAAATCTTATTTCAAATAAAAACAATTAAAGATATCATTACTCAATTTAAGGGTAAAGTCATCAATTTGATAAAATATAAACTAATTTGACAAAAATAATTGTCAAAAAAATATTTTTGAATTTTTAAAAATTATTTCTACCCACCAAAGATAAAGCTATGTAAAATTAATAAATCTTTTACACATTTTTTTTTTACCAAATTAATTTTTATAATATATTTGAATGATGATCATGTAATGAGTGATTGTTAAACTTTTAATATGTAATCGATATATTTAATATATGAAATGTTTTTAGTTTTGGATTTTTTAATTTAATGGATTGGTTAAATAATGATATCAAAGTTGTCTCCATATTTGACTTTTGGAAAAATATAAACTAGTTTAATGAAAATAAAAACAACCACCCATGACATGATCATCATCCAAACATATAATAAAAAATAATTTTGTACAATAAATAAATATGTAAAAGATTTGTCAATTTTACATAATTTTATTTTTGGTGAGTATAAATAATTTTAAAAATTTTAAAAATATTTTTTTTAACATTTATTTTTGTCAAATTAGTTTATATTTTATCAAATTGACGACTTTGCCCTTGAAATTGAGCAATGGTATATTCAATTGTCCTTATTTGGAACAAGATTCAAAGTTCAGGATTAAATGTGTGACAATTGAAAAGTTAGGGATCAAAGTGACACAAATACCAGACTACAGGGACCTTTAGTGTAATTCGCTCTAGAATCAAATTGTCTATTTTACATAAAATCTACATATTTTATTTTGGTATGAAAAATCTAGATTTGTACGGAAAACTTTTTTGGAAAATCTACATACGTCTTGTTTAACGTGATTATTAATTTAAGCAATCCAATTAAAAATTAAGCAACCATTATTAATGTAGATAAGAGAGAGTAAGAGAAAATTAATTTGCGACACAAAATATTTTTTACGCGAAAAATCACAATTGGAATCCACCAACTTATGATAAAAACCATGGGCCCTCAGCTAGATGAATAATCCACTAAATAAGAAATGTAGTACAAGAGATATTTTACAAAGGTCAATCCGGGCTACACAAGTCCACTCATCGGCACACATCTTTATTCACTCTATAGGTATCTCCACGATCTCCACTAGATAACTGTCACGGTTGTCAAATGGCCACGACGCCAATGATTTCAAAATCCACCGAAATCTATAATCTTGGAATCCACCAAGAAAGTTTACTTTTTGAAGAAGAGTGAAGAACTTATAGAAAGCTTGATGATGAACTTGAAGTTCCTATGACTAATGTATCATCAAGCAATTGGGAGTTACAAAGAATCCTCACTACAAGTTCACTATCAAAAATAAAACTTTCTTACAAAATAAACTCTCTCAAAAGTATATTTCTGTCGAAAATAAACTCTCTATGGATTTTGCAATGTTGAACTCTAGAAAGGTTTTAGAGAGATAGAAAATGCTCTAGGAGAGATACAAAATGATTTTGGAGAGGTGCCTCAACAAATGAGCAAAGGTCCTTTAAATAGACCCGAGGCGGGACAAGTTCGCGAGCGCAATCATGTGCTTCGCGGGTTGCAGACAGACTTCTGGGAGCTGGACTTTCGGACTCTCCAAATCGCGAGAGCAAAGGTAAATGTCACAGCCACGGTATACTTAATCGCGAGTGGTATGGTCGCGGGCGCTACCGTGTGAACCGACAGCTTTTGTGGACTTTTGCACTGCTTTGTTTTTTCACAAATTCCATGCTCACCATGCGTTGGCAACTTATTTACAAATCTCCAGAGGCCTCGTTTGTTTTCCTCTATCACAGTCCACTCTGAACTGTGAATGATGAATAGTGAAGATACCTCATGTTTGTTTTGGTTTTGGAGCTCTGGATTCATAATCTCCTTCGGACTACGATAGGCCTTGATGAGGGTATTGCTAGTCTGGACAAGAAGGTGGTATTAGAAAATAGTCCGTTTAGCTTAAGATGTTACCGGTCGTTCGTTCGGACTTCCAGCCGACCAGTCAACTGCTATTTTTCTTTTTTAACATGTTGGGAATTTTTTTTAAACATTAATGTTTAATGTTTTTTTTTATAGTAAAAATCATAATTTAATTTGTTTTATTGTTTTATATTTATTTAATTTAACAATGCCTACACTAATAACTATCATCAAAACAAATATAATTTTACTAATTTTCTCATTAACAATCCCTTCACTATTAATACTCTCACTATCAATCCCTTATATTTTACCTATAAAAATAAACGGACCCTTAATGTTGAAAATATGACACAAGTTGTCTACCAAAAAAAAAAACACACTTAGATTATTTTACTAATGTAACGCAAAAGCAATCAAAGTAACGTGATTCTCCATGATATGAAAACATGACTTCATCTGACAAACGGCCACCTTTGGCTTTTGACCATCTAGCCACTTTTTGAACGAAAACTTCAATTTTATTAGTTCAAGAAAGATGGTTTCAAATTGATTGCTTTCAACGTGCGACATCAGCTCAAGATATTTGATAACTTTTTCAAAAACTTTTTCCAACCAAAATCTCAAGTGATTATTTCAGAAAAGAACAAGATTCTGTTATGTCAAGAAGGTTCTGAATTGTGGGTCAGTGTGGGTCAGTTGAGGGTAGTCAGTTAGGTAGTGGTTGAGAGATTAGTTAGTTTGTTACAGGAAATCAGTTGTGAATTAGTTAGTCAGTTAGAAGTGTGAGAAGTCAGTTGTGAATTAGTTATTCAGTTAGAAGTGTGAGGTGAAGAAATAGTTATAAATAGTTGAGGAACTCCCATATGGGGGATATGTAAAATTCTAAAAATAATACACAGATTCTACACTTTCTTATGCCTCTGTTTCTTCTTCCTTAGCTACTACATTGGTATCAGAGCACCCAGGTTCTTGGCTTGTTCATCCTCTGCTGCCACTATGGCCGACGGAACTAGAGCAGCCCAGGAAGCTAAAAAAATTGAGGAGACATTACGCTCATTAAAGGAGGGTAATGAGAGAAATGTGAAGGAAATCGGGGAAATCAGGAGTTCTCTCAAAGAATTGGGGGATATCAAGGAATTGATTACTGCCATGAGTATGAAGTATGATCAAATGGCAGGACACATCTATGGGAAATAGCATGTAGATCGGAGTGACAATTCTAGAATGCTCCGCCAAGAACAGTCAGGGGTTTCTCCAGTAAGGGTTCAAGCCCGTGGAAATTTTCAAGCTCGTGGGGAATTGCCATTCAGGATAGACTACCAATCTCATCAACGATTTGCGAAGATTGAATTTCCTCGCTTCTATGGTGATAATCCAACTGGTTGGCTTTATCAATGTGAAAGATTTTTTGAGTACAATACTGTTGACAATCTTGATAAAGTGAAATTGGCATCTCTTCATTTGGAGGACTCATCCTTGCAGTGGTTTCAATGGTTTGAAAGATGTCATCATCATATTACTTGGGATTTGTTTACACAAGGACTTCTATCAAGATTTGGCCAAATTCATATGAAGATGCAATGGGTAACCTAACCAAATTGAAGCAGACCACTACTGTGAGAGCTTACCAAGAACAGTTTGAGGTTTTGGCGAACAAAACTCAAAACCTCCTTGAAACTTTCTTTATTAGTTGTTTCATAAGTGGTCTTAAGGATGAAATTCAACCAGGGGTATTAATGTTTAAACCAACCTCTATCACTCAGGCTATTGGGTTGGCAAAACTTCAAGAAACAAGATTGAAGCCATTACCAAGAAGACTAGGTTGGGAACCAAATCAGAAGGCATCCCTCCTTTTTCTGTAAACAGGTCACAAGTGGGTAATGGGGGATATGTTCGAAAAGAGTTATCTAAGGAATTGGAGGAAAAGAAGGCCAAAGGGTTATGTTTTAAGTGCAATGAGAGGTATACTAAAGGGCATGTGTGTAAAAAGAAGCAATTGTATGTTATGGAAGGAGGAGAAGATGGGGAGGAAGATGATCAACTACCAGTTCTTGATGAAGATAAAAGAGAAGATGAGGATTAGTTATCTGGGGAGGAACTGCAGATTTCTTTGAATGCTTTAACTGGTACAATCTCTTATAGAACAATGAGGGTTAGAGGTAATGTTAAAAAACACCTCATCATCATCTTGATTGATTCAGGGAGTACACATAATTTTCTGAGTCCAGCAGTGGCCAAAAGAGCTAATATCGAGACTGAAAATACTGATTCCTTACCAGTATCAGTTGCTGATGGAACCAGAATGTTGAGTACAGCCATGTGCAAAGATTTTCAGTGGGAAATGCAAGGCACAATTTTTCAGGCTGACATGAGGGTCTTGCAACTAAAGGGTTGTGATATGGTTTTGGGTATCCAATGGTTGGCAACTCTAGGTCCAGTTAAATGGGATTTTAAGCATCTTAGCATGGAGTTTCATCTCAATGGCAGAAAACATGTTTTAAGAGGGGGAAAGAGTGATGAGTTAAAGGTTTTAAGCTCAGAAAAAATGCAGAAGTTGCTGCACAAACAGCCACAAGGAGCCATAGCCCAACTCTATTTGTTGCAAGCTGATTGTCTTGTGAGGGAAGAGGAAACTCCACCAGATTTGGCAGCCTTGCTGTCTGACTTTGCAGATGTATTTCAAGAGCCAAAGGACTTACCTCCTTCTAGATCTCATGACCATTGCATCCCTCTCAAACCAAGGACTGAACCTACAAATGTGAGATCTTACAGGTACCCTTATTTTCAAAAAATTGAGATTGAGAAACAAGTAAAAGACATGCTTACCTCTGGTATAATAAGGCCCAGTGTCAGTTCATATTCTTCACCAGTGCTATTGGTTAAGAAGAAAGATGGCACTTGGAGAATGTGTGTGGATTATAGAGCTCTTAATAATGCTACTGTCAAAGATAAGTTTCCTATCCCAGTAATTGATGAACTTTTGGATGAATTATGTGGGGCACAATATTTTCTAAACTGGATCTCAGGTCGGGCTATCACCAAATCAGGGTTCATTCCTCTGACATTGACAAAACGGCTTTTCGAACCCATGATGGGCACTATGAATTTTTAGTGATGCCCTTTGGACTCACTAATGCCCCTTCTACCTTTCAAAGTCTCATGAATGAAGTCTTTAGACCTTTTTTAAGGAAATTTATTCTGGTCTTTTTTGATGATATCCTGGTATATTGTGGGTCATGGGGAGACCATTTACAGCATTTGCAGCTCACTTTACAATTGCTTAGTCAACATCATTTGTTTGCAAAAATGTCCAAATGTGTTTTTGGGAAGGATGAGGTGGAGTATGTGGGACATTTAGTTTCAACTAAGGGTGTTTCTGCAGAACCAACAAAGTTACAAGCTATCAAATCTTGGCCAATCCCTTCTACTATCAAGGAATTGAGGGGTTTTTTGGGTCTCACTGTTTATTACAGAAAATTTATCCAGCATTATGGTCGAATTTGCTCTCCACTTCATTGTTTGCTCAAGAAAGATGCCTTTGTATGGTCCCCCACAGCTACAACAGCTTTTCTTCAACTCAAAGCTTGCCCTGCTTTCCACACCAATCCTTGCCTTGCCTGATTATAGTAAGGCCTTTGTTTTAGAGTCAGATGCCTCTGCCTCTTAGAGTAAGGGCATTTTAGCAAGAGACCAAGCTCTCTCTACCTATGAAAAAGAATTAATGGCAGTAGTGCTGGCAGTCCTCAAATGGAGGCATTACCTTCTAGGTAGGCACTTCCTTATTAGGACTGACCACCAAAGCCTAAAATATCTTTTGGAGCAGAGAGTGGGAACTCATTTCCAGCAAAAATGGGTGACCAAGCTATTGGGTTTTGACTACACTATCACATACAAATGTGGGAAAGATAAGCAAGCTGCTGATGCTTTGTCCAAGAAAGAAGAGTTGATCAATACTGTTGATTCAATAGCTATGATTCATGCTTTATCTTGTATCTCTACCAGTTGGTTGGCTGAAGTAAAGCTCAGTTGGAGTGAAGATGCTGACATTCAACAGTTGATTTTGAACCTGCAACAAGGTCAAGCTCATGCTGGTTATGCTTGGAACCATGATATTTTAACCTACCATGGCAGGTTGGTAGTTGGAAACTCAGCCCTCAGGATGCAGCTTATTCAGGACTTCCATTCTTCACCTTTGGGAGGACACTCGGGAATAATCAAGACCACAAAAAGATTGCATAGAAGTTTTTATTGGAAGGGCCTACAGCAGGATGTGGCTCAGTTCATTTCTGAATGTGATACATGTTAGAGGCACAAAAGTGAAAATGTCAAGTATCCAGGCCTATTGCAGCCCCTTCCCATTCCTAATAGGGTATGGTCTGATATTTCCATGGATTTCATTGAAGGTTTACCAAATTCTCAAGGCAAGACTGTGATCTTTGTTGTAGTAGTAGATAGGTTGTCAAAATATGGCCATTTCATGGCTTTATCACATCCTTATACAGCTACAGATGTAGCCAAAGTATTCTTTGATCAAGTGTTTAAGTTGCATGGTCTTCCATCTACCATTGTTTCAGATAGAGACGCTGTGTTTACTAGCCATTTTTGGCATGAACTTTTCACTTTACAGGGCTGTAAGCTGTGCCTTAGCACTGCTTATCACCCTCAAACGGATGGTCAAACTGAAATTTTGAACAAATGTTTGGAGAACTACCTCAGGTGTATATCTAGAGACTGTCCTAGGCAGTGGGCTAAATGGCTCTCTTTAGCTTAGTTGTGGTATAATACCACCTATCATGCTGCCACCAAAACTACTCCTTACTTTGCAATCTATGGACAAGAACCTCCTGACCATACTTTTTGCCTTTCCACACCTTCTTCAGTAGCAGTTGTGGATAATTGGGTAAAAGAGAGGGCTGCTATTATCAAGACCTTAAGGGAGCATTTAACTCAGGCACAGCAGAGGATGAAACATTATGCTGATAAGGGTAGGTCTGAATGGGAATTTGAAATTGGGGACTGGGTGTTCCTCAGGTTATAACCTTATAAGCAGACTACAGTGGCTTTGTAGAGAAATATGAAGCTATCTCCAAGGTTTTATGGACCATATCAGGTCTTGGAAAGGGTTGGTTCAGTAGCTTATAAGCTGGAGTTACCAACAACTGCTAAAATTCACCCTGTTTTTCATGTCTCACTACTTAAGAAGAAAATCGGGACTAATATGTTCGCTCACACTACTCTTCCCCAGTAGGTCTTGAGGGAACTTTGCAACTGGAACCTGTGGCTGTCTTGAATAGGAGGATGGTTAAGTGGGGTAATAAGGCCGTGGTTTAGTGGTTAGTCCAATGGACGAATTCTTTTCCAGAGGATGCGACCTGGGTTGATCATTTTGAGATAGAAGCAAAATATCCTCAATTTCAGCCTTGAGGTCAAGGCTATTTCTCAAGCAGCAGGGAATGTTATGTCAAGAAGGTTCTGAATTGTGGGTCAGTGTGGGTCAGTTGAGGGTAGTCAGTTAGGTAGTGGTTGAGAGATTAGTTAGTCAGTTACAGGAAATCAGTTATGAATTAGTTAGTCAGTTAGAAGTGTGAGAAGTCAGTTGTGAATTAGTTAGTTAGTTAGAAGTGTGACGTGAAGAAATAGTTATAAATAGTTGAGGAACTCCCATATGGGGGATATGTAAAATTCTGAAAATAATACACAGATTCTGCACTTTCTTATGCCTCTGTTTCTTCTTCCTTAGCTACTACAGATTCATTTTTGAAAAATTTGTTCAACAAAATCTCAAATTGATTATGTTAATAATCAATTGACCACAAAGTCTTTGAGTGTAATAACCCTCACCACTGCTTACCGATAAACACTGATTACCGTTAAACTGAACTGATTATGACTGATAATTGAACTGAATGAAATACTGAACCGACTGACTGAAAATTGAAACTGAATTGACTGAGTATATCTGTTTAATTGAAATTCTATCTGTTTGACTGTTTGACTACCTGTTCATGTTTTATGTTTAACTGCTAACTGAAGGCCTTTTCGGCGGCCGAACCGGGAATTGATTTGTGTTTTATGATCATCGTAATTTATGTGATTTTATGGTATAACTATCTGAAAACTGATTAGGCATGATTAAATTAGATTAAATGTTGATAAATTGCATAGTTTGACTTATTTACCAACTTGCCATCCTTAGTGGCCATTACCTATACACTTTTGAGCCTTCTTCATTGAATCAAAACATTTCTTCAGCCCATTCCCTTGTTCTTGCCAACCATAGAGTTAGAGAGAGAGGAAGTGAGAGAATTGAATTGTTCTTGTGGAATTGCTTGGAGAATTGAAGCGTAGATTGCTAAAGTGAGCTCCTAGTCTTCTAATTCAAGACCTAAGGTAGAGTAATTACCCTCTTGTTTATGAATTGAGCTTGTTCTTACATGATTCATGTCAAACTTAGTGGATTGAGTCATGAAATAGCTTTATATGTTGATTTGAGTTAGAATTCATGCATGCATGTTTGAATTGTTGAGTTGTGAGTTAATTGCATGGTAAAATGGTACATGCATGTCCATAATTTTGTAATGGTCCATGTTTTCAACTTGTTTTTGGAACAATTGGCTCATTAGAGCATGTTTTGAAGCTTGGAAGTTATTTGAAGATCATGCATGTCATGTTTGAGGTTTGTTCTTGAAAATTGGTTCTAAATTGGGTTTGAATTAAACACCATTAGGCCTTGATTTCTCAAATTGAGCTTTGACTCATGTTATTTTATGTGTCTACAAGAGTTTTCCAAAAAATGGGCCCAAGAGGATCGGTTTTGATGCTTTTGAACTTGAGTTTGAGCTTGGAGGTGCAATCTGGGTTTTCCAGATTTTGCACTTCCGCTCGAGCGGAGGGAAGCGGCGCTCGAGCGGAGAATCCGAGCATTCAGTATTTCTCTGCACTGTTTTACAGTCTGCTCGAGCGGAGGATTGGGAGCTCGAGCGGAGGCATGTGTCTCACGATCGAGCGGGTGTCGGGCGTCCGTCGAGTGGAGATTTCACCCATCCAGTACTTTTACAGTACGCTCGAGCGGAAGATTTGACGCTCGAGCGTGTACCTTTGTTGCATGTCCGCTCGAGCGGGGAAACATGCGTTCGAGCGGGACTCTGTTTTTCTGAAAATTTTGAAACTGTTTTCTGATCACATCTTTGCATCCTCATCTCATCCTAGGCATGCTTAGGCCTAGTTTAAGGCATCTTATTGAGGATATAGATATAGAACACACCGAGTCAAACTAGGGGTTAAGTTGTTATCTTTCCCAACTGTGTAGCTTAGTGTGTTCAATCTGTTAACTGTGTAGGGTTGGCGACTGGGGAGGCATGCTCTAGCATACTGTAGCCCAAACTCTGTGAGTAATAACTGTGTAAAGATATGTTCAAAATGATTATCTTCTAAACAACTGAACTGTACTGCTTTCTGAACTGATACTGTTAATTGAATGAATGTATGTCCTATATTTTGAACTGTATTGTGGTATCTTTAGCACCTACTGTTATTGACTGTTACTGTTACAGAGATCTCTGTCGGTTCCCTTGCTGGAACCACTACTGTTTACTGACTGATGGCCATCATTACTGCTCGGTCTTTTAAGACCTACTGTTTACTGTACTGTTATGCTAATGGGTGTACCACATATGACTGTACTGACTAAACGACTGAAATACTGTTTAAATGAACTGTTTTCATACTGTAAGGACATTCATTCTTAACCTCTTTACGCATTATGTTATTCACTGGGCTTTAGCCCACTGCTCATATATATATGTAGGTGTTCAGGCACCAGACCGCGACTAGGAGCGTCAGGGTTACTCTAGTTTTGTCAAGCCAGCCTATGTGCCTCACTGCGAGGTTCCGAGCTTATCATGCTAAGGCTTAGGGGTGTTTTAGGATTCCCCCTGCTGTACTGTCTTACTGTTGTGTAATAACCGAATGGATTGTATAGACTGAATGTTTACTGTACTGTTATGCGAGGGATTGAGTCCCTAGTCTGAATGATTGTATATATATTGTGCATACTGTTCTGTACTAATTATGTATATATGTATAAAAAAATCTTTTTGCATACAGACTGTCACAGCTCATTGGGCATTGTTTATTTACTGTATTGGCTTCCGTCAGGCCCTGTACTCTGTTTTACTGTTTTACTGTTAAGCAGGCCTTCGGTAATCTCGGCTTACTGGCCGGTTACAGTGCTAAACCCATAGGGCCGGGTTTAGGTCGTGACATTGAGCCACCGAAGTTGTCTTGAATTTCAATCTTGAGCATGAAACTTGCAGCCATTAAAAACAATTTAAAAGACCAAGAATAATAAGACCAAGAAGATAATGAACAAGAATTTGAACCAACAATTAAAAATAAGTTTTGTGAAGAAAGGTATTGTCAAAACACAAATTCTTTTAGTAGAAAAATCCTAACACGGTCTTAAAATTATATAGTTATACATATTAAATTAGCCGAAATATTATATTGAATTTTTTTTATATTTTAATTCTGCGAGTATCACTAATAATACATGTTTTTGTGTAATAAAATAAGGGAAAATGGCAAAGGCCTGTCACAACTATAAAAGAAAATGACATAATTTCATACTTTCTGAGTCATAACTAAAATAAAAAAATGAAAAATAAAAAGTCATAACCAAACAAGAAAAAAAATTAGTCATAGCTAAAGAAGAAAATGACGTAGTCAAAAGTGCGTATGGGTGTGTATGACAGAATTCTCCTAAAATAGGAGATAGGCATGTATAGAATACAATAACAACAATATCCCGGATTCAGCTGCTGCTCATGAAGAACAAAACTATTAAAGCATTTACATAAACAGACTTTAAAACAGTTTGAAATGGAAACATATATTTGGCTCTGCAGCTATCCAAATTCGGTGTATAATTATATTACCTACTGATGTTACATAATTTTTTCTCAGAGGGTACAGTTCCAAGAAAAATGCTTTTGATAGAATGCAACTCAACCACAACGTCACTGATGTTCATCCGCTCCTTCGGAAACCCTGAAGAACAAGTAACTCCAATTTGCAATATCAAAATCAAGCAATCCCGGGTTATTTCACTGAAATCTGAAGCTTTTTCTTCTTTTTCTCCCCGAAGAAGCATTAGATCTGCAACTTCTGTCACTCGATTTGGCAAAGCCATTTTAACGAAGTTATGAAGGTTCAAACTATCTTCGTACATGTCATCAGTGGGTCTCTTCCCCGTGAACATTTCTAACAAGAGAATCCCATGACTATACACATCTCCCTTTGTTGTCACCTCGCTTCCCATACCATACTCTACAATAAACACATCGTGCATTGAATTGTAGCTATAATTAGAAAAATGTGTTTATTCAAAAGCATATGAAACATTGACATGAGAATCTTGGAAAGTTGATATGGCAATATGCACAATGGTGTAGATCGAACTTCAATTATCATTACATTTGCATTGAGAACTCAACTTATCGGATGCCATCAAACTTCTGACTGGAAAAGTGAAAGAAAAAAAAAGGGCCAATGAGTATAAGTCATGCCAATAAGACATGGTATCCCCCAAGCCCCGAATGCAAAACCAAATCCCAGCCCTCACTCCAAAAAACATGAAAAAAAAGAAAAGAAAAAAAAATCCCAATTAGTACGTATTAATGTGTGTTTAGGACGGAAAATATTGAGTACACACCTAACATTTGGTGTAATACACAAAGTAGTGTTCCTAAGACTTGAACCCATAACCTTAAGGTTATTAGTCCAAGTCTTAACCATTGAACCAATGGTCACCCCTATCCCAGCACTCACTCCAACAAGAGCAAATGAAATGAAAGCAAAACCAGCTTATACAGGTGGTATTACCATTTAAACTGATATTGATCAAAATGCCAGCGAAGCAACCAAACCTTACAGACCTCTAAAAAACCATAAGGGATAACAACCAATGAAATGATAAGAACTCTCAAATCCTTTCTACATATCAATTGATTCATTAGAAAATACTATCAATAATTTCAACTAGTCACCAAACTAAAATTCTTATGAAAGGATAGCAAGAAATATAAAATAAAACTTACAAATTAAAAAGAAGCAGTATATTGTTATTGTTTGCAAGATAAAGCAGATAAAGGAAACTAACAAACTTCTTATGACTCACTCATGTTAATATGTTTGTCAAGTATCTTACCGTGCCATTCTTTGAGGCCAATTATAACAAAATCCACCGATACGCATATTATTCACAGAACATTGATTCTCAAGGGTTTCACATGTTTCCTATTGAACATGGTCTAGTCCAGTGAGAAAAATAGTATATTAAAGTAGGGTAATACTCCTAAAATGACTATTTTTTTCTCTTATCTGTTTCATCATTTAAAAATTGGACCGGCAATTTTGATCTTGTTTTTGTTACATACATCACTCCTATTTCTCAATCTTCTGCTAAACCAAATACATGAGAAGTATAAAAATGGAAGCAATTTATCAATTCGTTAAGGAAAACAATTCTTGAATTTTAATCGTTCAGTGGCCAACTCAAATTGTGTGTGAAAAGGCAGAATAAAAGAAACTACAAATTTTGCCACAGAACGTTTGGTTATTAAGCTATCTGTGTCAGCATATGGGTGTGTTTCCCTCATGATTTCAATTTGCAAATGCAAAGACTCCTCCAAAGAATGTAGAAGAAAGGATAGAAATGTAATTAATGAAGTAGGTCAAAATAAACTTTACCTCGAGTAGTGTATCCAATAGTTCCTCTGACTCCTATTGAGCTTCCTTGCTTTATGTTGGGTGTTTTGGAAGCAAATGTGTGTTTAAACTACAAAGGAATCAATCTAAAACACACAAAATCAGATCTGATTTTTTTTTTATACAGAAAATAGAGAAGAAGAAGAGCCAAAACTGGGGAGAAGAGGAGTCACAACTTAACAGCCCCTCGAGCAGATTTTTCTCTTAAATTTTAAGCTTCCCTTACATGCTTTATGTATGAAATTATATCAACCCAAGTACCAATAAAACATCTGGACAAATTTCCTCCACATACATTTACTCTAATTAACAAAACCCAACCCAAGACATAACTACAATTAAATAAGCATAAGTGATTGTTTGGATACAAAATTAAACAAGCACATTACATCAACATTGCTCCCCCCTAATGTGCTGCTCCATAACTCCAAGTAACTCTGAAATGCTGGAACTTTTCTTTGGGAAGAGCCTTAGTGAATATATCTGCAATTTATTCATTTGACTTGTAGAATTTGAGCTGCACTTCACCTTCTTCAATAGCTTCCCAAATAAAATGATGTTTAATTGCAATATGACAAGTGCGACTGTAAAAAATAGGATTTTTAGCCATGGCAATGTCTGATTTGTTGTCACAAAAAATTTCTGTACCATCTTCTCGCTTTTTGCAAACATCTTCAAGTATTCTCCTCAACCAAATTGCTTAAGAAGTTGCCAAACCCGCTGAAACATATTCATCTTCTATAGATGATGGCGCCACACTTTGTTGCTTCTTTGATGCCCAAGAAAATACTCCAAAACCCAAAGAAAATGCATACCCAGAGGTGCTTTTCATATCATCAGTGCAGCCACCCCAATCACTATCACAAAAACCAAACAATTTTACAGTTGAATCTTTGCAATACTTGATACCATAGCTGGTTGTGCCTCGAATATATCTCAAAACTCGTTTTGCAGCACCAAGATGATTTTGGCTAGGATTATTCATAAATCTAGAAAGCAAACTTGCAACATACATTATATCCGGCCTTGTAGCTGTAAGATACAACAAATTTCCAACCAAGCTTCTATACAACGAACCATCTACTTTTTTCTCCCCATCTTCCTTTATAAGTTTTTCATTCATAACTAGTGGTGTGGCCATGGGCTTACAACCACTCATACCAAATTTCATTAAAATATTTTCAGCATATTTCTTTTGAGAAATAAATACTCCATCTTCAACTTGATAGATTTCAATTCCAAGAAAATGATTCAACAAACCCATGTCACTCATTTCATATCTTCTCATCATGTCATTTCTAAATTCTTCAATCATTATCTCATCGTTACCGGAAAATAACAAATCATCAACATACAAGGCAACAATAAGAGTTGACATACCTTGATTTTCACATATAAGGTTGGCTCACTATTGCTCTTCTTGAAACCCTTGCTGATGAAATAGAAATCAATTTGGCTATACCATCCTCTTGGAGCTTGCTTTAGCCCATACAATGCTTTCTTCATTTTATACACCTTGTCTTCATCTCCTTTCATTAAAAATCCTTGGGGTTGTTCAACATACACTTCCTCTTTTAATTCTCCATTTAAAAATGCAGATTTACATCGAGTTGATACAATGACCAACCTTTTTGGGCTGCTAAAGCAATGAGAGCTCGAATGGTGTCAAGTCGTGCAACCGGTGCAAATGTTTCTTGAAAATCAATTCCAAGCTGTTGTGTGTACCCTTTTGCGACCAGCCTTGCCTTGTTTCTTTGGAATGAACCATCCGAATTCAACTTTACTTTATAAATCCACTTCACCCTAATGATTTCCTTGCCTTATGGTCTTTCAACCAATTCCCATGTGTTGTTCTTCTCAATGACTTCAATTTCTTCTTCCATTGCTTTCTTGCAAGCTTCCTCTTTAATTGCTTCTTCAAAACTTCCAGGTCCTGCTACACAAAAATTGCATCTAGCATACACATCACTCAAACTCCTCATTTTTTTGGAGTTGAGCTAGGTGAGGATGAATTAGAATTTGAGCTTGAACTTGGAGAAGAGTTGGAAGATGATCATAAACTTGTCCTTGGTGAGGATTGATGTGAATCTTCATTATTTTCATCTTTATGTGTTGAATTTTCTTGCTCCTCATCAACTAGGACAGATTGCTTCTCAATTTTACTTTCTTCCCAATTCCATGAAGCATTCTCATCAAATAACACATCCCAGCTAATTATTATCTGATTTTTCTTCAAGCTATACAATCGATAACCCCTGGATTTGTTGTTATATCCCACAAAGATACATTTTTCACTTGTTTCATCTAATTTGCTTCTTATTTCCTTTGGAATTTGAGCATAGCAAACACATCCAAATACTTTGAGATGTTTTACTGATGGCTTTCTCCCAATCCAAGCTTCTATGGGAGTTTCATTCCAAACGGCTTTGGTAAGACACCTATTTATCAAGTACACCGCTGTGTAAATAACTTCGGCCCAAAAATTCTCTGATAACCATTTTTCATGCATCATAGATTTGGCCATTTCCATCACCGTTTGATTCTTTCTTTCGGATACTCCATTTTGTTGTGGAGTATAACCCACTGTTAGTTGCCTTTCCACACCTTCATTTTCACAAAAGTTGTCAAACTCCTTAGAGTTGTATTCTTTCCATTATCACTTCTCAAAGTTTTTATTGAGTGCCCACTTTGCTTTTCCACCATGCTCTTGAATCTCTTGAAAATAGTGAACACTTCGGATCTTTCCCTCATGAAATACACCTTGTATAGTCATCAATAAAAAGAATAAAGTACTTGTTTTGGGCATGGGAGGGAATTTTCATAGGCCTACAAACATCCGTATGAACTAACTCTAACATTTCTTTGGCTCTCCAAGCAACCCCTTTAGGAAAAGGTTGCCGATGATGCTTCCCAAGTGCACACCCCTCACAAACATCATGTATTTCCTCAATACTTGGAAGTCCTTGGATCATATTCTTTTGGTGAAGCACTTTGAGACTATGAAAATTCAAATGCCCAAGTCTTCTACGCCACAACCATGACTCATCATTCGTATGAACTTTCAAAGCAACATTTCTAGCATAGTTGAATGTGAGTGGGAAGCTTCGATTTTTCTCCATTTGAATTTTTGCCACCACTTGCTTTGCATTTCTGTCATGAATGGTGCAGCTGTTAGCTTCAAAATGGACTGTATATCCATGTTCCACAAGTTGTCCAACACTTAGTAGATTTTGCTCCAAGTCTGGAACAAGCAACACATCATGAATAAACTTAGTCCCCTTTGTTTCAACTCTTATGGTTCCTTTTCCCTTTGTATTTACTAACACTCCATTTCCCATTTTAACTTGAGAGCAAATTGAAGTATCCATGTCCAAGAAAATAGACTTATCACCTGTCATATGATTACTACACCCACTATCAAGGTACCAAACATCATTTTTGTGTTCTGAGGCTGCTTGACAAGCATAAAATAAGTTTCCTTCTCTATCTTTCTCCTCCGAAAAATTAGCTTGTTGATTGCTCTTGACTTTGCAATCCTTTTGGAGGTGGCCAAAATTCTTGCATTTATAACATTGTGGTTTCCCTTAGAACCAACAATCCTTCTCTAGATGATTTCCCCTTTCACAAATTCTGCACTTTCTTGTATTTTCTTCCACACTTGAACATCTATCAATGTTGCTTCTACCTCTTCCATTTGATGAATTTCTTCCTCTACTGTAGACGCGCCCGTCGGCCTCATGCTACAGTTCGGACTCGATTTGTGTCACGGTTCTTAATCTGAACCAAAGAGTCCAAATCTAGCAAATCGTTTTGAGAAACAAATTTTTGAAAAAGTAGTGCCAAACATGGACTGCTTTGCCAGATACAGAGTCGCCACCTAAATATTTTTTATGGGAGAATTTAGGAAACCCTGACTCGGTGCCAAAGGCCACATGTCCGTCATCACCGGAGTTGTCTCGGCTCGGGAGCTTGGGTACGATCGGGGAAGGTCAGCTATGAGCACCCCCTTTCGCCCGGTCCGAAGACCGGCCTCTACTAACCGTGATATCCGTTTTTGAAAACTTTATGTGTTCTTAAACCAATTGTTAGCCTAGAATTACTATGTTTATGCGCACAGCAAACAAGTATAGACCAAATCGCCTAAATTGGAACAAAACATTTCATGTTTGTTTTGAAAATGGTTTGCTACTTGCAAGTAGGCTAAAATGCAGGTTTTTGCCACCCTCAAGTGGGCTTTTAGAAAAGATGGTTTTGCCACTATCTAGTGGGCTTTAAAATTCACAGTTTTAATGTGTTATTCCATTTTAGGTAATTCAACCTCCATCCACAGGCATTCAAGCAGTTATATCACATAAGCAGCTAGCCTCATGGTAATCATGCTATCATGGAAACATTCACACGCATGCGATATGCTAAAGCATAAAAGCTTACCTAGTACTCCGTGCCAAAACAGTAAACTAGTTAGCAAAATGTGCGTGTCCTAGTTCATGTTAAATTGCCTAATGCAACACATACAGGATGCAATTTAGATAGGCTCGGTTAACCTAAGCATGGCATATGTAATGCGATCAATTATCACATATTCGATTTGTAAATTGAAGTACAAATGCAGTTAGCGTGATGTACCGAGCCTGATGCATGTCAACAAATGCATGAATGCACGCATGCATAGCATAAGGTATGCTAAAATAAATGTGCCCTAATCTACCATCATAAGCAGGTAAATAAAAGGGAAGAAAGAAGTGAGGTTGGAAGACATACACACCACCCACACACACTTATTACAGATTTACCCTCACTCGGAGGGACCGAATAAATATTACAAATTAATTAACTACGCAAGCTAATTAAATATTACAAATTGCCTAATTTAATTAACAAATTAAAATAGACTAAGAAAAGCAGTAAACGCCTTGGGAAATGCGCCGCCATGCGCAAGCTGCCTCTGTTTTCTTTCCTCTGCTCCTCTGGAGGCTGTCAAAACCTCAGGGTTGCATCCCTGGACACTGGGGAGTGCCACCGGCTGAGTAGAATTGCCACCGGCAGTGCGGTGTAGTCACCGGCACAAGATGAATCCATCGGCTGCTTGTTTACTGCCGGTCGGCAATATATACTGCCGGTCGGCAAGGAATGTCTGCAGAACCCTTGTAGAACCAAACTTTAGCAACCTTTGGACTGAGTTTGGGAGCTTTTAACCTCTGGAGGACAGCCTCAAGCTGCTGGAATGGGCGTTGGATGCCTTGTGCTATGAGTTGATGAAGAAATGGCCCAAGAACAAGGGTGTTTGATCACTATAACACTCCCAAATGTAGAGAGAGAGGGAGATATAGAGAGAGAGGGTGATATATATGTTATATGTATGTATTAGGTCTGGTTTTGCTGAACCAAAACAATGGAGGAGGATGGCTTCCTTATATAGGCAATCCTAAGCTTCTAAGACAAGCTTCAAAGGGTCAAAGGGGTTTAAAGGGGAGGTCAAGGCTTATTGGAGAAGCTTGGACAGCTGGTAGGCTTCTTGAGGAAGCCAAGATAAGGGTTCAAGGCTTCCTCAAGAAGCCTTGAGCAAAGGGTGCAAGAAAAGGGGCCAAAGGGTGTGCAAAGGGTGCAAAATAGCCACATATATGCACGTGGAGTAGGGTCTGTGCATCCCAGCTGGCACAGCTGGCATGCACCATGCTTGGAGAGTGCAAATGGTGCAAACCGGCCAGAAAATTTGGTCGTCGGCCAAAATAAAGTGCCGGTCGGCATAATATTTTTCCGGTCGGCAAAATAGATTGCCGATAGATGATTCCAAGGTCAAAAAAATGCCGGTGGGTGTCCAAATTGAAGCCCCGGAAGTTAGCTTTCCAATTGCGCAAACCTTGCATTAAAATTCCTCCTGTGGAAAAAGTTATGCCCTTTTCCGTGAAGCCGCGCAGATTCGATCCAACCGGGATGATGCCCGACTTCAACTGATCATATCTCCCTCACCCGGACTTGGCTCTAGGAGATTCTTGAGTGCAAAATGAAGCCCCGAAAGTAAGCTTTTCAACGGTGGTGGCCTCATAGCTAAACTCCAAGTGTACAGATAGATAAGCCCGATTCAGCGAGGGCTGCTCAACTCGCTTCTACCCGGATTCACGCCGAACCTTTCCCAAACTAGTTTTCTCCTCTCCTTTCCTCTCTTCTTCAACTCCAATCCCCTAAACAAAGTGTTTTTGAAGGATTTGCCTCTCTTCTAGCCGAAGAAACTGATTCTTTGCCCTGCACATCTCTCAACACCGAGAAAACCATCAGTAGTGCCCAAGTCTTAAGGGCGGTCAAAAATGGGGTGTCTACATCTACCTTTTCCTCTTCCTTGTCTACCACCTCTTGATGATTCCCCTCTTGTTTGTTCATTGCTTGATGATTCTCCATGACTTTTAAAATCCAAATTAACTTCTGATAGCAATGCACTCTCCAGAGGCTTCTATGATTGTTTTAATAACCTTTGTTCATGAGCTTTCAAAGAACCCATCAATTCTTGGACACTCATTTCAGAGATATCCTTTGTTTCTTCCATTATTTCCACCATTGTGTTATATTTTTCTGGTAAACTAACCAGAATTTTCTCAACAATTCTCTTTTGTTCAATTCTTTCACCATATGATTTCATTTGAATGACAATCTCCATTAGTTTAGAGAAATAATCGGTTAAAGTTTCAGATTCCTTCATCTTCAAATTCTAACTCCCTTTCAAGAGTTTGGAGTTTGATGATTCTTAACTTTTTGTCTCCTTGAAATTCTTGTTGTAAAGTTTTCAATGCTTCCTTTGATTTCTTGGCTTCGATGATTCTTGGAAACAACTCATCAGAGAGTGCTTGTTGGATGAAGAAGAGTGCTTTAGCATCCTTTTTTCTGGTTTCCTCTAGCTACTGCTCTTGTGCTGAAGTTAATGTAGTTGTTGAATCACGTTCATCATACCCATTTTGTATCAAGTTCCATAAACCTTGGAACTGAAATAAGGTCTTCATCCTTACACACCAACAATCATAATTTTCTCCAGCAAAAATGGGCATATATGGTTATTGGATACCTATACTTTGGTTGCTTGAATTAGCCATGGAGATTTTTTGCAAAACTCACTTTTCTTCTTCACACACCTTCTATTTTCAGCCCTCTTTTTCGAATCCAAGCTTCCACTTCGAACTAGGCTCTAATACCACTTTATGTTAGGTGTTCTGGAAGCAAATGTGTGTTTAAACTATAAAGGAATCAATCTAAAACACACAAAATCAGGTCTGATTTTTTTTTTTTTTACAGAAAATAGAGAAGAAGAAGAGCCAAAACAGGGGAGAAGAGGGGTCGCAACTTAACAGCCCCTTGAGCAGATTTTTCTCTTAACTTTTTAGCTTCCCTTACAAGCTTTATATATGAAATTATATCAACCCAAGTATCAATAAAACATCTGGACAAATTTCCTCCATATACATTAACTCTAATTAACAAAACCCAACCCAAGACAAAACTAGAATTAAATAAGCATAAATGATTGTTTGGATACAGAATTAAACAAGCACATTACATCAACACTTTGCATAGAAGTTATGGGTGGCTTCTTGCAAGATTCTTGCTAACCCAAAGTCACCTACATGACCAGTCATGTCCTTGTTCAAGAGAACATTGCTTGGCTTCAGATCACGGTGGATTATTGGTGTTTGGCAATCATGTGAAGATAATCCAGTGCACATGCAACATCAATAGCAATGTTCAATCACTGATGAAGATCTAGTTTCTTTGGTTCATTGTGCAACAAATCCAGTCCCTCAACTGGATGCAACCACTTCTCCAGACTTCCATTTTCCATGAAATCATAAACCAGGGCCTTAAAGTCATTACCTTGATAATCAACACCTGAACATGTGGTAAGTACCTTAACTAGGTTTCGATGTTTAATGTTCCTCAAGGCCTCACACTCAGCTATGAAACTTTTGGAAGCCCCATGACGCTGGAGGTTGACTACCTTCACAGCTACAATGGACCCATCATTTTCAAGAAGTCCTTTATACACTGACCCAAAGCTACCTGCACCAATGAAATTGGCTGAAGAAAACCCCTCAATGGCTTTGAGGAGAGTTTGATAAGACACTTTCAAGAGTGTTGTTTGTAGTGGAAATGAAGAGAAATCTTTGTCTATCTTTCTATACCAATAAATATATAGCATACACAGTAGAAAAGTAAGCCCTACAAGGCCACTACATACTGCCACTGCCAATTCTAATGTGAGTGTCAGTCTCCTCTTTCTGAACCAATTGGATTTGCAAGGAGAAAGCTGTAATTCCGGTATACCTCCACAAAGTTTCTTGTTCCCCATGACTGAAATTGCACTTGTATTTGCAAAGGTACCTTTTGTTAGCACTGCACCCTCAAAATCATTGAAGGACAAGTTCAAATTCTGCAATAAGTTAAAATGAAGCAAAATATTCTGGAATCCTTCTCGACAAATTATTGCTAGGGAGATCTAAAAATTGAATACCTCTCAAAGAAGCCAAAGTAGAAGGAATGATTCCTTGAAACAAGTTATCATCCATACATAGTGTTTCCAACATTACACAGTTGCCAAGAGTGTGAGGAATTTCCCTAGATAACATGTTGTTAGAAACATTCAAGTAACCGAGGTTCTTCAAATTTCCAACTTCTACTAGTAGGGAACCTGTCAAAGAGTTTTGAGATAGGTCCAAATCTGATAATGAGGAAAGACCAATAACTAGTTGGGGCATTGGCCTAGTAAGGTTGTTCTGTGAAAAGCTAAGTGAAAGCAAATTTTAGCAGTTGCCAAGGCTTGGATGGATGATGCCATGAAGATTATTTTGACTTATATAAAATCCAATTAGTGAACTTAAATTTCCTAACGACGATGGGATATTTCCCGAGAATTAATTTTCTGACAAATCCAAATCCCTTAGGTTTTGAAGCTTTCCAGTATCAAATGGTACATTACCTGTACATTGATTCAAAAACAACCATATTATTTCCAAGTTGATGAGATTCCCAATCCCAGATGGAATGCCATCTGATATCTGATTATACTCGAGATATATTTTTCTAAGATTAGTTGATAGGTTGCCAGTTGTTTCAATCAACATTCCTCCAAAATTGTTGTAACTGAGATCTGTAAGATTTTTGAAAGCTTTTCTATATATTCAACTTGTGTATCAATTACATCAAGACTAGTTTATATAACCCTAATGACTAACCAAAAAGGAAATACAAGAATGGGACCAAAAAAGGAAATACAGTCATCATAAATATGCCTAATATATACAATGACTAATATATACGAATATATTCTCAAACCCCCACTCAAACTCAAGGTGTTTTAGTTGAAAACACGAAGAGTTTGTCAAGAAAAAACCAAAAACGAGCAGTGGTGTGAGTCTTGGTGAAGAAGTCAGCAAGCTGTAAAGTCGAAGGGACAAAAGGAAGCGAGATAGAGCTAGACTGTAGGTGCTGACAGATGAAGTGACAATCAATCTCAATGTGCTTCGTTCGTTCATGGAAAACAGTGTTGTGGGAAATCTGAATAGCACTTCGGTTGTCACAGTAGAGAGAGGTCGAAGAGGACTGAGGAACGCCTAAGTCAGAAAGGAGACAACGAAACCAGACAACCTCAACAGTAGCATGAGCCATAGCACGGTACTTAGCTTCGGCAGTAGAACGGGCAACAACGGTTTGTTTCTTGCTTTTCTAAGAAATCAAGGAATTACCAAGAAACAGACAGAAACCAGAAGTGGACTTATGATCAGTCACATCACCAGCCCAATCAGCATCAACATAAGCCACCAAAGCCAAGGAAGAAGTAAAAGACAAAAACAAGCCTTGGAAGATAGTACCGCTGTGAGAACTCAAATATAAAAATTAAGAAAATAATTAAATAATAATAATATTACAATCTCAAATATTTTGGTGGTGAATCCTAAAGTGCAAATTAAATATTATTGGAGGATCTTTTAATTAATTTTAAACCTAAAATAAATTTATGGTGAAAGTCTTTAATTTAGGGGCAAGATTTATTATTAAAAAAAAATGGAGAAGAGGTGTTACTTGAACTCTAGACCACAAAATTAATAAATAAGGCTCTTACCATTTGAGTTGCATATAACTTATATATACATTTTGTATATTATTTATATATTTGACCTACACATGCCTTAGGTGTATCCAACCACTAGTATTAAATAAAATATACACAAAACCCTACCTTCTTATTTATTCTTCATAGCCGCCGTGAGGGGGAGAGAGAGAGAGAGAGAGAGAGAGAGAGAGAGAGAAGGGTTGTTTGCGAAGGAGATTGAAGGAAGGACCAAGTAAGTATTTTATATATGTTCACGTATGCTATTGTTTCTTTTAGGTAAGGCTATGGTGTAGTCATTTAATTGCTGAGATCATTGTCTTGTGAGGATAATGGATGGTGGTGTGAAAAATTAATGGTTGGTGATGGGAGGTTTTGGGTGTAGTTCATTTCTTTTGCAAGCAAGTACAAGTGGATATTGTGGATGTAACTATGGTGCTGGGTATATTATTTGGGGCTGCAAATATTAGTGCATGAGTGACCCATAATAATAGTTTAGTCTTAGCTTACCTTTTGTACTATAACAATCTCTGTGTATATATTTCGTTTTAAAGAAAACGGAAAGAAAATTTCTTTTTAAAGAAATCTGAAAGCAAATTAAGGAGCAGAACTTGTGCTTAAATGGTGGGTGGATACCTTTAGAATTCTGCACATAATCACAAACTTTAAAAATCAAGAAACCATATCAAACGAATGAATTTTGAACTGAAATTTTTACAGTAGATTAATTACATATTGAATTTCATATCTGAATTTTCTCATAATTTTTTGGAGTCAAAATCCATATAAACAGATGCGTTCAAATCTGTCTGGAAAACCGATTTAAAACAGTAAGTTCGGGAGTGTCGTTCTCTTTGGGTATAAATTCGAAAATTATCAATGAGTGTCATTAGAACCGGTTACGAGTCTAGTTTCGTAAATTTTTGTCCTTGCATTGATTGCTCATCCATACTAAGAGAACCATTAATTTCTTTAAAGTGCTGCAGAAAACAACCTGTTTAGATATACTTAATTGTAGATAATTATTTTGATAAGCAAATCAAGTAAAACCAATTGGGTTTGAAACTTAGGATATATTGGTTAATATCTGGAGGGTTTTGGAATTTTTCGAACAGCATGGAGTGGGTTTTTAATTTTCAAAGTTAGCGAATAGATTGGGAAAACTTGTTTAAAACTTTGTTTTATCTTAAAGTCACTTTTAGTTAAGTTTCGATCGGAACCCATGTCTTGGGTGATTTTAGACCTTGAAGAACATGAAATTAGGTAATATTTAAGAGTAACGGTGAGTTGGGTTGAGTCGTGTTAGCACGCTTTAGTTTGAGGTTACTTAGTTCCTATTCTGTAGTATTTTTAAATTAGTAGTGACGTGTAGTTTTCATACTTGGTTCAGGGCACTAGTTGGACTTTTATACTCTATTCGAGGATTACATTATTTCATTTCCAGGTTAGTAGTTTCATGCTACATATTTTTATAAATGTTCCCCTACCCTGAATTGTTGGAAAATTTAATTATTTCTGAAACATGTGTGAACTTAGCATACTGTAAATTATTTGTTTTGGTCTGATGTTTATAATGGTGAACTACCATGTTTTGCGAAACTGATGTGCATTGATTATTGGGACCATCTGTATATTTTAGTCTAGGGAAATTATTCTACTACGTGTAGTGACTCTAGCCACTAGGGAACAGATCCAGGTTGGGCCGTGATGACTCTAGTGCTCAACGATTGTAAGGAAAAGACCTAGGTTAGGCTACGTGACCTTTAATCAGATCGTTTTAGAGAAAAGGCCTAGGTTGCCACTCTGAGGATGACTCTTAGTTCGATATTGGATTCAATGGGGCTTATAGCCTTGAGAACTGTGTGGCATGTTACTTGTTATTTTTTGGTACCCAGAAAATCATTGGTGTTTATGTTGTAATCTGTTTTAAGTGAAAAATGTCATTTATCATGTTCTTGAGAGACATGAATATATTAACTATTGAACTGTGGAACCTTCTTTTTGAAACAGATTGTTTTTACCAAACTGTATGCCA
Organism: Camellia sinensis; assembly: GCF_055761805.1. NCBI lineage: Eukaryota > Viridiplantae > Streptophyta > Magnoliopsida > Ericales > Theaceae > Camellia > Camellia sinensis. The sequence continues at coordinate 40,844,149 of NC_138961.1, forward strand.
ATCTAGTTTTTGTGATATACATCTTATTTTGGAATTGAACCCTATTTTCAAAACTGTATTTACTATCCATGTTGCTACTCACTGAGTTATTAGTTGACTTAGTTGTTTATCATTTCCAGGTGTTAGAAGGACTTAGAGTGGACTCATGGCGTAGCGGGGACTCAATTGCCTGGACCTCTAGGACTTTCATTTATTTTATTGTAGATTGTTATGTCAAGTTGCGCATATTTATTTTTATTTGTTTTTATTGGGGTTCATTTAGGATTATTTTGATATGTGAGCTATTTATATCCCATATGTTTGGATGGTATTGTTTATTGGACTTTTGTTTAGTTGTTCAATTTGATTATGGCTTCATGTTTAGGCTTACGTGTGCCTTGGGCTAAGGCCCTGTGGGCCACGGCTGGTCATACCCGGGTTTGGGGTATGACAACCGTGAAGATAGCGAAGAATCCGAACCAAAGCAGCCAAATGTAGAGAGCAGGGAGCAGAAACGAACTGACTAACCACATGAACAACATAGGCAAGATCAGGGCGAGTAACTGTCAGATAGAAGCCCACAAGCTCGCGATACAAAGTAGGATCATCCAGGGGGACACCATCAGTACTGTTAAGCTTCACATTAAGCTCAATGGAGGTATCAGAAATCTTAGTGTTAGTAACATGAGCACAGTGAATAACCTCATTGGCATATTTGGCCTGAGACAGAAAGTAGCCCTTGGGAGAAGAAGCAACTTCAATTCCAAGAAAATACCGCAAGGGTCCCAGATCCTTCATTTCGAAGGTACGGAAGAGATATTGCTTGACCTTAGAGATAGCAGAAGAGTCGGAGCCAGTGATGATCATATCATCCACATAGAGTAGGAGAGCAACAAAACCAACCGAGGTATGTCTCAGAAACAAAGCAGAGTCGGAAGCAGAAGAATGAAACCAAGCTCAGTAACAGTAGTCTAAAAGTGATCATACCAAGTACGAGGAGACTACTTTAGACCATATAGAGCATGCCGAAGGTGACAAACCTGTCTAGAGGAATGGTGAAGGCCAAGGGGAGAACGCATGTAAACCTCCTCAGTGAGATGGCAATTAAGAAAAGCATTCTTAACATTCATCTGATAAAGAGGCCAAGAACGAACAGCAGTGACAGAGATCAAGGTACGGACAATAGTCATCTTGGCAACATGAGCGAATGTCTCCTCATAATCAATACCATACTCCTGTGAGAAACCTTTGGCAACCAGACGAGCTTTGTAGCGCTCAAGAGAACCATCAGAATGAGTCTTGACTTTGTAGACCCATTTGCAACTAGCCAGATTCTTACAAGCAGGCAAAGGAACTAACTCCCAAGTACGAGTTTTCTATAAAGCAGACAACTCATCATCCATAGCTTGAACCCAATGAGGATATTGACAGGCCTCCTTGTAAGACCGAGGTTCTGAAAAAGAGTGAATAATAGACAAAAAAGTACGACAGGAAGCAGAAAAACATGTATTAGACTAACTCAACCTGTTTGGAGGACAACGCTCATGAGGAGAATAACGGTGTGCAGCAAGATCAGAGTCGTCAAAAGCAGAAGGAGCAGCAATAGGAGTAGAGACAACTGGTGGTGGGGGAGCCTTGTGACGAGAATAAACCAACAATGGAGGGGAAGAAGCAGCCGAAGGAGAAAAAGGAGCCATAGATGACGTAGACGGGGAAGTAGGAATGACCTCAGGAAGAACAGTGGCGATATGCTCATCTGATGGGACCTTAGAAGGAAATGGGTCAATGTGAAGCAATTCCTCTTTGGAAATGGGAGCAGTGAGAGGGGGAAGCTGAAAATAAGACAGACGTTTGAGAAAGCCAACATGACAAGAGACATAGAGGCGACGAGAGACAGAGTCGTAATAGCGGTAGCCTTTTTGAGTAAGACTATAGCCCAAAAAGACACACAAGATAGACCAGGCACTGAGTTTGGTCTGATCCTTACGGGGAAGTAGGACAAAACAGGCAGACCCAAACACTCGAAAAATGGAGTAGTTAGGAATTTGGGAGAAAAAGCCTCATAAGGAGACCGACTAGAAAGAAGGGGAGTAGGCATGCGGTTGAGAAGAAAAGTAGCAGTAAGAACTGCTTCTCCCAGAATGGAGCCGGAACTGAGGCAAAGAGAAGAAGAGACCTAGCTGTCTCAAGGAGATGACGGTGTTTACGCTCGGTTCGACTATTTTGGGCAGGTGTATCTGTACAGGAAGTTTGATGAATGGTATCCAAATTGGCCAAATACTCACAAAACTCATTTTTAAAATATTCCCCACCCAAGTCAGACTGTAACACTTTAATGGTAGACCCAAACTGAGTAGTAATCATAGACTAGAAGGTATGGTATATCTGATAAAAATCGAACTTATGAGTCATAAGATAAACCCAAGTGTAACAGGTGCAATCATCAACAAATGACACATAGTATGCAGAACCTCCCTTGGTGAGAATAGGAGAAGGGCCCCAAATATCAATATGAACTAAAGAAAACGGTGTAGCAAATATAGATGTACTGTTACGGAATGGTATGACTGTCATTTTGGCAAGTTTACACCACCGACATTCAGTAAGTTCACTAGGAGAAACTTTACCTAATATACCTAACTGAGCTAAAGACCGCAAGCGGTCAGCAGACAAATGTCGTAATCTAGAATGCCACAAATAGAAAGGATTGGACAGAGAATCTAACAAAAAAGAGGAAAAAGTAGTTGAAGAAGTTGTCATAGGTAGATGCAAGCTCTCCACCACATAGAGGTCTCCAACTCTGCAGCAAATCCCAATCTGCTGCTTGGACATCTGATCCTGCGCAGAACAGATGGAAGAAGAAAAGATAACATCAAAACTGGAGGCATCAAGCTGACTGATAGATAATAAACTGATAGATAACTGAGGAACATAAAGGACAGATGGAATAGAGACAACAGACATAGCAGATGGTAAGATAGACCCAACAGATATAACAAACATACTAGACCCATTAGCAGCATTAACAGTAATAGGTAAGCGAGGGGGAATGCAATTTTGAAGTAAAGAGAGATGAGGAGTCATAAGATGAGAAGCACCCGAGTCAAAAAGCTAAACAGACGAAGAGATACCTAAAGAAGTCCCAAGCAAACCTGAATGAAGAGAGAAAACAACCGAAGCAGACGAGGAGGGCTGGGAGGTAGACAGTATATACTGAAGTTGGCTAATCTGAACCCTCAAGGAAGCCAAGTCAGGATCAAGAGTCGGAGCAGATGCAGTGGTACTGACGGAGGGATGAAAAGTACTCAAAGGAAGAGCTTGAGATTGGGTTTGAGACTACTGAGAAGACGTGGCAGGCAGACGTCCCTTCTTGGGACAATGGTACGTCCAATGACCCCTTTGATAACAGAAGGCACACTCATCTGAAGCCAATGAACTATTTTCTGGCCTAGCAATCTTATCATTTGGCATTGTAATGAACCAACAAAAGAAGAAAATTGATGGAGATAGATTATAATAAACAGAAAACTTTGGGGTGTAACAAATCTGAAATAGGATTGATGGGGGCAGATTATAATAAACAGAAAATTTTGGGGGTTTTGGTGTAATAAATCTGAAATAGGGTGTCAAGTGTAATACCCAGGAAGAGTTTGATAATGGTAATGAGAACCACCGAATCAAATTGAGAACTAGAGAGACGAATGAGGTCGAAGCTGAGAGAGAGCACGAATAAACACAGAGAGAGAAACAGGGGTTAGAAAGGAGCTTCGAAGCTTCAATACGGACAGATAAGCCTTCGATCGAACTAAGTGAGCCATGTGTAGACACCCTATTTTTGACTGTCCTCAAGACTTGGTTGTGTTTGCAGGCACATCCAGCCACAAGTTCGATTACGCGTCGAGTGCTTGACTTTCGCGGTGGAACGTCACAGGTTTGAGCTTTCCAAACCCTGTATTCTTTCTGCCCCATTTTTGGACCATGTGTTGGTCATTCCAGCATAATTCTCTTGGTGCACTGCCAGCCATCCTATGCTACTGCCGGCCATGCCTTTGTTACTGCCGGCCATTGATGAGGCCTGCCGGCCATCAATGAGCCACTGCCGGCCACCACTGATGGCCGGCAGACCCCTTGTCTCAGCAGGTTTCACGCCAGATCTTTTGAGCCAGCTGGTTTTCACTCTTCTCCCCTCCATACACGTGTATGGAGGGATGAAGCTCTTGCCAAGCTTGTTTAACAAGCTTCTTCTTGCTTTCTTCTATATAAGGAGAGACCCTTCCTCTCTATCAGAGGTTCAAATTTTTTTTGGAGAAGTTGTATCTCTCTCTCTATATTTCTCTATATTGTGTTTGTTTATGCTCTAAAGTCCATTTTTCTTGCACTTTTGCACTACAACACATAGTGATACACCACCATCTTTGAGCCGAGGTTCTTGGGAGGGTTACTTGAGCTCTGAAGCCTGGTTTCTAGCCTCTGAGGTTGCTGGTTTCAAAGTTGATCTTCAAGGGTGAGTATATTCCCCATTTAAGCCTTTGTTTGTATCTCATTTTGGCCATCCTTGCATATTGTTTTAGGCCTCGCTTTCAACTGAATTTTTTTTCTTTTGTTTTTAAGTGCTTTTGATGATTGTTTAAGGTCTTTTTGGTGTTAGGGGTGTACAACCCTCTTGTATGCCTTGTTTGGCCTTGTTTTGTGCCATGCTTTAAGGCCTTTGGAATAGTATTGGTTTGGCCTTTTAGCCACTGAAATCTAGTGGATTTTCAGTAGTAGGCATGTGGTTTTGAGGCTTCAAATCAGAGGGGGGTGACCTCCTCTCTTTTTGTTTTGTTTGTTTGAGTTATTGGTCTATCAAAGGAGCATGTATCCCTATACTTTTGAGGCCTAGTTCAGGCACTTTTTTGTGACTTTTAGGGCCTGCTTTAACTCTATCCATGGCTGGTTTGGTCACCTTGTGCATGCATCTTGTATGTGTAGTGTAATCCCATTTGTGGCTCATCAAAGTAGCATGTCTTGCTAGCATGTATTGGCCCCATTTTAGTGGGTTTTTTTTATCATCATTTGACATGTCATGACTCTATCTAAAGTTGGTTTGGTAGTCTCTTGAGTGGCTCATGTACTTGTAGAACAAATCTTGCTTACTAGCTTTATGTGCATGATGTTTTGACTCATCATTCTAGCATATTTTGGCTATGCTTCAGCATGATTTTATTCATATTTTGGGCTGTTCTAGGACTGTTTTGGGCTGCCATGGTCATATCACTCATGTTTTGTATAGCTGTAGTGTAAATGCTTTGACTAGTCTTGAGCTTTGAGGTCCCTACCATGTTATACTTGTGATGTTTGCATGCTTTGGCATCATTTGAAATGTTATTTCAGTGCATGTTTCATGGTCAAACACTTGCCTTTGTCATGCTTTCAATGCCTTGAAGAATTGGTGTTTTATGCCTCATGAATGGATCATTGTGCATGCCTCTACGCTTAGGTCCTTTGGATGCCATCTCAGTGGGTTTTTGGGCTTGTTTTATCATGTCATAACTCTGTTTTCTGTTGGTTAAGTCATGCCATGTTTGGTTGTAATAGGTGTAGTGCAATCCCCCTTGTTGGCCTTACTTACACCATGCTTTATGCTTTCCATTTTGACTTATTTTGGCCTTGGTCTATGCATGTTTTAGATTCATTTTGGCATGATCTAGGACTGTTTCGGTTGTCCTTGCCTCTTTGGGGTTTGATTCATGTGGCCTTGGCTTGAGTCCCTTTGCTAGTTTCATGTTTTGAACATCCTAGCATGCTATGCTTACATTGTTTAGTGGGTTTGGCATCCATTTACATGATATTTTAGAGTTTACCTCATTGCCATCTTATCATGATTATCACTCTTTTCTCATGTTTGAGAGTTGTGTCTTTATGCTTTAATTATTGGGTTAATGCATCGTGCATGCATACCTTGCTTTTGTGCCCTCATTCCAACACTTTTGGCCACTGATTTGGGCATATCTGAGGTCTGTCCGTTTTGGTTTAAGTCCATTGAGCATGGTTGATTACATGTTGCTTGCATGCTTGCATTACATCGCATTGTCTATGCCTTATACTTCGTATTGTGTATGCTTAGGTTACATTGCATTGAGCATGCCATCATTCGCATTGTGTATACTTAGTTGTTGTATGCATTAGCATTGTGCATGCCATTAGCCTTGTTAGGTTGTTCATATTGCATTACATGTTTGCATGCTTGAGTCGCATTGTGTATGCCATGCTTGTATTGCATTGTTGTTTGGATTAAGTCTTGAATCCGAGCACAAGAAACGAGGGACGTTTCATACTTCAAGTGATGAAACGTGTCTTAATTCTTGGTCGCCGATGCTCTTGATTATCCATGATAGAGTTCTAGGCATTTATGTGTTTTTGTGCATTCATTTTACATTGAATTTGCACAAGTTAGATCTTTGGCCATCGTGCATTGGGATGCGTGATTGATGGTCTTGGATCCGACTATGGCTCTCCCTTGATGTTTTGAGGTGATATGGGGTGGCATAGTGCGTACATACCCTTGGGAGACCCTTCATTTTCTCTATTTTGTGCTTTGCTGCAGCTTGGTGTCACAGCACATCAGTGGCCGGCAGTACCTTGCAGATGGCCGACAGTCCTTCATTCTTGGCCGGCAGTGCCCACTCTTGGTCGGCAGGGGGGTCGGCAGTGGCTCCCCATGGCCGGCAGGCCACTGGTGTATTCCCCAAACTGGTTTTGGTAAGGTTCAATAGGAATTCCTTGAGGACACCCTGGAGACAGAGCCTCTAAAGAGCAACCAGAGAGCTTTTCGGGGCGGCAACCGAGCATGCATTCTCTTTTCTCCCAACCAGAGCTGGAACAACATTGTTTACTGTTTTCCTTACTTGCTAATTAGCATTTGGTTTTGTAATTTAATTAGTTAATTTGTTAATTAATTAAGTTTAGTAATGTTTAGTTACAGCTAGTTATTCATTCGGTTATGTAATAATTAATTAGCTTGTTAGTTAGTTAATTAGTTGGTCTGTATTATTCATTCGGACCCTCCGTCGAGAGGGCATATTGTTGTAATAAGTGTGCGTGCTTGTGTGCATGTCTTCCAACCCTATGTCTTTCTCCCTTTTACTTACCTGCTTTTGATGATTAGTTTTAGGGCATGTTTTGATTAGCATCCTTATGCTTGCATGTTTGCATCCATTCATCTGCATTGCATACACCGGGCTCGGCGCATCATACTAACTGCATTGTATTTCAATTTCAAGTTGAATACATGTATCAATTGTTGCACTTCATATGCCATCTTAGAATAGCCGAGCCTATTTCTAGTCGCATTTTGCATGTGTTGCATTAGCCATCTTAACATGAACTAGGATCATGCATTGATTACTAACTAGTTCTTTGTTTTGGCTCGGAGTACACTGTGAGTGTTTATGCTTTAGCATACTGCATGTGTGTTATTGTTGCCATAAAAGCATGCTTGCCATGAGGATATTTGCTTATTTGATAAACTGCCTGAATGCCCGTGGGTGAAGGTTGGGTTACTTGAATTGGAATAATTCATTGAAATCCGCGATTTAGCCTACTTACGAGTAGCAAACTTCAAACCGTTTTCAAACAAACGGATATGCAATGTTTTGTTCCAACTTAGGTGATCTAGTCTATACTTGGTTGCTGTGTGCGTCACATAGTAATTCTAGGTTTAATAACCGGAATAAGAACACATGTGTTTTCAAAAACAAGATATCATGTTAGTAGTGGCCGATCTTTGATCGGGCGAGCGGGGGTGCTCATTGCATGACCTTCCCCAATCGTACCCAAGTTCTCGAGCCGAGGCAACTTTGGTGATGACGGACACGTGGCCTTAGGCATGAGTCAGGGTTTCCTAAATTCCCCCAAAATAAAATATTTAGGTGGCGACTCTGTATTTGGCAAAGCAGTCCATGTTTAGCACTTCTTTACAAAAATCAGTTTTTTAAAACGATTTGCCGGATTTGGACTCTTTGGTGATTTATCGGTCTTGCATTGCACTTTGCGAGATTAGATTCAGAACCGTGACATTGAGTACGAACTGTAGCAGTAAGCTCGGAACGAAACGAGATTCGCGCCCCCTCGCGAGCGCGGATGTCTGAGAGTTCTCGGGAGCGCGTCTACACCATGAATCAGATGAATCAGCCCCAGATGAACCAGACGATCGATGAAACAAGGAGCTTCGACCAACAACCAGGTCTGAGAGAAAGAGGGAGATCGCGAACCAGATTTAGCCAAGGAGAAGACTCGCGACTGACGATCGATGAAGCAAAGAACTTCGATCAACAACCATATCTGAGAGAAGGAAAGAGATCGACGACGCTAGGGTTTCTCAACCTTGCTCTGATACCATGTAAGATTTCTGAAAGCTTTTATGTATATTCAACTTGTGTATCAATTTCATCAAGACTAGTTTATATAACCCTAACGACTAACCAAAAAGGAAATATAAGAATGGGACCAAAAAAGGAAATACAGTCATCACAAATTTGCCTAATATATACAATGCCTAATATATACGAATATATTCTCACAGAGTAGCATTAAACTAGTGGCATTGGTCAAATATTGAAAAATCTAGAAATCTCTTAGATATTGATATGTGATTATGTATCAATTTTAAGTAGTAAACATCAATTTTAAGTAATAAACATCAATCCCAATCAAACAATCAAGACAAATCGATACAACGATTTTTACGTGAAAAAACCACAATTGGAGCGCCTCCAATTGTGATAAAAAAAACCCACGAGCCAAAGCCACAAAACAATCCACTAAGAAGACAAAAGGAATTGCACAAGTGCACTCTCAATTACCTAGCGAATCCACGCCCGAATTGAACCGACCCCTATATGCCTCTTCCACCACAGTCTTTACCTCGAAACTATCTTGTCTAACGTTGAATCTACAACACTGATGTCGAATCACGACGATGAGCCACTCCGGAATCCACCAAAGATTCAGGCCTGAATTCCCCAGAATCCACCGAAGAAGAACACTCTCTTTTTTATAGAATAAGCAAACAATCCTTTGATGTATACTTCTTAAACCTTGAGTTGAATACTCAATCAAACATCAAAGAAAACTAGCAAAATAGCCCCAAATATAAACCCTAATATCCAAGAAGAAGATCTAGAAGCCGTACCCTAAAATCGGACTAAAACAAATATTTATAGAAAAACAGATCCGCGACCTCCGCTCGAGCGGACTTCGCTTGAGCACAGGAAAGTTCGCTCGAGCATAAAATCCCAACTTCCAGTACTTTTGCAGATAGGTCAAACTTCTAGAACCAAACATTTTCCGCTCGAGCGCACAAACGGTTGCTCAAGCAGACAAGCAACTTCGACTACATTTTTGCTTCTGCCTTCGGGGGCGCTGCTCCTCGACCCCACCTGGGCACTGCCCCTAACCCGCCAAGGGGCGCTGCTCCTCGACCCCCGCGAGCTAACCAAGCAGCTCAATCCCTGACATAGTCAACGAAGTGGCAACATGATAAGATTAAGATCACAAACTCCTTTGCAAAGCCACAATTCGGGTTGGATTCGAATATAAAACTCATAGCCTTACAGAAATAAAAGATTGAATAAAATTACAACTAAAAGAAGTTTTGTCAAACGGAATTGCCAAGAATAAAAACCTGACAGGGTAGAAAGCCCAAGTCACTTCTGTGACCACTCCCAAGCTGATTGCTTCCAACCGAAAACCGCTAAATTTTATGGAGTTTTTCCAAAGTTGGCACTGCTCCAGTAAGCTTATTTGAAGCATTGAATATGGAAATAGGAATGGATCTATTAAAGTGATTCATGTTAAAACTAAAATATTTAAGGTTTGGAAGAGCATTGCCTATATCAAAAGGAAGACTTCCTTTTAGTTGGTTTCCTCCAACATCAAAACTCTTATGGTAGAAAGATTGAAGATTGAGGCAGGAATGGTCCCTGAAAACCTATTTTCAGCCAGAGCAATAATCTTCAAATTTGTTAATCGGCCAAAAGCATCGGGAAAACTCCCCTGGAAATTATTTATGGCTGCATAAAATTTCACAAGAAATGATAAATTTGCATAAGAAGAAGGGATACCTCCACTTAGTTCGTTACATGAAATATGTATAACTTGGAGCTTTGACAAAGTGCCAAACTCCACAAGAAGTGCCCCCTCTGGCTTGTTGTAAGCAACATCCAAATCTCTAAGGTTGATGCAACTGAATAAATTGGCAGGGACTTCCCCACCAATTGAATTATTTTGGAGGTGCAAAATTTCAAGGCTTTTCAGGCAGCCAAGTTCCGGGGGAATCACGTGAGTGAAGCTATTGTTTTGGAGGCTCAGTACTGTAAGAAAGGATAAGTTACCGATGTAGGGAGAAATGTTTCCGGCCAATTTCTGGGAATGAAGATCCAACATGACGACCCTCTGGTGATGAAGGTCACATGTAATGCCACGCCACTGGCAAAAATGGATGGATTCGTTCCATGAGCTGAAAAGATTGAAGGGATCGTCAGTTATTTGGGACTTGAATGCAAGCAATGCGAGTTGATCTGTCTTATTCCTGGCAGGCAAAGAAGTAGCTGCCTGAGTGCAACCCTGACCAACAAACAAGATAACAAAATGACCAAGATAGTACTGTCAGACCCACTTGAAATTGTGGATCTAAAGTCTTCATTGGGGCCTTGCGGGATCTAAAGGTATAGCACAATTAATCAAGGCCTGTAAAACAATATTCGAGAACTAAAGTTTAGGAAACTTTTTTTTGACAAGATAAGGATAAACAGAATGGATCTTTTGATTCTTTGAATCTTTATGAAGCATAATCAATGAATCAAGATCGAATTACTTCCTAAGGTGAAAAGACCAGACAGTTGTTCCTAAAAACCTTGCTGTCTGACATATTTAGTCACTTCCATTATTAAATACTAAATATTTTTTTATGTTACACCCACCAACAATCGTGGAAAGAAGGTGCCAAATATTCTCCCATCCTTCCCTTCAATGCAATTCTCATTATGTAGATTTTCCCGATTACAATAACTAAGAACAAAACTAAGCTAGATGGGAATTTCAGACATTTGATAACCATGTGAAAAAACTTTATTAAGAAGGTTTAAATCAAGTAATTTCATGTCCAAACACAAGAAAACACTAAGGTTGTGTTTGAATCATGGATTGCAATATGGATTTGTGAAGGGAAAGGAAAAACAAAGAGAAAAGTTTTTTATTGTTTTATTTTTTTTACCCTCATTATTGGGAGTCTGGATCGTCGGTCGCCTTCTCCTGCCGCCCTTCCTGCGGCGCCCCAAAATGAGGGCCAAATTTCAATTATAAAAAAAAAGGAAAAAAAGACAGAACATAAGCAACTTAGGGAGGAAGAAGAAGAAAGAATGGGGAAGAAGGAAGGCAGAGAAAGAGAGGAGGAGGAAGAAGAAAAAGAGGAGAGAAGGAGGATCTAAACTTTTTTTTCCCTTTAACAATGGAGTTCGCAGATTTACCCAAACCCGATACCAATTTCCGACCCAATTCCTTCGAAATCGATCTCAACGAGGCCCTTCGAACTCCATCGATCTCAATGGGGTTCGCAGATTTTGGTGTGTGGTGGTTGCGGGCTACAGGTTTGTCCCATTTTCTCTCTCTCTCTCTGTCTCTCTGTCTCTCTTCTTTTGAATTTGAAAACCCTGTTTTATGTTTCCGTTCATTGTGTTTGGATGTGGAGCAAACCAAGTCAAATGAAAGGGAAACTTTGTAGTAAATGTTTCTTATTTTGGTCTCTAAAAACTAAGACACTAAAAAAAAAAAAATTGATTGGACCCAAGATAGTTTGCTCTCAATATGGGAAATTCAAACCCATATTTGTTCTCTGAAATTTTTTTGCTCTCTTACAAAATTTTCATCTTTGTTTTTGGGGTTATTCAAATTTGTATGATTTGCAGAGGGGACACTCCAGATAGAGATAAATGAAGCCCATGAGAAGAATATTAAGATCTCTGCTTCCATGAGAGCCTTGAGGATTGATTAGAAGACACTGTCTCTTCTTTTTTTCTTTTGGGTTTTGTCACGCCCTGAAAATTTACCCAACAATATGTTACACTAAGCAATACACATTAACGGAAAGCTAACCATTCTCCAATCTTTTCATCATTAATCACCATGGTTTACATAAAGTTCCACATGCAATTTATACATTCATAAGTAAGAAAATGCATGAATCTATAGCATGTGAAGCATATAGTTCCAAAATAAATAAAGATGCCCTTACGGGCTACAACTTCCAAGGCTTAAGCCTGGTTACACAAAAAGTGGTCTCTCGGACCCATACCAAAAATAGCCCTTGGCTTTACAGGAATTCACAACAAAAATAAAGATCACAATACTCTTCTCAAAATATTTCCACGCCCTCAATTTGGCGGGATTACCACATCTTTACCTGCACCAAAACCCATAGGGGTGAGCACAATGCACAGTAAAGAATCCTTAACAAAGTATGTACATTTATGTGAGGTATCCAATATTAATTGCAAATGTAAATGCAATGCAATGCCGTCTTCAAAATAATCACATGCCTTGTTTTTCATGAAAAGTCGCCATATTTTCAATGACATTTTGCAATCCCATCAATTTCAACTTCCACAATTTTTATATAATAGGGGTGGTAAATACGACACTAGTAATCCCTAGGCTGGTGTCTGCAAGTAGACTCTACAAGTACTACCAAACTGTCATTTTTACCGATATTAACCAGAAGGCTCGACACCTATCTGTGCAGCTTTCTGGTCTTTCACCATAGACACTCAGGCCAACTTATCAAGACTGACTACACCCCCTATACGGACTTACCACGTCTTTACCCCATACCACATTTCCATAGTTCTCATTTCAAAGATATATGTATAACTTTTTCACAAAGTGAATATTTCCAACTTCAATTCCAAGATGCAAATTACCAAATGAATGAAAATGCAATACAACCATTTGTTCATGTCTCATAGGTTTTTCCTCAAATTTCAAGTTATTCCAACAACATTATCAAACCATTATATTCCTCATTCTCTCTTCTCGATGTTATTTCATAATATAGTCCAAGATTTGATATCATAGATCTTTATACAACAATGAAATTATGATTCATATATTTTCACCTTCTAAATATCCCAAAGTCATAAGAATGCTTGAAAACTAATTTCCAAGACACTACAATACTCATACATCATGGAACCAAACATTGTACAATTTGTAGTCACACATATGTATATCTAGCCAATGAAAAATCAAGTGAGGTTTCCAACTTATGTACAACTAGAGTCGTCATGACACAACACAACTAAGAAATTCTCACTCACCCTTTTATTAGTCTCAAGAAAATCCCTTGATTTACCCAACATTCCCAAAACCCCCAAATTTCTGGGTTTTTCACAAAAACCCTAACAATGCCCATCTCTTTTATGAAATCTCTTCATCAACTTCAATCTCAACCCATTTTGTTCAAAATTTCAAGAAAAGTCCTTAAATGAACACAATATAAAGTTTGATCTACAAATCATCAATTTCTTGAGCCACCAAAGTCATTTTCGGATTAAGAGAAGGGACTCACCCAAAATCAACAAATAAAAACCTACATAAACATATATATATAACTCAAAGGAGAACCCTACCTCAAGCTCTTGATGAAGAGATGAAACCCTAGAGTTAGAAGATGAGAGACCCTTGGATTTTCCTCCACCCAAATGAAGCCCTGGCTTTGGATCTCCAAGATCTTGAGAGAGATGATGAAGATCTTGGCCCAAGAATTAGCAAAATCAAAGAGTTTTAGATGTTTGAGGTGTTTTTCTAGAGAGAAGGAGGAGAAATATGGGGTTTAGAGTGAGAAGGAGATGAGTATAATGGGTGATATATTCAGACCAAAAAGATACAAAAAACAGAGTTTCGGATTGCCCAATTGGCCGCTCATGCGGCCAAACCCACCGCTCGAGCAACCCACCTTGACTGCTTGTGCGGCCCATTTTCTTCGCTCCTGCGTCGATTTCAGAATCGAATTTTCTGGGTGCCAACCTCCACCGCTCGAGCGGCCTGGCCCACTGCACGTACGGCCCTGGCCCAGCCACGCAAAATTCTTGTTTCGCTCTCGACACTCCGGACTCACCCGCGTGCCCTCCGGAACGAGCGGAATTCAACACTGAAAGAAAAAGAACTAGAACTATAATCTAAGAACCATTCTGGACATTCAAATCCAACGAAGGAAAAAGGGAAACGAAGCGAAGAAAGAAAGAAAGAAAGAGAAAAAGGACTCGGTTGTCACAGGTTTGTTTTCTTCTTCTTCTTCCTCCTCCTCCTCTATTCCTCCTCCTCTCTTTCTCTGCCTTCCTTCTTCTCCATTCTTTCTTCTTCTCCCTCTCTAGGTTGCTTCTGTTCTGTCCTTTTTTTTTTTTTTGATTGAAATTTGGCCCCAAAACGACATTGTTTTGGGGCGCCGCAGGAAGGGCAGCAGGAGAAGTGACCGATGATCTGGACTCCATTATTGGCATCTGAAAGTGTTGTTTTGTAAGTTCACACAACTTAGCCATGTGAAGAGTGGACCCATATTCAACAGTGTCATCTGAGACATACCATGGGATTAGAAGGTGACAATTTTTTAGCACATGGTGAAATAGACTTTATAATAACCCCAAGTGGAATTAAAATACTGGAAGTAACTCATTCAGTATTTCCTGGCTCTCACATGAGCCATATCTACTCTATTAATTCCATTTAAAATGAAGGAGCATCTTAATGCTGTGTATAATTAAGCCTTAATTATTAAGGTGTGAGATGCGTGCTGGTCATAAACAAGAAAATAATACAATGCAGGACTAATAAACAAACAGATTGCTCACGGATGATGGAACCATTGTTGACAGTTAACTTGTCAAGTTCTGAATATGAACATCGAGCTCAAATGATAATAAAGTATTAACTATTGCGTAGGTATATATATTACATGTTTACATTTTTGTCGAATTTGGTTGAAGTCATACGAGTTATTGAGATGCACTTCTAAACCGCTACCCTTAAAAATGATTAATAGATAACACTTAATTTAATTAAGGTGTTAAACTAGGCATCAAACCTATTAAGGATGTGTCCTCATCTAGGAAGCACAGATATGGATGCAAGATACGGATACAACGATAAGACAAAACCTAAGAAAATAGGATACAGGTATAAGTTTGTAATATATATATATATATATATATATATTTGAAATTATTAGTAATGAGTTGCACATAAACTCAACAATGTTGAGAAACAACATAATTTTATAACGCAAAATACTAACTTTTAAGAATTATGTTTTAATTTAAGACAATAACTTGTTTACTTTTAGATTTTCAATAGGTCTTACAAATTGTATTTAAGTTTACTTATTTATTTATTGATATTTAATTCTACTATTGTTATATTCTCTTGTTAATCATTACTTTCTATTTAGTTATAGGGGACATTCATTAAACAATAAGGATACATCAATTTAACAAGTTCTATTACTTTAACTCTCACTAGCTCTTTTTATCAAAGGGGGATTTGGTCAAAACCCTCTTATAATAAAATTTTAATGCATTAAGGACGAGCATAAAAAGTTTTTCTTGAAAAGTCCAACACATACCATTATTATCAAAATATTAAGCTTTAAAATAATACAACTTTTGATGTAGATGTCAATTTTTAATAAAATTAGAATTTTTAAAATTCTCTCATCAAGATTTATCAAATAAAATCAATGTTGGCTATGAAAATATATATATATATATATATATTACTGTTGAAATTGATGTAAACAGTAACACTAACATGTTACTTTGTTTGACAGTAACATGTTACCCTAGTTCATAGTAACATGTTACTCTGGTAATATTGTCCAAATGGGAAAAAAAAAAGAAAAAAAAAAGATATTTTACTTTATTCTTGCTCAATTTTGTGTTTCTCCTTAGGGGGTTTATGATGTAAAATAAATTGGGTTGTCCTTTTCATCAAACAAAGATCCAATGGAGGGATTTTGGCTAAATTTCCCCGTATTCAAATAACTAAACAAAGTATTAGAAGTAACATGTGACTTGGAATATCCGATACTTCAAAATTAATGAAAATTTAATTAATAAGTATCCAATACTTATAATAAGTATCAAATACATATCTGCGAGTATTCAAAGAATATTGATGTCCGATATGGATGCGTATCCCCTTTTAAAGTATCTGCGTTTCATAAGTACTCGTGATGCTTATGTACTTTTATTGCTACCTTTTCTCGTATTACTTAAAAAGAATAATAACAATGAAAAAAAACGGAGCTTGTCATTTATACATAAGATGCCTGATAAGAAAGCGTCTGAAAACTAGGTAGATTCATGCCTAATAAAGTGGCTCATCCACCAGATCAACCATCGATTGATCTGGGCACTTTTCTCTTTACCTCTTCTCGTGTTTCTTAACAAAAATAATAATCATAATCAGAAAAGGGGCAAGTCATTAATGCATAAGAATTATGCAAGCATGTGCCAGCTTGTTGCGCATAAATTGTGTAAAGAATTATAAAACAGTGGTGCACATTCTCTGGCCAAATGGGTCTCCCACTCAACAATATTATACAACTGACAAGTGAATTGAAATTTTTGTGTTCAAAAAAAGGTTCATATGTTTCAAGATACATATTTAGATGCATACAAAAAGGATGTATGCAAATTATCAAATGGGTATTATACACAAATATGGATACATTAAAGCATATTCAATCCTTCATCAATTTTTTATCAAATTTAAATTTGATAAAGAAAAATAAAAAAAAAGAGGCTAAAAACCGTGTTCCAACCATTTTATCAAATCAATATCAAATCAAAAGAGAGACATTTTTTCTCCAAATCAACAAAAACAAATCTTTCGCCAAAATTTCAACAAGTCATATTTCTACTCAAATTTGATAAAAAAAATTAAAAAAAATACAGATCATAGAGAAGTCAAAACATGCTTTTACGATAAATTTGGAATTTAAAAATAAAATTAAATTAAGAACTCGAGTATTTCACATTATATCAAACAAAAATGCTGTTTTGAAGTTCAATTAAATCACGTTTTCGATTGACTAAAAAAAAAAATACCGTAAAAAATTTAGAATTTAATATGAATGGCCAAATTGAAATAGTTACATGAATCACATGATTGAAGATAGTTAATGCCAGATTATAGAATCTATACAGGAACAAGACCCGTGAACTGATGAGAAGACTAAATAGTAATAATAATAATAATAATAATAATAATAATAATAATAATAATAAAGTTAATTACCTAAAAGTCCTATTTACAAATGTTATGGTAGTTTAGATCTTATTTAAGATTTTTGGAACTAATGAGTCCTATATAGCAAAACTGAAAATATTATCAGTTTTTCTCAATTTTTAAAACTAATAACATTATCAATTTTGTATAGTAATGTTCCAGATAATTGGTTCACTAACTAATGAAAAAAAAAAACAGAGCATGAGATTAAATTTTTTTACATTTCTTGTAGACACTCCATTTTTTGACCGCCCTTAAGACTTTGGTGCTTTATTCCAAACACTCGATGATGAAAGTTACACTGTGCATTCTTTTCTCAGTGAAGAAATTTGAATTCAAGCTCTAATCTCAACCTTACACCCCATTTTGGCCAATCTATTTTAGACCTTAAAACTCTCATTTCAAAATATTTTTTTCAAATGGTTCTACGATGTTCTGAGGCTCGCATTTCGTGTAAAACAGTGCACTTTCGGTAAACCGAGTAAGGACAAAGTGGAGATACATGGAAGGAAGGTAAACTCTTTGAAAAATCTATAAAATATCTTATTTATAGGTTTGGCGTTGAAGAAAATAGGACGGGAGGGAAGAAAATTAGTTTGGAGAAGTTAGGCATCAATCCGATTAAGATAGAAATGAGAAACCTTCACTAAAATAGGCATATATCTTTGCATACTTAGAATTTATATGTGAGGCCACCACCATTGGAAAGTAGACTTCCAGGGCTTTAATTTAGACTCAAGAATCACCTAAAACCGAGTCTGAATGAGGGAGATATGCCTGTTTGAAATCATACAAATTTTTAAGGCCCGACCGGACCTAAATGAAAACTTTTCCTGGGTTGCTTTTTAGGCCCGGCTGGGTCTCGATGACGCCAGACAGACAGCTGGTGGGAATTGAACAAATATCTTTGTTTGAAGATATTTTTGATTTTTTTGGCTCAAACTCTATAAATACAGCCTCTTCCTTCAGATTTTAAGGTTAGAAAAACTTTCCAAGGCTTAGACATTGATGAGAGCTCTTGAACCTTCAAGCTTCTTTTGTTCTTCAAATCAACTTTCACCCTCCATACACCATTAAAGCTTGGATTTGAAGCTTTCTTGAAGATAATTCAAGGCATATTTTTAGAACCTAGAGTAGAGAATTGTTCTAGGAGATATTTGTAAAAGCTTAGATATAACTTCCTTAAAAAAGCTTTCTTGACCTTCAAACCTTCTTTTGCTATACATACCCAATACATACACTATTAGAGCTTGGTCTTGAAACTTTTGTTGAAGTTTCAAACCATATTTCATAAAACTTGAGGGTGTTGGAATCAAGTTTGTTTAACTACAACCATCCTCTCTTTCAAGAGGTATAACTTTTGCATCTTCTTCCTTATTTCTCTTTTACTCTTTTCCTCTCTTTTTCTTGCTTTATACACTATTTTTGGACTGTTTTTGTGGGCTGAAACTTGTGATTTAAGAGCTACCAAAAGGTGGAGGGATTAACCACCCTTCCTTGAACCTTATTCCAAGCTTATATCCTTGTGTTTCCCACTTATTTCTCTGATTTTAATAACTGTTTTGGAGCTTTTTTTGGACTATTTTCAGAGCCTAAAATATGGTTTATAAGTCCCAAAAGTGGAGGGGTTAGCCACCCCTCCTTAGCTTTGCTTACTAGTTTTGTATCTCTTTGTTTTTGCCCACCTTTTCGTGCTCTTTTAACATGGTTTTAGCTACTATTTTTTACACTTTAGGGTCTATTTTAGGGCTATTTTAATTTATTTAATTAGTTCATGCTTTGATTAGTTTGCTTGTTGTCTCATAAGTTCACATATATAGCTTGTTGCATATTGTCCTAGCCCTTTTTTTGGTTTAATTTCCATGTTAAGAGCCTCATTTTAATAATCAACTTATCATCCATTTCTTTAATTTGAGAGTTGTTTCAATCGGTTGACGGTTGTTCAAAACATAAGCTAGAGATCTATGCTTAATGGCTAATCTCTACGGAGGTTCATCGCCAACGACATAATCTCTCTTTCATGTTGAGAATCACTTCCCGTTTGACACGCTTCTCATTTAGTGGACGTAATCATCACCTTGGACTTAATGGACTAAAGAATGGAAAAGACTAAGAAAATTGGCTTAAAATGAACCAACTAACATCAAGAAAATGAGTCATATTGCTTGGGTTCGGCCGAACATTATGTGGAGTCCATCATGTCAAGGGTCATCATACGTCAACTCATGATGTTTTGATGAACCATAAAGCGTCTCTGCCTCCTTCTTTGAGTTTGCTCTATGATAGAAGAGAGGGGTAGTTGTTGTTTATTACATTCACTAATTTTTGTCCAAAATCATGCCCGAACTCATCAAGCAATCAATTTGCTCATTGATAGTTCTAGAAATGACTTCATTATTCTCTTGAGGCATACCATGAGAGAGAAGAGTAGAAGGGACAAACAGAGTTTAGAATAACTCTGTCTGCACTGTTTTCACTTCAGAATACAAAAACAAGATTTTGCATAAAATTGAGGCACGACCGACCTTATTTGGGCCCGGCCAGGCTTCATTAGGGGCTGGCCGGCCATCAATGTTTGGTAAGGTAGTGTGTTTTGCAGAAACAGAGGGCAATGGCTAAAGGTGAAACAGAATGGTCTGGGCAGATAGAGCAGTTTCTTGACGCTGAGCATGCGAGCATTGTGCATCCTTGTTTGTTTGATGATTAATTATTAATTATTATTGTTGTAATTAATTATTGATTGTCGTAATTACTATTGTTGTAGCAATGTTTTGTTAGATGGTTAGTTTATCCTTGTTGTAATAGAGTAGCTAGTTAGTTAATTCTTTAATTTATTCATTCGGTTTTGTAATAATTAGTTTAATTTGAACTTTCGGACTTCAATTCTCACCCTTTTGCATGAGGGAAAATGTGTAATAAGTTGTATGTCTTCCAACTCCACGTCTTTCTCCCTTTTACTTATTTTCTTACAATGGTTAGCGTAGAACATCCTTTTTCGAATTAGCATTCTTATGCTTTCCATTCATTGTCTTGCATGCATCCAAGGTTTGGCCCGTCATACTAACCCAATATCAATGTTCAAATTTGTTACTTGAATACGTGCTTTATTGCATGTCTTGAATGGAATCATATGCCATGCTCCTAACTGAGCCTATAAATTACATAATGTATGTGTTGCATTTAGTCATATTTTATTAATTAGGAGCATGCATATTTCTTTTTCTAATTATTTTGCTTTGTTTTGGCTCATAGTACTAGGTGAGTAATTTTGTGTTTTAGCATCTTGCATCGAATGCTTGTGTTGCCATGTCATAGCATACTTCCATGAGGCTAATTGCTTAAATAATATAACTGTTTGAATGCTTGTGGATGAAGGTTAGTTGCTTGAATTGGGATAAATTTGATTAATGTCCATTTTAGCCCACTTTTTCAAGTGGCATACTCACAAAACAAATTCAAACAAAACATGAAATCAAATGTTCCAATTCTTGCAAATTAGTCTATAATTGTGTGTGTATCACATAGTAAAAAAATAGCTAATAATCGGAATAAGAGCATATAATGTAAATAAAAATCACATCATGATTAGTAGAGGCCAATCTTTGATTGGGCGACTGGGGTGCTCAATTCATGACCTTCCCCTCTCGTACCTAAGTTCCCGAGCCGAGTCACTTTGGTGATGACGGACTAATGGCCTCTGGTAAGAGTCTTGGGTTTCCTAAATTTTCTAAAAATATTTAGGTGGTGACTCTGAAATCTAGCAAAGCAATCAATTTTTGGCATTTGTTTCCAACATCGATTTTCCAAAAAGAATTGTTGAATTTGGACTCTTTTTGTGTTTTTACTATTTCACATTGCACTTGTGAAATCAGATTCAGAACCACAAGTGGAGTTCGAACTGTAGGGCTATTCACCTTCCGAAAGGAGCGTGAAAAGTCGAGCTACACTTTTACTTATTGATTTGATTCAACTATCCAATAAAATCAAGAACATTAACAGTTTTTTCTAGTTTTAAAACTGAGAATATTATCAATTTTTTTTTTATTTTTAAATTATTTATTTATTTTCAGTTTTGCACATCAATGTTCCATCATCATGTTCCTTTATAAACACAAAATTTTCAGTTTTGCACAAAAAAAAATAATAATTCAGTTTTTTCAAAAAAAAAAAAAAATTAGTTTTTTTTTTTTTGGCACATAATTTTCTTTTAGTTTTTTCAATTTGAAATTTGATGTTTTAAAGTTTTGAAAATCAAAATAAATGTCAAATCATGATGTTCCTTTATAGATAATCATAAATGATGAACAATCATTGTTTGAAAGACAATTCCGACTATTAAAACTTTAATGGGATTTGAAAGCCCAAAAAACCTTAGTTAGGACTTAATGAAATATAAGTTCGTAAATTAGGACTTGTGTGTGTAAGAGACAACATGCCTTATTGCCAAGTTAAATAATCGATCTTATCACACATTTTAGAATGTGTCCGAACGCAACGCTGATAACAGAGTCCAAAACTTTATTTTATTTTTTGGTAAATCCAAAAATAAGTAATACTTTGGTATGTCCCAAAGTGATCTTAAAGTCATGTTTCAAAATAGTGTTTGATTAGTCTTAAAGAGTTATTTAATTATGTCTTAAAATAATTTTAATTATGAAACATAGTGATGAAAGGAGTGCAAATGGTATGCAAGAATGTACCAGACCCTATGCATTAAGGTCAAATGTTATTAAGCCCAAAATGTTTTGCTTAGTGAAAGGAAAGAAACTTAAAAAGGAAAAAAATAAAAAAATTAAAGAACAAGAAAAGTACAATGGAATTTGTTTGAACAAAGTATTGATGATCTTGTATGCTCATTTTTCAAAAGCTTAAGGTAGTGTTTTGTTTATTAGAATGTAAGCGAATTGGAATTGCATGATTATTCATTATCTTTTTTATGGAATGACCATTCTCTTACAATGATGAATGATAATTGCATGATAATTTCATTTATAATTGCATGATAATCCATTTTTCACAATTTTTTTTATAAACCAAACATAAGAATGGATACTATGATAGAACAAGCATTTTTCTAACTCATTCAAATGAATCAAACATAGCATAATTGTTTGATTGCAAATAGGTATTTAACTGAAACAAACATGTCTATTTTTTATACAGGAAACATTGTGGTTCATTTCAAGTCCCATGCAACACCTAATCAACTCAATCAATTTTCATTCCACACATAAATGAACCATACAAGGCTAATTTGTACTCAAAATCAATTTTATTGGAACACATAAAATAGACTATAAGGCAACCTTATTTAAGATCATTGCAATACATATTTAAACAGGCCTTGCAACAGTCCCTCTATTTCTTCCATGTCTTTTACCAGTTCCAACAAGAGCATCCTTGATCACAAGCAACTCAGCTACCATATCACTCATGTTGGGTCGTTCTCTTGGCAATTCTACAAAACAAGAAATTCCAATTCGAAAAATCGAAGCCAAAGTCTCCAAAATTTTAACATTACTCCAATTGTTATGAGTGCCCGTGGCAGTTTTTCTTGTTTCCCCTCTCCTTGTTTAAGAAGCATTGGATTTGCAATCCTCTCTACTCCGTCAGAAAAAGCAATTTTGACAAAGTTATGAAGGGTCAAATTGTCATTAAACATCTCATCAGTGGGCCTTTTTCCTGTGAACATCTTGAACAAGAGGATGCCATAGCTGTACACATCGCCATATGTTGATACCTCACTTTCCATTCCATACTATACAATTCACACAACAAAATCCAACTTTTCGTAAATGAAATAGGAATAGATGTAATGTTGTTATTAAATGTTTGCTATTTCAAATAATATATGTAAATAGACCAGTGGGGAAAAAAATATAAAAGCATGTTTACCTGGTGCAGCATAACCGACAGATCCTCGTATTCTAATAGAACTTGATTGGTTTGCAGAATTGGAATGGTTGACTTCAAGAAGGAATTTTGCTAACTCGAAGTCACTTACATGTGCAGTCATTTCACTATTTAGAAGAACATTGCTAGGCTTTAAATCACAATGAACTATTGGTTTTTGGCAACGATGGTGAAGATAATCCAAAGTAGAACCAACATCAATGGCAATATTTAACCTTTGAAGAAGATTCAAACTCAAGGGCATATCATCAACCATACGTTCTCCAATATTTGGATGCAACCACCCATCTAAGCTCTTATTGACCATGAACTCATAAACCAATGCTTTGAAATCATTGCCCTGATAATCAATACCTGAACATGCAGTCAGTACATTGACAAGATTTCGATGCCTAATATTCCTCAAGGTCTCACACTCGGCAATGAAGCTCTTGGAAGCTCCTCGATATAAAAGGTTAAGTATCTTCGCTGCAACAACTGTTCCATCATCAAGAATTCCTTTATACACTGACCCAAAACTACCAATACCAACCAAATTAGCTGAAGAGAACCCATCAGTAACTTTAAGGAGACCTTGGTAAGACACATTCATGAGTAAATGTTCCAGTGAAACTGAACAAGGCTCCTTAATCTTCTTCTTGAGCTAAAAAATATAAACCAAACATGTCATCAAAATTGCTCCCAGAAGCCCGCATAATATAGATATAACATATTTTAAACTAAAAATGGACCTTTTTCTGGAGCCTTTGAAGTTACATATGGGTAATTTTAATTCAGGTACACCCCCACAAAGTTTATTGTTTCCTATGATTGAAACAACACTTGCATTCTTAAAGATGCCTTTAATTGGCACCTCACCGTCAAAATCATTAAAAGACAAGTTTAGTTCTTGCAAGAATTCAAAACCTTCTAAATAATCTAAGATTTTCCCTGACAAATTGTTGTGAGAAAGATCTAAAACTTGAATCCCTCTCAAAAATCTCAAAGACGAAAGAATGGTCCCCTGAAACAAGTTGGCTTACAAGTATAGGATTTCCAATTTTACACAATTACCGAGAGTGACTGGAATTTCACCTAATAACTTGTTTTTAGAAAGATCCAAGGAGCCAAGATTAATCAGATTTCCAATATTTAAGGGAAGTGAACTAGTTAGATGGCTTTGAGATAGGTTTAGAATTATTGACAATGATGAAATATAAAACACTTCTTTTGGTATTGTACCACTAAGGTTGTTGGCACTAAGATCCAATAACACTAAATTTTTACATTTCCCCAACCTTGCAGGGATGCTTCCATGAAGTTTGTTTTCTGTTAAACCAAATTTGGATAACAAAGTTAAATTTCCAAATGAGTTGGGAATATTCCCTGAGAATTTGTTTTCAAGTAACGCAAACTCTTGTAGCTTTTGAAGCTGACCAATATTAGGTGGAATGTTACCTGTGAACTGGTTGCCTGCCAAAAAGATGTTTTCCAAGTTGATAAGATTGCAAATCCCTGCCGGTACATCTCCAGACAATTTATTGTAAGTTAGAGATAAGTCTGCAAGCTTAGTAGAGAGATTACTAATGGATTTCGATAACACCCCTCCAAAATTGTTATGATTCAGCTCCAGCAAATCCAAATTTGTGGCATTAGGCAAAGAGGATAGAAAGCTCAAGTCATCTACTTTCCCACTTCCATGACCATTAAAAGCAACGGCGACTAGCTGAAGTTTTTGCAACTTCTCCAGGGAAGGAATTGTGAGAATATATATTGCATATATGGTATATTAGGAATTAGGCAATTTCCTTGCTTGTGTATATTAGGAATTAGGAAATTTCCTTTTCTTTGTATTTTTTTTTCTGTCATAAATTAGGGCTATATATAACTGATGCACTCTTTGTAAACATACTACAATTGAATATATAGTTTTCTTCAGAAAACTTACATGGTATCAGAGTCGTGTTTGAAACCCTAACAGCAATCAAACAACCCTTTGGTTCTGATCTGAGTTTGGTTGGTGGTTCACTTGAGATTGCTCTCTAGGTCATTGGAGTTCGACCCATCTGTTCTCACGACCCATCTTGATTTTGCAAGACTTCAACCCATCTCTAGTTCAGTCTGTTGAAACCCCTAGTTCTCTCTATGGTTCGAAGCTCTCTGGACAAATTTCGTGACCTAGCTGATTCGCAAGTCTTTGACTCGCAACTTCTTCTTGCTTCTCTTTGCCTTGCGATTATCCCTGGTGTATGGTTCTCTGGTTGCTTCATCGCATCTGTTGGTTTCATCAAAGTGAAGTTACCTCTTAGCTTCTCTCTCGAAAGGGCTCTGTCTGAAGCTGGTTCGAAATCCCTATCTGTCGGTTGGTCATTTCTTGATATTTGACCAATTGGATTTTTGTAAAATCCTTTAGTATTTGACCCATTGGATTTTGCATATGAAATCCTCTGATATTGGATTATTGTTATATTATTTTCTGATATTACATTTAGGCCCCACACTTTGTAACGCCCTCAAAACAAATGCGTAAATCCATCATTCATAATATCCATAGACATAGGAGAAATAAACATATTCATCATCAGAGTATTCTTTACAAAAAGTATTACATGTTGACAACAAAAGTAAATGCCCTACGGGCTTACAACTTTCCAAGTCAACACTTGGTTACAACAAAAGTGGGTCAGAAGCCCCTTTACAAAATAAAGCCCTCGGCTTGGAAATAAAACATATAAACATAAGACAAAACAACCAAACAAAGACTTCAGCCCCGAGACCTCCCAAACTAAGACCTTGGAGGCGGCATGTCACCTGTACCTGAAAATGATGTCTCATATAGGGTGAGCCAAAACCCAATAGAGATAATACTCAACATAATATGAGGATTAACTAAAACATTAACATTTGACAAATGGTTAACACTTATAAACCAACGCATATCTTTTCCAAGACCAATCAACACTTACAACCGTATTTCAATCCATTTCCATTTATTTATCCCAATCAATTCATAATGAGACTACAACTCATATTATCAATACTTCGATCGTTAACACTTCAAAATGAGATTGCAACTCATAATATTATTAACACTTCAATCATTAACGTCATTCAAACGTAATCAAGGTTTCGGGACTTTCACCTTGGACACTCCGGCCAACTTAGTTATCAATGGAGTCCATCCTCTATCTCCTCCCAAACCGTGGAGTACATCCCCTATCTCCTCCCAAACCATGGAGTACATCCCATTTCTCCCCCCAAACAAAATACATATTCAATGTATTTAAACACTTTATGATATAAAATGATCAATTAAAGCACATATGCAATGTGTTAATCCAAACGTCATATTCAATGACACAATTCAATTGATTAGTTTTAGTTCACCTAATCATCATGCAATTTCTACAATAATCACGGCTATCCTCCATCGATAGCCCAAAGCAGTTATTTCTAAACAGATAAATAAATTTCTCAACAGATAATTTATTACATTTTCCATAGGTGAGTGATTCATAAATCCAACTACACCATTTAATCACAATCCTTCTCAATGTCATGATTTCACAATCGATTTCATTATTTAAACCAAATGACTCATTTAATAAAAATTAGGGCTTCCCCCCTCCCCCATTTCCCAAATATTGAACCCATGGCCAAAACTCACCTCTTATTACACAAACAACCCCAATTTCAAGGTTTCACAACACAAGGAGCCTAAAATACAGAAACCCCTCTTTTATAGTTTCAAGTTTTAAACCCTAACTTCACCCACACTTGCCAAACCTCACCATTCATACAAAATGACTAAGATTTATGTTAAAACTCATAAGAGTGAGTAGTGTATCCTTATCTCAAGCGGAGAAGCTCAAAGGAGAAGAAGGAAGAAACTCAAAGTGCTCCAAACCTCGAACTTTTCGGATCAAAGGATAGCCCACGCAATGCTCTAGCTTTCTTACAAAGAGACCAGGCTAGAGGCACTCTAGATTAAGTGTATTGTAGAGAGAAGGTGTATTTTAGAGAGAGAGGCAGCCGGCTAGGGTTTTTGGATGATAAAGATGGTGAAAAAGTGAGAAATAACTCGCTGCTGCCAACTGATATATTCGATGCTCGCTCGAGCGAAGGAGTGGTCACTCGAGCGACCAGACACAACAAAACCTCGCTCGAGCGCAAAAAGCCTCGCTCGAGCGCACAATTCAAAGCTTCAGGTTTGCAACCCAGACGTACGCTCTAGCGTAAGAGTGCTCGCTCGAGCGAAGGACCTCAAAACATAAAGCTCGCTTGCTCGAGCGCAAGAAAGCTCGCTCGAGGGAAGAATGCTCGAGCGCAAGAGTTCTTGCTCTAGCAAAGATACAAACCCAAGGCTCGTTCGAGCAACAAAAGCCTAGCTCGAGCAAAGAAGCAAAATTCTAGGCAGCTATTATTTGTTCCTACCCTTAACCAACTTGTTGCAAACTCATCCAACACATCCTAAAACTCAAATGCAAAGAATGAAGGACGGAAAAGAGATACAGATAACAACAATACTTATGGAACCGAGTCCGGAATGTAATAAATAATAGAGGCAAATCGGGATCGCTATACACTCTTTTGGTTCTTACATTGTGATTTTGGATATATTGGTTTATTACATTGTTGCCCCATTAGCTTTTAGTTTATTATGATGATGACGGTTTCAGCTTCTGTAAAGCCTAAGAAGGGGCTCCTTGCTTTAGATGAGTGTGCCTTCCATCATAAGAGGGGCCATTGGATGTATCACTATCCCAAGAAGGGATGTCTGTTTGGCTCGTATTCTCAATAGTCTCAGACTCAATTTTTTCCTTATTCTCCAAGTAATTTTCAGGCTTTCGCCGGTTCTACTGCATCTACTCCCGCTCCTGATCCTGACTTGGCTTCGTTGACTGCTCAGATTAGTCAGCTTCAGCATATATTGTCTACCTCCCAGCCATCACCATTTGTCTCTATTGTTTCCTCTTTTCATTCAAGTTTGTTTGGTTCTTCTTCAAGTATTTCTTTGTCTGTCTAGATTTTTGACTCTGGTGCCTCTCATCATATGACTCCCCATCTCTCCTTACTTCAAAATTATACTCTTCTCCCTTTCCTATTACTGTTAATGCTGCTAATGGGTCTGGTATGTCTGTTATATCTGTCGGTTCTATCCTATCGTCTGCTCTGTCTGATGTATCTATTCCATCTGTCCTTTATGTTCCTCAGTTATCTATCAGTGTATTATCTATCAGTCAGCTTGATGCCTCTGTTTTTGATGTTATCTTTTCTTCTTCTGTCTGTTCTGTACAGGATCGAATCTCTAAGCAGCAAATTGGGACTGGCCATAGAGTTGGAGACCTCTATGTGGTGGAGAGCTTGCATTTGCCTATGACTACCTCTCTGGCTGCCTTTTTTTCTTTTCAATTAGATTCTCTGTCAAGTCCTTTCTATTTGTGGCATTCTAGATTAGAGCATTTGTTTGTTGACCGCTTACAGTCTTTAGCTCAGTCAGGTATATTGGGTAAAGTTTCTCCTAGTGAACTTACTGAAAGTTGGGGGTGTAAACTTGCCAAAAATGACAGCCTTACCTTTTCGTAAAAGTACTTCTATATTTGATATACCGTTTTCTTTAGTTCATACTGATGTTTGGGGCTTTTCTCCTTTTCTTACCATTGGGTAAAGTTTCTCCTAGTGAACTTACTGAAAGTTGGGGGTGTAAACTTGCCAAAATGATAGCCTTACCTTTTCGTAAAAGTACTTCTATATTTGATACACCGTTTTCTTTAGTTTATACTGATGTTTGGGGCGTTTCTCCTTTTCTCAGCAAAGGGGGTTCTGCATACTATGTGTCATTTGTTGATGACTGCACCTGTTACACTTGGGTTTATCTTATGACTCATAAGTCCGATTTCTATCAAATCTACCGTATATTTCAATCTAAGATTACTACTCAGTTTGGGTCTACAATTAAAGTATTACGGTTTGACTTAGGTGGGGAATATTTTAAGAATGAGTTTTGTGAGTATTTGGCCAATTTGGGTACCATTCACCAAACTTCCTGTACAGATACACCTGCCCAAAATGGTCGAGTTGAGCGTAAACACCGCCATCTTCTTGAGATAACTAGGTCTCTTTTTCTCTCTACCTTAGTTCCGACTCCATTCTAGGGGGAGGCAATTCTTACTGCTATTTTTCTTTTCAACCATATGCCTACTCCCATTATTTCTGGTCGGCCTCCTTATGAGGCTTTGTTCTCCTAAATTCCTAATTACTCTCGCCTTCGTGTGCTTGGGTTTGCCTGCTTTGTCCTTCTTCCCCGCAAAGATAGGACCAGACTTAGCACCCGGTCTGTCCTCTGTGTCTTTTTAGGTTATAGTCTTACTCAGAAAGGCTACCATTGTTATGACCTTGTCTCTCGTCGCATTTATGTCTCCTATCATGTTGCCTTTCTCGAACGTCTGTCTTACTTTTAGCTTTCCCCTGTCAATACTCCCGTTTCCAAAGAAGATTTGGTTCGCATTGACCCATTTCCTTCTGAGGTTCCATCTAATGAGTACATCTCCACTGTTCATCCTCAAGCCATTCCTATTTCTCTGTTTGCATCACCCATGGCTCCTTTTCATCCTTCAGTTTCTTCTTCCTCTTCGTTGTTGGTCTATTCTCATCGTCAAGCTCCCCCATCACTAGTTGTCTCTACTCCTATTGCTACTCCTTCTGCTTCTGACGACTCTGATCTTGCTGTACACCAATATCCTACTCGTGAGCGTTGTCCTCCAAACAAGTTGGGTTGGTCTAATACATGTTTTTCTGCTTCCTATCAGACCTTTTTGTCTGTTATTCATTCTTTTTTAGAACCATAGTCTTACACGGAGGCCTGTTAAGATCTTAATTGGGTTCAAGCTATGAAGGATGAGTTGTTTGCCATACAGAAGACTAACACTTGGGAGTTGGTTCCTTTTCCTGCTGGTAAGAATCTGGTTGGTTGCAAATGGGTCTATAAAGTCAAAACTCATTCTGATGGTTCTCTCAAGCACTACAAACCTCACTTGGTTGCCAAGGGTTTCTCATAAGAGTATGGTATTGATTATGAGGAGACACTTACCCCTGTTGCTAAGATGACTACTGTTCGTACCTTGATTTCTGTTGCTGCTGTTCGACATTGGCCTCTCTATCAGATGGACGTTTAGAATGCTTTTCTTAACGGTTATCTCACTGAGGAGGTCTACATGCGTCCTCCCCCTAGTATTCTCCACTCCTCTAGGCAAGTTTGTCGTCTTCGGTGTGCTCTGTATGGTTTAAAGCAGTCTCATCGTGCTTGGTATGATCACTTTCAGACTGTCGTTACCAAGCTTGGGTTTCATTCTTCTGCTTCTGACTCTGCTTTGTTTTTGAGATGTACCTTGGCTAGTTTTGTTGCTCTCCTACACTATTGTAGACACCCCATTTTTGACCATCCTCAAGACTTGGACGTCATCGTTTGAACACTCGGTGATCATCCATGTTCGTGTTTATTTGGAGTTCCCGGAGGTCTTGGCTGCGCGCCTTGCCTCAGGATCTCTGAACTTGACCGTTTAGTGTCTGGTTTTGCACCAAACACTTGCATCTTGCCTTGGAAGGGTAGGGAATGCCTTGTGAGGCATCCCCACACACCACCGGCAGTAGCTAGGGGCCACCGGCTGGCCTTTTGTTTCCATCGGCACTTTTTATTGCCGGTCGGCATTGTTTGTTGCCGGTCGGCACTATTTTCTGCCGGTCGGCACTATATTTTGTCAAATTGACATTTTTGGGCAGCCGACCACTGTTCATCCACTTTATGGAGATATTTTGTGCCAGCTGTGATAGCTGGCACCAACTCTGCCTGCCTCCATACATGTGTATGGAGGGATTGCCCTCTAACCAAGCTTGTTGCATAAGCTTTGCAAGAGGGGCCTCTATAAGAGGAGGCCTCTCCTCTTTGATCTAGGTTAGAATCTTGAAACCAAAAACCAGAGCTTTAAGATATAGATACACTCTATCTCTATATCTCCATCTCCCTCTCTTTTTGTGTGTGTTTCCTTGGCCTAAAGGTGAGTTTTACCTTACTTTTGCACCATTACACACACTATTACACCTAGCTCCGAGATTGAGGGACTTGGGGGGTTGTTTCTTGAGTTTTGGGACTGATTTTGACCAAGAGAAGAGGGCTAGACCATTTGTTCTTCAAGGGTTCTTCAAGGGTAAGCATCTTGCTTTATATTCCCCAAACTTGCAATCATCTTTTACCTATTTTTCTTTTTGATTTAGCTTTTGTGTATAACATAAAAAAAGCTTGTATTTTCATGCTTTAGAACTTTCATTAAGGTTGTTTGGTGTTTTGAGTGCAAACTCACTCTATTAGGCTTTGTTTGGCCACTCTTGTGCCTCTTTGGTTAAGCTTTGGTCATCTTTGTATTTTGATCTCTTCACCACTGAAAATCAGTATATTTTTAGTGTTAAAAAAGTTGGTTTGAAGTCTTGCATAGGGGAGGGACACCCCTCTCCCTTTATTGTCTTGTTTCCTTGAGTTGTGGCCCAAAAGGGTGACATGCATGCTTGCTTGGTTTTTGCTTCATTTCAGAACTTTTTGGGTGTTTTTAGGTCATGTGGGATCTCTGTTTTTGGCCGGATTTATGCCTTCTTGTATGCTTGTAGCACTTGCTTTATATTGCTCAATGTGGCCTAGAAATGTCCCTTGTGTTTAGACCATGATTGTTGCATGTGTTGGCTTGGTTCCATGAAGATGTTAGCACTATTTTTCCATGCTTAAAGTCTGTTGGTTATCCACTTGGTCATGTTTGACATGTTTGATATGGTTGCTATGCATTTTGGCTTGTGAGCCCTCAAGTATATGAGTCACAAGCATGCTTTAGTTGGTCCACTTTAATGAGTTGAAGTTGTTTGCTATGCTATTTCAGTCCCTAAATCATGCTTGTATGTGTGCTTGCATGACCTCTTTTATGCCTTGAGGGTGCACCCTCTTATGCCTACATTTGAGCCTTGGTGCATACTTTCTTTCGGGAGTCATTTTCGCTACCATGTTAGGAAGGTTTGGAGTCCTATTTTGTCTGCAAAAACCCTGTTTTTACTTGTCTAAACCATGCCACGATTTGGTCTTGTTGTTGGAAATGAAGTGACCTTTTTGGTGCGTTAACCTTGGGACTATTGGCTTGCATTTTGACATGAGAGTTTGCCCATCATTTTGAGCACTTTTGGTGCTATTTAGAGGTGAATTAAGGCCTGCACCTTTATCACTTTAAGGCCCTCTTGCATGCTTGTCCCATGTTTGCTACATAATTGTTTCATAAATGTGTAGTCCCATGCTAACTTTATGGCAATTTGGTCCATGTTTGCATCATATTTACACCTTGCATGTTTAGCATCGCATATTTGTCATGGTAGTTACATAACATTTGCTATGCCTTGCATATTGATATCATGTTGCATTTTGGGCCATGTTTGCATAACATGCATTGCATTACTTGGTTTGGGGTGTCAAACCAAGTGTGGGGATCAAGGGACATTCATACTTCAAGTGATGCAATGTGCCTTGATTCTCGGTCACCGAGGCCTTTGACTCCAGCTTGATAAGGCTTTGGATCCCATTTTGTTTGTTGCATGCATCTTTACATCAAGTGGCAAATTTGATCCTTTGAGCTATCATGCACCATTGATGGCTCAAGGATCGAGGGACATGCTTCCTTGAGTTCAAAGCATGATAGGAAGTATGACCATGCTCACATATGCCTGAAAACCCCATGCCATGCACTGTCTGTTCTGTGTTTGCTGTCAAAACTGTCCCTGCAGGAAGTTTCTGCCGACCGGCAGAATTCAGTGCCGGCCGACAATAGATTAAGTGCCGATTGCCAATTCAACAGCCGATGGAAATTCTGGAGTGCCGGTGGGAATTCTGTCCGGCCGGTGGTGCTCTGCAGTGTGTAAGGAACCTGCTCCAGGACTTGGGCAATTTTCGGAGAGATAAGGCAGTACAAACAGAAGTGGCAGGGGTACGGTACGGGTTTTTCGGGCAAGACGGTTTCGAGCATGCATCATCTACGCACCCTGAGGCAGAAGCTGTGGCCACCCTCTTCTTTCTTTTGCATCCTTTCTTTTAATTAATTAGAAATTCTGTAATAATTTTATTTGTTTATTATTTGGGACTGTAATATTTATTTCGATCCTTCGAGTGAGGGAAAATCTGTAATAAGTGTGCGTGAGTGTGTGTATGTCTTCCAACCTCACGTCTTTCTTCCCTTTTATTTACCTGCTTATGATGGTAGATTAGGGCACGTTTAATTTAGCATACCTTATGCTATGCATGTGTGCATTCATGCATTTGTATTGCATGCATTAGGCTCGGTGCATCACGCTAACTGCATTTGAATTTTAAATTCAAGCTTGAATACGTGATAGTTGATCGCATTTCACATGCCATGTTTAGGGTTAGCCGAGCCTATCTAGATTGCATTTTTGCATGCGACGCATTAGCTATTCTTAACATGAACTAGGACATGCATGTTTGCTAACTAGTTTACTGTTTTGGCACGGAGTACGATGTAAGTATTTATGTTTTAGCATCCCGCATGCGTGTGAGTGTTGCCATGACAGTATGCTTGCCATGCGGCTAAATGCTTATGTGTTAAACTGCTTGAATGCCTGTGGGTGAAGGTTGGATTGCTTGAGTTGGGAAAACTCGTTGAAATCCGTATTTTAGCCTACTTGCGAGTAGCAAATTCCAAAGCGCTTTTTAAAACAAACGGATATGCAATGCTTATTTCCAAGTTAGGCAATCTAGTCTATACTTGTTTGCTGCGCGCACAACATAGTAATTCTAGGCTAATAATTGGTTCAAGAACGCATAAGGTTTTCAAAATCGGATATCATGGTTAGTAGAGGCCGGTCTTCGGACCGGGCGAAAGGGGGTGCTCATAGCTGACCTTCCCCGATCGTACCCAAGCTCCCGAGCCGAGACAACTCCGGTGATGACGGACATGTGGCCTTCGGCACCGAGTCAGTGTTTCCTAGATTTCCCCATAAAAAATATTTAGGCGGCGACTCTGTATCTGGCAAAGCAGTCCATGTTTGGCACTACTTTTTCACAAATCTGTTTCTCAAAACGATTTTCCAGATTTGGACTCTTTGGTTCAGATTTAGAACCGTGACACAAATCGAGAGTCCGAACTGTAGTAACCCCAGATGAACGGAACGGGACTCACCCTCTCGGGAGCGTTCGGGCGCGCCTACAGTTTCTGGCGACTCTGCTGGGGAATTTAGAGAGCTTGACTCGAACTCATGATATCCTATTTTGATTCCATTTATGTGTCTCTTTGCATTGCATGTGCATTGGTGCGCCTAGGAACACAGTGTTTGCCAACTGCCATTCCTGAACGGTTTGCCGGAGGCTTGTCTTGTCAAGGCATGACCATAAGGCTGACCGGTTATGGGCTCTGACAGTATGGGAACACAAACCCTGGTTTTACCGGGGCACCCATTTTGACCATTCGACCTAGTGCATATTCGGAAACCATAGTGACCATTCCAAGCTAGGACAGGTTGCTTACCCGATTATAGGTTGTTTGAAACTGCTGTGTGCATAGTGAAACCTTAGTTCCTGACAAAATAGGGCAGGGAAACCTTACCCCAACATAGGGGTGTTTTGGCTCTCTCTTACTTACTATGTGCTTTTAGAGTGTATCTCTACAGGACCGCATATACCAGTTTGCAAGTCTGGGTATCAGGCCTGTGGGCATCAGCATCAGTATTTGGGGAATCAGTTTTACCCGAGGGTATTAGGTTACAGGCAGATATTTGGGAAACAGTAATCAGTATTGAGTACAGTCATCCTAGTATGCTCAAATCCGTTCCAGTGAAATTGAGCTGAGATGCTGTTTTCTCTTTTGCTAGGTAGTCTTGGAACTGTAGCTTCAGAAGGCTCCACTATCCCCCAGGTACATTGGACTAGTGCTGATAGACTTTGTCGGGTCAGAAATTCAGTTCAAAGGCAATCAATGTTCCTTTGCCAAAGGCAGAGTAAAAAGGCCAGTCAGACACAGATCATCAGTTCAACAGTCTTCAGATCAGCAGTCATTATCCATCTTGCCTGTGTGCAGTTGGGTTGGGATATCTGCTTTTACCACAGAGACAGATATACTGGTTGCTCAGTTAGATCAGGACAATATGTCGAGTCTGGAAGAGATGGTGCGCCAACTCCAGGATAGTATGAAAGCCATGCAGCAAGACGCTGTCCGTCAAGCAGAATTCGCCAAGCAACAGGCCGAGGTCATGGCTCAACAGGCAGAGTTAATTGCCCGGTTACAACAACAAACCGGAGCATCTGCTCCACACCAGGTCCCTCCCCCACCAAGAGTCCCAATACCCGGGGAGACGGCGAACGTTCAGAATGTTCAGAAGGATACAGACATCCCAACGGGGCCAGCTCCGCTTCCAATTCTACCTCAACTATCCAGGACACCCACTCCTATCAATCAACCGGATTCTCCTTTCGAGTCCGAGGTGGATCCCATGGCATTAAAAATGAGCAAGCTTGAAAAGCTGTTTAAGAAATCTCAAGGTGTGAAGTCCATTCCAGACATTGGAGACGGATACATCGACGCAGCCGTGACGCTGCCAGATCGGTTTAAGATGCCACAAATTGATCGTTTTGATGGGTCTGGAGACCCCATGGTGCACCTAAGATTATTTTCAGACATCCTAAGGCCAATGGGCCTCACTAGACTGCAGAAGCTGTCTTTATTTGGTCGGACCCTGTCGGGTGTAGCGGCCACATGGTATGCCAAATTGGAGGATGACGTCAAGAGAAGTTGGGATGAGATGGCTGAGGCTTTCATCCTGCAGTACTCATACAATACACAAATCGAGATCATGACCCGGGATCTTGAGACAACGAGGCAAGAACCCAAGGAGAGCTTCTCGGAATTCGTAGCCAGATGGCGAGCTAAGGCTTCAATGATGACCACTAGGCCCACTGACAAGGATCAGATTCGGATGATTGTGCGCAATCTCCAACCCAAGCTCATGCAGAAAATGATTGTTCTCCCCTTCCCCACCTTTTCAGATTTACATGAGATGGGGGTACAAATTGAGGATGCTATGAAGCAGGGCCTTATTGACCAAGAGAAGGAGCAGCCCAGGAGGGCGTTTTCCCGTAGTTCAAATGCGACCACCAGTGGTGATACGGCCACAAGATCTTCTGAAGTGGGCATGGTCGCCACCACTGCATCAAAAACAGCTACCCCATTCACCGGTGCATCCGGAAGTAGCTCACAAAAAACCAAATATCCACCTCGAGCCAAGAGGGTTTTCACCCCACTCCATATGCCTTTGTCAAAGGCTCTAGAAGTTTTAATCCGGAAAGGACATCTGAAACCGTTGGAACAACGGCCCCTACCCGATCCTATCCCTGCAAAGCATGACCAGACTACGTACTGTGTGTACCACCAACAAACCGATCATGAGACCGATAGCTGTTTTCGTCTGCGCCATGATGTACAAGATTTGTTTGACAACAAGGTCATTGCCGCACCAGCTCAGTAAAGTCTATCACCACTGGATCAGTGAACTCGGGGGATAGTACGAATAGGTGATCAGGGGATGAACCACCTGTGGACGGCACTCAGTTTACTCCAGATGTGGCGTGTGGCACGCACTGTTTTGAGCATTTGCGAATGCTGGTTTTTTGTAGCTTCTGACTTGGGTGTTGAGTCAGTTTTATGGTTTTGTTTTGAGCCTGTCTCTTTGTTTTGAGTCAGTCTTTTTGATTAAGGGTCTGTCTTCTTGTATCGAGTCAGTCCTATTGTACAGAAGTCGGGTGATTTCGGGGGTGTTACTTCGGATATCACTATTTTGCTTTGTGTTTGTCCTTCTGAGTCTGTTTCTACCGGGGAGCCAGTTGTGCCAACAGATTTGAATGAACAGCAGTGATTTTCACACTCTTGTATTTGCTTCTGCCTTATGCCAGTTGTGCCAGAAAGTTTGAATGAAGCAGCAGTACTTTTCACCTGCTCTTCTGTGCCTTGAAATTGTTGCATTGACCTAAGTTTTTCAAAACTTTTTCGAACACTGCGGTGAAAACGAAGAGGAAGGAATTCCTCAGATTTTGCAAAATTTGATCAAATTGAGAGAAAGAGAGGCATGCTAAGCTCTTAATGATCGAGATCATGCTTGTCAATGTGAGTACTGAGAAGGATCCTGGCTTGATCTAGATTGGTCCCACACTGTCTTCAGCGCGAGCGATTTGTCGCTTTCTTAAAAGATTTCAAAAAATGTTTTGCACGATCCTACGAAGACCTGTGTGGAATCGCTCTTGAGATTGTGCAGCTTAGGATCGCTCTCAGCCTCGAGACTCGACCCCTCATTTTCAAACCTTGGACTAGAACTCAGAAAGTTCAAAGGTCAACTACAATGTGAGGCCTGTGTGGCCAGATTCGAAGCAGCCCTCGGACAAGAGGCAAGAAAGTCAGATCAAGAAGATTAGACCACATCAAAAGAAGCTTGCAAAGCTAGAACAGAAGTACCCTTCAAACTAGGGGCAAAGACGTCACACGTGCTCGAAGAGCCGAAGATGAGTCCTCTTGCAAATCAACAGCCACTCTCCTGGATACGGATGGCTTCAAAATCCTACAACCATTTGGCATGGACCAAACTACGCTTTTACCCTTTGAGAGGCTCGCTGGGCCGAAAACCCGGAAGGGCGACCCAGGCAAAAGTTAGAGCAAGAGAAAAATACAAAAAAGAAAAAAATGCAAAGAAAAGAACAAAAAAGAAAATCAAAAAAAAGAAATGAAATGAAAAGAAATGAAATGAAAAGAATTGAAAAGAAAAGAAAAACAAAGCTCGCAAGGTCGAAAACCCGCATCGGGCGCCTTGGCAAAAGTTAGAGCCTAAAAAGGAGAGGTTAAATACCTGAGTGTACCTTAACCCCGAACTACGTAAGGCTTGATTCCCATCTTTGGGATACGTAGGCAACTTCATTCCGAAGTCCAGCCGTAAAACACTTCAAATTCAACTGTGTCCATGTGATGGTTCTAGTCATCTTTGTCTTTTCTGTATCCGGGAGTTCGGTTGCAATCATCGCTCTGAGGACTGATTACAATACACTACGGCGCCATTCAAACAAGGGGCAACTTTCCGTTGCCATTCAATGCACTGCGGTGCCGTGCAAACAAGGGGCAACTTTCCGTTGCCATGTAGCTCTCTTCGAGCAAGGGGGCAATTTTCCTCCAAATCCGAGGTTGTGCGTCTCAAGAGTGGGTTCCGTGCTTGTTGAGCATTGGCCGTTTGCAAAAATAGTTTTTGAGAATTTTTACTGAAGCTGACTACTTTTCTTGAAAATTGTTCCATCTTTTCCAAAAATTGGACCATTTCTTGGACCCAAAAAAGGAAAATTTTCAGTGCTCATAGCCTGACTTGCATGATTTCAAATCAAAAATCGAACAAGTGTGTTAATCTAACTCTCATATTGGTCAAAATTGTTTTCGTAGAAAACTAAAAAAAAATGGTCAAAATGATGAACTAGGGGCACAGTTGAGTCAAGTGTTCTGTCTTTCTCCCATCATCAACTACTCGCTAAGAAGGGCACCCGACCTGCCAAGAAGGGCACAACTGAAGTCAACAGCAAAAGGGCTAAAAGCTCTCTCATCCTCCAAGCAACGAGGAATCAAGTCAAGTACGAAGCACGAGTTGGGATAGGGCGAGATATTCCACTCCCTCATCTAGACAGATCTAACCACGTCCAAACTCCCCAGCAGGGCATCATCAACTGATGTTAGCTGCAGATTTGCTACACACCCAGTTGTAGCACAACCCCTCTATGGGAGAAACTTACTGTTGTGAACAAGAGTCTGGTAAAATACCAGGGGCAAGAGCCCACAAGTTCCAGCTTATCCATCAACCACCCAGGGGAGGGATGAAAAACGAGAGAT
This sequence comes from Camellia sinensis, assembly GCF_055761805.1. Classification (NCBI taxonomy): domain Eukaryota; kingdom Viridiplantae; phylum Streptophyta; class Magnoliopsida; order Ericales; family Theaceae; genus Camellia; species Camellia sinensis. The sequence continues at coordinate 40,883,283 of NC_138961.1, forward strand.
TAAAGAATAGAGAGATGTGCGCTGAGAGAAAAAGCGAGAAAAGGGTTTTGAGAGAAAAAACGAGCTTGAGAGCCGAGTGATGTGAGAATCACAAATAAGAAAGGGTGGGAATAATACCCGGTGAAACAGGCTCCCTGTGCACGTCTGTGTGTCGTGTCTTTTGTTTTGTTTGTCTCGATTCTTGCTTTGAGTCGTTCCGAGCGTGTCTCGACGTGTTTAGGTTGTTTACCTTTTGTTTTCCGTTGTTGAGTTTTTCTCGTTGTGTTCAGTCGTAGGCTCAATACCTGGTCGAAAACTCATCTCTCAATTTCAAAAATAAATCGTTTTGTGCTCAGAGTGCTGTGCCATCCTTCATGTTTGTGCAAAACAAGATTCTTTTTTCCATAAAACTGCAAGGTCCACCCCCGATAAGTGTGAACGGTGAAACCAGGACCTATTTGAAGCTATGATGGTTCCAGACTGCAAAGCAAAAACAAAAGAGCAAATATCGAAGTATCTGAGTTTGTGTCAACTTCAAAAAATTCCGTGATTGTACTCCGGACGTACCTCTTCAGGGCCTTGTCAATGCTCCGAAATATGAGTGTACCTCTACCTCAGGCGCAAGATCAATCCTGCTTCAAGGTTATGCACTCTTCCACTTACATTGTTATGCATCCACTTCACTTGCATTGTAATGCATTATACCTATCAAGTTTCTTCCTCAGTCATGCACGTTATTGTATGCACGGTTCATTCAAAGAAGTTCCGTTTTAAGGTCATTCACTTTCGTGTATCAATCACACACACTCACTTTAGTGTATCAATCACACTTCATTCGCTTAGTGTATCAATCACATTTCTTTCATTTTGTGCATCTATCACGCACATTCTCATTTTGTGTATCTGTCACACACATTGTCATTTTGTGTATCTATCACACACATATTCGCTTTTGTGTATCTATTGCACTCTCACTCAGTGTATCAATCACACTTCTTTCATTTTGTGCATCTATCACACACATTCTCATTTTCTGTATCACACTTTCAGTGGATCAATCACACTTCATTGATTTAGTGTATCAATCACACTCTGTTCACTAAGTGCATCTATCACACTTTGTGTTCACTTTTAGTGTATCAATCACACTCTGTTCACATAGTGCATCTATCACACTTTGTGTTCGCTTTTAGTGTATCAATCACACTCTGTTCACATAGTGCATCTATCACACTTTGTGTTCATTTTCAGTATATCAATCATACTTTGTTCACACTGTGCATCTATCACACTTTGTGTTCACTTTCAGTATATCTATCACACTCTGTTCACATAGTGCATCTATCACACTTTGTTCACCTAGTGCATCTATCACACTTTGTGTTCATTTTTAGTATATCTATCATACCTTGTTCACCTAGTGCATCTATCACACTTCGTGTTCACATTCAGTATATCTATCATACCTTGTTCACCTAGTGCATCTATCACACTTCGTGTTCACATTTAGTATATCAATCATACTTTGTTCACCTAGTGCATCTATCACACTTCGTGTTCACCTTTAGTATATCAATCATACTTTGTGTTCACTTAGTGCATCTATCACACTTTGTGTTCACCCTTTGTGTATCTATCACACTATGCTCACCACACTCGCTTAGTGTATCTATCACACGCTCACACTTTGCTTCATATAGTGTATCTATCACATGCTCGCTTTGTGTATCAATCACACCCGTTCGCTTTGCGTATCAACCACACACTCTCGCATTGTGTATCTATCACACTATGCTCACTTTGTGTATCTATCGCATGTTCACTTTGAGTATCCATCACACTCTTTTCACTATGTGTATCTATCACACATGTTTGTCCACTTAGTGTATCTATCACACTTCATTCACTTTTGTGTATCTAACGCACATGTTCGTGAGAATTGCATAATTCTCTTACATCCTTTCTGCATTGTAATGTAGCTTGGTTTCAACTTGCTTAAAATTGTCGCATGTATGCTTCATTACAGCTTTCTTTGCATGATCATAAGTTATGCTCGGCTTCGTGCATTGTCTTGCATTCCGCCCCTGCCTTCGGGCGCATATCTTGTTTATCTTGCATGTTTGTCTGAGTCTTCGGCCTTGTCAAAAATGGGTCGTCTCTGGGCTTTGACATTCACTCCCGTCATTATTATGACTTTCGAGTTCTGTCAAAGAAGGGCAACTATAGACACCCCATTTTTGACCATCCTCAAGACTTGGACGTCACCGTTTGAACACTCGGTGATCATCCATGTTCGTGTTTATTTGGAGTTCCCGGAGGTCTCGGCTGCGCGCCTTGCCTCAGGATCTCCGAACTTGACCGTTTAGTGTCTGTTTTTGCACCAAACACTTGCATCTTGCCTTGGAAGGGTAGGGAATGCCTTGTGAGGCATCCCCACACACCACCGGCAGTAGCTAGGGGCCACCGGCTGGCCTTTTGTTTCCATCGGCACTTTTTATTGCCGGTCGGCATTGTTTGTTACCGGTCGGCACTATTTTCTGCCGGTCGTCACTATATTTTGTCAAATTGACATTTTTGGGCAGCCGACCACTGTTCATCCACTTTATGGAGATATTTTGTGCCAGCTGTGATAGCTGGCACCAACTCTGCCTGCCTCCATACATGTGTATGGAGGGATTGCCCTCTAACCAAGCTTGTTGCATAAGCTTTGCAAGAGGGGCCTCTATAAGAGGAGGCCTCTCCTCTTTGATCTAGGTTAGAATCTTGAAACCAAAAACCAGAGCTTTAAGATATAGATACACTCTATCTCTATATCTCCCTCTCCCTCTCTTTTTGTGTGTGTTTCCTTGGCCTAAAGGTGAGTTTTACCTTACTTTTGCACCATTACACACACTATTACACCTAGCTCCGAGATTGAGGGACTTGGGGGGTTGTTTCTTGAGTTTTGGGACTGATTTTGACCAAGAGAAGAGGGCTAGACCATTTGTTCTTCAAGGGTTCTTCAAGGGTAAGCATCTTGCTTTATATTCCCCAAACTTGCAATCATCTTTTACCTATTTTTCTTTTTGATTTAGCTTTTGTGTATAACATAAAAAAAGCTTGTATTTTCATGCTTTAGAACTTTCATTAAGGTTGTTTGGTGTTTTGAGTGCAAACTCACTCTATTAGGCTTTGTTTGGCCACTCTTGTGCCTCTTTGGTTAAGCTTTGGTCATCTTTGTATTTTGATCTCTTCACCACTGAAAATCAGTATATTTTTAGTGTTAAAAAAGTTGGTTTGAAGTCTTGCATAGGGGAGGGACACCCCTCTCCCTTTATTGTCTTGTTTCCTTGAGTTGTGGCCCAAAAGGGTGACATGCATGCTTGCTTGGTTTTTGCTTCATTTCAGAACTTTTTGGGTGTTTTTAGGTCATGTGGGATCTCTGTTTTTGGCCGGATTTATGCCTTCTTGTATGCTTGTAGCACTTGCTTTATATTGCTCCATGTGGCCTAGAAATGTCCCTTGTGTTTAGACCATGATTGTTGCATGTGTTGGCTTGGTTCCATGAAGATGTTAGCACTATTTTTCCATGCTTAAAGTCTGTTGGTTATCCACTTGGTCATGTTTGACATGTTTGATATGGTTGCTATGCATTTTGGCTTGTGAGCCCTCAAGTATATGAGTCACAAGCATGCTTTAGTTGGTCCACTTTAATGAGTTGAAGTTGTTTGCTATGCTATTTCAGTCCCTAAATCATGCTTGTATGTGTGCTTGCATGACCTCTTTTATGCCTTGAGGGTGCACCCTCTTATGCCTACATTTGAGCCTTGGTGCATACTTTCTTTCGGGAGTCATTTTAGCTACCATGTTAGGAAGGTTTGGAGTCCTATTTTGTCTGCAAAAACCCTGTTTTTACTTGTCTAAACCATGCCACGATTTGGTCTTGTTGTTGGAAATGAAGTGACCTTTTTGGTGCGTTAACCTTGGGACTATTGGCTTGCATTTTGACATGAGAGTTTGCCCATCATTTTGAGCACTTTTGGTGCTGTTTAGAGGTGAATTAAGGCCTGCACCTTTATCACTTTAAGGCCCTCTTGCATGCTTGTCCCATGTTTGCTACATAATTGTTTCATAAATGTGTAGTCCCATGCTAACTTTATGGCAATTTGGTCCATGTTTGCATCATATTTACACCTTGCATGTTTAGCATCGCATATTTGTCATGGTAGTTACATAACATTTGCTATGCCTTGCATATTGATATCATGTTGCATTTTGGGCCATGTTTGCATAACATGCATTGCATTACTTGGTTTGGGGTGTCAAACCAAGTGTGGAGATCAAGGGACATTCATACTTCAAGTGATGCAATGTGCCTTGATTCTCGGTCACCGAGGCCTTTGACTCCAGCTTGATAAGGCTTTGGATCCCATTTTGTTTGTTGCATGCATCTTTACATCAAGTGGCAAATTTGATCCTTTGAGCTATCATGCACCATTGATGGCTCAAGGATCGAGGGACATGCTTCCTTGAGTTCAAAGCATGATAGGAAGTATGACCATGCTCACATATGCCTGAAAACCCCATGCCATGCACTGTCTGTTCTGTGTTTGCTGTCAAAACTGTCCCTGCAGGAAGTTTCTGCCGACCGGCAGAATTCAGTGCCGGCCGGCAATATATTAAGTGCCGATTGCCAATTCAACAGCCGATGGAAATTCTGGAGTGCCGATGGGAATTCTGTCCGGCCGGTGGTGCTCTGCAGTGTGTAAGGAACCTGCTCCAGGACTTGGGCAATTTTCGGAGAGATAAGGCAGTACAAACAGAAGTGGCAGGGGTACGGTACGGGTTTTTCGGGCGAGACGGTTTCGAGCATGCATCATCTACGCACCCCGAGGCAGAAGCTGTGGCCACCCTCTTCTTTCTTTTGCATCCTTTCTTTTAATTAATTAGAAATTCTGTAATAATTTTATTTGTTTATTATTTGGGACTGTAATATTTATTTCGATCCTTCGAGTGAGGGAAAATCTGTAATAAGTGTGCGTGAGTGTGTGTATGTCTTCCAACCTCACGTCTTTCTTCCCTTTTATTTACCTGCTTATGATGGTAGATTAGGGCACGTTTAATTTAGCATACCTTATGCTATGCATGTGTGCATTCATGCATTTGTATTGCATGCATTAGGCTCGGTGCATCACGCTAACTGCATTTGAATTTTAAATTCAAGCTTGAATACGTGATAGTTGATCGCATTTCACATGCCATGTTTAGGGTTAGCCGAGCCTATCTAGATTGCATTTTTGCATGCGACGCATTAGCCATTCTTAACATGAACTAGGACATGCATGTTTGCTAACTAGTTTACTGTTTTGGCACGGAGTACGATGTAAGTATTTATGTTTTAGCATCCCGCATGCGTGTGAGTGTTGCCATGACAGTATGCTTGCCATGCGGCTAAATGCTTATGTGTTAAACTGCTTGAATGCCTGTGGGTGAAGGTTGGATTGCTTGAGTTGGGAAAACTCGTTGAAATCCGTATTTTAGCCTACTTGCGAGTAGCAAATTCCAAAGCGCTTTTTAAAACAAACGGATATGCAATGCTTATTTCCAAATTAGGCAATCTAGTATATACTTGTTTGCTGCACGCACAACATAGTAATTCTAGGCTAATAATTGGTTTAAGAACGCATAAGGTTTTCAAAATCGGATATCATGGTTAGTAGAGGCCGGTCTTCGGACCGGGCGAAAGGGGGTGCTCATAGCTGACCTTCCGAGCCGAGACAACTCCGGTGATGACGGACATGTGGCCTTCGGCACCGAGTCAGGGTTTCCTAGATTTCCCCATAAAAAATATTTAGGTGGCGACTCTGTATCTGGCAAAGCAGTCCATGTTTGGCACTACTTTTTCACAAATCTGTTTCTCAAAACGATTTGCCAGATTTGGACTCTTTGGTTCAGATTTAGAACCGTGACACAAATCGAGAGTCCGAACTGTAGTAACCCCAGATGAACGGAACGGGACTCACCCTCCCGGGAGCATTTGGGCGCGCCTACAACTATGTGGATGATATGATCATCACTAGCTCTGACTCTCCTGCTATCTCTGAGATCAAACAACATCTCTTTCGCACCTTCGAAATAAAGGATCTGGGTCCATTGTAGTGTTTTCTTGGTATTGAGGTTGCCTTTTCTCCAAAGGGCTATTTTCTGTCTTAGGCCAAGTATGCTAATGGGGTTATTCACCGTGCCAGTCTTATTGATACTAAGGTTTCTGATATACCTATTGAGCTTAATGTGAAGCTCAACTCTACTGATGGTGTCCCTCTAGATGATCTCACGGTCTATCGCGAGCTGGAGGGTTGTTTAGTTTATTTGACTGTCACTCGTCCTGATCTTGCTTATGTTGTTCATGTGGTTAGACAGTTTGCTTCTGCTCCTCGCTTTACCCATTGAGTTGCTTTGGTTCGCATTCTTCACTATCTCCGGGGTGCCATCTTTCAGAGCTTGCTGTTGTCATCTACTTCCTCTTTAGACTTGGTGGCCTATGATGATTCTAATTGGGCCAGTGATGTTACTGATCGCAAGTCCACCTCTGGTTTCTGTATGTTTATTGGCAATTCCTTGATCTCTTGGAAAAGCTAGAAACAAACTGTTGTTGCTCACTCTACTATCGAAGCTGAGTACGGTGCTATGGCTCATGCTACTGCTAAGCTTGTTTGGCGTCGTTGTCTTCTCTCTGATTTGGGTGTACCTTAGTCTTCTCCGACCTCCCTCTATTGTGACAACCGCAATACTATTCAGATTGCTTATAATATTGTCTTCCATGAACGGACGAAACACATTGAGATTGATTGTAACTTTGTCCGACAACATATGCAGTCTAGCTCTATCTCGCTTCCTTTTGTCTCCTTGGCTTTGCAACTTGTGGACTTCTTCACCAAGACTCACATTACTGCTCGGTTTCAGTTTTTGCTAAAACACCTTGAGTTTGAGCGGAGGTGTGAGAATATATATTGTATGTATGGTATATTAGAAATTAGGCAATTTCCTTGCTTGTGTATATTAGGAATTAGGCAATTTCCTTTTCCTTGTATTTCTTTTTTCTGTCATAGATTAGGGCTATATAACTGATGCACTCTTTGTAAACATACTACAATTGAATATACAGCTTCATTCAGAAAACTTATAGAAATTTTTCCAACAAGTTCATTTTCACCCACTAAGAAGAATGCCATATTCGTGGCATTTGAAATGGATACAGGAATAGAACTAGTAAATTGGTTTCTACGCATGCTGAGGTATTCAAGATTTGGGAGAGAGATGCCAAAGTGTAAGGGAAGACTCCCTTCAATTTGGTTAGTTCCCACGTCGATGGCCACAATTGATGAATGATTGAAAAGTGAAAGAGGAATTGTACCTGATGTGCTATTTTCATTTACTACAATATAAATTAGGCTTGTCAACTGACATAGAGCATCAAGGATGCTCCCTGCCTATTTTTTCTGGCCACAAGTTGTTGAAGAGATGAAAAATTTCCAAGAAAAGGAGGGTAGTCCTATGAGATTGTTGGAACTGATGTCAATGATTTCGATCGCCAAGCTCTAAAGGAATTCTTCCCACTAGCATGTTTGTTATAGATGTTGAAAATAATGAGTTCAGAACAACGAGATAAGGTGGCAGGAATGTTGCCGATGATGGAATTGTTATGTAGGCGTAATACTTGCAATCTTCTCAAATGGCCGAGTTCAGGAGGAATTGCACCGCTGAAGCTATTTGTTTGTAGTTGTAGTGCTCTAAGAAAGCTTAGATTTCCAATGTGAGGTGATACGGTTCCTGCCAATTTTTGGGGCCCTACGTCCAATTTCGTGACCCTCTGGTGACGACGACCACATGTTACGCCATGCCAATGGTAGAAGTGAGTTGTTGCATTCCAGAAGCTCAAAACTTGGAGAGGATATTCGATTACTCTGGTCGAACGTTGCAAACGAGCCGAGCCGAGCTCAAGGTGTTTGCAGCCCTAACGTTAAAGCCGAGCCGAGCTCGGCTCGAGCTCGAACGACAAAAAAAATTAACGAACCGAGTTCGAATGAGGTCTTATTGAGCCGAGCTCGAGCTTGTTCATGAACGACTCTGTTCATTTGCAGCCCTAATGTTAACTGATAAGGGCTAGATTCTCCTAAACATAATAGCATAACATATAGTAGGTTGGGTAGACTATTCCAAAACCACCAAATAACGTAAGCAGCTGTGATAGGACCCAGGATACCTTCACCCCACACACAATTGAGAGAGAGAGAGAGAGAGAGGAGAGGAGAGAGAGGGGAGGAAAAAAATAAAATAAATAATGGTGATAAATCAATTGAAGATTATAAAAGTCACAAATTTTGAGGATCCAAGTACCTGGATTGGGTTAAACCAGGCCGACAACCGGCTACCCCGGGGCCTGGGCCTACGGAGGTCGTGATGCCCCCACAAAACCTCCTTTTTCCAGTTCCAAAAAAAAAAAAAAAATACCATTCTAACGCAAGTCTTATTTAAAGTTGTTGAAATGGGTCCCATCACGTGAACTGATAGGGGCTAGATTCTCCTACACATAATAGCACATAGCCTTCGTTGTGATGGGAATAAGTTTTTCAGTTTTTTTGATTTTTTAGTTATTTTAGTTTAGGATTAAAAAATTTCGTTTAGAATGAGTTTTTTAATTTTTTTAACTTTTGTATAAGAGAAAAAATAAAATGATTGTAGTTTGAATGTGACATTTTATCTTAATAGGCTAAAAACTTTTTTTTTTTTTTTTTTTTTTGTATCTAAAATAATTCCAACCAACCCAAACTTTCATGCCAAACGAACCCTAGGGATAGAACTATGAGCTCTAATAATGTGGCAAGTTAAAAAAATAAAAATAAAATACAGACACACACATCACATCACATCACAGATGAGACCCACCTGTTTAAAGCTCCTTTAGAGCTCTTATTTTAGAGCTACCAAACATTTTTTAAAACAATTTTAGGGAAACTTACTTAAAACATAAATTAATTTTTGTGATTTTAAAAATTATTTAAGATTTCTAATTTTATAATAAATAGTCTATTTTATTAATAAATTATCAAGTTAATCAACAATTTTTAATGATATTAAAAATTTATTTCAATTAATAATTTAAGTAATTTTATTATTATATAAGAGAGCATTTAGAAATTTTATATTTTCAGTTAATTCTGTTAAACAAAAAATTTCTGACAATAGGGTATTTATAATTTTCCGAACCACAATGGGCAATTCATATTTTAAACAAACCTCAATAGGGGCATTTATAATTTGTCCTAAATTTTGTTTTTAGCGCCTTTGGAAACTTAGCTATTTTAGTTAGTTTTTTTTTTTTAAACTATTTTATGAAATGAAAAAAAGTTATGTTTGGGATGATTTGTGAATTTTTTTTATAATTGAATAGATAATTATAAGAGAAAAAATGATTGATTGATGTGTAAGATGTGACATTTTGTCTTAGAACAATACTACATCCTTCTAATTTTATCCCCCAATTCCATCCTAATGACATGACTAAGACCCATATGAAGCGGTCTCACACTCCTCTCTTATCATCTTTAGTCGCCTCTAATTTCACATCATTGATGGTGAAATTAGAGAGTCAAAATTAGGGGATGAATCATTTTTCTTTGTCTTATTCACTATTGTAACATTTTTTTTGTATTTATTCGCTATTTTAGCCAAAAGCCAAGTTGCAAAACATGGCAATTTATTGTCAAAAGGTTTAATTCTTAGTAATGATATGTTTTAAGGGAATTTGTTAGGAAATCCCTTTACTTGTATCTCAATTAGTCCATAATATATTTTTGTATTCTAATCAATCTTATTATTTAGACATTTAATCTATCAAATTCTAATTCTCATATTTAAGGTATTTTATAAACAATTTTACCCTTATAAATATTTTTTGAATCCTTAGCAACTTGCTGTGCATATTTTGGACTAGTTTGTACTTTTTATATATTAAACTTTAAATTCATAATTTTTGTTGTACATATTTTTTTTAATGAAATTTATATTTTTGAAACCTAGTTAACGCGATCTATTAAATTTCACTTGAATTCACATTGTCAATGTGAACGTTAATGCGCATTTTATCATATTATTATTATTATTATTATTATTAGAGGTATTTTGATAACTATGTCACCCTTGTAACTTAGCAGAATAGAAGAAAATAATTTGAACTAAGTGAAAAATAAGTAGTTGAAAGGGGATTTATGAATAAATATTTTTTTAACCCTTAGCAACTTGATATGCCCTGTTTTAAACTATTTTGTACTTTTATATATATACTAGTGGTTGGGAACGTAATTTTTCATCAGCTATTAATATTGTAATTATGCATGTCTTTTTAATTGGTATATGATATGCATACAAAGTATGGATACTTATATGAGTAAATTGATTTGTATCAAAAATACAATTAAGTAAAAAATGAATACATACTTGGTTGAAGAATTTAGATGATAAATGAGAAATTTTAGAAATATAAACATTAATTTGTAGCTAAATTGTTGAGATCACAATCTTATCTTAAACAATAAACAATAAGCAGGTCATTTAAATAGATAGTATTACACAATTTTTTTTCTATCAACTTCTCATTTTAATTTTTCATAATTTGTACCTGTAATACAATTGAAGAAATGAAATTAATTGCACAATTATACAATTTTGTTTAATAGTTTATCTCATAATACAAATTCATTAAACTCACTATTACATATTATTTGCATACTATTAGTGTAAGAATGCATTAGTATCAATATGTACTATATTTTTATGTATCAAAAATTGTTGAGTTTCATTTCCTATGCCACGAATATCTTGCATGATGCATCTGTAAGTAATCAGCATATAACAAAAATTGATTGAAACTTTTTATTTGATGTACTTATTTTCTGTATAATTGAGTTGCTGTGATAATATTTGGGCATCATTTATTTTTCCTTATAATTTGACTAAAATGTGTGCATGAGGTACATTATTTTTCTTGAACTTCACAACAGATAGGACAATTCTTACTTCAACTCATCTAACTTTGCTTGGAGAGCATGTTGCAATGGATTTTTTTGTAGTTTTTGTTTCACCATTTTCTTATTTTTCTTCTTACTCACCATTATAACTCATTGTAATAAAAATATTTTGATGAATATGAATTTGAAGCGATATCATATTGTTATGAATTTCAAAATTTATTTTTCCTCAACAATGTGATTTTTTTTTGTGAGGGAAAAAAAATACAATTATTGTTGTGATAGAGGTGTTTTATAAAGTTTTTGTTTATTATTGAAAATGTTTGTTGTCGATACTTATTTGTATGGCATGTATGTATATATGTATTGAATATAAGTTGATAAGAGAATAATACACAATTTTGTAATTTTTTTTTCTAAAAAATATAACTATATTACTAAGCGATACATGTTAAAAAATTAAAATATCCGATGGTAATATAGTATTACAGATTGATAATGTATGAATACAGTAAACTTATATAAACTTACATTTATATTTTTTATATATTTATATATGTAGACATTGACATATATAAGATATCACAAAAGTAATATGTGAAATCTTTTGTAACAATATAATACAAGTAACAATGAAAAGTTAATTATTCATGGCCATAATTATTAGTGAAGAAAAGATTTTTTTTGTTTTTCTTTTGTTTTTTTTTTTAAAGAGAAGTTTATAGTGTTTGGTTTGGTTTGTTTTTTCAAGTTTTTGTTTCGAATTTTTTGATTGTCATTTTTTTTTCTTTGACACAGTTTTTTTTAATAACCTTTTTTTTTAAATTCACTTAATTTAATAATTTTTTATTTTTAAATTTTATTTTTAGATTTAGATTCACTTAATCCAAATGCAGTTACAAAATAATTTATTGTGTATTCTTTTTATATAAAAATTATGAATATTAAATAATCATAATAATATATATATATATATATATATATATATATAATAACAAAAATTTTGAATTTATAATTTTTTTTACTAATATTTTACTTTTTAATTCTATTTTAGACTAGAGATATTTACTAATAAATCTCATCTTACAAATAAGTACTCAAATTAGTCTCAAGTTTTTTTTCTATTGATTTGTTAAGTCCTATTAGTGGAGAATTTCTTTCCGTGTGGTCCTATTTTTTTTATTATTATTACTTTTTATTTTGGTAGTGTTTTGGTGGACAATTATATCCTTTTATTAATGTGACAAGTATGATGTGATACTCTAATATGGCAGGTATTAATATGACACACCAAAAAAATTAAATACTCCTTAATGTACTTTTCCTAAATGCTACAACGTGGCGGGTATGATGTGACACTCCAAAACTTTTACTCCAAATAAAAAAATAAAAACTCCTTAGTATACTTTTTCCAAATATAACAACGTGGCCGGTATGATGTGACACTTTAAAAAAAAATAAAAATTCCTTAGTATACTTTTCTCAAACGTGACAATGTGGCGAGTATGATGTGACACTTTAAAAAAATTAAAAACTCTTTAGTATACTTTTCCCAAATGTGACAACGTGACAGGTATGATGTGACACTCTAAAAAAAATAAAAAACTCCTTAGTGTACTTTTTCCGAATATGACACTCTAATGTGGCGGGTATGATATAATACTAAAGAAAATTTTAGTGTACTTTTTCTAAATGTGGCACTCCAATGTTGCGGGTAAATGAGTCATTACACATCCAAAAGGACTAAATGAATCACATGAAAAAATATAGGACTATATGGATTACAAGTCTAAAATATGGGACTTATTGGTCAATCTTCCTTTATATTATTAGATATTAAATTTTTATGCAAAAGTATAATTTAAATATAAAATATGAAGAAATTTGAGTATCTTTAATCACCAAAATTGAGAAAATATGAAAAATCAAAAAATTAAAAAACAGATTTAAAAAATAAAACCAACGAAAGTGGTTCTTATTTAGAAGGGAAAATTATGCAAATAGTTTCTATAGCTTACACGATGTGTCAATTTGATCACTGTGGTTTCAATTTGCTCGAATTTTTCCCCTTAATTTAACGGATTGTGTCATTTTAGTCCAATCAATAATGGTTGTTAACTTAATTTATGTAACGCCCTCAAAATAATAACATTAAACCCATCAATATAGATATGCATTGATACAAAAGAAATTACTAATTTCTATTCATCAGAGTAGCTCTTACAATAGTATTACATGTTAACAACAAAAACAAATGCCCTATAGGCTTACAGCTTTCCAAGTCAACACTTGGTTACACAAAAGAAGAGTACTAACTCTATACAAAATAAGCCATTGGCTTGAATTTACATGTAATACATCGAAAGAGAAAAGACAACAAAAAGTCCATCAGCCTCAAGCCTCCCAAGCTATGTCCTTGGAGGTGGCATGTTACCTATACCTGAAAATGATGTTCCCATATTGGGTGAGCCACGGCCCAGTAGAATTACACTAAACCAAATATGAATAATGACTAAAAGGTTAGCAATTGACAGATGGCCAACACTGATACTTTCACTTATAACACTTTACAGTTCCATGACATACAAGTCCATGTTACAGTCTGTTTTCCAATTCCTTTCAATTCTCAATTTATAACCATGGCTCAGAACCTGGCCAAACAACTTATATGAGATAGTAACTTCATATTACATCCTTTCCCATTTCATAGTAGATAAGCATACTAGCTATATCACACACCAATAGATAAGCATACAAGCTATATCATCACTTCCATAGATATGCATAAGAGCACTATCACACTTCCAAAGACAAGCATATGAGCTGTGTCAACACATTACTAGATAAGCATATGAGCTCTATCTATAGAGTCCATCCCCTATCTTCTCCCAACAACATCCGGTTTAGACGTCCATCCCCTATCATCCCCTAAACCGTGGAGTACATCCCCTATCTCCTCCAACACGACACAATGCATATAAACAATAATTATACACATCATCACACAATACATAAATTTAATGTATTCTTTCAATCGTCATTCTCAATGACACATTCTAGTGATTAGTTTCAGTTTGCCTAATCATCATGCATTGTCTACAACAATCAAGACTATCCTCCACCGATAGCCCAAAGCAGTTATTTCTATACAGAAAATAAATGCAACAATGGATATATAATCAACATTTCAACTAGGTGAGCGATATAAAATCCAACTACACCCTTTAATCTCATACATTCCCAATCTTATTGTTTCCAGTTCAATTCCTCATTTCTCACAATTAATTTTACAAATTAATTAATCAATGTAATTAGGACATTTTCCGTAATTAACATTACAACCCTTAGGTTCCATTTTCATTAATGTTTTAACATTAATTTCACCTTTCCATGCCAAACATGCATCTAGGTTTTATATAGTTAAAACCCCAACTTTTATAAATTTATACAAAAGCCCCAAACTTTCACGAAATTACCAAACCAACCCCAACATCTCAAAATACCAAAATTTAAAGACAAAACCCATAGTAAGGAGTAGGTTATCCCTACCTCAAAAGATGACTCCCAACCAAGAAGGTGAAGAAAACGAAAATGCTCCAAACCACGAATTTCTCGGATCAAAAGATAGCCCTCGACGATCAACAACCTTTTTGTAAAGGCCAAAGGTGAGGAAATCACTCCTACTAGATCAATACCTAGAGAGAAGGTAGAGCTCTAGAGTGAGAAGCTCAACAATGGTGTTTTTTGGAAAAGTAAGAGAGAGAAGAGAAGTGGAAAAAATGATTTAAAAAGTCAAAACACGGAGCTTTAACCCAGTCGCCCCGCTCGAGCGTGGAAGCCCCCGCTCGAGCGTCACTCACAGACTCCCGCTCGAGCGTCAACAATCCCGCTCAAGCGGCGGATACACACTTCCAGAACTTTTACAGAACCAGGTCTCCGCTCGAGCGTCAACTCTCCCGCTCGAGCGTCACATACAACATCCCGCTCGAGCGTCAAAACTCCCGCTCGAGCGTACAACACTGCAGAGGAGATACTGCAAGATGAAAAAATACGCTTGAGCGCCGAAACCCCCGCTCGAGCGGAAAAACGACAACGAAGGGCCCGCTCGAGCGTCAAATTCCCCGCTCGAGCGTGAAGGCCAAAATCTGGGCAACTACTCTTGGTTTCTAAGTTCAACCAACCTGTTTCAAACCTGCCTAACACAACCCAAGACTCGAATACAAAGAAGAAAGGATGTGAATAAGGTATACACAACAACCAACTCCACGGAACCTAAGTCCGGATACATCAATTAAAGAAAAGGGAAATCGGGATCGCTATAACCTCCCCCCCTTAAAGAATTTCGTCCTTGAAATTTAAACACAAGTTTTTCAAAAACAAGTTTTCTCCATGTCCAACAATATTACGACATAATATTACACATTTCGACCCATTACCGGTCAATTCCATCTCTTTTCAAGAGGCATTTCACAACATATATTACAAGTGCATTATCAACATGCAATTTTCTTCAATTTCCAACCATTTCCAACATACATGGTTCACAGTTCATATCATAATCAATATACATGATACAACTCCAATTCTACAATATAGCCAACATATGCAATATCATAATCAACTCCCATATCAAGGTAAGTTCTACTACATACTTCCATTAAACCAAAACATTACCAATGTTTTACAACTTAAGACATATATAAAGCTCTTAAGTCCAACAACATTACAAAATCTAAATACAAGATTACTCGTCAATAAACAGGTCCGGATATTTCTCGCGGACCTCTAATTCACGTTCCCAAGTGGCTTCCTCCACTCTGTGATGTTTCCACAAAACCTTTACCAAAGGGATGGGCTTGCCACGCAGGACTTGATCCCGCCTATCCAAGACCCGAACCGGTCTCTCCTCATACGAGGCATCCTCACCTACCTCTAAGTCGGTCCAATCTAACACATGCGATGGATCCGACTCATATTTCCGAAGCATACTCACATGAAACACGTCATGAACTCCGGACAACTTAGGCGGCAACGCTAAACGATAAGCAACCTCGCCAATCCTCTCAAGGATCTCAAAAGGTCCAATAAACCAAGGGGATAATTTCCCACTCTTCCCAAATCTCATTAACCCCCGTCTAGGTGATATCTTCAGGAAGACATTATCACCAACCTTAAACATCAAAGGTCTCCTCCTACGGTCAGCGTAAGATTTCTGACGACTCTGGGCTGTAACAAGCCTCCTACGGATAAGCTCAACTTTCTCCGTCATTTCTCTCACCAACTCCGGGCCCAACAAAGGTGCATCACCCACCTCGGCCCAACAAACTGGAGACCTACATGGTCGGCCATACAAGGCCTTAAACGGTGCCATACCGATGCTAGACTGAAAACTGTTGTTGTAGGCAAACTCCACCAATGGTAAGTGCCTCTCCCATGTCCCAATAAAGTCAAGGACACAACCCCGAAGCATATCCTCAAGGATCTGAATAGTACGCTCGGACTGCCCGTCAGTCTGAGGATGGTAAGCCGTACTAAAGGTCAACTTAGTACCCAAGGCACTCTGCAAACTCTGCCACAACCTAGCAGTAAAACAAAGATCTCTATCTGAGACGATCATCATTGGGACCCCGTGCAACCTCACTATGTCCCAAATATACAAGTCGGCAAGATGGTCTACCGAATCTCTCACGCGCATAGGAACGAAGTGCGCCGACTTAGTCAACCGGTCTACAACCACCCAGATAGCATCACTACAGCGCTGAGTCCTCGGAAGACCTACAACGAAGTCCATAGTGACATGCTCCCACTTCCATTCGGCAATAGGCATGGGTTGCAACAAACCCGCTGGCCTCTGATGCTCGGCTTTCACTTGCTGACAAGTAAGGCACTTCGACACGAAAACTGCCACATCTCTCTTCATACCTCGCCACCAAAACTGGCGACCCAAATCATGATACATCTTAGTGCCTCCCGGATGCACCGCAAGGCGTGAATGATGGAACTCTTGGAGTACTTCCTCTCGGTAAGACTCTGGCACAACCAAACGGTCTCGGTATCTCACACTCAGGTCGGGATACACCGTCAAACCCTTCTCAACCTTTCCACTGGAGATCTTCTCTCGGAGGGATTCTACCTCAAGGTCACCTCTCTGTGCCTCTAACACTCGAGTCACAAGTGTAGGCTGCGCAACTACAGAAAACAAGGCCGTAGCCTCAACAGATTCGCCCAGAAGCAAATCAAACTCGCCAAGTGCACCCAACATCTCCTATTCCCGGATGGCTATACAAGCTACATCACCAATGGATTTCCTACTAAGGGCATCGGCCACAACATTGGCCTTTCCCGGGTGATAGTGCAACTCAAAGTCATAATCCTCAATGAACTCCATCCACCTTCTCTGCCTCAAATTCAAGTCCCTTTGTGTAAACAGATACTTCAAACTTTTATGATCCGAGAACACCTCGAACCTCTCACCATAAAGGTAGTGCTACCAAATCTTCAAGGCAAAAATCACTGCGGCCAACTCTAAGTCGTGTGTAGGGTAATTCTTCTCGTGTATTTTCAACTGACGTGAGCCATAAGCTACCACTTTCCCTTCTTGCATTAACACACAACCCAAACCCTCTCGTGAGGCATCACAATAAACCGCATAACCCAACCCTCTCTCCGGAATAATCAAAACCGGAGTGGTGGTCAACCTAACCTTCAACTCTTGGAACGACTTTTCACAAGTCTCATTCCACACAAACTTGACCCCTTTCCGCGTCAGTCTAGTCAACGGCAAAGCTAACTTGGAGAAATCCTTCACAAACTGACAGTAGTACCCCCCTAATCCCAGAAAACTGCGGATCTCAAACACACTCTTAGGCTGTGCCCAATCTTGCACTGCCTCAACCTTGGATGCATCGACAGACACCCCTTCCCCGGATACCACATGGCCTAAGAACTTGACTTCTCCTAGCCAGAACTCACACTTCCCAAACTTGGCGTACAGCCTATGGGCTCTAAGTAACTCAAGCACCACTCTCAAGTGTGCCTCGTGCTCCTCCTCTGAAGGTGAATAAATCAAGATGTCGTCCACGAAAACGACTACAAAACGATCCAAGAATTTCCGGAAGATCCGGTTCATCAAGTCCATAAAGACTGCCGGTGCGTTGGTAAGCCCAAATGGCATCACCAGAAACTCATAATGGCCATACCGCGTACGGAATGCCATCTTCGGGATATCCTCCTCCCTGACCCTCAATTGGTGGTAACCCGATCTCAAGTCTATCTTAGAGAAACAACTGGAACCCTTCAACTAGTCAAACAAATCATCTATACGGGGCATAGGGTACTTATTCTTGACCGTAGCTCGATTCAACTTTCGGTAGTCAATACACAATCTCAAGGCCCCATCTTTCTTTTTAGCAAAGAGGGCCGGTGCTCCCCACGGTGAAACACTAGGGCGAACAAAACCCTTATCAAGCAACTCCTGGAGCTGAATCTTCAGCTCACTCAACTCGGCTGGGGCAAAATGATAAGGTGCCATAAAAATCGGCACCGTGCCGGGCACTAGATCAATAGAGAACTCTATCTCTCGGTGAGGTGGCAAACTAACAAGGTCCTCGGGAAAGACATCCGAATACTCACAAACCACTCTCGGCAACACAATCTGGGTCTCATCATACTCACTACTCATGAAGCTAGCAAGTAGACCCCTAAGCTCACTCCGCCCTCGCGAATCATACCTCGGTGGCAAAACACTACCAACCCGGTCTCCCAAGAAATGGAACCACTCCTCGCTCAAGGTACATAACGTGACCCTCTGGCAGTAGCAATCGATAACAGCTCGGTATGATGATAGCCAGTCCATACCCAAAATAACATCAAAACCCTTCATGGGCATAACTACAAAAGGGAACGCAAGTCTATAGTCGGCGGCCTCTATATCGCAACCTCTATAACCCTGTTTCAAGATCAGTTCACCCCCAAGAGGTGACACTACACATAAAGGAGATGCTAACTGTGCTAACTCCAACTCCAAAACAGATGCAAATGCAGCAGATACAAAAGAATGAGATGCACCAGTATCAATCAACACATTAGCAACCGAGTTGCAAAACAGAAAGGTACCTCTCACAACTGATGGAGCTGGTACTAGGTCCTGCGCGGTAACAGCATACACGCGCCCCGTAGGCCCCTGATCCACCTGCTCACCCCTCGGAGCATACGACTACTGCACTGACTGGGACGACGAAGCCCCCGGATTGGCCCTCGAGGCCTGCACAGATTGAGTTGGCTGAAATCCCTGCGTCTGTCTAGAACCAGACGCTCCTGAAGTGGCACTCAACTGTGGACAGAACCTCTTCATGTGCCCAGGCTGTCCACACTGATAGCAAGACAAGGGCTGCCCTCTGCCCAAACCCTGACTCTGCGGTCTAGCTGAAGAAGAAGCAGCTCTCTGACCTCCGTCCTTCTGCGGGCAAACCGAAGACTTGTGACCCAGCTGGCCACAGGTGAAGCAAGTCAAACCTCCCTAATTACCTCTCCCCGAGCCTGTACTCGGCACCGGAAAGGTCGATCTAGCAACTCCCCCCTGAGATTGCTGAGGGTTATAACCCCTCTGTCTCCTGCCATCACCCTGACCCTCCTGGCCCCTTTTGGAGCCTCTATGTTTCTCCTCCTCCTCCTGCATCATAAGCTCCATATGAGCTGCAGCATCCACTAAATGTCTATACTCTCGGATGTAAGGCCCACCAACCCTCAACTTGAGGCCCCGCCTTAACTTCCGCTCAAACTCATAGCAACGGCGTTCTTCGGATGCCACCAACTCAGGTGCGAACCTGGACAAGCTAGTCAAAGTGGCCTCAAACTCTGCCACAGACATACCCTGCTGATTAAGCCGGCTAAACTGATCCCTCAGCTTCTCCCTGGCAACTGCAGATAAGAACCTCTCCTGGAAAGCATTCACAAACGTCTCCCATGTACCACCAACACGAGCCTTCTCGTACTTCCACCATTGACCCGCATCTCCCTTCAGCTGGAAGGATGCCAAGGTCACTTTCAATGCTCCGTCCTCGATGCCAAGCATCTCGAACGTCTTACTCATTTGTTCTAACCACACGTCAGCCTTTAGTGGTTCCTTCGGATCTCCAACAAACTCGTCCGGATTAGACCGGAAGAACTCCCTCTTCAAGAAAGAAGGCCCTGCCTCAGCTGCCTGATTCCCAGCTCTGAGAATACCCAAAGCTCCTGCTATCTCTCGTGCCAAAGAACTCATAGCCTGCTGACCCGCTGGCTCGGCCACATTGGCCTGACCAACTCCCTCCTGCACTGCAGGAATATCATCCGGTAAAGGTACTTCCGGCCTCGCAGGCCTACCACGCCTAGTACCTCTTCCTCGTCCTGACATCCTAATAAAGGTAATACAGAACGTTAGCACATTCACAAATGTGCCAAAACTAAACACTCACGTCCTAATGTATGGACAACTGTAATTCACTCCACGTAAGCACATAAACACATAAGCACTTACGAATTTCATTTCCGGATAATGATAGTCCCGAGGCGTTACTAGAGTTTCGGTTAGAAATGGCATTGATCTAGTGCCTTTCCAACAAGACTCCCAGAAACCCAAGGATCCAATCAATATCCTAGAAATTAAATCCCATACCCATATAAACACATAAGCATGTTATCAATTTAAACATATAGCATATGACACTACACCTCAGTCTCTATCAAGCGAGACAAACCCATTGTGATACTAATCACTTCCCACGTACCCAAAGTATTCGAACCCGGTACGCTCTGATACCAAGTTGTAACGCCCTCAAAATAATAACATTAAACCCATCAATATAGATATGCATTGATACAAAAGAAATTACTAATTTCTATTCATCAGAGTAGCTCTTACAATAGTATTACATGTTAACAACAAAAGCAAATGCCCTATAGGCTTACAGCTTTCCAAGTCAACACTTGGTTACACAAAAGAAGAGTACTAACTCTATACAAAATATGCCCTTGGCTTGAATTTACATGTAATACATCGAAAGAGAAAAGACAACAAAAAGTCCATCAGCCTCAAGCCTCCCAAGCTATGTCCTTGGAGGTGGCATGTTACCAGTACCTGAAAATGATGTTCCCATATTGGGTGAGCCACGACCCAGTAGAATTACACTAAACCAAATATGAATAATGACTAAAAGGTTAGCAATTGACAGATGGCCAACACTGATACTTTCACTTATAACACTTTACAGTTCCATGGCATACAAGTCCATGTTACAGTCCGTTTTCCAATTCCTTTCAATTCTCAATTTATAACCATGGCTCAGAACCTGGCCAAACAACTTATATGAGATAGTAACTTCATATTACATCCTTTCCCATTTCATAGTAGATAAGCATACTAGCTATATCACACACCAACAGATAAGCATACAAGCTATATCATCACTTCCATAGATATGCATAAGAGCACTATCACACTTCCAAAGACAAGCATATGAGCTGTGTCAACACATTACTAGATAAGCATATGAGCTCTATCTATGGAGTCCATCCCCTATCTTCTCCCAACAACATCCAGTTTAGACGTCCATCCCCTATCATCCCCTAAACCGTGGAGTACATCCCCTATCTCCTCCAACACGACACAATGCATATAAACAATAATTATACACATCATCACACAATACATAAATTTAATGTATTCTTTCAATCGTCATTCTCAATGACACATTCTAGTGATTAGTTTCAGTTTGCCTAATTATCATGCATTGTCTACAACAATCAAGACTATCCTCCACTGATAGCCCAAAGCAGTTATTTCTATACAGAAAATAAATGCAACAATGGATATATAATCAACATTTCAACTAGGTGAGCGATATAAAATCCAACTACACCCTTTAATCCCATACATTCCCAATCTTATTGTTTCCAGTTCAATTCCTCATTTCTCACAATTAATTTTACAAATTAATTAATCAATGTAATTAGGGCATTTTTCATAATTAACATTACAACCCTTAGGTTCCATTTTCATTAATGTTTTAACATTAATTTCACCTTTCCATGCCAAACATGCATCTAGGTTTTATATAGTTAAAACCCCAACTTTTGTAAATTTACACAAAAGCCCCAAACTTTCACGAAATTACCAAACCAACCCCAACATCTCAAAATACCAAAATTTAAAGACAAAACCCATAGTAAGGAGTAGGTTATCCCTACCTCAAAAGATGACTCCCAACCAAGAAGGTGAAGAAAACGAAAATGCTCCAAACCACGAATTTCTCAGATCAAAAGATAGCCCTTGATGATCAACAACCTTTTTGTAAAGGTCAAAGGTGAGAAAATCACTCATACTAGATCAATACCTAGAGAGAAGGTAGAGCTCTAGAGTGAGAAGCTCAATAATGGTGTTTTTTGGAAAAGTAAGAGAGAGAAGAGAAGTGGAAAAAATGATTTAAAAAGTCAAAACACGGAGCTTTAACCCAGTCGCCCCGCTCGAGCGTGGAAACCCCTGCTCGAGCGTCACTCACAGACTCCCGCTCGAGCGTCAACAATCCCGCTCGAGCGGCGGATAAACAGTTCCAGAACTTTTACCGAACCAGGTCTCCGCTCGAGTGTTAGCTCTCCCGCTCGAGCGTCACACACAACATCCCGCTCGAGCGTCAAAACTCCCGCTCGAGCGTACAACACTGCAGAGGAGATACTGAAAGATGGAAAAATACGCTCGAGCGTCGAAACCCCCGCTCGAGTAGACAAACGACAACGAAGGGCCCGCTCGAGCGTCAAAGTCCCCGCTCGAGCGTGAAGGCCAAAATCTGGGCAACTACTCTTGGTTTCTAAGTTCAACCAACCTGTTTCAAACCTGCCCAACACAACCCAAGACTCGAATACAAAGAAGAAAGGATGTGAATAAGGTATACACAACAACCAACTCCACGGAACCTAAGTCCGGATACAACAATTAAAGAAAAGGGAAACCGCGATCGCTATAATTTAACGGAAAGTAAAACAATGTGTCAATTTGGTCCCTGTATTTTCCACAATGTGTTAATTTAGTCCTTGTCAAAATCGAGAAAATTGAAGCTGCAGGGACCAAATTGACACATCGTGTAAAGTACAAGGACCAAATTGACACATTGTTTGACCCTCCGTTAAATTAACTTAACAACCGTTATTTATTGGACTAAAATGACACAATCCATTAAATTAAGGGGCAAAATCAAGCAAATTGAAACTACAGAGACCAAATTGACATATCGTGTAAACTACAGGGACTATTTGCATAATTTACCCTATTTAGAATTTTAATATCATATCTTGGTTATTAAAGTATCATGTAAAATATTACAGCTCGTAAAATATAATTTAAACAAAAGAAAGTATATGAAAATAACCTGCGAAATTTTGAGATGTAGTACAAATCTTTATTTTAAAAACGTATGTGTTTTCCTCTGTCTAGATTTAAACGAATGCATACAAGATTCAACCAAAATTATTCATAGTGATTTGATCCATGATGGACAATTGTAAATATTATGTATATCGATATAAAAGTAGACACAAGAAATAAGAAAGAGTAGTTATGTTTTGTTCTTCAATCATCATCAATATGCAAAAAAATAGGGAGCCGGCTTCTTTTTTTCTTTTTTCTTTTTTTGGATAAGAAGAGAGACAGATTGTTTATATTTATATAGGATTTTTGGAAGCAAATATATCATTTTTGAGTGTTCAACTCTAAAAATAAAGAGATCGTTTATATAAGACTTTTCATGACTTTTAAAATATATAATAGATTTGAGAGGATAAAATTGAGACTTAAAAAAAAAGTAAAAATTATGACAGGTTTTTCACACTTTTATAATGATAGTAGATTAAACTTTAAATTTTATAATTTTTATTGTACATATTTTTTTTAATGAAATTTATATTTTTGAAGCCAAATTAATAAGATCTATCAAATAAGATCTTACTTGAATATATAATTTTATAAAATAAAAATAAATAAATAAATAATTGTGACAATGTGAATATTCACATTGGTAGTATGAATGTTCACATCATTCACTGTCAATGTGAACATTAATTCATGCTTCACCCTATTATTATTAAAGGTATTTTGATAATTATGTCACCCATAAAATTTATTGAAAGATAAAAAAATAATTTGAACTAAGTAAAATATAAATATATGAAAAGAGATTTATAAATAAATGTTCATTTCGCTTTTTCGTTCTAAATCTTTTTTCAAATTCAGGGACCAAACACACTCTAAAGTGTTTTTGCACACACCTTTTGATTATTTGGACTGGCACTCCGCTTACACAAATTGTGGTTCCTTTTAATAGTGTTGCAAAATTACTAATGAATTTTATTAAATTTTAATATGAACAATTAAATTTTTGTTTTAATAATTTATTTAGAAAGAGGTAGGTTGTGTTTGGAGAAACTTTTGAAATATGATTCCACCCCTTCCCCTGAATCCTCTGTTTGGATAGAGCGTTCAAAAATTAATTCCCCACTACTTTTGAAAACTCGTTTCAGGCGGAATTTGAATTTTGAAATTTTGCCTACCCGGTCGTCCTTCCGGACGTCCGGTTGACCGGAACAGTGCGATTTTTGTTTTTTGTTTTTTGGCAATTGGCACATGTAATTTTTTATATATTAAATAAAAAATATTTTCTGAATTTTTTAATTTTTTTTATGAGTTTTAAGTAGAATTTTGGGTTGTGCGTTTGGTTATGAGTTGTAAATTTTTGAATCAAATCTCATATGTCACATCAATTATTCCAAACTCAATTCAAAA
This sequence comes from Camellia sinensis, assembly GCF_055761805.1. Classification (NCBI taxonomy): domain Eukaryota; kingdom Viridiplantae; phylum Streptophyta; class Magnoliopsida; order Ericales; family Theaceae; genus Camellia; species Camellia sinensis. The sequence goes on from NC_138961.1 coordinate 40,908,078, forward strand.
CTCTTTTCAAAACTCATAATCAAACAAAATTTTCACACTCAAATCATAATTTCAAAACTAACAAACTCAAAATACAACTTTATTCTCAAATCATAATTCTAAAATTCTACCAAACGCAACCTTAAATTCTCGATATATTTTAACCATTTTGCTAAAATATGAATAACAATTTATAATAATTTTAATTTATTTAACTTTTAAAAAATATTTAAAATTAAGCAAATTTTTATTAAACAAAAGCATAGTATAAGATTTACCATTTTATATTATTTCACATTTTGAAAAATATATGGATTTGACACCATATTATTTTTCACAATTCTTTTAATGGAATATTAGTAAAATTAGACTTTTATTTTTTGTAGTGCAAGACAACAAAAAATGATGAATCTTATTACATAATTCTTTTGATTAAATTGATGTTTTTATAATTTTATTTGATGTAATTTTCTTTAAAAAATCTTTATTCTTCAATTTATAATGATATCAGTGTATTTATTTAAGAAATATAATGTTTGATTGAATTTAATTATAGTTTTTTTTTTTAATTTATATACACACATATATGAACTTAGGATTTATAATTAATTTTTAGACCAAATTTTTTATGGCAGCATTCCTGATGGCTTTGGTCAATTAAGGAATCTTCAGATGCTCGCACTCGGCATAAACGGTTGTCCGGCACCATCCCTCATTTGCTCTTCAACCACTCTTCTCTCACAATGTTTGATGTGACTATTAACCAAATCCAGGGAAGTCTTCCCTGGGACTTGGGCATCACTCTTCCCAATCTTTAATTCTTCAACATTGGTCATAGCCATTTTACAGGATCAATTCCGGTTTCAATATCAAATGCATCTAAACTCCATCACCTATTTCTGCTTCAAAACAAATGTACTGGAAAGGTTCCTAAATTAGCAAGGCTGCAAAACCTCCAGTGGCTATGCATTTGGGACAATCAGCTTGGATCTGGGGAAGCTGATGACTTGAGCTTTATGTTCTCTTTGATCAATGCTACCAATTTACAGCGTTTGGAAGTGAGTGTGAATAATTTTGGCTGCAAGTTTCCAGAATATATCGGTAATCTCTCGAGAAACCTTGAATATTTGTATGTAGACCACAATCAGATATTCAGAAGCATTCCACCCGGGATTGTAAATCTTGTTGGCTTGCAGAGTTTGCATATGTAGGTTAATCAACTCACTGGCACTACAAGAAAATGCACTTTTGGCGACTAAAATTAGTTGCCAAAAGTAAGGTTTTTAGTCGCCGAAGCCTTTTCTCAACTAAATATTTTGGTCGCTAGATTTGTCGTGGGAAAACGGTCGGGGAAGGTTTTGGCGACTAAAAAAAATTTGGTCGCCGAAAGTCCTATAAATGCCTACTAATGTTTTAGTAGGGAAAAGTACGAGGTATTGGCGACTAAATATTTTTTAGTAGCCAAAGGTCATAAATTGGCGACTAAATATTTAGTCGCCAAAAGTTTTCAAATAAAATTAATTTTCATTTTCAGCGACTAAAATTTTTAGTCGCCCAAAGTATCATTTATTATTAACTACTAAATATTTAGTCGCCAAAAAAAATTTATTTTCATATTTTTTTTTTAGCTACTAAACTATTTAGTCACCTAAAGTCTCATATATTTTTGACTACTAAATTTTTAGTCACTAAAAAATCTCTGGTTTGCTTTTGGCTACTAAATTTTTAGTAGCCAACAAGTTTTATTTTGTTTTTTTTTGGCTACTAAACATTTAGTCACCAAAAACTTTATTTAGTGTTATTTTTTATTATTATTATGATTAATTTCTGCACAACCTGTATTTATTTCGTACAACCTGCACCCTATATATAAACAAAACAATACATATGTCTATTTCTATTTCAATTTCAACCATCCAAAAATTTGGTCTTGTAACATCAAATTCTATACAAACCAAATATAATCCAACCCAAAATAATAATTCCATACAAACAGATAATCATACAAAAATGATGTCCTCCGTATACAAAAAGGAAATATCCACTAGTAATCTATACCACCAGAAAATAACTTCATCTCTGTTGGATCAACAACTATTGCAGTAATTGGTAGTGGAAAAGCTCAAGTTTGTAAAAGTCTTCCTGTAACAAGGTCCCATACCTACAATACTAAAATAAGTCATTTCGAGAAACAGAAATACTCATGCTAGGAAGATATTATTATGAAACATTTAACATAATGCATAATTTACAATCAATTTCTTCAAAGTAGATCTACATTACAATGACTTCAACACTAACTAAATCTTGAGGCCTTTTGTCATGTTGGTTTCATCAAAAACAGGATTACATTATCATAATAACACTTCTATTAAGAAGTGAAAGGGTCTTGAACCTGCGGAATGTGCTCTTCACATAGGAGTTGGTGTGTTCAAGTTTCTAGTTCATTGAATCCTGCCAAGATGGTCTATGAGACACAAACTTGATTAGATGCCTGCTTGACAAACTTGATCAAACCCACCTATGATAATTCTAAGCCTCGTATGTCGTAATCAGCTCAAACTCAGTCGCAATGGAAGAATTCCTGATTTACACAATATGCAAAAGATGATTACTCAAGTTTGAGCCCAATGTCTCAAGAATAGCATATAAATAAAAAAATACAAAAGAGTGAAAAAGCAATCAGCGGCAGCTATGCCTATAACGTGTCATTATAAGATCGAGTTGAAGAAGATAAGTCCTGTTTGGCAAGTATGATTTTCCAATATACAGGCAACAAGCTTCTCTGGCAGCAGCTAAAGACAATGCAATGCTGTCAAACACAAAAAAATGTGCCGGAGGCTTGTAGGTTATCATCCCTTTTAAGTGCTATCTTCCTCAAGAGTTTTGAAAATGAAATCACAAAAGCGCTGTGAGTATTGTTTTGGATCAACTGCTGATATTGAGGTTGGGTCCTATTGGATAGACTTGTGGGCATGCTCAAGCTTCTTCGTAATGTCATAGTCCTGTAATATGTCTATGATGCCAAAGAACATAACTACATCATAGTACTCGCCTATCAGTTCTCCTACTAGCTGAAATTCACAGTCGTTCTTTCTCTCAGTTCTTTCAACTCTTGCGGGCATGTTCACTCCTAGCCTTATACTAGCCCACCTGCAAAATTACTCAAATGAATGAAAATACTTCAAGAATTATTAATTTACATTGCATAAACATGTATACATATGTATCTCGAGGGTGCATCTATTAACTTTCAATTTCCATTTCAATATAGATCATTTTTGATATGTTTCGATTTTAGATTTGTGGACAAAAAGGGAAAAAGTATAGGAAAGAGAAAAGTCAGGAAAAGAAAATGAAGAAAAAGAAACAATATTCCTTTCTTTGATTGATTGGTTAGTTTGTCCCAAACATATATAAATACAAACAATTGGAAGATTGATTATTTCTGGTCTATTATGAAGATTCTTTGTTGTTATTGAGTTATTTTATTCTTCCTATTATGAACTCTTTCATGTATTGATTTCGTTGTTTCTAAAATGTGTTGTTGAACAATGATTTTCCTAATTGATGTAATTCTTTTCATATTTGTAAACATTATCCAATCGATTGACGCCAAAGAAAAATATTATCCAAAATATCAATACTAATAGGTTTACGTAATTTCATTTTTGTTTCATTTTTCTCTCCCTCGGCATATCTAAAATTGAAACATAGCATTAGTGTAGAGATATTTTACCCTACTGGATCTAAAAGAAGTTGATCCACATCTACTCTTGAAAGCTGGGGAGCTGATGATTCAGTCTCTAGGTCATCAATATCTGCTGGAAAGAAAAGGACACATTAATTTTCTCTCTTTATTGAGAAAATAATTAAGCTAACTTTTATTTGTTTGGATAGGAAATATTTTCTTACAAAGAATGTTTGAAAACATAAACGGATCATCAGATTAAGGCTAGCATTTGGCAACATGTCAGGTTCAGGCTCATACCAGATAGAGTAAAGATAATTTTACTGAAAAACATAAAAATCACTTTTGTTTTCATCAACATTAATCCATATGTAACAATGAAACATTCCTCACCAATTAAATCTAAAAAACCAGAAAGAAAAAGAAAAGATTTAGGGACAAGTAATAACCGATAGGTGTTCGAGCTCCAGAGGGAATGAGACTGCCAGCTGTAGTTGTATCCATGAAGTGAAGGCCAACTAGAAGGCTGTAGTCCATGATTCTTTCCTGTTCCAGAAACTCACAGTCCCTGTCGATTTGCCTGTTTATTTATATATATAAAAAACACAAATGTTCACTTTTTTAATGCCTGCTGAAAAATGATTGAAACTTGAAAACAATTTCAAGGAGCACAGAGAAATTCTAATTTGATTTATGCCCATTTTGTTGCTTGCAACCACATTTGAGAAGTGGAATAAATACTATATATAGTGACATGCTAGAACCCCAAAAAGAGTTAGGTGTACAAAGAAACTGGTAAATCTGTCTAGACCAATCCAAACCGCATGGTTTGGTCTCTTTTTTCAATAGACACGTTGGTTCTAGTTCTAAATAATCAAGTACTGTTAGATTATGGTTCATGGAACCATATCTAGGTGTATGTCTTGTGTATACCATGAATTATTGTATTGTGTAATAATGTAATGCAATTGTACCTTATGCCCTTCGTATCCGTACTATCTTTCCTATAGTTGTACGAGAGAGTAGGACAGTGTATGTTGCGCATGTGAGTGAACACTAATTATAATAAAGGTGTTTTGTCATCTAGTGTCTATAGACAACACCATATAAACCTTGTACTAAATATAGCACATAGGTGTCCTACCTGTTTATCCTACAATGTTCCCCTATTAGGCTGTGTTCGGTTAAATATTTAGGCTGTGTTTGGTTAAAGGATTCTCCAAATCCTTTAACCAAACACAACCTTAAGGAGTTCAATGTTATATTATAAATTCAAACCGGATCTAAGAAATGAAGTATTGTATTTAATGTATGATCATTGTTTATGTTGTAATCAATTAAATTCAAGTTGCATTTATGTTCTTTTGCAATTAATCAATCTTATATCGATAATTGGGATTTTGTTTTTTTGAATATAATAGCCTAAAATTCTAGTATCAAACCAAACCAAACTAATTTTTATGATCAGTTAGATAATTTCAATGATGTGATTCTAGAGTCCTGCTATGGACATACCATTTTCTACTGGCATCTAATCTTATTCTTCTAAGGCATCTTAAAATTGGACCAATATGGTCCATGAAGACTCCATAAAAAAGATAAAAAAGGCAGTCTCGAAATCCTAATGCATGAGACTTCTGGTACTGTAAGATGTATCTAGTCTTTCTACCACGTGCAAAGAAACTGTTTCTGTGGACAAAAGAAAAGAATCAAAAACCAAAAATTCATGAATACAAATAAATGTGGGGTTTGTTTTGTGTGTTATGGAAACTCTGTCTCAGGCACGATTTGTCACTTGAGCATAGAATCAAACACTTGGTGGGCAAAAAATTTAACAATCCACATATCAAACAAACAATCACCTAAACCAATGATCCAAATTCAAAGTTTATCATCACTACCCATTTCAGAGTTTGTCCACACAATCCACATATCAAACACATTCAATACACAACAAAAACACACAGAGAAAGTTAAAAATTGAAATGGGTACTCACTAGAACAGCCTTATGGGCAGAGACAGGAAAGGGGTTAGACGCGGGTTTACCGGAATCGTCATCGGAAGCGACTAAAACGATGTTAGAGAAGCAAGGAGTAGAGCGATGGTGGTAATGATCGAAGGGAGTCCAGAATCTGAGGAAGGAGACTTTGGAGTTGAGATCTTCGATCTTGGCACGAAGTTGTTCTGGATCTTGGCTCCGAATCGGTGTTCATGAACTCATCATGGATCTTAGGTGACAGTGACCAAAACGAGTAGGAATCGATGCTCCGGTTCCCGGTGACCGCGAGGGAAGGGAGAGGAGCACCGGAGAGATAGAGAGACGTTGAAGAGAGAGACAGATAGAGGCGCTGGTAAAATTTTGGAAACCAAATATATATATATATATATTACACCATTAGTGACTAAATTTTTTAGTCGCCAATTACTTTTATAAATCCCTCAAATTTAAATTAGAAATGTCGCCCTCCAATTTTTTTATTTTTTGGCGACTAAACTATTTTTTGGTCGCTGAAAATATGTTTTGGCGACTAAACTTTTGGCCGCCAAAGATAGTTTTTTTTTAAAAATTTTACATTTGGCGACTAAATATTTTAGTAGCCAATACCTAATATACGACGACTAAACTAATTTTTGGTCGCTGAAAATATGTTTTGGCGACTAAACTTTTGGTCGCCAAAGATAAAAAATAAATTTTGAATTTTACATTCGGTGACTAAATATTTTAGTAGCCAAAACTCAGTATACGGCGACTAAAATTTTTTTTTGTCGCTAATTCTAGTATTTTTAGCGACTAAATTATTTTTTAGTCACCAATAATCAATATATCCCGACTAAAAAAATTTAGTAGCTAAATATTATACTTTTGGAGACCAAAAAAAATTTTAGTATGTAATTCTAAAACTTTTGGCGACTAAATTTGTTTTAGTCGCCAATTTTACTCGCCAAAGGTGTAATTTGTTGTAGTGTGGTACTGTTTCAATTGAGATTGGAAAGGTTCAAAATTTACACCAATTAATTCTCTATGGCAATTCATTGTCTGGTAACATTCCATCTTCCCTAGGAAATCTAAGTTTGTTAAGTGAACTTGATTTGGACAGCAATAATTTTCAGGGAAACATTCCTCCGAGCCTAGGGAATTGTAGAACCTTGCAATTGTTGTTTCTTTCTCAAAACAACCTTAATGGTACCATACCAAAACAAGTTGTTTCTATCTCATCCTTATCTATGTATCTAGACCTATCCCAAAACCAATTGAGTGGTTCTCTTCCCATGGAAGTTGGAAACTTGATAAACCTCGGTTACTTGGATGTCTCTAAGAACCTATTATTGGGTGAAATTCCGAGCACTCTGGGCAGCTGCACAAGCCTGGAAACGCTACGTTTGGGGAACAACTTTTTCATCGAAACCATTCCTTCTTCTTTTAATCCTTGAGAGGCATTAAAGAGTTGGATCTTGTGAACAATAACTTGTCTGGTGAAATTCCAGTGTACTTGGAGAGCTTTACCTTTTTGCAAAATTTGAATCTGTCTTTTAATAATTTTGAAGGTGTAGTACCAACACAAGGTGTATTCAGTAATGCAAGTGCAATATCTGTGGTGGGAAACAGTAAGCTCTGTGGGGGTGTAGTTGAATTGAAGCTACCTAAATGCAACTTCAAAGTGGATGAAAAGAGGAGATCAAACAGTGCCTTAACTCTAGCACTCTCTATACCCTTTGGGCTTGTAAGACTAGCTCTTCTGGGCTATGTTATGAATCTTTTCCGGTTTAGAAAGAGAAGAAAAGATATTCCTTCAGATTCAGTAAAAAATTGACTCTTAAGGGTGTCTTACCAAACTCTTGTTAAAGCCACTGATGGTTTCTCATCATTCAATTTAATCGGTGTTGGTAGTTTTGGGTTTGTGTACAAAGGAGTTATTAATGGAAGAATTGTCGCTGTAAAAGTACTCAACCTTTTGAGACATGGAGCTTTGAAGAGTTTTGTATCCGAATGTGAGGCCCTAAGAAACATCAGACATCGGAATCTTGTCAACGTGCTAATGGCATGTTCGACGGTAGATTATCAGGGTCATGACTTCAAGGCCTTGGTTTATGAATTCATGGTCAATGGGAGCCTCGAGGAGTGGTTACATCCAACTTGTAATGAAGATTTGTCAAATGAAGAGTTTAGGAAGTTAAATCTTTTTCAAAGACTAAATATTGTCATTGATATTGTTTGTGCACTAAATTATCTTTATAACCATGGTCAAACACCAATAATCCACTGCGATCTTAAGCCAAGCAACATTCTTCTGGACAAAGATATGACTGGGCAAGTTGGTGATTTTGGGTTAGTGAAATTCCTTGCAGACCATGCCACCCATGACTTGTCTACAAATGAAACAAGCTCTATTGGCATAAGGGGAACAGTAGGTTATATTGCTCCAGGTGAATATGCTTTCATTTATTCTTAATTGTTTCATTCCCAAAATGATATTAAAGCAAAACCACTTAGGTTCCCTATCATCCTTGTCCTTTTTTAATAATGCTACAAGTCACAAAAAGTGTAAAGAAAATTGCACATGTGATCTGGAGCGTTTATTGTTTTTTCTGTGCATAGTTCTTTGACTTTTTTGTTTAGGGAGAATTTTTTATAAAGGGTTTTCAAATTCTATTTTTATCAAATGCATTTTCGCTTGCAGAATATGCTATGGGAAGTGAGGTCTCAACATATGGTGATATCTATAGTTTTGGCATCCTCGTGTTAGAAATGTTTACTGGGAAGAGACCCACCAATGAAATGTTTAAAGATGGTTTAAGCCTCTATAGCTTTGTAAATAAGGCTTTGCCTGACAGTGTATTGGAGATTTCAGACCCAATACTTTTGCAGACCAAAGAAGAAGAAGAAACTTTCATTAGGAGTGAAAAGATTGTGGAGTGCCTGAGTTGGATACTTGAAATTGGAGTCAATTGTTCTTCAGAACTGCCTAGAGAAAGAATGTCCATTAATGATGCCGCAGCTAAATTGCATTTCATCAAAGACACTCTTTTAGGATATGAAATAAGTTGAAAGAGATGAATTTATGAGGTAATAGCCTTACTTCCACACTCATTTGGTACATTTAGTGAAAAGTAATGTTACCTATTCACAAAAAGTGTGAGCATTTGAGATGTGTTGATTAGATTGATTTTGGTTGTGATTCATATTACACCGAGTTTAAATCTACATTACAAGTTCAAAATTTATATATGTTCTTAATATTTTTTCTCAATATATAACATCAATCATCAGTGAAAATGCACATTTTACTTTATTTCTGAGTTGGGTTAATTACATTTTTGAAAAAATTTCATTTTCATCCCTATACTTTTCCTTGATGATCAATTACACCCCCAGACTTCGAGTAATTTCAATTTTACCTCTAAAGTTTTTGAAACCGTATCAATTTTTCCCTTTGAAACGGAAAAAGTTAAAAAAAAATTGCATTTTGGCCCCAAATTTCAAAAGAAAGATGCAAACTCACCGTCTCCTACACAAACTCACCCTCTCCGGCACCATTATTGCAAGCCCACTTTTCGGTGCCACTCTCTGACCCACCATTGTTGCTGATAATGGTTTAGATCAACAACCATAGTAGCAAACCAAGTACCATAGTCCGCCAAATTTATTTACTCCAAATTCTAATTTATGTGTAAAAATCCAACCTCATACTTTGAATTCATTCCAAGCTACATTACTTTCTATGTATGCATATCTAAATGAAGAAGATAAATAAGGCATTGATTAAATACCAAATCAACAATGACGGAAGGATTGTTGGGTATACCTCCTTATTGGAGTTTGAGACCCAATTGATTTTGGAAAAAGAATTTTAATTTGGTTTGGTTTAGGTATAATATATTTTAATATATTATATCTAATTTTGTGGTGACACAATTCAGTTTGGAAACAACTAAGGTTTTGGTAAAAAAACCCTAGATTCACAATATATTATGGGTATTGTTTTTCCCAAGAAAAAAAAGGTGATATAGTGCGGCTACAACATTATATTCGGCTGGTGGTTGACTTGGGGCAGCAGCTTTGGATCAATTGGTGTAGTGTTTTGTTTGGTTACACAAAGAGTTTCAATAGTGCTTGGTCAAAATCTGGAAGGATTTTTCTGCTACTTTGTTTAGCTTCGAAGGGTTCTTTATTTTAGTGCATCTTCGGATGGTTCTGGTAAAGCTGACTTGGTTTATTATTTTGGGTTTTCTACAACTTTGTTCTGAAGATTTTGGTTCATCTATTTGGTGAGGTCTTTCATCTTGTTTATTTGTGATTATTTGGAATTCAGCTAAGGGTGATTTTGTGAGACCATTAGTGTCTCGTTTGTAATCGTTTGGAACTTATTTGGTTGATAGTGGAATCGGATTTCGATCCCGTGGACGTACTTCACATTGAGGGAACCACGTAAAAATTCTTGTGTTGCCTTTGATTTAATTTTTCCGCATTAATTTTTATTCCCATTGATTGATTTACTTGTGGGGAATTACATATTTTCCCTAACAAGGATTGCGAGGATCATCTTCAGGTATCCCCTGCTCTACTTTCCCAACAAGGTTAGCTCCAACATTAGCTGCTTTTGTGAGCAAAAAGGGCAACAAATGAAGCTCCAAAGCGATATCCCACAAGAAGAAGAGGCATTGGGAGATAAATAAATATAAACCAAGCAACAGATAATAAGTACATGTTTACTCTAAAGCTATGTAACCATAAGCAGATGCTAGCTCAAGAAATAAGAATACACCAGCCATATGGTAACACGTTAAAAGAACACTAAAAGAAAATCCTCACAAATAGATGCATACTCAAACTGGAACATGCATATGGACAGACATCTGTCCAAAGGCCAATTCTAATCATGTATTTTGTGTGATTGTTTTGAAATGGGTTTTCTTTGATTTTTGTGGGTTTTTGATGTTTTGAACTATGAATGTGTATTTTGTGATTGTTTTGAATTGTGTTTTCTTTGTTTTTTGTGGGATTTTGATATTTTGAAATGGGTACATATTGACATCTGTAAAAATTGTAGTTGAAATGTTTTTTTTTTTTGTGGGTTTGTGGGCTTCTCCCTAGCCACCGCCATAACCAACCTCGATTGGAAGAAGAAGAAGAAGAAGAAGAAGAAGAAGAAGAAGAAGGAGGAGGAGATTGCGTGGGTTTGCGACCATGGTGCTGTGGGGGTTAGAGAGTGGCGCCTAAGAGTAGGGGTTGCGGTGGTTGTGGTGGTATGAGTTGCTGGAGAGTGTGCCGGAGAGGGTGAGTTTGGATAGGAGAGGGTGGGTTTCATCTTTCTTTTGAAATTTGGGGCCAAAATGTATTTTTTTTTCAACTTTTTCCATTTCAAATGTGACAACAAGGGCAAATGTCACGACCCCATTCTGCCCCTAGTAGAATGGTGCCGTGGTGGCCAGTAATCCGAGATTACCGAAGGCCAACTTTCAAAATTCACACACAATCAGAGTATAATATATAGGGCTTACATGTGCGGAAGCAATATATGTAAATCTAACTAGTCCATAAGAGCTGTGCATAAGTCAAATGAAATGGCATACATCTTTACATAGCTTTACAACTTGGATATAAGCAGAATAAAATAGATATTACATCTTGATTGAAAGGCTGCTCAAGCCGACATAAACGCAATACATGAAATACAAAGTCGAGAGGCATAATCTTCAAGATTGCCGACATAAATATGCATCCAAAACATCTTGCAAAACACATATCTCGGCGTCACCGCCATCATGCTAAACACCTACATATATACATAGAGAGGGTGAGCTTGGATACTCAGTGAATGGTATAAGTAATAAAGGGGTTAAATGAATGATTCACGAGGTCCTTGTCAAAACAATACATATATCAGAGCTTGTTCAAAACATGGGATGAATCAAGTTCATTAATCAAATCTTGGTCTTTCAAATCTTCTTGGGATGTTTAATAACATCTACATAATACATGGGGTGATGACATTCCTAACAAAACAAACCCACTCATTCATAGACCGTCGGTGGCAAAACAAGACAAAACAAAGGAATAATCGACCCGGAATCGATTAGACAAATCCACCCGTACACCAGACCGTCGGTGGGGCCATTCGTTCGCAGACCGTCGATGGCAGAGATCTCTCAAGCAATGGTGCAAGTGCATTATAGTCCCCTGGCACTAAGGACTTTCCAAGAATGTTATCAAAACAAGGTAATACTTGATATACAAAATAGGGATAATCATTCATGCTTGATCAAATACTTTTCAAAACAAGGCAAAGCAAAGCTTATCAAAACATGATAACATAGCTTTATTAAAAATACCACTCACATAGTTCTTGGGACATCGGGATCAAAGCAAGGATCCAAGACCTACAAATATATGGAAAAGTCTACTAAATGCACTTCAAGAAGACAAGAAGAGATTCTCAAAGATGGATATGAAATGCATTCTTAAAACAAGCTTTACATGAATGCAAGTGACATAGGGAAAACATGCTGGGTACCAACCAGGTCCCGGAATGGATGCACAAAGATGATCTAGGCTAAAATGACCTAGTTGGGTGAACTCAGGAGGTCTTGGCCGAGGACCCACACCTCTTGGCCGAGGTGTGGTTACCTAGGCTTCGGTGTGTAGCTCTTTGCCGAGGTGTTACAAGATGCCGGCAAGGGTGTACCATGGTCGGCCTAGATGATGAACATCTCAGCCTAGGAGATGCAGTGGTTAGCCTAGGTGTGCATGCAAGATAGACTAAGGTACAAGTGATCATGCAAGGTAGGCCGAGGTGAGATACGATGCTTGGCCTATGTGTGGGATCTAGGCAAGAGTGGTCTCGGTGATCACACCTAGGGAAATGAGGTCTGGAAATCTGGGTTTCCTCCTTGAAGGACATGAAGAACGTGAAGAACATGAATGTTAAAATCATAACTTGTTATTACAAAATCTGAGGTTTCATGCTATGAGTTCGAAAACATGGACCTTGGTACCCATACTTGAAGATCATATGAAAACAAACACGAAAACATGCATCTTGATACAAACTTTCGAATCAAAACATTGTTTTCTTCAAGAACACATGAATATCACTTTCTCTTTCTAAAACCGAACTTCAAAGCAATGCATGGCTCATGAAACATTCTAGATCATGCAATGCAGCTAGATGAACAATAAGAACAACAAGAGTAGACCAAGAATCTAACCTCAAAACACGGATCTAACGGTTCAAGGTGTGAAGATCAAGCTTGGAAATCTACCTCTCTCTAGAATTCCTCTTCCTCTTCCTAGAGCTTCTCTCTCTTCTAAGACAAGGATATAGCAAATGATATGTTTTTCTCTCTCTGCCGGCTGATTTAACCCTCTGCAGGGACATGTGGCACTACCGGATTGGTTCTCCTCAAAAAGGTGATTGAAAGACAAGACAAGTGTATGACAAAGTGTGTATGACAAGCAAGGTGGCATGGGCACTCCGGCAGGTAATGGTCTCGGCTTAGGATATAGGCTTCGGTAAGTAAGGTTCCAATGACCTCGGCTAGGAAGGATAACACTTGACCTAGCTATGCCACACCTCGGTCTAGGTCATTCTAGTCCCAAAACAAGATCACTATGTGCAAGGATCAAGGATCTAGGACGCCTAGATGATAACATCTCGGCCTAGATGATGCACATCTCGGCCTAGATGATGACATCTCGGCCAATATGCCTAGGTGATGGTGGAGGTCAACCAAAGTGGTTCCAAGATGGTCCTAGGGGTAAAAGGTTCAAAGGTGTGACCTAGGCTTGGCATGACCTAGGCTTGAGACAGCAAGGAAGGAACAAAACATGCATACAACACTTAGGCAAATCACATAAGCACAAAACAAGACAGGGACCTTTACTTAGGCAAAACAAGTCAAAGTCTGCAAATGCAAGCTTAACAAGACAAAATCATGCAAATGTACATGAACATGACTAAGACATGAATATGGGTTATTGCAGCAAAATTGATACGATTTCAAAAACTTTTGAGGTAAAATTGAAATTATTTGAAATTTCGGGTGTAATTGATCCCTAAAATATGCGTTGTTTATTATTTTAGTCCTTTAAGTTTTAATTTTGTTATTTTGGTCCTCAAATTTGATAATTTGAGTCAATTTGGTCCTAAATCTAACGTTCGTCTGCATTGGTAATAGGAAAATGATAAAAGACAGTTTTGGTTCTTAGTTGTCATTTTAGTCCCTTCAGTTTTAAATTTCGTCATTTTGTTTCTCAAAGTTGTCGATTTGAGTTAATTTGGTTCTAGCTCAAATTGATAAATTTGAGGACCAAAATGACAAATTTTAAAACTTGAGAGACTAAAATGACAAAAAGTACATACTTTAGGGACCAAAACTTCTTTAAACCTGAACTCAATCAAGACTGGTTCCGGGTGCTAACATAATTCAAGCAACTCAAGCACATAAAAGCATTATTGATTATTTAAATCACCATTATTCAAATTGAGTAGAATACCCACACAAGGGCATGGTCGCCAATACTTTTAGGGCATGTTTGATTGGATGGATTAGAGTATGGGATTGGGATTATTAATCTGTGGGCCCAATTATCCTATGTTTGTTTTAACATTTTGGTTTAGGATTATTAATCCAACAAAATTGTAGGATTATTAGTAATGGGTAGGGGTGGGATTATTAATCCCATGAATAATTTATCTTATTAATCCAATTGGATAGTGAATACCACACTAATTTGATAGGATTATTAATACCTCACTATTAGTCTTGTGAATCAAACATGACCTTAGATTACATAATGATATGATAAGGGTAGATTTTGTTACTTTGAAATAAAAGGCCTATCAAAGTGGATTATATTTTCAAAAATGTCATTATCGTATCATTTTGGTCAACAGTCATGAATTTTGTACAAGAATAGACTTTTTCATATTCTTAGGGCAATTGGATGATTTAAATTTCCATTTGATAGGACTTAAGACTTGGTTTGGTTTGGTTTGGATGATTTAAATTGATATTTGATTGGAAAAGGACAAGCTCATTATTAGAAACCTCACACTAGAAAACATGACCTGTTTGCTCCCATCATTGTCCAGTTATCCATGCTGCCTCCTGTCAACCAGGACAAGCCATAGAGGATTGAAGTTCAATTTTTTTTTTTGATAAATACCAGATGAAATTCATGGAGAATATTACTCATGCTCATTCGATCTTGTGGTGACTTTGTAGAACATGCCACTCCAATCTTGACCACGGAAATTAAACATTCCACCATTTTGTTGCCACTGTTCACATGCAACGGTTTCCAAGTGTTTCCGGCTGCCACAACAATAGCTTGTACCTCTTCTTCTTCATTGTTCAGGATCACTGGGTCTACAATCTCCATCACATGGTCAGGCAAGGCCATCCTAGAAAAGGTATGAAGATTAAGGCCTTTCTCAAATATGCTATCAGTAGGTCTCTTCCCTATTATCATTTCCAATAATAAGATTCCATAATTATAGACATCTCCATCAGTTGACATCTCACTTCCGAGATCATACTCTACCATTAAAAAAAAAATTAACATTCAAAGGCCCTAAGGGTCTTTTTGCCCGAAAACAAAAGTAATATGAAAGATAGAGAAAAGATCAATTCTAACAATAGTGAGTGCCATAATATGAAAGCAATACATGTGAGAGTATTTGAAACGTAAAGCAGTTGTTACGTGGAGCTGCATATCCAATGGTTCCCCTTATACTAATTGAACTACTTTGATTTAGAATAGTGAGCTTTGGGCAAAATATAGCTAGACCAAAATCTCCAACACTGGCAACCATGTCATGGTCAAGAAGAATATTACTTGGCTTCAAATCACAATGAATGATTGGTGTTGGGCATTGGTGATGAAGATAATCGAGTGCACATGCCACATCTATGGAAATGAATATTCTATGTAGAATGTTGAGTCTCCGGACCTCATTTTGTTGATTATTCGTTTTTAGACATGAATGCAACCACTTCTCTAGACTCTCATTAGGCATGATTTCATAAACTTGAGCTTTGAACTCATTCCCTTTTTTTTTTTTTTTTTTTTTTTTTTTTTGAACTGAAGAAACTCATTTCCTTAAAAATCAATACTGGAACAAGAAGTTATGATTCTGACCAAGTTTCGATGTTGAATATTTCTCAAGGTTTCACACTTTGCCACGAAAATCTTGGTAGCTCCACGATATTGAAGGTTAAGTACTTTGATAGCGGCAACTAACTTCCCATCCTAATCAAGAATTCCTCTGTATACAGAGCCAAAACTACCATAACCAATAAGATTTGAAGAAGAGAAATCATTTGTTGCTTTGAGTTTTTCATAAGAGACTTTCAAAGAATGATTCTTTTAGCAATGAAACTATTTTTCTTCTTGAACCAACAAATTACGAAGAATGATGCCAAGGTTACTCCAACAAGTGTAGAAGCTACTACAATTGCTAATATATGTGAAAAGGGCATTTTAAGTTTTGGTTTCTTGGTGGTGCAGTTGGGTAGTTGTAATTCAGAAATACTGCCACAATGCCTATAATTTCCAGCAATTGATATTGCACTTGCATTTGAGAAAACTCCCTTCATTGGTAACTCACTCTCAAAATCATTGTTGGACAAATTGAGTTCTTTTATGGAAAATTTCTCTAAGAAAGTTGGAATTTCACCAGACAAATTGTTATGAGAAAGATTAAAGTTTTCAAACCCCTTCTAAGATTCCAATGCTAGAGGAATAGATCTTTTGAAGTGATTTTTCCTACAAATATAAGTTTTCAAGGCTAGTGCAACTGCCAAGACTGCTAGGAATTTCACCGAACAACTCATTCTCAAACATCTAGTTCTGCTAAATTTTTGAGGTTTTTGATCTCTATTGGCAAGGAACCAAACAAATGGTTCCGAGCTAGATTTAATGATATAGATAGAGATGAGACTCTCAGAAGTTTTTTAAGTATAGTGCCACTCAAGTTGTTTTGAGCAAAAAGAAAATGGATTTTTTTTGTATAATTTTTTTTATTGAATTTTATTAAAACATGAATAAACTTTTTCAACCTAGTTTTGTTAATTGGCCTCAATAAAAATTTATAAAACAAAGGTTCAAGGGATGGAAAGACAAAGAAGAAGAAAAAAAAAATTATTAAAAAAAATGACAACTTATTTAATATTTTCTAACAAGAAAAATTGGGTGTTGATGTTGATGGAGTTGTCTTGGAGATAAGGAGCTCCACTTTGCTACTACATTGCTTTCTTGGTGAAAATAGATAATGAGGCAAAAAAAAAAAGGTTACAAAGAAAACTATCTAATCTAAAAAACATGTGATTAGTTGGAACAAAGGGTCTTGAATTCTTCAAATGGTGGTCTTCGGGTCTTCAAAATTTGGCAATGATTTTATCTATATAGAATAGAAAATTAGTGCTTCAAGTCGCGTTACTAAGTCGCTTTCCTAAAGGCAATATTTGTACTCACCAAAAGGTGTGCAGGGGGTTATAACAAATTTGCCTCCATGATACAATGAAGCCGGGTTTAAAGATCTAGTCTATCGGCGTCTGCACTGACAACAATAGATCAGAACACTCTTGATATAATCAAGAAACCAAGACACTAATAATCAAATCTGCAGAACTTGATTATCAATAAGAAAAACATAAATTTGCTTAAGAAACTCTTGATCGAAAATTCAAAATCAAGAGGGAGAGAGAGAGAGAATTGTAGGAATACTTTTTAAGAATTTTGAATGGAATGAAATGGTTGATTTCGTAGCCTATTCACAGGCCTTAATGGATTTGATCGAATGGTCATGTCCCTTGATCGCATCCGATCAAATCTGATCGTTGAATCGACGATCTATGGTGCAGATCATTCTGACACTGAATAGATGCCTTGACTAATCACACCTGATCACGATTGGGTGCCATCTCATCCGTATGATCACGCATATCTCCAATCAACAGCTGTGATCAACCCGCTACAGATCGGACACACAACCGTTTGATCAGTTGGTTGACTCATCACCAACGGATGACACGTCACTGCCACGTGGAGCTGATTGTATTCCACGTCACCCATTCCACATCGGATCCACCTCATCACTCCAACCTGTCCGATGCAAATAGGAAAGCGCCCTCATGGCCTCGATGCGTCTGTGCTAAGTGTAAAGTGCGCCATCAAACGCCACACAGCCCACTGCCCACGCCCCACGCGTGCGCGCGTGCGTGTGTGTGGATGGTGCGAAGCACCATCCTTGCGGTGTGGGTGCATGCACACTAGCTTTCATCTCATAATTCCATATTCAAAAGAATATTCCATGTAGCACTTTATTAAGTGCTCCATGTTTTGCTCTCTTTCTAATGTGGGACGGAGTCCCCAAGCTTAATTAATGTTTTCCAAAGAAAAACAAGGAAGGTTTTGAAAACACCCAAAAATTAAACTATAAATTTCAAAAACCTTTGAAAATTCCCCAACATTCACCCACCATTTTCAAAATACCAGATGAAGACTCTTGGTTTACTTGGTAGCCTTATGCATAGGTGAAGATATCTTACTATT
The DNA here is from genome assembly GCF_055761805.1 of Camellia sinensis. Classification (NCBI taxonomy): domain Eukaryota; kingdom Viridiplantae; phylum Streptophyta; class Magnoliopsida; order Ericales; family Theaceae; genus Camellia; species Camellia sinensis. The sequence goes on from NC_138961.1 coordinate 40,926,306, forward strand.
TGAATCATTCACTTAGTGAAGACATCTCAAAGTTCGTTAAGATGTCATAATAGACTTGTCTTTGAACTAGCGATCTTATACGACTAACCGGACGTGTCTCACGCCTAGTACAGGTTACCTCAAGTATTCAAACAAACCGACATGTGGATTGGCCTTGTGTTTATATCCTGTTTCATGAGCGCTCTAGAGTCAAGCCCTTGGACTCATAGGAAGCGGCACCACCTCCTACACTCACATAGGTAAGCTTATTGAGAGTACCCCTGTAATATATAGTACCCTAACAACCCAGTTGTAAGCTTATTAAGAGTTTGCTAACTCATCATCTTCTTTTCACATTAGAGGTACCAAGCACTTCAACCTCGGGATGAAAATGAAATAAACTAAGTGCTTGCAATCACGACGTATAGTGTACTTGGGCTTATTGAACTCAAGACTTGATGTTTCTTTAAGCGTTGAGTCGAGTTCCCACCAGGAGTGATTGTGTTAAGTGGGCTTGAGACCCATCCCCTTTGATGTTTTCCACACTAAATCCCTTGTAAGTCCCTTTGTTAAAGGATCAGCTACGTTTTCACTTGACTTTACATAACTAATAATAATCATAACTTCTGTGATTAACTGCCTGACATAGCTATGTCTCAGTCCTATGTGCCTGGACTTTCCGTTATAGACATGGCTATAGGCCCATGATAGAGTTGCTTCACTATCACAATACAAAGATATTCGTGGCATAGGTTTTGGCCATATCTTAATCTCTAACAAGAGATTCCTCAACCACTCTGCCTCTTTGCTACAAGAAGCCAATGCTACAAACTCTGATGCCATGGTTGAGTCTGTTATGCATGTTTGCTTCTTAGAACCCCAGGAGATAGCTCCTCCTCCAAGAGTAAAAATCCAACCACTCATGAATGAGTGATCTTCACGGTCAGTTATCCAACTAGCATTCGTGAATCCTTCCAGCACTACTGGATAGCCATTATAGACTATTCCATAGTCTATTGTTTTCCTCAAGTACCTAAGTACTTGGTTAACAGCATGCCAATGCACACTACTGGGATTACTAGTGTATCTACTAAGTTTTTCCACTGCAAAAGCAATATCAGGTCTAGTGCAAGTCATGGCATACATCAGGCTACCTATTACTCTTGAGTATTCTAGCTGATCAACAGCTCTTCCAGTATTAGGATACAATTTCAAATTTGAATCAAAAGGTGTAGACATGGGTGTACAATTATATTGATTAAATTTCGTAAGAATTTTCTCAATATAGTGCGACTGGGTTAGAATCAAAGTATTGTCCTCTCGTTTGATCTTAATACCCAAAATTACATCAGCGAAGCCCATGTCTTTCATACTAAAGCTAGACGACAAGAAATTTTTAGTACTTTCAATGACATCATTGTCAGTACCAAAAATAAGCATGTCATCTACATACAGACATATGATTACACCTCCATTTCCAGTAAACTTACTGTACACACACTTATCACATTCATGCATCCTAAAGCCATTTGACACTATTACTTTGTCAAATTTTTCATGCCACTATTTTGGAGCTTATTTCAGTCCATATAGTGACTTCGCGAGTTTACGCACTTTGTGCTCTTGACCCTGTACAACAAATCCTTCCGGTTGTTGCATGTAGATTTCCTCATCTAACTCTCCATTTAGGAAAGCGGTCTTAACATCCATTTGATGGATTTTAAGCTTATAGATTAAGGCTAAGGCAATCAACACTCGAATGGTGGCGATTCTAGCCACCGGAGCATATGTATCAAAATAATCGATACCCTCATTTCCAGTAAAACCCTTAGCAACTAATCTTGCTTTGAACTTGTCAATTGTGCCAACAACTTTCATTTTCCTTTTGAAAATCCATTTACAACCAATGGGTTTGGATCCAGGTGGCAAATCAGCAAGTATCCAGGTATTGTTACCCATGATAAAATCCATCTTATCATTTATTGCTTCTTTCCAGAATGTAACATCTTCAGACTTCATAGCTTCCTCAAAGATTAATGGATCTGAATCCATATTCAAAGAAATCATTGTTTGCTTATAATAAGCTTTTCTAGTTCATTCTACAAGGTAAACAATGAAATCAGGGCCAAATGACTTCTCAGTCCTAGCCCTCTTGCTCCTCCTTAGTTCAATAGGCTCATTAGGTTCATTAGGCTCATTAGGTTCATGTCGTTCACTTTCCTTTGTAGACATCAAAGGAGTTGATTCATTTTCTTGATTAGAATCCAATCTTGGAATGGTTGTGAAATGATTCTCATTAAATACCGCATCACGTAATTCAATGATGGTATTTGTTTCCATTGAACCATTGGGCTCTATTACCAGAAACCTACATGCTTTGCCATGTATAGCATAGCCAAGGAATATGCATTCAATTCATTTTTCACCTAATTTCTTCCTTTTAGGTTCAGGCAATCTGACTATTGCTCTACAGCCTCATGTTTTCAAGTAACCAAGATTAGGTTTCTTGTTTTTCCAAAGTGACAGGCAGTGAGTAAGGCTTCACCCCAAAAACCAGAACTTAAACTGGAGTAAGAAAGCATAGCATTAATCATTTATGTTAATGTCCTATTCTTTCTTTCAGCTACTCCATTTTGTTGTGGTGTGTAGGGTGCAGACTTCTCATGAATAATACCAACATTTTCACAATATTCTGGAAAATGGTATTCACTACCTCTATCAAACCTAAGTCTCTTTGTTTTGACATTACTCTGATTTTCTACTTCTGTCTTAAAAATATTGAATTTATCAAGCACCTCATTTTTTGAATGCAAAAGATAGATATGACAGTACTTACAAAAATCATCAATAAATGTTACAAATATTTCTTACCACCTCTAGTGGGGGTACTATGCATGTCACATACATCACTATGCACAAGTTCAAGCAAAGACATGGTTTTATCTATTTAGGAAATGGAATGCGAGTAATTTTAGATTGTACACAAAATTTCAGTTTCCAAACAGATCAATATTATACTTAGGAATTAAATCTAAATTAACCATATCATGCATTTTCCTAGTATTAACATGAAATAAACGAGCATGCTATAAAGAAAGAGAATCAACAATATAAGCAGAAATAGATATATTATTGATAACGTTAAGTTTGAACATTCCTTGATACATGTAGCCCTTCCCAACAAAAATCCCACCCTTAGACAAGACAAATTTGTCCGACTCAAATACTAACTTGAAACCATGCTTATTAAGCATGCTTCCAGATACAAGGCTTTTCCTGACATCAGGTACATGATAAACATCTTTAAGACTTAGGACTTTTCTAGATGTAAACTCTAGATCCACCGTCCCTTTGCCTTTAATAGCAGTAGTTGAAGAGTTGCCCATGTAGAGAATTGTTCCATCATTCACTTGTTCATAAGTAATGAAATGACTCTTATCGTTGTAGACGTGCCTTGTTGCTCCTGAGTCAATCCACCAGTCACCAGCATCTTCGAGCATGTTCACCTCGGATGGCTTTTGATGCTTTTGGCTTTTTCTTGTATGACCGACATTCATTTCTGAAGTGCCCTGGCTTGCCACAGTGCCAGCAAGCGTCTTTCGGCTTCTTAGCATTTTTCTCAGATTGGGGTTCATGTTTACGCTTCTTTTTGTTGAACCTCTTACCATCATCCACCATGTGGATCTTGGACGTCTGAGCCAATTGGTTATCTTTACTTTCAAGTAACCTTGACTCTTTCTCAACTCGAAGGTGTTGAGCCAATTCCTCTAAAGTAAGATCTTCCTTTTTATGTTTCAAAGTTTTCTTAAAATCCTTACAAGAAGAAAATAGTTTCACAATTATAGATGAAACTACAATAAATTCATCCATGTTCATATTCTTTTGTTGAAATTGACTCAGAATATGTTGGATCTTATGGAATTGTTCCATAATGGGCTTTGTATCAATCATTGTAAAACACATAAAATTACCAACAAGAAATTTCTTACTGGTGGCATCCTTGGTGAGGTACTTTGACTGTAATAAGTCCTAGAGTTGCTTTTTCGTTTCCAGATGTTGATACACATCGAATAGAGAGTTTGACAGTGCATTTAGAATGTGTCCTCGGCAAATGTAGTCGTCATTCTCCCACTTAATTCTGGCACGGGTTTGCTCCACAGTCTTGTCTTCTTGCTCCGTCATATAGGGGTTGGTTAGCACATCGACCACTTTAAGACTAGTGAGCAAAAAATGCATCTTCTTTTGCCAGCGTCGGAATTTCCTCCATCAAAACGATCAAGCTTCATGAAATCTTGAGTCATTTTTTGAATAGACATCGCCATATCCAAATATTGTCTTTAGATTGTTGGAACAAAGGGTCTTGAATTCTTCAAATGGTGGTCTTCGGATCTTCAAAATTTGGCAATGATCTTGTCTATATAGAACAGAAAATTAGTGCTTCAAGTCGCGTTACTAAGTCGTTTTTCTAAAGACAATATTTGTACCGACCAAAAGGTATGCAGGGGGTTACAACAAATTTTCCTTCGGGATACAATGAAGCCTAATCTAAAGATCTAGTCTATCGGCATCTGCACTGACGACAATAGATTAGAACACTCTTGATATAATCAAGAAACCAAGACACTAATAATCAAATCTGCAGAACTTGATTATCAATAAGAAAAACAAAAATTTGCTTAAGGAACTCTTGATCGAAAATTCAAAATCAAGAGGGAGAGAGAGATAGAATTGCAGGAATTTTTTTTAGGATTTTGGATGGAATAAAATGGCTGATTTCGTAGCCTATTTATAGGCCTTAATGGATTTGATCGAATGGTCATGTCCCTTGATCGCATCCGATTAGATCTGACCATTGGATCAACGATCTATGGTGCAGATCATTCTGACACCGAATAGATGCCTTGACTAATCACACCTGATCATGATCGGGTGTGCCATCAAACGCCACACAGCCCACTGCCCATGCCGCGCGCGCATGTGCGTGTGCGGATGGTGTGAAGCACCATCCTTGCGGTGTGGGTGCATGCACACTAGCTTGCATCCCATAATTCCATATTCAAAAGAATATTCCATGTAGCACTTTATTAAGTGCTCCATATTTTGCTCTCTTTCTAATGTGGGACAAAGTCCCCAAGCTTAATTAATGCTTTCCAAAGAAAAACAATGAAGGTTTTGAAAACACCCAAAAATTAAACTATAAATTTTAAAAACCATTTTGAAAATTCCCCAACATGATTTAGTTTCATTTTAAGTGTGACCCATCATAAAATGTAAACTACGGAAAAAGATACTTGTTCGTAAAATAAATTACAACTCACAAAGGGTGGGGCTCTGTGTGGGATATGGGACACTATCATAAGTGTCTTGTGATCTATTATGTGATTTGTTTTTGTGCATGAACATTTACGCAGTTGTAGTCCTCCTATGCCCTCACAAAGGCTACTAAGAGAGGGAGAGATATCAAAGCACTTTGGGTGGGGTCATTACACTTTTTGGATACGAAGTTCACATATTTGGGCCAATCAAGTTTTGTGTATTGTTCACGCACTAAAAAGTGCGTGAACAAATTCATTTTCGCCAAAAATGTCCTCATAATTATATATTCCATATGAGCTCTCACAACATTTTTTTTGCTCAAATTGTTTTTCTTCTACTTATTGTTACTATTGTCAAGCTTGAAATTTTATACAATGTGTAGCTTGATCTCCTCTGGTGTTACTTATTAATTACAGGATTTGACAAACCAATGGAATAAGTAAATAATTGATCAGCCCTTACAGTTGAAAAGTCAATCATTTAAGCTAGACCTTATATGAAAGGCAAGGAAATCAAATATCTAACTCCAACCCAAACTATTGTGGATCTTGTGGTGGCAATAGTTTATTATTAATTCCTTTAATACTCATAAAGTTCATTTATTATTAATAATTATTTGTCATGTTTCCCTTATTTATGACAAAGTGTTGCATGGTATTATTCTACACCCTTTTGTGCATTAATTACTAATTCCTTTGAAAAATATCATCGGATAGAAAAATTAAAAGGTACACAAAATCAAATCACACATGGACATTACATTATCATTCTCATATGGACTAAATGGGAAATAACCTGGGAGTCAAATTATTTATACAATTTTGTGACATATAGGGTTCCAATTTGAAGATAAAAGTACAATCATAATCCTCTTCCTTTTTGAATGAGTGTTCCACGCCATTTCTCACTGTTTTGATAAGCATCAAGCTTCATATTGTCCTATAAAAATGAGATTTCAAGGGCATAAATATAAACTCATTCTAGATTAGTTTCGGGCACTAACAAAATTCACCTAGTTCAAGCACAAAAAATCATTATGATAATTTAAAATCACCATTAATATAAGGTGGTCAACGTTTTTGGTGCAGAAAATTAACACTATATGACATGACAAGTGTTGATTTTATTACTTTGTTACTGTGTATAGTATTTTTTATACAAAATAAGGTCAATAAGATTGTTCATTTAAAAGCACACACTCTATTCCTCCTTGATGCATTATTTATTTATTATTATTTTTTAAGCATGTTCGTTAGTGCAAACCAGTGCAATATACATGCATTTTGCCTCAGGATTCAAGACTTAGAATGGTAGCTTTTATTTAATCACCAGCATGTCTTTAGATGCCACATCTAGCCAGAAACCTAATATGTAAACCTCTATAAATTAATACATGTACATTAATTTATTGTCTTAACTATATGGCATTCAGATTATGCACCATGCGCCATGAGTCAAAGGTTCTTTCTGAAACTTCCGTACCATGAAATCTGTAGGAGCAAATTAAGCTTCAGTCAATGCAGCTCGTGGAGAACATTCCTTATATTCATTCGATCTTGCAGTGACTCCATCAAGCATGCCACACCAATATTAACCATTATAATCACCGCTTCTCCATTATGCTTGCATTTCTTACTTGTCTTGCCTTCAGATTCGTTGGGGCTTATTCTTCTTCCTTATTGCTACTTAGAAGTATCGGGTCCACAATTTCAATTACATGATCAGGCAAGGCCATCCTAGCAAAGTTGTGAAGGTTAAGGTCTCCTCCAAATATACCGTTAGTTGGTCCTTACTGTCGTCATCTCCAATAACAAGATCCCATAACTATAGATATCACCATTTTGGGACATCTCACCTCCTGGACCATACTCTGCAATGAAATTTTAGGGAAAACATTAGACATAATTAAAATTTAATCATTGGAAAAATTAGCATTAGTTTTGATAAAAAAAAGTTATCCAGAGCTGCTTATCTAGAAGTTCCCCTTACTCCAATAGAATTGCTATGGTTTGGATTACTGAGCTTGGTGTGAAACCTAGCTAAACCAAAATAACCAACATGGGCTGTCATGTCATGGTCAAGAAGAACATTTCTTGGCTTCAGATCATAATGAATGATCAGCGTTTGACAGTGGTGATGAAGATAATCAAGGGCACACACGCCACATCTATAGCAATGTTTATTCTTTGAACAAGGATGAGTCTTTGTTGCTTCTCTTTTCTGTTATCTGTTTCTGGACTTGAATGCAGCCACTTCTTGAGACTCCCATTTGGCATGAACTCATACACTAGAGCTTTAAAATCATTACCTTGAAAATCAATAGTTGAGCAAGCGGTTATGATCTTTATGAGGTTCCTATGTCGAATATTTCTTAAGGTTTAACACTCTGCCAAGAAACTCTTTGAGGCTCCTCGAGATTGTAGGTTAAATACTTTTACAGCGACAATTGATCCATCTTGATCAAGGATTCCCTTGTACACAGAAGCAAAACCACCCACACCAATCAAATTTTCTAAAGAAAACCCTTCAATTGCTTTAAGGAGTATTTTGTAAGAAAATTTCATGAATGACCTCAATAATGATCCATAGGACCAACTTTCCCTTTCCTCTTAAACCAGCAGAGCAGAAATGCTGACACAATTATTACTCCAACAAGCATACATGCTGTAGAGATAATTAATATGACTGTAATGGACATTTTTTTGATTCTTTGATCTTTGGATGGTGCATTTTGGTAGCTATAGTGCAGAAATGCCCCCACAGAGCCCATTATTCCCAGAAAGTGATATTGCACTTGCATGTGAGAAAATTCCTATGCTTGGAACCTCACTCTCAAAATTATTAGATGATAAATTTAAATACATGAGGGGAATCTGCTCCAAGAATTTGGGAATCTGTCCTGATAAGTTGTTATGAGAAAGATCGAAGTACTGAATACCTCTTAACGAGCTCAATGATGAAGGAATAGACCCTTAAAGCAAGTTACCCTCCAAGGATAGGTTTTGAAGACTAGTGTAGCTGCCAAGGGTACTTGGAATTTCACCAGACAATTTATTCTCAGAGATATCCAGTTCGGCCAAATTCTTTAGGTTGCCAACCTTTGAAGGGAGGGATTCGAAACCATTCCGACCTAGATTTAGTGAAATTGAGAGAGAGGAAATACTGAAAAGTTGTTTAGGTATGGTACCGCTAAAGTTATTCTGAGATAGGTTTAGTAATATTAAACTCTGGCAATTTCCAATGTTTGATGGTATGATTCCCTGTAATCTATTATTATCCAAGTGAAGTTCATTCAATAGTGACAGGTTTCCCATAGAATTAGGAACTTCTCCTGATAGTTGATTAGAACTAAGCAGCAGTCTTTGGAGCTTTTAAAAATTACCAACAATGGTGGGAAGTGTGCTAGTGAGTTGATTATCATGTACAGTTAAGTATGTTAAATTGACAAGATTACCGATTATTGATGGGATGACTTTATACGTGCTAAATAATCGAGATTAGTTGAAAGATTGCCAACATGATCTGGTAACACTCCCCTCAATTTGTTACCAAACAGATCCAATACTTCCAAATTACTATAATTGGCCAGAGAGCCAAAAAAATCCATTTCATCAGGCTCCCCACTTCCAAAATTGTTGGAATGTAGCTTTATGAACCACTTATGTGTTAGGCATCCAAAATCAATTGATATTTTCCCATTGAAATAGTTAATTCCTATGTCAATATATTCCAATTCTGACGCATTGGATAGTGAGAGTGGGAGGGGCCTAGTCAATTGGTTGTCATATAACTGAATTGCTTGAAGCTGAGGAAGCATTTGGCCGAGGCTTGGAGGAAAATTACCTCGAAGTTAATTTATAGTCAAAGAGAAAACAGAAAGAAAGGATAGGTTATAAGTGGAGGTAGGGATCATACCGGATAGGTCGCTCTCACCCAATGCAAAATAACTAATGTTTCTCAATTGAACCAATTCATCTGGGATACTTCCACTGAAAGCATTTTGAGCTGCAGATATAACCTCCAGAGCTATCAGGTTCACGAGGAAAGAAGGGATCCCTCCTGTTAAATTGTTCTTTTGAATAACGAGATGCTTGAGCTTTGACAGGAAACTGAGCTCCTGAGGAACTTTGCCTACAAGGTTGTTATTAGCCAAACCAAGGAACGTCAGGCTCGAGTAGTGAGAGAGGTTGGCTGTAATTTCTCCTTCCGGAGAGTTATTGTTCTAGTTTAAAGTTTGCAGACTGGACATGAGGCTAAGTTTTGTTGAAGATTGGCTCAGATTTGCTTTGTTTGCTTTGTCAACGATGGCTGCTAATTGAAGAAAAAGTGAAGAAGCTAGACATTCAGTCGAGCTATCCATGATAGGGTGGCTGACTGTTGGTGGTTTCCATGAATGTTGTCGGTGGCTTGTTGAAGACTTTGGCCCTCCCATTGCATCTATAAATGGTTAGTGAATGGAAGGGGTTCAGTGTAGTGAGTTGAAGAGAGAATACAGAGCATAAAACGAATTATAGAGTGTGTAATTCTTTCAAATTTAGTGAATTCGGCTGCCCGTGGACGTAGGCGATTTGCCAAACCACGTAAATCTTTGTGTGTTCTTACTTGTGTGCTTGTGTGTGATTGTTTTCTGCCTCCTAGGCACAACAAATTGGTATCAGAGCGTTGTTGTGTGAAAAACAAAACTTTTTTTTTTTTTTTTTTTTCTGTAAACTGAAAATTTCGAAGTTGTCAAAATCGAGTTTTCAGCCTACCAGGACGACCGCTTTGACAAGAGGAGTTCAAACCCAGAAAGACCAACCCACGAAGACACTTCACGTGCTATCATACGCTTGCCGGATTTCTACCGGAGACTTGCCAAAAAGTTTAGTCCGGTGAAGAAGCAAGGGCTAAAGAAGTCAACTTTTCCTAAATGCTTTAAGTATTCACTTGTGCACCAACATAGCACAAGTTAACACTTGGCAGAGTGGTTAGAGCCTTGGTTAAAACCCTTTAGGGCAAGGGTTCAAAACTCATCACAAATAAATTTCCAAATTATTTTTGGAAGCTGCCACGCCTGAACCACGTGGCTGCCAAGTCATTGCCACGTGTTGAGCCATGTCATCAACAGCTCACCCGCCACATCATCAACACACGTCAGCACATCTGCCACATTATCATTCCAGCTAGCCATTTTTTTAAAATTGTAAGGAGGCCCTGAAATTTTGGTAAATTATATTTCAGCCCCTGATCTTGCTAAAATTGTAATTTAGCCCCCAAAACTTCTATTAGTTGCAGTAAGGTCCCTAGAGTTTTGGAAAGTTGTAATTTGGACCTTGGATTTGAAGAAATTTCATTGAAGTCACTAAAGAAGTGGAGAAAGTGCTTTCCTAGCTAAATCAACCGTTCTGGACACCACCACAGATTCTGTTTTTTGAGATTCGGACCCAAATTTTTAGTGAAGTTTTTGGGAGCTTAGAACTTGCTGTGTTCGAGCATTTCAAGTGTTTGTTATTGTTTGTAGTGGAGATTATTGAATAGTGTCATTGGAAGAACCTACAGAGACGAGATCAACCGAGTCCACAAGTAACCCGACGACTACAAGCAACTCTAGGCATTGGACCCCAATGTCCCATGCTAAGTTCAAGGTAGAAAAGTTTGATAGAAGCAGCAACTTCGGCATGTGGAGATGAAAAGTTAAAGATATGCTTGTCGAGATGAACCTGCACTTCACTCTAGGAGACAAACCAGATGAATTGGATGAAATAGAAAGGGAGAAAGTAAATCTCCTAGCCTGCAGTTCCATCTGACTTTGCCTTGCAAAAGAGGAGAAGTAAACCTTCACAGAATATGATACTGCGAAGGAGCTTTGGAAGGCGCTAGAAGACAAGTTCATGACAAAGAGCATTGAGAACCGGCTCTACTTGAAGAAGAGGTTGTTTCATTTCGACTACAAGAAAGCTATTTCGATGAATGAGCACTTGAACAATTTGAACAAAATTCTTACTGATTTGAAAAACCTAGATGTTCAAATTGATGATGAAGATAAAGCACTGTTATTGTTAAATTCCTTGCCTAACGCATATGACCATCTCACCACTACTTTACTGTACGGTAAAGAAAATATCAAGTATGTTAATATTTCAAACGCCTTGGTAAATAATGAGTTCAGAAGGAAAGATAAACCTGTAAACAGGAACTCAGCGTCAGAGGCATTAATAGTCAGAGGCAGAACAAATAACAAAAGATATACAGGGTGAGGAAAGTCTCACTCAAAATCCAGAGGGAGATCATCAGATAGAAGATGTCTTGCAAAAGATGAGTGTGTTGCTTGTCGCCAGAAGGGGCATTGGGCAAAAGATTCTCCCAATAAAGACAAGAAAGATGAAAATGTAAACGTTGCACGAGATAGAGATAATGGTGATGGATCAGCCTTCACAGTTTCATCACTTGGCCATTCTGATGAATGGATTCTAGATTCCGGATGTTCCTACCACGTGTGTTCTAACAAGCAGTGGTTATCGAGCTTACGAGAGTTCGATGGAGGAGTTGTACTGATGGGCAACGACCAAGCTTGCCAGACAAAGGGGATTGAAATAATTCGACTGAAGATGCATGATGGAACAATCAGAATTCTCGAAGATGTTCGGTACCAGATTTGACGAAGAATCTCATCTCAGTGGGAGTTTTAGATTTCAAAGGTTACAGAGTAATTATAGAAGGTGGAGTCCTCAAAGTTGTTCGAGGAGCATTTGTTGCAATGAAGGGTACTCGAAAGGGAAATTTATATTTCCTAGATGGCTCTGTAGTCACAGGGAGAGTGGCTGTGTCCACCAGCTCAGAGGATGACGCATCAAACACGTCTAAACTTTGGCACATGTGCGTAGAGCATGCTGGAGAAAAGGCTTTACAAGGATTGGTAAAGCAAGGCCTGTTGAAAGGCTCCGAAATAGGGAAGCTTGAGTTCTGCGAGCATTGTGTACTGGGCAAACAAATAAGAATCAAGTTTGGTACTGCCATTCATCGTACCAAAGGGATTTTGGACTACGTTCACACAGATGTTTTGAGACCTTCCAAGAATGCTTCTTTGGGAGGTAAACACTACTTTGTGTCATTCATTGATGATTTCTCAAGAAGAGTATGGGTTTACGCAATGAAGCATAAAGATGATGTATTAGACATCTTTCTTATGTGGAAGAAAATGATTGAGACCTAGACAGGCAAAAAGATCAAGAAGCTTAGATCTGACAATGGCGGGGAATACACATCAGATCCCTTCTTTGAGGTTTGCCGGAATGAAGAGATAGTCAGACATTTCACAGTTAGTAGAACGCCACAGCAAAATGGAGTTACAGAACGCATGAACCGCACTTTGGTGGAGAAATTCTGGTGTATGCTGTCACATTTAGGATTGAGCAAGGCATTTTGGGGTGAGGCAATGAACTATGCTCGTCATCTTGTCAACAGACTACCTACGGCTGCACTAGATGGAAAGACTCCCATGGAGGTATGGTTAGGAGTGCGAGCTACTGATTATGATCAGCTACGTATCTTCGGATGTCCAGCCTATTTTCCTGTTACAGAATTTAAGTTGGATCCTAGACCAAAGAAAGCTATCTTATTGGGCTTTAGTGACGGCGTCAAGGGATGTAACTCTGGTGCCTTGAATCAAAGAAAGTTGTCACTAGAAGAGATGTTACCTTTGATGAGTTTACAATGTTGAAGCAGCCAAATCCTTAAGAGAATGGGGAAGCATTGAAAAAGTCAGTGCAGGCGGAGTTTGAGACTCCAACAAAGATTATTCAGCCAGTCAACCATCCTGAAGAAGTGTCAGTTGATAGCTCTGAAGAAGATCCTAAAGAGAGTTAAGATGAGAATGAAGATCTAGGGGCCCTACAACAGTCAGAACCCATTGCAATCAGAAAAGGAAAAAAGGGTTACTAAACAACCCACTTGGATGACCGATATGGTGGCCTATGCACAATGTTCCTTGTACTTTCAAAGAAGCCGTGCAGAATGCAGAAAGTGTTAAGTGGAAGGAGTCTATGGAGGAAGAGATCGGGTCACTTCACAAGAACCAGACTTGGGAGTTGGTGCGACTTTCAAAGGGCAAGAAAGCAATTGGGTGTAAGTGGGTTTACACCAAGAAGGAAGGCATCCCAGGCAAAGACAATATCAGATTCAAAGCTAGATTGGTAGCTAAAGGCTATGCCCAGAAGGAAGAAATATACTACAATGAGGTATCCTCATCTGTTGTGAAGCACACATCTATTTGTATCTTGCTAGCTTTGGTTGCACAGTTTGATCTCGAGCTCGCCCAACTCGATTCCAAAACTGTCTTCTTACATGGAGATCTTGAAGAGGAGATATAAATGTCCCAACCAGATGGTTTCAAAGTTGCTTGGAAAGAGAATTGGACATGTAAGCTGAACAAATCGTTGTACGGGTTGAAGCAATCCCCAAGACAGTGGTAAATGCGATTTGATCAGTTCATGATGGAAAAGAAATACACAAGAAGCCAGTATAATCATTATGTATATTTTCGTAAGCTTTCTGATGGTTCCTTATCTATTTGCTCTTATATGTCGATGATATGCTAATTGCATCTAATAGAAAGTTAGAGATTGACAAACTTAAGGCACAGTTGGCAGGAGAGTTCGAAATGAAGGATCTTGGTGAAGCAAAGAAAATTCTTTGCATGGAGATCAAAAGAGACAAAAAGAAGGGCACGATTTTTCTGACACAAACCCATTATCTGAAAAAGGTGTTAGACAAATTTGGCATAAATGGGAAAACAAAAGCTGTGAGTACACCATTGGCCCCTCATTTCAAGCTTAGTGCTTTAATATCTCCACGCACAGAAGAAGAATGAGAGCATATGTCACAGGTTCCGTATGCAAATGCAGTTGGTGCATTAATGTATGCTATGGTTCGTACAAGGCTTGACATCTCACATGCTGTGAGTATAGTAAGCAGATATATGCATGATCTAGGAAAAGGTCATTGGCAGGCAGTGAAGTGGATCTTGAGGTATTTATATGGCACAATTAACATGGGTTTGAAGTTCGAGAGAGATCATAGACTTGGACAAAATCGGGTTGGATATGTGGACTCAGATTATGCTTGGTGAGTTAGACAAACGTCGGTCAACAACTAGGTATTTATTTACACTTGCTAAAGGGCCGGTGAGTTGGAGGTCAAAGCTTCAGTCAACGGTGGCTTTATCTACTACAGAGGCAGAGTACATGGCAGTGACAGAAGCCTTTAAAGAAGCTATTTGGCTACATGGGTTGATTGAGGACTTGGGAATTGTTCAGAAACACGTTAAGGTGTACTGTGATAGTCAGAGTGCCATTTGTTTGGCAAAGAACCAAGTTCATCATTCCCGCACCAAGCACATTGATGTCCATTTCCATTTCGTCTGAGAAATTGTGAATGAAGGGGATATTTTGCTTCAAAAGATTAGCATTGCAGATAATCCGACGATATGCTCACAAAAGTGGTTTCTAGGATCAAGTTCCAACATTGTTTGGACTTGGCCAACATCTCCCGGAACTGAGCACCTTCGGGTGCATGGCAGTGTTGATCGATCACTATGTTGGATAGAGAATCCTCTCCAAGGTGGAGATTTGTTGAAGATTGGCTCAAATTTGCTTTGTTTTCTTTGTCAACGATGGCTGCTAATTGAAGAAAAAATGAAGAAGCTAGACATTCAGCCAAGCTATCCATGATAGGGTGGCTGACTGTTGGTGGTTGCCATGAATGTTGTTTGTGGCTTGTTGAAGACTTTGGCCCTCCCGTTGCATCTATAAATGGTTAGTGAATGGAAGGGGTCCAGTGTGGTGAGTTAAAGAGAGAATACAGAGCAGAGAGAGAGAGAATTATAGAGTGTGTAATTCTTTGTTCCAAATTTAGTGAATTCCACTGCCCGTGGACATAGGCGATTTTTCGAACCATGTAAATCTTTGTGTGTTCTTACTTGTGTGCTTGTGTGTGATTGTTTTCTACCTCCTAGGCACAACAAGTTCCTGGTGGATTTTTCCTTGAAATGTGTTGTTTAAGAGTGAAATCTTTTGAAGGAAGCTCAGGTTTTCTATGCAAGGACACAATGAATCGACTAGGCCACTGGACTCTAGGTCTATGGCAGTGACTCTCCTGTGTCGATGGCCACAGGAAACATCTTCTCATTCACAGAAATGGAGAGAATTGTTCCTGGAGTTCATTACTCCTTGGGGATCATGAATGATCTTTGACTTGAAAGCCAACGGTGCAAGATGATCAGTCTCATTTCCACCAAAGGTGCTAAAGATAGCAGCAACAGTGGGAAGTGTTCTGAGATGGATCAATGTGATGAACATGAGAAACATGACTGGCTTGTGAAATTGGCAGAAAAGACTAATCTTTATTTGTGAAATTGGAAGCATTATTTTTAGTGTTTCTGTCACTATATTGTTTATGATCAATTTACTTCCAGATGCTGTTTAATCTTTGTACATACAAAAAATTCTCATTACATCAGTTCTATAAATTGCAAACTATTTTAATGCTTACTAGCATGCCATAATGTTGGTGATGATGGGGGTCGAAAATTTCTTCCCAGTTTCTCGTAGATGATGGTGATGAAGTCAATTCTACCCTATGGTTCTTAGTCACACAAATTGAGTTAAGACTGAAACTGCTGAATAGAGGAAGTTAATTATAAGATAATCTATTGATTATGTCTTCTGTTAATTTATTGTTATTGACACCGGTGTGAATAGACCAGCATTTCAATTTCAAGGGTTCACACCATTTTATTTTATTTTATTTTATTTTATTTTTAACTTATACTCTTGTCAAGCTTGAAATTTTTAACGATGTGTATCTAGCTTGATCTCCTCCGGTATTACTTATTAGTTGCAGAATTTGACCAACTAATGGAATAAGTAATTAATTTATCAAACCTTACAGTTGAAAACTAAGGCGTATTTTGGCAAGTTGGTTGAAAGTCAGTTTTTTGGCTTTTTGACTCTTTTGGATCACATTACCTCTTTACTTTTTTGCATGTTTTTTCAAAGAAAGTAAAAAAACTGACTTTTAACCTACATAAATCAAATATATAACTACAGTTGCAATTGTATATTTTAATTCTTTTAATACTCAAAGTTTATTTATTATTAATAAATTAAATTTATCAAGGTTCCCTTATTCATGACAAAGTGTTGTATGATATTATTCTATACCTGTTTATGCATTCATTACTAATTCCTTTGAAAAATATTATTGGATAGAAAAATTAAGGGGGGGGGGGGGGAGAGGGGGGAAACATAGTTTCTTGTAATAAAATAAATTATGGGTTTACAATTTTATCAATTTAAATTCTTATATTTTGATTTGTTATCAATTTAAACCATCTACTATTTTCGTTAAGTACAACTAACAGAAAAATGGTATTTAAGCCATTGAAGTCAACGAAAAAGGGTCGATTGGATATTTTATTGTAATCTATATTGAGTTTAATGATTAAAAATATGTTTTTTTTTTTATCATTTTTATTCAACTTAAATAGGCATATAATTACCTTCTTTGTTAAACCTAGTTAAAATTAACTGAAATATTAAGTGTTAAAGACTATAAAACATAAAGGTGCATCATGCATTGGTTGTATAATATCATCCACAGAATAAATTTAATCTTTTTTTCTTCGTATTATATTATGTATCTCACTGTTGCAAGTCTTTGTTAAATATTGTTAGAAACTTGAATGGAATATTTTTCTGATGGTGGCCTGCAGAAGAGAAAATGAGCTTAACTTTAGTTAAATGTCATTCAGTTCAAATTTCTCAAATTCATCACCCCCTTCTACTTGTTACTCTTGTAGTCATCAAACTATTAGAAAACTCTTGCCAATGAGCCATGACCTTAATTATGTCTTTTTTGTTTTACTCACTCTTGCGAGTCTTTGTTAAACTTTGTTTAACTTGACCAAGTAATGGAACGTGAGATTTTTGCATAAATTCTTATACAAAAAATGTCATTGTCATGTTATTTCAAATAAAATTTTGAGTAATTCTATTTATACATCACTAATCCTTTTAGTACACACCATTAACGAATTAAATTTATATTCCAATAACATCCTCAAATAAAATGACCATTAAGGATAACATGGGGGTGTATTCTATCCATTCAAAGATTTTATATTTAAAAACACAAAATATTCTTCACACACCATCATCACCTATAGGGTTAAGGGTTTAAACATATAAATACTGTATTTTTTCATTATCTTCACAATGAACACACTACACTCATGATATAATTTATTGTCAATTAGCTCACTTCATTCGCTTCTCCATTGTACTTATTTCCCAAACTCAAAACATTATTGCCACCAAATATTTAGAATTTAAGAACATTTGAAATTAATTAGTTTTGAAGATTTGCATAGCATGGATGACATTGAGATGGTTGATTCTAATATAAACATTGAAATGTTGATTTGAACATTGAAAATATTAGTTTATTAGCTTTTTGGTTTTTTATTTATTTCGTTCATATGTAAGGAAGACGAGTTTGTTCGTCATGTGTTCAAATAACTAGAGTTGAACTTTTACACAATATTCTATTATTTATATTTGAACAAAACAATTTTGTTTAAATTATTAAGATTGATCATCAAATATAAAATGTTCATACATAAAAAAATTGAACATTTAAAGTTAGTTCGGTTAAAATAAATTAAAATTTTATTCTTTGTTTAGATATAATTTTTTGAACACATTAAGTTTGTTCAACTCTGTATTCATGAATATGACTTTTTTTTTTTTTTTTTTTTTAACGGCAAAACAATGGTGAGACAACGACAAAGATGAAGAACGACAATGTACTGGCGAGATGACAACGAAGATGGAGGCCGAATGAAACCCTCTGCCGGCAATGGAGTTCAACACTGACGATGAAGATCTCTGAAGATGGAGGTCTCTGTTTAGAAGATGAGAGTTTTTGGTGTGTGTCGTGGTGTGTATTCAAAGACAAGTGGTGTGTTACCATAGAGCTAGCAGTGGAAAGTTACGAGGTGAACTAAGAAATTTTTAAATCTTAAAAATTATTTTATATGTATACTAAGTAATGGTATGTATTGAAAGAATTAGTGATATGTAAATAGAATCACCTTAAAATTTTCTATAAAAATCTCTTTGTCATTTAATTCTTTCGTGGAATACATAGGGAAAAATTGCGAATCAATAGTGCAATGACAAGTGTTGCATAAGTATTGTATCCTTTTATACAATTCATTATTAATTCCTCTGAAAAATATAAGTGACTCATTCTACATGACAAATTATAGCATCTCTAATGGCAAATGTTATAATAGTATTTGTCATTGTTATAATTTGGCAATAAATAATAGTGAATTGTCAAATTATAGTAATGGTGGTCCAATGGTCACATGCCATTTTAGCAAATTTCAACTAACTTTCCCTCTAATTTTGTAAATGTTGTTTGAATATAGATTTTACAATGATTTTTTTATTGTTTGTTTTTTTTCTTTTGTGACATTTTTTAAAACTTTTTCTAAAAAAAATTAAATATTTACATTCTACCCAACTTGACAAATATAAAAAATATAATTTTTAAAAAAATATAATTCACCCCATCAAAAAACATACCACTACAAAATTAAAAACCCATCCACCAATAATCACCCAACATGCATTCACTAACAACCACCCATTATTCACTCACCATTCACTCACAAACAACTACCCACCAACAGCCATCTATTATCCACCGAACATTTATTCACCAACAACCACTCATTATTCATCCGCCATTCACTCACCAACGACCACTCATTATTCACCCACTCATAGGGGTGTAAATTTGGCCTAGCCCGGCCCGGCCCATGTCGAGCCTCGCCGGCTCCTGCCAAAATTCAGGGCTGGGCCGGACCCGGCCACGGGTCAAAAAATTAGGCCCAGGCCAAGGGCTATTCGGGACTCGGGTGGGCCTGAACAAATTTTTTTATTTTTTGTTATTTTTTTAATCAAAATTTTTTTATTTTCCACTAAAAAGACATTAGGCCTTAGGCAGGCCGGGCCTTGAGTGGGCCTTAAGTAGGCCGATGGATCGGGTCACAGGTCGGGCTAGGTGGGCCAGACCAGGTTTCAAAATGATAGCCCAGCCCAGGCCTAGGGTCTCGGGTTGGGCTCGAGCCCAAACGAGTCAGCGCCACCCTGGGCCACGAGCGAGCTTCGGTCCACCCATAGGCCGCAGGCCATTTTTACACTCCTACCCACTCACAATTTTCTCTATAAATTATAACATAAGGTTTTTTTACAATTTTGATATTTACCTACCCACAATTTTCTTATCTTCTAAACTCTCTCTACCCACCCACAAGTTTTTCTACAATTTTCATAGTCATCCACCTAAAATGAACAATTTCACTAAAGCCATCTTTAGTAGAAATTTTGATGAATTTTCATCATCTAATGATGATATAATGATGATGCAATTGTTAACAATACAACACCAAAGAATACAAGCGTTAACCCTAAACTAACAAACCAAACATATTGGTTCCACAAGTGGTCGTTGATACATTAATTGTGAAAGGGTCAACGGCGATGAACAAATTTATAGAGATTACTTTGCAGATAACCCTATTTACCCAAAAGAATACTTCCGAATGCATTTTCGAATGAGGCGGTCATTATTTCTTAGTATCTTACATGATATTCAACAAGTCAATCAGTACTTCATCTAAACCCCTGATGCCATTGGTACTTGTAACGCCCCAACTTTTGGGTCATTAATAAATTATCTCAGCCTCAAATTTAAAATTCTAACTAAGTAATAACCTCAAAAATACAAAATTGTCTCCAAATTAATTACACAAATGTCTCCAAAATATAACTTATACAAATCTCTCAAAACAATATATAGTGGTGAGCCCAAAAATCTCTAACTCAATAATCTCTTTAGAACTTCAAATACAACCTCCACTAAATTTGCTCCACACTTGAAAAATAAATTAATTCGGGAAGTATACAATACGGCAGGAATAACAAAGCTCGAACAAAGAATAAATTCACAGGGATCAAATAATCACACAAATGATTCAATTTAAGATACCAAACGATTTACCAAATTGCACAAACAAGTCAATTCGACATCTGATAATTTATTCAGGACCAAATACCCGGTCCTACTCAGTACATGACTAGTGACCGGCCTCACCCCCCTCACCCAAGCACAACCACTTATCCAGGCTATTGGTACAGAGCATATTGGCTATAGCGACCTAGGTTTTTACCCCGACTTTCGTTGTGTCCCGGACTCGGATTCCGTGATTGTGTACTATTGTCTATGTCTTGTTTCCTTCCTTTAACTCTTTGTATTTGAGTTTTGAATTATGTTGGGCGTGTTTGGAATAGGTTGGTTGTTAGTTGGTCTAGAATGTTGTTGCCCAGATTTTGGCTTCTTCGCTCAAGCGAGCCTTGTGTAATCTGCTTCTTCGCTCGAGCGAGGCTTCTTGTGCTTGAGTGAGCCTTGTGAAATTGTTTCTTCGCTCGAGCGAGGCTTCTTGCGTCGAGCATGCGCCTGCGTTGGTGATAGACCTGAAGCTTTGCATTCTACGCTCCAGTGAAGCTTCTTGCGCTCGAGCGAGGCAACTTGTTGTGTCTGGTCACTCAAGTGACAACTCCATCGCTCGAGCGAGCCTGTTTATATCAGATCTTGAATGAGATATTTCATAACACTTTTGCAGTTCACTCGCTCTCTAAAACTCTCAAAAAACACAGGTTTCATACTCTCTCTCCAGAATACACCTTCTCTCTAAGATTTCATCTAGATCTGTTGTGTTCTTGACCCTAGTGTCTTTGAGAATAAGGTAGAGGGCTTTAAGAGTTTTGTGTTAATCAAAGTAGGAGTTGGTTTCGTCATCTTAGGAGTTACGATCTTTCTTGCTCGTCTTTTACACTTAAGGTAGGGATTTTCTTTGAGTTATATATATATATTTTGCAAGATGTAGATGATTTGCGAAATCATCCTTTGATAGCTTTTGAAAATTTGATTGTTGATTCAAGAAAAAGTGTGGTTTTGAAAGTGGGTTTACTATTTGATCCTTTGAGATAGAAATTGGGGGTTTTAAACTATGTTGATTAAAGAAAGATGTTTTTGATGAGATTTCTTCAAATGTTGTGGAGATGAATTTTTCAGTAAGAAAACCTAGAAAATAGGAGTTTTAAAAAGATGTTGAGAAA
Source organism: Camellia sinensis (assembly GCF_055761805.1). Taxonomy (NCBI): domain Eukaryota; kingdom Viridiplantae; phylum Streptophyta; class Magnoliopsida; order Ericales; family Theaceae; genus Camellia; species Camellia sinensis. Next base: position 40,947,827 of record NC_138961.1, read on the forward strand.
TCATGGATGATGTTGTTATATTTATTTTGTATGTCAAAATAAATGGATACTGGAAAATTTCTTATTTATATTTATATAAATGATATTTTCATGGAATATGAGAAATTGTTGAGATGGCTCGAAATGTGGGAGTTATGTTATCCCTTGGATGAATTGAAATAAATGTATTTATTTATCTTGTGAAATTGTATTGAAAGGAGAAATGGAAATTTTGACCATAATGGAAATATTGTGTGGAAGAATTGAAAATGGATAAAATGTTACATTGCATTAATTGATACATTGGCATACCAATTCATTGATAATGAACAGTTTTGAAATTTGATTTGAAAACTTTACATTGAGTAAAGAATGTTGAGAAACAAGTTTTCATGAATTGGTTTTGGGGTGAATACGATGGTAAGTCTCGAAAGGTAGTGTAGAGGATAGGTATCGAGCCTTCCAGTTAATACTGGTAAAAATGATAGATTATGGATGTCAAGCCTTCTAGTTAATACTGGTAAAAATGACAGATTATGGGTGCCGAGCCTTCCGGCTAATATCGTAAAAATGACAAATTGGTAGTACTTATATAGCCTACTTGCAGACACAAACCTAAGGATTACCAAAGTTGTATTTACCGCCCCTTGAATGAAATTGTTAAGTTTTGAACAATGGAATTGCACGGCATCATTGAGCTTGATGATTTTCAAAAGATGAAGATGTGATTTATTTGCAAAAAGACATAGCATGGCATATGCCTACATCTCTTGAGACTTGTATAAAATGTATATACTTTGTTAAAAATTTCCAACTGGCTTTATACTCACCATACAGGATTATTATACAGGAAAAGACGTGGTGATTCTGCCAAACTGAGGGCATGGAAATGTGTGTGGTGGGAGTACAATGCTCTCACTTTGTGTGACTCTGTTTTGTAAGCCAAGGGCTATATTTATATGGTTTGAATAACCGATTTGTGTAACCGGGCCTAAGCCTTGGAAACTTGTAAACCCATGCGGGTATTTATTTGTTTATGTTATCTTGATTTGAGGTGAATGCATTATCGCATGAGGATTATTTGTATCATGTATTGCAAGCGTGAAGATTTACTTTCAGTTTTACCTTAAAGAACCACGATTATTGTATTATCATTTTGGTATGAAAATTGGGGCGTTACAACTTGGTATCAGAGCTACCGGGTTTGAATGCTTGGAGCTCGTGGGAAGTGGTTATTTTACCACAATGGGTTCATGTTGCATAATAGGAAAATGTTAGTGGGACTATGTGCTAACATGTTTATGTGGCTATGTGGGTGTGGGATTGGACTTTTGGGATATTGTTCGCGCCTGTTAAATTCCTTGAGGTCTTTTTAGAAGGGTACTTGATCAATACTCGTTCTACTAAGAATTCTTAGTTTTTCATGGGACGAATTTCATCATGAAAGGATAATACGTATGTGCTTACATGACTAAGTGCTTATGTGGAATGAAATTGAACTATCTATATAGTAGTGAAATGTATAGAATTGCGGTGATTAGACGTGTGAGGTAAATTGCGGGCACGTATGGGTTAGTGTGCTAAATCATTTCTATTGTCCTTTATAGGATGTCAGGAAGAGGTCAAACCCATGGGGGTAGAGGCGGGAGACGTGGTAGGGCTCGCCGGGGTGTCCATGAGGTACCGGTCCATGAGGACCCGGTGCAAGAGGAAGAGTCAGGCCAAGCTAATATGGCCGAAAAAGTGGACCAAGTGGGTCAAACCGCATTGGGGGCCCTAGCTAGAGAAATAGCAGGGGCTATGAACTTGTTGAGGGCGGAGAACCAAGCCCGAGAGAACACCTTAGAGGCAAGAGCGAGTTTCCATACTAGGGAGTTTTTGCGGGCAAAACCAGATGAATTCCATGGTGGCCCCGAGCCTAAGAAAGCAGATGAGTGGCTCGAACAAATTGTGAAGACATTTGAGATGCTTCACATTGATGATAGCGAGTTGAGAGTGACTCTAGCGAGTTACTACCTTAAAGGGGATGCGGGTCAATGGTGGAAGTATGCCAAGAGTAGAGTGGAGCCAACATGGGAAGCCTTTGTAGTTGCTTTCCAAGATAAGTATTTACCTCCCGCTGCTAGGGAGAGATTGAGGCAAGAGTTCAAAGACCTCAATCAACTCGAATTACCTCAAATTAATTAACTTCGTCACCATAAATTTGAAATTGCTCCATGGGTCTCCAAAATAACTCTGATCTTACTTTGATAAAATCTACAACCCTCATCTGCTATATCACCAAGGCGAAACAGAATTTCCAGATTCAAAACCACTTAAAGATTGAAGTTAAAGGCACCACTTCAGATTTTTGCTGAGCCTGGCCTTTCTATGGTTCGTAGAGAATTTTCTCTAGTTTTAAGAACATTTTTCATAAATGGAATAGCTTTTCTAGATTTTTAGTTATTTAAGAAACACTCTAGCGTTGTCCAGATTCATCGACCGTTATGAAAATCCGATTTTCTTACAAACTGCTCACTCTTTTTCAATGAAACCAATTTTCTTAAGGAAGATTTTGACATAAAATCAAGGTCCAGAAGATTTTTATACATTTTTCTAGAATTTTCGCAAGTTGGCTGCAAAACAAATTTTTCTAGCACGGTTCTTGAAATAAGAAACTTGGTGAGAAATGAGGTAAACTAGAGGAAATTTTCCACTTCCAATGTGATGAAAACATGATAAATAATATATATTAAACTCATAAATTTAAGGTAAATGTGTGCCTTTGGAAATTTTGAGAGTTTGTTATGAAAAAAGTTAGTCTTATACCGATTAAGAGAAATACAAGAGGGGTAGAATCAAAACTCAACTCCTTTGATTTTTAACACAAGAATACCAAAACAAATCTAAAATAAATGTTTAAAAATTCTAAGAGCATGCATTTGAAAGGAAAAATAAGAGAGAGTTGTATTGTGGCTTACTTGAGAGTTGTTGGAATTGCTGGCAAACTTTTCTTCCTCTGCTTTCTTCTACCATGCTCACCCTCCTCCCTCTATTCTCTCTCAGCTGAATATAGTGTGTATATGTGTGTTCTTGTGTGCAAAATGCTAGGGGAGAGGTTTCTTTTATAGGAAAATTGGTGTAAAAGGTCCATTTTGCCCATCGGTTGGAATTGAATTAGATATGTTGGATTTAGTTTGAATTCAATGGAATAGTGGAGGATTAGGGGCCTTAATTATGCAATTAATCATGACGTCGTTAGGATTTGGTTAGGATTGAACTTAGGTTGGAGGCATGGTTCCATGATTTGGGGGTACTAGCAAACTTTTTTGGGGATATTTTTGTTGATTTTATATATATATATATATATATGAAGCTATTTTGTGTACAAAATTATTTATTTGAGAAATGTACAAGTATGTATATGTATATATGTGTGTAATGGTACTAGTTTGGGTCAAAATGTGATTCAAGAAAAATATGAGGGCTTGGGCTCAATTAAAGTATCTATTTCAAGTGTAGAGCTAATAAATTAGTGTTAGGAAAAATAATTTGGTTTGTATTATCTTGCTTTGAATTTAAAGGTGAATAACCGAACGAAAACTGTGAAAACTGGAAGTTAAGATTTAGAGTGATTAATCTAAAATTTGAGAGTTAAATAATTAATATTAGAGTCTTAGAAATGATTTCTAACCTTCCAGGGTTGATTAGGGTTTGTAGGGGTTCGTCCGTGAGGCATTTTCGATTCTAGGGTTTAATTTGCAAATAATCAACGAACTAAGGGTTTTATTATAATAACTCCAAATTTAGAGACCTAATAAGGTTTACAAAAGTTAGAAGGTCTCACAGTGCTCCTGTCTATCCACTACTGCACTTCAGATCCTTCAATACAACATATTTGATGATGTCGTGGACGAGTACACCAAAATTGGTGAAACTACTGCAATTGCAGCCTTGAATTATTTTACCAAAACGATTATTGCTATCTATGAAGGCATATACTTTAGATCCCCAAATGAGGCAGATGTCACTAGACTATTGCAAAAGGGAGAGCAATGCAAGTTTCTTGAAATGTTAGCGAGTTTGGATTGTATACACTGGCATTGGGATGAATGTCCAACCTCTCAAGCCAGTGCTTACACTGGACATGCGCACAAACTAACAGTTGTGCTCGAGGTAGTCGCCTCTTACGACTTGTGGATTTGGCATGCTTTCTTTGGCATGCTTGACTCTCTTAATGATATTACTATGCTTGACAGGTTATCTTTATTTTCTCAATTAACTAAAGGACGTGCCCCTACTGCTAACTATACCATCAACAATCATGCGTACACCATGGGATATTATCTTGCTGATGGTATCTATCCGTGTTGGGCAATGATTGTCAAAACAATATCTTAATCTCAAGGATTAAAGAGATAACTATTTGCGAGGATGAAAGAGGCATGTCAGAAGGATGTCAAAAGGGCATTTGGCGTTCTCCAAACGGTTTAATATTGTTAGAGTTTTGGTGAAAGGTTGGAATGATGAGGATCTATACTACATCATGAAAACGCACATTATTTTGCACAATATGATCATTGAAGACGAGCATGATATTCCTGAAAATCAACGTAGTGCAGCACTACTGCAAACAGATACCACTATTACCCCATGTCACGTGACATGCGATCCAAACCAAGACTATGCTAAATTTATGTTCAATCACCAGAGGATTAGATCTACTGAAACCCATAATGCAATTCGTAATGATCTGATTGAACACTTGTGGGTCCGTCATGGAGAGTTGGATTAAATTTGTATTTTATCTCTTTGCTTCCTTTAATGTCTTTTTATTTTAATAAAATTGTCTTCATTTGCAACTTTATTGTCTTCATTTCATTAAGTTTGTATTTATTCATAAAAACATTGACAAATTAAATAGATATTGAAAACAAAATTACATTGCAAAAGCGAAATTACATTGGAACATAAAAACTAAAAATTATATTGAAAAATAAATGACATTGCAAAATGAAAAATACATTGTCTCTCAATTATTCATTAGGAGGTAGGGGAAGACAATAATTTGGGTCACTCACATGTATGGACCACTTTGCGAAAATCTCATTCTTGCGCATTATATAATAAGCTTTCATTTGAGGGTCCATATTAGAAATGTCCGCAATCATTATGGAATGTTCTTCCTTTTTTATCTCAAGTTCTTTCATCTCTTACAATGTTTGAACCCTTTTATCTCCTTTTTTAGCTTTTTTCATTTCGTTCTCAGTAAGGTGTTGGTTAAATCTTTCTAACAAATTGTTAAGTTTGCGGACTTCAGCTTCAACGACCTGACTTTTTCGAAGTATTTTTTTGCAGATTTCTTACCTATAGGTCTTTTACCTCTTGTACAGACACAACCATCACCAACACTTGGATTGTTACCAACACTTGAATTGTTACCTTCACTTGGGGTGCTATCATTTTCAAGAGAAATGCAGTTATCCATAGAGGAATTGGGGATTGAATTGGTAAATAGTGTATGTGTCCTTGACTTAACTATGTTCATAGAAGCTACATCTTGCCACCTGATATTGTTTTGCAACACTTCAATTTTTTTTTTTTTTTTTTTTTTTTTTTTTTTTTTGGCATCTTGATGGTATAAAGGTTTTGCTTGAAGTATCTATATAGATAAAATATTAAATTAATTAATCAGTTAATTTTTATACGATACAAAAAAAAAAAAACTAACATAATAAATTAAGATGAAATCTTACTATATTAACTTGAGACATCCCACTTGGGTGTAGATTTTCGACTTGCACTAAACACTCACGAAATTTGTTGGAACATTTCATGATTATACTCTATCGAGATTAGATAGACACTTGTGTTCTTGACTGATCATTCTGAAGCAAGCAATAATTTTCGTAAATTCTCCCCCAAAAGTGAGCATACGGTTGCGAATTGCCAACAATTGAGTCTTCAAAAATGTGACACCAAGATTTACAAATTGCCACATCTTCATCAATGGTGAATGATTTTCCTCTCATTGTTTTTGATGAACCTTCCATAGTGATTGTGTTAAAAAACTAAAACTAAAATGTAATTTGGGAGGCTTGTTGTGAAATGAAATTGAGATAAAGAGAGGAGAAAAAGAAAAATGTAATTTGAAATGTTTGCGGTGAAATGAAACTGAGATTGAGGGTTTCTATTTATAGAAATTCAAAATATGATTGTTTGCAGGGAATAGCCGTTGAGACCAAAACGAAAAAAAAAAAAAAATACGACTGCTTATTTGTAGCTGTTGTTCTATATCTTTTTATTTTATTTCATTTCATTTTAATTTTAATTTTTGTAAATAAAAAAAAAGAGAGCACAACGTCACTTTTTCATTTCCAAGACGCCATCGTTACCATTCACCTACCCACAAACCAACAATTGACATCAACTATCTGGAAGCATTCCCTTTATGCATTCCAAGACAACATCCCCTTTCTCTCTTGTATCCAAACCAGTCGGCTGTTGAGAGCTTCTCTGTGTGTGTATGTGTGTGTGTGTGTGTGTGGTGTTCTATCTTCATCCACAGCAAAGGCAACCCCGTAGTTCCCTTTCTCTCCATCTTCATTAACAGAAACCCATTTATCTGTATTTTTATTTTGATCATCACTACCACTAGAGGCGATCACCAAAACCAGTCATTCATCTCTCTCTCTCTCTCTCTCTCTGCTTTCCATCACTATCACCATCACTAGCGTCGATCACCTATTGCCGATCGCGAAGTTCGATGGAATGTTAGATAATGTCTCAATGCGACCACATATTTAAATGTAGTGTTATCATTTATAAGAAGCCTACAATTTAAGTGATTCAATTTAGTTAATAGGCTTAAGGGTATATGTGTCATGGACCTAATGTTTAGATACTAGTTGAGTAATTTCTATTTCTATGAGGGGTAGAAATAGAAATTAAAACAAAATTGGTTAAGTTGGTTTTCCTAGAAACTGCCACACGGTTTTGTTTTTTGAAAACCTATTTTAACTTTAAGTTGTTATGGTCCCTAATCGTTCCTGATAAGAAAAGAACTGCCAACTTCTTCGATATCCTCTCAAGGAGAAACTAAAGGCACCAAAAGGAAAGGATTAAAAGGCAATAACAAAGGCAATACAAAAGGTGTTATTGACAATCACGCTTCCGTTTAACCATTACGATGGAATCAGGTACGCTTTTGTTTTGTTTTCTTGCTAATACACATGATACATTATAGCGATCCCGATTTTCCCTTCATTGTTTAATTGTATTCCAAACTCGGTTCCGTAGATGTGTTGTTGTCTTATTCCCGTTTCCATCCTTTACTCTTTGTATATGAGTCTTGGGTCGTGTTGGGCAGGTTTGAAACAAGTTGGTTGTGTTTGGAAACCAAGGGTTAATGTCCAAATTTTGGGCTTGACGCTCGAGCGGACCTGTTTGTATATCAGTCTGAAAAATAGCTTTTTGGATCACATTTTTGGGCCATTATCTCTCTCTAACTTTTCAAAGATTATGCATGATTATACTAGATTCATCTCATTAGTAAGATACATGTACATCAATTAGATGGTGACTAATCATTGATACCTATATATACAATGTATAGAAGACTAATGCTAATACATTGAATGTAATGGATTTATTATGAATGAATCTTAGAGATGCATTATGTATCTATTATGAATATGTAAGATACATTAATCTATCTAATGAATTCATTAATATAGAAGATGCATTATGTATCATGAATGTATGAGATACATTAATCAATTTAATGAAGTTCATTGAATGAATAACTTGAGAGTTTCTCTCTCTAGACTACATCTTCTCTTTATAAATACATCTAGTTCTAGTGATCTTCTATCCTAGTTCCTTTGTATTGAGTGTGGAGCTTCCCTTGATCTTCTTTTTGATCCGAAAAATTGTGGGTTGGAACACATCCGAGTATTTTCATCATCTTCTTTGAGTCTCTTCATTTGAGGTAGGGATTTCCTACACCATATTATAGGTTTTGTTCTAAGTGTTGGTATTTTGATATGTTGGGGGTTGTTTGGCAATTTTGGGAAAAACCCTACTTGTTGTAATAAATTAATTTATATAATTAATTTAGGGAAAATTGGGGAATTTAGTTGAATTCATGGAATTAATGGATTTATTGATTAAATAGAGTAGTTGGTTAGTTTAATCACTCACCTATGAAAATGTTGGAATTATGTTAGTTGATACATTTATTTCCTGTTTAGAAATAACTGTTTTGGGCTATCGGTGGAGGATAGTCATGATTGTTGTAGTCATTGATTTAGACTGTTGAATTAATACAAAAATAAATGTATTGATTGTGTGTTGTATATGACAAGTGTTTAATACATTGTATATGCATTTTTGTTTGGGAGGAGATAGGGGATGTACTCCATGATTTAGGGGAAGATAGGGGATGGACCTCTAAACCAGATTTTGTTTGGGAGGAGATAGGGGATGGACTCCATTAGCACCACTATATGTGTGCTTATTGATATTGGAAGTGTTTTTACATGTTGTTGATACAGCACTAAAATGTATATCAATAGGGAAGTATGGAAGTGTTTTGGTATGAGCTTTAGTCTCATTTGTTTTATTGAATTGGAAATATTGTTAATGAGAGATGTAGTCTCACTGTTATAGTTTGGCCAGGTTCTAAGCCATATTGATAATAATGGAAAGTGAAACGTGTCATAGACATTAGTGTCATGAGACTGTATAATGATGTAATTGATTATCTTGGTTAACCATCTATTGAATGCTATTGCTTTATTCAATGCTTATATTTGGTTTAGTATATTTCTATTGGGCTGTGGCTCACCCTATATGGGAACATCATTTTCAGGTCCAGGTGATGTGCTACCTCCAAGGAATTAGCTTGGAAGGATTTAGAGTTGAAGACTCTGTTTAGATTAGTTGTTATTTCAGTTTATTTGATATTACATGTAAACTCAAGCCAAGGGCTTAATTTGTAGTTGAGTTAGTACTCACATTATGTGACTATGTGGGTATGGAATGTAGTTTCTAGGATATTGATTGGATCCTTGGGTTTCTGTGAGTCTTGTTAGAAAAACACTTGATCAATGTTGTTTCTAACCGGAACTCTAGCAACGCCACGGGACTGTCATTATCCAGAAATGAAATTTGTAAGTGTTTATGTGATTATGTGTTTACGTGGAATGAATTATTGTTGTCTAAGTATTAGGACGAGAGTGTAATAGCTGCGGCTCATTTTCTTTTGTAGTTATGGCTATGTCGGGTTTTGATGAAATTTTGGGTATGGACTGGTTATCGTCATACCGGGCTGTTATTGATTGTTACCGTCAGAGGGTCACAGTATGTACCTTGAGCAGGGAGTGTTTTCATTTTCTGGGAGATCGGGTTGGTAGTGTGTTGCCACCGGTGTATGATCCGCGAGGGCGGAGTGAGCTTAGTGGTCTTCTCGCTAGCCTTATGAGTAGTGAGTGTGATGAGATCCAGATTAAGTTGCTTAGAGCCCATAAGCTATATGCTAAGTTTGGGAAGTGTGAGTTCTGGCTAGGAGAGGTGAAGTTCTTAGGCCATGTGGTTTCCGGGGAAGGGGTGTCTGTTGATATATCCAAAATTGAGGCAGTGCAAGATTGGGCACAGCCTAAGAATGTGTTTGAGATCCGCAGTTTTTCTGGGATTAGCTGGGTATTATCGTCGATTTGTGAAGGATTTCTCCAGGTTAGCTTCGCCTTTGACTAGATTGACTCGGAAGGGAGTCAAATTTGTATGGAGTGAGACTTGTGAAAAGTCGTTCCAGGAGTTGAAGGTTAGACTGACCACCGCTCCAGTCTTGATTATTCCAGAGAGAAGGTTGGGTTATGCAGTCTATTGTGACGCCTCACGAAAGGGTCTGGGTTGTGTGTTGATGCAAGAGGGGAAAGTGGTTGCCTATGGCTCACGTCAGTTGAAAAAACACGAGAAAAATTACCCTATGCATGATCTGGAGTTAGCAGCTGTGATCTTTGCCTTGAAGATTTGGAGGCATTATCTTTACGGTGAAAGGTTCGAAGTATTCTCAGATCATAAGAGTCTAAAATATCTGTTTACACAGAAATACTTGAACTTGAGGCAGAGGAGGTGGATGGAGTTCATTGAGGACTATGACTTCGAATTACATTATCATCCGGGGAAGGCCAATGTAGTGGCCGATGCCCTTAGCAGGAAATTTGTTGGTGACGTAGCTGGTATAGCCATCCGGGAGTGGAAGATGTTGGGTGCACTTGGCGAGTTTGACTTGTTTTTGGGTGAATCTGTTGAGGTTACGGCCTTGTTTTCTGTAGTTGCGCAGCCTACACTTGTGAGTTGCGTGTTAGAGGCACAGAGAGGTGACCTTGAGGTAGAATCCCTCTGAGAGAAGATTTCCAGTGGGAAGGTTGAGAAGGGTTTGATTGTGTATCTCGACCTGAGTGTGAGATACCGAGACCATCTGTTTGTGTCGGAGTCTTGTCGAGAGGAAGTACTCCGAGAGTTTCACTATTCACGCCTTGCGGTGCATCCGGGAGGCACCAAGATGTATCGTGATTTGGGTCGCCAGTTTTGGTGGCGGGGTGTGAAGAAGGATGTGGCAGTTTTCGTGTCTAAGTGCCTTACTTGTCAGCAAGTGAAGGCCGAACATCAGAGGCCAGCGGGTTTGTTGCAACCCTTGCCTATTGCCGAGTGGAAATGGGAGCATGTCACGATGGACTTCGTTGTAGGTCTTCCGAGGACTCAGCGGGGTAGTGATGCTATTTGGGTGGTTGTAGACCGGTTGACTAAGTCGGCGCACTTCATTCCTATGCGCGTAAGAGATTCAGTAGATCATCTTGCTGACTTGTATATTTGGGGCATAGTGAGGTTGCACGGGGTCCCAGTGACGATCGTTTCAGATAGAGATCCTCGTTTTACGGCCAGGTTGTGGCAGAGTTTGTAGAGTGCCTTAGGCACTAAGTTGACTTTTAGTACGGTTTATCATCCTCAGACTGACGGGCAGTCCGAGCGTACTATTTAGATCCTTGAGGATATGCTTCGGGGTTGTGTTGTTGACTTTAATGGGTCGTGGGAGAGGCACTTGCCATTAGTGGAGTTTGCCTACAACAACAGTTTCCAGTCTAGTATTGGTATGGCACCGTTTGAGGCCTTGTATGGCCGACCGTGTAGGTCTCTAGTTTGTTGGGCCGAGGTGGGTGATGCACCTTTGTTGGGTCCGGAGTTGGTGAGGGAAACGACGGAGAAAGTTGAGCTTATCCGTATGAGGCTTGTTACAGCCCAGAGTCACCGAAAGAGTTATGCCGACCGTAGGAGGAGGTCTTTGGCATTTGAGGTGGGTGATCACGTCTTTCTGAAAATAGCACCTAGGCGGGGTTTGATAAGATTTGGTAAGAGAGGGAAGTTGTCCCCTCGGTTTATAGGCCCTTTTGAGATCCTTGAGAGGATTGGTGAGGTCGCCTATCGTTTAGCTTTACCACCGCAGTTGTCCAGGATACATGACGTGTTTCATGTTAGTATGCTTCGGAAGTATGAGCTAGATCCATCGCATGTGTTGGATTGGACCGACTTAGAGGTAAATGAGGATGCCTCGTATGAGGAGAGACCAGTACGGGTCTTGGAAAGGCGAGATCAGGTTTTGAGAAGCAAGACGATATCTTTGGTGAAAGTTTTGTGGAAGCATCACGGAGTGGAAGAAGCCACTTGGGAACTTGAGTTGGAGGTCCGTGAGAAATATCCGGACTTGTTTGTTAATGTTTAAACATGTATTGGGAATTTTGTTGTATTGATAAACTTTAAGAGCATTGAATATGTCTTAAGTTGTAAAACATTGTATATGTTTCGGTTTATGAAAATATTATGGAACTTGCCTTGAAATGGAAGTTTATTTTAACATTGCATATGTTAATTCGGTTTTAGAAATGCAAATATATTGATTGGCATTGAATATGTAATTGAACTGTGGAAAACTTGTGTTGAAATTTTTGAATTTCAAGGGAATGCATGTTGATGACGCATGTTGTAACATATGTTGTAATTTGCCTCATGAAAAGAGATGGAACAACCGGTAATGAGTCATGTCGATAAATATTGAATTGTAATATTGTTGAGAATTGAGAAATCATATTTTTGAAATTTATTTATCTAATTTCGGGGACGAAATTCTTTAAGGGGGGGAGGTTATAGCGATCCCGATTTTCCCTTCATTGTTTATTTGTATTCCGGACTCGGTTTCATAGATGTGTTGTTGTCTTATTCCCGTTTCCATCCTTTACTCTTTGTATATGAGTCTTGGGTCGTGTTGGGCAGGTTTGAAACAGGTTGGTTGTGTTTGGAAACCAAGGGTTAATGTCCAAATTTTGGGCTTGACACTCGAGCGGACCTGTTTGTATATCAGCCCGAAAAATAGCTTTTTGGATCACTTTTTCGGGCCATTCTATCTCTCTAACTTTTCAAAGATTATGCATGATTATACTAGATTCATCTCATTAGTAAGATACATGTACATCAATTAGATGGTGACTAATCATTGATACCTATATATACAATGTATAGAAGACTAATGCTAATACATTGAATGTGATGGATTTATTATGAATGAATCTTAGAGATGCATTATGTATCTATTATGAATATGTAAGATACATTAATCTATCTAATGAATTCCTTAATATAGAAGATGCATTATGTATCATGAATGTATGAGATACATTAATCAATTTAATGAAGTTCATTGAATGAATAACTTGAGAGTTTCTCTCTCTAGACTACATCTTCTCTCTATAAATACATCTAGTTCTAGTGATCTTCTACCCTAGTTCCTTTGTATTGAGTGTGGAGCTTCCCTTGATCTTCTTTTTAATTCGAAAAATTGTGGGTTGGAACACATCCGAGTATTTTCATCATCTTCTTTGAGTCTCTTCATTTGAGGTAGGGATTTCCTACTCCATATTATAGGTTTTGTTCTAAGTGTTGGTATTTTGATATGTTGGGGGTTGTTTGGTAATTTTGGGAAAAACCCTAGTTGTTGTAATAAATTAATTTATATAATTAATTTAGGGAAAATTGGGGAATTTAGTTGAATTCATGGAATTAATGGATTTATTGATTAAATGGAGTAGTTGGTTAGTTTAATCACTCACCTATGAAAATGTTGGAATTATGTTAGTTAAGACATTTATTTCCTGTTTAGAAATAACTGTTTTGGGTTATCGGTGGAGGATAGTCGTGGTTGTTGTAGACATTGCATGTGGATTAGGGAAAACTGAAACTAATCACATTGGTTAAGTCATTGATTTAGACTGTTGAATTAATACAGAAAATACATGTATTGATTGTGTGTTGTATATGACAAGTGTTTAATACATTGTATATGCATCTTTGTTTGGGAGGAGATAGGGGATGTACTCCACGGTTTAGGGAAAGATAGATGATGGACCTCTAAACCAGATTTTGTTTGGGAGGAGATAGGGGATGGACTCCATTAGCACCACTATATGTGTGCTTATTGATATTGGAAGTGTTTTTACATGTTGTTGATACAGCACTAAAATGTGTATCAATAGGGAAGTATGGAAGTGTTTTGGTATGAGCTTTAGTCTCATTTGTTTTATTGAATTGGAAATATTGTTAATGAGAGATGTAGTCTCACTGTTATAGTTTGGCCAGGTTCTGAGCCATATTGATAATAATGGAAAGTGAAACGTGTCATAGACATTAGTGTCATGAGACTGTATAATGATGTAATTGATTATCTTGGTTAACCATCTATTGAATGCTATTGCTTTATTCAATGCTTATATTTGGTTTAGTATATTTCTACTGGGCTGTGGCTCACCCTATATGGGAACATCATTTTCAGGTCCAGGTGATGTGCTACCTCCAAGGAATTAGCTTGGCAGGATTTAGAGTTGAAGACTCTATTTAGATTAGTTGTTATTTCAGTTTATTTGATATTACATGTAAACTCAAGCCAAGGGTTTAATTTGTAGTTGAGTTAGTACTCACATTTTGTGTCCAAGTGTTGGCTTGGAAAGATGTAAGCCCATTGGGCATTTATTTTGATGTTACATGTGATATCCTTCAATAATGATACTCTAATGAATGAGATAATGATTGGTTTTGTTTTATCAATGCATGCTACTGTTATATATTATGGGTTTATTTTGAGGGCGTTACATACATGATCCAAACTCTAAGGTTTTATGTTCTGAAAATTTATCTTACAATTGGTATCAGAGCGGTTATATCGTGTGTATTATCAGAATTGATATGCTATTATTCATCCTATTTAGTTTCCTGGTTTGCAGATTCTGAATTTTCTTACTGCTGCAAATTCTGTATTTTGTGTTTTTTTTTTTTGAAAATAGTAATATGTTTTCTGGAAATGTAAACTAATTGAGATGGGCAGTGGGTAGATAAGTGCATATATATATATCATGCGGTTTGATTGGTTTGACTGTGAACATTGGTTTAAAAAAAAAAAAAAAAAAAAAAAAAAAAAAAAAAAAAACCCACTTCCGTCTGCGTTCTTTGGGCGTTTGAAACAGAGCATTTTTATGTTAACATATACAATAAAAGGCTTGGTTTTTTTTTTGGGCAGTTTCTTAATCTATTCATGCATGTGTTGGTTTGGTCTTTGGCATTTTGTAATCAATTCTTGCATGTAATTTGTGACTGTATAAAAGGTTTGGTTTTTCTTGGCATTTTCTAATCTATTCATGCATGTGTTGTTTTCCTGGGTGTTTGAATCAGAGTACCATTATGTTATTATTTTCTTCTAACGAATTGATTTGGAGTTTTCTATTCACTTGATGCATGTGATTTGTGGTTAAAAAAAAAATAAAAATAAAAATAAAAATAAATAAAAAAAAAATTATTTTTGGGACCGTCAATTATATATATATGTATATAATTAGGATTGCTGCAAATTATATCATATATATGGGGTAACGCATTAAGAAATCTTTAAATTTAAAGTCATTTCATACAACATCTACAGTTGAAATTTAATTTTCTAACATTCTAAATATAAGTCAATTAAAACAAGATGTCACAAAAGTGATCTCTCTTGATTAGATTGTTTTATATGGAATGTTTTGATGTTCATGTATGTGTACATCATGCGGGTATTTATCGGTCCAAAGACATGATTAATACTTGGCAGAATTACACACACATTTGTGGTGATAAACATGTGCCAATAGTCAAGGAAACCTAATGTAAATAATAACTCCATCAAAAGATAGATTTGTTATTTGACATAACTTATTGTCAATGTTTGATCATTACAACAAGAATACCACTTACAGTTAATATCACTACCCAAAGGCTTGGTATTAATGTTGTGCTAGGTATCTTGAGATGTTGTCATTAAATTAATTTATTTAGAGATTATCTGTTTGGTTACTTAATGTGAGCATAATTGTTTATTCATTTTATTTTATTTTCTATTCAGCTTTAATGTCGACTACTTCAATCTCTGCCAACATGAACAATGTTCCAATGTTAAATGGAACAAACTTTAAGGACTGGAAAGAGAACATATTGATTGTTCTCGGCTGCATGGACATAGACTTGGCATTAAGAATGCCAAAACCGAATGATCTCACTGAACAATGTACTCCTGAGGAAATTGTGTACTTTGAAAAGTGGGATCGTTCTAACAGGCTAAGTCTTATGATCATGAAGCATGGGATTCCAGAAGTCTTTCAGGGTGCAATAACAGAGGATGTTACCATTGCCGGTGAATTTCTTTCAGAAATTCAAAAGCGTTTTGCTAAAAATGATAAAGCTGAAACAAGTATGCTTTTAGCAAGCTTGATTTCAATGAAGTATAAAGGCAAGGGTAATGTTCACGAGTACATCATGGAGATGTCTCATCTTGCTTCAAAACTTAAGGCACTAAAGCTCGACCTATCTGATGATTTGCTCGTTCATCTAGTTCTCATCTCTCTTCCTGCACAATTTAACCAATTTAAGGTCAGTTATAACTGCCAGAAGGAGAAATGGACTCTCAATGAGCTCATTTCATTTTGTGTGCAAGAGGAAGAGAGATTGAAGCAAGAAAGGACTGAGAGTGCTCATCTGGCAAGCACCTCCAAGCATACGGGCAAAAGAAAGCATAAGGGAAAGGAAGTTGCTGCTCCTGAGGGTCCGGAACCAAAGAAACAGAAAGTGCAGGATGCTTGTTTCTTTTGTGGCAAGCCCGGACACAGAAAGAAGGATTGTGCCAAATACGTCGCCTGGTGTGTAAAGAAAGGTACATTTTATGTTTTGGTTTGTTCTGAAATAAATTTAGCTTCAGTACCAAGAAACACTTGGTGGGTAGATTCTGGCGCTACTACTCACATATGTGTTTCTATGCAGGGTTTCCTGAACTACCGCAAGCCAACTGATGCTGAAAGATACATCTTTGTGGGTGATGGCAAGTCAATAGAAGTGCATGCAATAGGGCACTTTAGATTATTGCTGAAAACTAGTTATTATTTGGATTTAATAGACACTTTTGTTGTACCGTCCTTTAGACGGAATTTAATTTCTGTTTCTGTATTGGACAAATTGGGATATTGTTGTTCTTTTGGAAATATGAAGTTTAGTATGTCTATTAATTCAAATGTTGTTGGTACTGGTTTACTTAATGTGTTTGATAATCTATATTTGCTAGAAACTATTGCATCTTATAATGAAACCTTGCACGTGGAATCACGAGGTACAAAGCGTAAATTAACTAAGGAAAATTCAGCCTCATTATGGCACAAACGCCTAGGTCACATCTCTAAATCTAGAGTTGAGCGCCTTGTGTCTGATGGAATTTTGGACTCTCTTAATTTTTCAGAATTTGATGTCTGTATTGAGTGTATCAAGGGAAAACAGACCAAAATGAAGAAATATGGTGCCCATAGGACTACAGATGTCTTAGAATTAATTCATACGGACATCTGTGAGCCATTTCCTTTGGCGTCTTGGAATGGTCAACAATATTTTATCACATTCATAGACGACTATTCCAGATATGGGTATCTATTTCTTATCCATGAGAAATCACAGTCTTTGGACGTATTCAAAAAATTTAAGGCCGAAGTTGAGTTACAACTTAACAAACGGATAAAAAGTGTCAGGTCTGACCGTGGTGGTGAATACTATGACAGATATGATGGATCAGGTGAACAACGTCCAGGACCGTTTGCAAAATACCTGGAGGAATGTGGAATCGTCCCACAATACACCATGCTAGGATCACCTAGCATGAATGGTGTATCTGAGAGACGAAATCGGACTCTTAAGGATATGGTAAGAAGTATGATCAGTCATTCTACTTTACCAGAGTCCCTCTGGGGTGAGGCTCTAAAGACAGCAACTTATATCTTAAATCGGGTGCCAACTAAAGCAGCTGCAAAAACACCTTATGAGCTTTGGGTTGGGCGAAAGCCTAGTCTAAAACACTTGCATGTGTGGGGGTGTCCTGCTGAGGCGAGGTCTTATAAACCTCATGAAAGAAAATTGGACTCTAAAACTGTTAGCAGCTACTTTATTGGCTATGCCGAACGATCACGGGGTTACAAGTTTTATGATCCCACAAATAGGTCAATATTTGAGACGGGAATTGTAACATTTTTTGAGAATGTTGAGTTTGGGGGGAGAAATCCAGTTAGAGACATTGTCTTTGAGGAGGAAGCAGGAGTAATCCCACTTCCTATTACTACTTTTGACCAATTACAGGTTCCTATACCTGTCATTGCTTGAGAAGTAACTTCGGATCCTCAACCAGACAATGTTGTTCAAGACAATATAGTTCAACCCCTCATTCAAGATGAGGTAATTGTTCCTGAGGAACAAACTCTACAACCTCAACCTCAAGAACCTGTGCCACTAAGGCGATCCACAAGAGAAAGGAGATTTGCGATTTCGGATGATTATCTTGTTTATCTCCAGGAACATGAGGTAGAAAATGGAATGTCGAAAGATGACCCAATCAACTATCATCAAGCCATGGAAAGTTCCAACTCTCATAAATGGATAGAAGCCATGAATGAAGAATATAAGTCTATGCAAGACAATAAAGTTTGGAAACTTGTCCCATTACCAGTTGGTGCGAAGCCCGTAGGTTGTAAATGGATATTTAAAACCAAAAGGGATTCAAATGGTAATGTGGAGAGGTATAAAGCACGTCTTGTAGCCAAAGGCTTTACTCAAAAGGAAGGAATTGACTTTAAAGAAACTTTTTCTCCGGTTTCTACAAAAGATTCTTTTAGGACAATTATGACGTTTGTTGCATATTTTGATCTTGAGTTGCATCAGATGGATGTTAAAACAACATTTCTTAATGGTGACATTAAAGAAACAATTTATATGGTGCAGCCAGAAAACTTTGTGTCGGGAGACCCAAAGAATATGGTTTGCAAATTGACTAAATCCATCTATGGACTCAAACAAGCTTCTCGTCAGTGGTACTTCAAATTTCATCAAGTTCTCACTTCGTATGATTTTGAAACTAATGTTGTTGATGAATGTGTGTATCACAAGTTCAGTGGGAGTAAATACATATTTTTGGTTTTATATGTTGATGATATATTGCTTGCCACAAACGATATAAACTTATTGCATGACACCAAGAGATTTCTACCTAAGAATTTTGAAATGAAAGATCTTGGTGATGCTTCCTTTGTATTAGGAATCGAAATAGTCCGCGATCGTTCTCGGGGTATTCTGGGATTATCACAAAGGAGTTATATCGAAAAAGTACTCAATAGATTTGGCATGCAAAATTGTAAATCAGGTGAAACCCCGGTTGCTAAGGGAGACAAGTTTAGTCTCAGCCAATGCCCGAAAAACAGTATTGAAATTCAAGAAATGCAGAAGATTCCTTATGCCTCGGCTGTAGGGAGTCTAATGTATGCCCAAGTATGTACGCGCCCGGATATTGCGTTCATAGTTGGCATGTTAGGCAGATATTTAAGTAATCCTAGCATGGATCATTGGAAAGCAGCCAAGCGAGTTATGCGGTATTTACAGAGAACAAAGGAATATATGCTCACATATAGGAGGTCGGATAAGTTAGAGATCACTGGGTATTCCGACTCTGATTTTGCTGGATGCCAAGACAGTAGGAAATCCACATCAGGCTATATTTATCTGTTGGCTGGCGGAGTAATTTCTTAGAGGTCTGCAAAGCAGACGCTCATAGCTTCATCCACCATGGCCGCAGAGTTTGTAGCATGCTATGAGGCATCAAACCAAGGGATATGGCTGCGGAATTTTGTCATTGGGTTGCGTATTTTGGAAGGCATTGAAAGACCACTTAAGTTATACTGTGACAATAAGTCTGCAGTTTTATATTCCAATAACAATAGGAGCTCGACAAAATCAAAGCATATTGATATCAAGTTCCTAGTTGTAAAAGAAAGAGTGCAGAGTGGACAGATTTCCATAGAGCACATTGGGACAAACTCCATGATAGCGGATCCACTTACGAAAGGACTACCACCTAAGGTCTTTCATGAGCACACTGCTCATATGGGTGTTGTTCTATTTGAGAACATTTTGGTTTAGTGGGAGTTTGTATTTACATTACTGTTTTATGTCAGCCTTGAGTTTTATCTATGTAATTAGATTAATTTCTGCAGAAATGAAGTATTCAGTTTATTACATTCTGTTACGTATTGTGAAGTATTGATCTCAATAAAGTTAAGTAGGACCAGTTGGAAATAGGCATGTATGGATCACATTACATGTAATTTCCATGCTACGCATCCATGATTGATCTATGTCGTTTAGGTGTATTGGTATACGTGACCATTGGTGGGTCGAGTTACGATTAATGTAACGAAGACCGCTTTGATCCTATATCAATATAGTTAATGGACAAGATTGTTTGGATACCCTCAGGTCATGATAACAAATTTCTGAGCTCACTAAAGTTAAGCACATTTGTCAGGTTACATATGTGGTCCAGTGGGAGATTGTTAGATAATGTCTCAATGGGACCACATATTTAAATGTAGTGTTATCATTTATAAGAAGCCTACAATTTAAGTGATTCAATTTAGTTAATAGGCTTAAGGGTATATGTGTCATGGACCTAATGTGTAGATACTAGTTGAGTAATTTCTATTTCTATGAGGGGTAGAAATAGAAATTAAAACAAAATTGGTTAAGTTGGTTTTCATAGAAACTGCCACACAGTTTTGTTTTTTGAAAACCTATTTTAACTTTAAGTTGTTATGGTCCCTAATCCTGCCTGATAAGAAAAGAACTGCCAACTTCTTCGATATCCTCTCAAGGAGAAACTAAAGGCACCAAAAGGAAAGGATTAGAAGGCAATAACAAAGGCAATACAAAAGGTGTTATTGACAATCACGCTTCCGTTTAACCATTACGATGGAATCAGGTACGCTTTTGTTTTGTTTTCTTGCTAATACACATGATACATGATCCAAACTCTAAGGTTTTATGTTCTGAAAATTTATCTTACATGGAATACCATTGTTTGGAACACCACCGATCGCGAAGTTCGATGGAACAAGCCCTAGAGGTCGATGGAGGTTGAAATGAAGAACAAGTTCATCAATCATACTGGAATTCAGGTATTTTTCTTCTAAATTCATTCTGAAATTTGTGATTTGTTCTTGACTAAAATTTGTAAAATTTGTGAATTTGTGAAACTAGTTTTTGAATGATCATTCTAAAATTGTGGGTAAATTTGTTTTTGGGAATTCTATTTTTTTTTCTTCTCAATTTTGGTGAACTCTGCAAAAATAAACAAATGGTGAACATTCTATGATAAAAAATGGTGAATTTTGCACACAAAAAAAAAAAATCAAAGATTTTGGGAGGTTTTCCTGGTAAATTGATTATGTTTTTTCAACTGATTTGGAGCCAAAAATCTGTTGGTCTTTGATGATGTGGCATGTTTGGTACCTGCTATTCTTCTTGTCAAATTTGACAATAGAAATGGCATCTGTTATATTTGGCAAAAAGAATAACAGGCATTGGAAACACCTTTTATGTTACTCTTACCAAATTATAATTTTAGCAGCTCTTTTGGCAACTCCATTGGAGATGCTCTTAGGTGCAAGATTCCCAATATTTTTTTAATTTTTTTTTTCTTCGTACAAATGATTTTCTGAAACTTTTTGGCCTCATCATAACTCTTCTGAGATAATGGGAATCCGTTAAACAAGTTCAAGAGCTACAAAAATTAAAAGGTAGAACAGACTTACTCTATTCACAAGTTTCACTCTTATGAACGCGTTTGGTGGGGAATGTATTAAAAAATGTATAGCCAAAATAATAATAAAAAAAAATTAAAATATAATAAAAAATTATCTAGCTTAATGAAAATGCTCTTATAATAATAAGGTCCGACCATGGTGGTATGTTTATATCACGGGATGTGATCCATTTTATTTATTTATTTATTTTTAATGTACCATGTGATTTATTTGATTGGATCAGGAATGGCGGGATTACGATAAGGCTTGATGATTCGCTAATCCCGTTTATGATTTATAAGGGTTGGATTATGATTTAGACCCATAGAGCCAAGTTAAAACTCAATTATAGAATGCGTCGTGTTGGGAAAGATTGTTTCAAGTCAAGTCAGTTCGGCCTGCTCACAAACTATATTATACAATATATATATTTTTAAATAAATTAAAGAGCCACATACAATATATATTTATATTTTTTGTTTTTGTTTTTATTTTTATTAGCATAAATTATGTGAACAATTATTTATAATATGTGAACTACTAGTTTTGTTGGAATAGGTTAAAGAGACACACAAATAATTAAATTAATTATAACTTATTTTAAAATACGAAAAAGATATTTATATTAAACAATATCTGGGCTATGTGGCTGGATTTGAAATTTTATATATTGTTTTTGGATGGATTCAGAAATAAAGCATAAGCCCAATCCGGAGGGGCAAAGTTTGGTAAATGACTTTAAATAGTATATGGGCCGGCTTGAACCCATTCAAGCATGATTGGTTGAAAATTTTAAATTAAAAGTATATCAAAATAAAAAATTACTTTAAATATTTTTATTATTACCAAATTAAGAGTTTTTTACATCAGCCGTCTAATTAGAGGCAAATTGATTTACCATTCATGGAGCTGTTGGCAAACGGAACCGAAGTTGAAATACAATTACAAAGACAAATATAACCTTATCTTCAACTTTTATCGTTTTCCAAATCAATATATATATATACATAGTTGTGTGTGCAATTCAAATTAATAAAAAAGTACTAATATCACAATATATAGCGGCATACGTGTGCAATTTAAATAAATAAAAACAATAAATAGTAATAAAAAAAAATAGGGACACACATATTACATGTCACTCCAGTGGTACGAGTTTTTTTTTTTTTTTAAATTAAAGATGTTGATTAATAATTTTTCTTCTCCGTAACTCCCAACCACCTCACTTTCAAATAATTATTGAAATTCACATTTTCTAATTAAAAAAATATATGATAACATGTTTGGGTCTCTTTGCTTTGTTCTTTATGAATGATACAAATTAAAAATATTCATAATTATTACTAAAGTGCTAGGCCGGTCCTGAGTGTTCAGAGTCCATATGGAGTCTTAATATTTTTATACATTACATAAAAAGATAAAATTAATTAAAAAAATTATTATAAAAATTTTAAAAAATAAAATCTAGTACTGTTTTTTTTTTAACCATTTAGACATGCACAAAGAAAATATTACACAAAAATCTACGGTTATAACGTCAAAGTAAAATTGAACTATTTGTACCACAACATCACTTAAACATTATTGTTCTTGCATTTTTAATTGCAAAATTAAATCGAAAGCTCTTTATTGAGAATGAATTAATTCTACTATTTTTTTTTCTTTTTCATATATAGATAAATAATTTCTAGGAAGTATAATTAAATAAACAATCCAATATATCCGGAAGTCAACAAGCAAAAATCTATTCAAATTCTAGAGATTTTAATATTTAAGTAAAGTTAACAAACAATTGAAATAGAAGTTGAAACAATACAAAATCTGAAGGCATCTAGAGAGAATATCAGGACCTAAGAAAGTTCAATTTTAAAATGGTGAATTGAATTGAACATAAGTTTGTTAAAGTAAAATCAATTACTTTGGGCTCTCCACTAACAAAAAATAATTTTATTTTCGGACTTAATAAGTAAAGTAATTGGGGTCCTCTACTAATAAAAGCAGTTTTGTTTTTGAGTTTAGTGTTGGGGCTCTGTATTTAATAAAAAAATGAAAATAAAAAACTGGGTTAAATTTTATAAGTCCAAATCTAGCGGGTCGAAGTGGCCGTTTTGCCGGCATGCTCATCAGCCGGCCATGCAATATAATTGGCATAAAAAGGTAATTCACCAAAACACAGCCATACATTTCTTTGCTCAATTCAATGGGGCTTCCAAGATTAAGCTTGAGCATGTCCTGGCTAGTACACAATTTGCATATTCATCTAATACTCTTATCTTGTTTGAGCATTCTCAACTCTGGCTTTACTGCTACCACATCCAGCTCCGGGCTAATGGGGAACGAGACCGACCGACTTTCATTGCTAGCAATTAAGGCCAAAATAGTTGAGGACCCACTGCATGGTTTGAGCTCCTGGAATAACTCTATCCACTTCTGCCAATGGCAAGGCATTACATGTGGCCGCAGGCATCAGAGGGTCACGGCCTTGGACTTACAGTCCCGGGAACTGGTGGGATCGATATCACCACACCTTGGGAATTTAAGCTTTCTGAGGGAATTACTGCTTCAGAACAATAGCTTTGGCAATGAAATTCCCCCGGAAATAGGCCGTTTGCCAAGGCTGCAGATTTTGCAGCTGAGCAACAATTTAATTGGTGGCCAAATTCCTGTAAATATATCTCGTTGTGCTAACCTCATTTACATCAATTTTTCAGACAATGGATTGGTAGGAGAAGTTCCCGTGGAGCTGGGATCCTTGTCGAAGCTCGCAATAGTAAATATAGAGGCCAACAATCTTAGAGGGGGTATCTCTCCTTTCACGAATTTGTCATCTCTTCGCAACCTGTTTTTAGAGAGTAACTACTTTGACGGCAGCTTTCCTGATGGTTTTGAGCGATTGAAGAATCTTCAGATACTCGCACTCGGCATAAACAGGTTGTCCGGCGTCATCCCTGCGTCGCTCTTCAACCACTCTTCTCTCACAAGTTTTACTGTCATTGTTAACCAAATTCAGGGAAGTCTTCCCTGGGACTTGGGAACCACTCTTCCCAATCTTGAATTCTTCGGCATTTCTGGAAACCAGTTTACAGGATCAATTCCAGTTTCAATATCGAATGCATCTAAACTTTATGAACTCGAACTGGATCAAAACAATCTTACTGGAAAGGTTCCTAATTTAGCAAGGCTGCAAAACCTCAAGTGGCTAACCATGGGGGACAATCAGCTTGGTTGCAGGGAAGCTGATGACTTGAACTTTATCTACTCTTTGATCAATGCTACAAATTTACAGTATTTGAACGTGGGCCTAAACAATTTTCGCTGCAAGATTCCAGAATCCATCGGTAATCTCTCGAGCAATCTTAAACTTTTGAGTTTAGACAACAATCAGATATTCGGAAGCATTCCACCCGGGATTGTAAATCTTGTTGGCTTGCAGAGTTTGTATATGCAGGTTAATCAACTCACCGGTACTATTCCAAGTGGGATTGGAAAGCTTGCAAATCTGCACGAATTGAATCTCCTCGACAATTCATTGTCTGGTAACATTCCATCTTCCCTAGGAAATCTGAGTTTGTTAAGTAAACTTGCTTTAGGACTAAATAATTTTCAGGGAAACATTCCTCCGAGCCTAGGGAATTGTAGTAATTTGCAAAAGTTGTTTCTTTCTCAAAACAACCTTAATGGTACCATACCAAAACAAGTTGTTTCTATCTCATCCTTATCTATATATCTAGACCTATCCCAAAACCAATTGAGTGGTTTTCTTCCCATGGAAGTTGCAAAGTTGATAAACCTTGGTTACTTGGATGTCTCTAAGAACCTCTTATCAGGTGAAATTCCGAGCACTCTGGGTAGCTGCACAAGCCTGGAAATGCTACGTTTGGGGAACAACTTTTTCAACGGAACCATTCCTTCTTCGTTGAGTTTCTTGAGAGGCCTTAATGAGTTGGATCTTGCGAATAATAGTTTGTCTGGTGAAATTCCAGTGTACTTGAAGAGCTTTATTTTGTTGCAAAATTTGAATTTGTCTTTTAATAATTTTGAAGGTGTAGTACCAACACAAGGTGTATTTAGTAATGCAAGTAAAATATCAGTAGTGGGAAACAGTAAGCTCTGTGGGGGGGTAGCTGAATTGAAGCTACCTAAATGCAACTTCAAAGTGGATGAAAATAGGAGATCAAACAGTGCCTTAACTTTAGCACTCTCTATACCCTTTGGGCTTGTAGGACTAGCTCTCATGGGATGTGTTCTCTATCTTTGCCAGTTCAAAAATAGAAGAAAAGATACTCCTTCAGATTCATCAAAAAATTCACTCTTGAGGGTGTCTTACCAAACTCTTGTTAAAGCCACTGATGGCTTCTCATCTTTCAATTTAATCGGTGTTGGTAGTTTCGGGTCTGTGTACAAAGGAGTTATTGATGGAAGAATTGTTGCTGTGAAGGTACTCAACCTTTTGCGACATGGAGCTTTGAAGAGTTTTGTATCCGAATGTGAGGCCTTGAGAAACATCAGACATCGAAATCTTGTCAAAGTGGTAACAGCATGTTCGACAGTAGATTATCAGGGTCATGACTTCAAGGCCCTTATTTATGAGTTCATGGTCAATGGGAGCCTTGAGGAGTGGTTACATCCAAATCCCAATGAAGATTTATCAAATGAAGAGATTAGGAAGTTAAATCTTTTTCAAAGACTAAATATTGTCATTGATATTGTTTGTGCACTAAATTATCTCCACAACCATGGTCAAACACCAGTAGTCCACTGCGATCTTAAGCCAAGCAACATTCTTCTGGACAAAGATATGACTGGGCATGTAGGTGATTTTGGATTAGCAAAATTCTTTGCAGACCATGCCACCCATGACTTGTCTACAAGTGAAACAAGATCTATTGGCATAAGGGGAACAATAGGTTATACTGCTCCAGGTGAATATGCTTTCATTTATTCTTAATTGTTTCGTGCACTAAAAAGTGTAAAGAAAATTGCATGTGTGATTTGGGCAACACATTATTTTTCTATGCATAGTTCTTTGACTTTTTCTATTTATGAAGCATTTCTGTCTTTTATATCCAATATTTTGTTTTGCCCTTTACAAATGCATTTTGCTTGCAGAATATGGCATGGGAAGTGAGGTCTCGGCATATGGTGATATATACAGTTTTGGTATCCTCGTGTTAGAAATGTTTACTGGGAAGAGACCCACAGATGAAATATTTAAAGATGGTTTAAGCCTCCATAACTTTGTCAAAGAGGCTTTGCCTGGCAGTGTATCAGAGATTTCAGACCCAATACTTTTTAAGACCGAAAGAGAAGAAGAAGAAAACTTCATAAGGAGTGAAAAGATTGTGGAGTGCTTGAATTTGATACTTGAAATTGGAGTCAATTGTTCTTCAGATTTGCCTATAGAAAGAATGGAGATTAATGATGTTGCATCTAAATTGCATTTCATCAAAGACACTCTTTTAGGGTTTGAAATACATTGAAAGAGATGAATTTATGAGGTAATCAATTGGAATGTAATACTTTTGTCTTTATAATCTCCTTTCTGGAAGAGATTAATAATAGATCAATGTAATACTTTTGTCTTTATAATACTTTCACATTGGTTGAGCTAACTATACATTGTAGACTCTCCCATTCAAAAAAAGTGTTAGAATTTGAAATGTATAGACATGATTTATTTTGAGTGTGATTCATATTACACCAAATTTAAATCTACACCACGAATTCAAAATTTATATATGTTTTTAATATTTTTTCTTAGTACATAACATCAATCATGCACATTTTACTTCATTTTTGAGTTGGGTTAATTACATTTTCCTTAGTATGTGTCTTGTATCATTTTGTTCATTGATATTTTAAATGCGTCAATTTGATTTCCAATCTATTAATTTTGTAGTAAAGGTTTCTACCTGTGTTTCCATTTAAAATTAATAATGGAAGTACGGGCATTTCCATCAAATTATATTTAAACAGCAGCAAAACAAGAAAAAAAATCTCAAAATGTGTGATTAGTTTCATTTTGCTTCCCAATGTTTTCAATTGTGTCAATTTAATCCCTAACTTATTTAGTGTCATAGGTGATTTGATAAAAATGTTCTCACTTTTGTTATCAATTACAGGCAAAAACTAACGTAAAGACTATTTAGTGACAAAAATTAATAAATTGACGATTAAATTGAAACATTTAAAACATTAGAGATTATTTGTGCAAAACATAAGAGACGCACTAAACTATTGGAAACTAATGAGCTCCGGTGCATTTTGCACAAGACTTGGAGGAGGAGATTACATGCTATTTTGGGTTAATTACACTTGCGATTCTAAATATATATATATATATAGGCTAAATTACATTCATATCACTTTGGTTTTCTTAATTTTAATTTAAATAATTTGATCTATATACTTTTAATTTTGTTACAAATGTGATTCCTCCATCATTTATTATAAAAATTTCAAAATAAAGAGACCATGTGTAAAACTAATGTGACCAAAGACCCGTGGTCCCTTTAGTTTGTTTGAAATTTCACTTTGATCTGTTTGGTTTTACACATTATTTTTGTTTTTATTCAAATGTTAACAACACATGATAAATAGATCACATTACAATAAAATTTAAAGTGCAGAAATTAAATTATTCAAATTAAAATTATGATGACCAAAGTAAATTTCGTTCAAAATAAAGGAACCGATATAATTTGCCCCCTTTTTTTTAAACCACAATTCTATTTTGATTTATCCACTTATAATTACGGGCAGAAGATAGAATTTCCCCAAAATCTTACACTGTTTGGTCTGTGTTTAGACTGAAACAATGATAAACCAATCCCTCTCCATTTTTCCCCATTTTATTACCTTCTTCCTTTTCTCCATCACGATTACAGAGAGCCACCAACCAACAACAGCTCATCTGCTGCCGCCACTACGACCACCATGCAACCATTGTCGACCATCATCCAGCCACCATTGTACACCGTCCTGCCGCTGCCATGACCGTAACCCAGATTTGATTTAGCTATCATTGAACCACCGCAATCGTCGAACGACCATATTGCCACCATTGCATTACCATCAGATCTCATCAAACCAAAAATGGGTAAAATTACATGATTGGTTCCCTTTTATTTGAGCAAAATTTCACTTTCGTCCTTGCCATTACATTTTCTTAATATTTTAAATGAAAAAAAAAAATCCATGCAAAAAAAAAAAAAAAAAAACAGAATATAATTAAAAAAAAATATAGTATATTTATAGGTTTCATTGAGGTAGTTATAGTTTTGCACGTCCAAAATTCTAACGGGACAATATTGTGACAAAATTCAAAATATAACAGGTAAATTATTCAAAATAAAATTACGAAAATTAAAATCATACTTGGTTTAAACTTTAGATATTAATAGTATGGGTAAATTATACTTTTCATCTCTATACTTTACACTAAATTTCATTTTAATCCATACACTTCTGGTCAAATCTCACTTTGGTACCTACATATGAGATCATAATAGTTAATCTCTTACACTTTTATTCAAATCCCACTTTGATTCCTATATAAGTGTTAATGTCCCTCTTCTGTAATTTCATTTTTAAATCTTTAACAAAATCAGTCATGTGAAAAAATGGGATTACGAAACAAGAGTAAAAGAAGAAAATCATGTTTTCCACTAATACATTGTCTTACGTGATAAGCATATGAGAGTTACATAATATATATATATATATATATATATGTTCATATAGTAAAAATTAGGACAAAAATGTAAGAAAGTAGAACTTTTGAAATTAAAAAAAAAAAATGCAACAAAGAAATCAAAGAGAAAGAAAGAAGATAGAAAACTGTGTTACCATGAAAAATAGAGTTTCCTGATTCTAATTCATGCAAAATCCTAGTTCATTTTCTTAATTGTTTACAATCTACACTTTATTTTAGCATAATACAGTCATATTTTGATATAAACTTTGG
This sequence comes from Camellia sinensis, assembly GCF_055761805.1. NCBI lineage: Eukaryota > Viridiplantae > Streptophyta > Magnoliopsida > Ericales > Theaceae > Camellia > Camellia sinensis. Next base: position 40,976,984 of record NC_138961.1, read on the forward strand.
GATAAATGTATATTGGTGAAAAATATAAATGATTTTTTTTTCTTACTCTCATACCGTAATCACATTCTTATAACATAATTAGATTCTGTTAAAGATTCAAATAATTGAGTAATAGAAATGGGATTTGTATAGGGACCAAAATTAGATTTGACCAAAAGTACAAGGGTTGACCATCACAATTTCAAGCGTAAAGACTAAAGTGGACTTTGATCAGAAGTATAAAAGGTTGACTGTCATAATTTTATATATATAGACCAAAATAAGATTTGGTGCAAAGTATAACGGTACAAAGTGTAATTTACCGTAGTTTAATTTATGCACCAAAAATCTTCCCTATTTTCTTTACTTTTTTTGGGCTGGTTCAAAAAATAATGCATGTGCAACCATTAAGACCTTGCTTAATTTACTTATATTTATTTATTTTTAAAAAGTCCTGAACTTTTAAACTACGGCCTATTTGTTTTTAGAAGTATAATAGAAAAAATTTATAGTGAGGGGATTGTTAATGAGAGAATTGACAGTGAAGAGATTAAGTAAAATTGTGTTTGTTTTGATGATAGTTGTTGGTGTAGGGATTGTTAAATTATTTTTGTATAAAATAAATATAAAATAATAAAAAAATACAAAAAACATTAAACATTAATGTTAAAAAATAAATAAAAATGCTCAACATGTAAAAAATAAAAATAAATAAATAAATTTCATAAAAAAATAAAACAAATAAAACAATGATTTTTACTTAACAAAAAATACAAAAAATTAAACATTAATGTTCAAAAAAAAAAGGCCAAACATGTAAAAAAAATAAATAAATAAACTAGTTCGGCGAACTATTTTTGTAATACTAAATACTGGAGGCCCATCCGAATCCCCTCTCCATCTTCCAAAACAAGCACAAAGATAGTGAATCTCACATCACTATCAATCCCAATCCCTCTCTATAACTCCAAACAAACGGGCCGACGTGCCTAATTATGTTGTATTTTGAGAATATTATGGTAATATTAATCTTGTGGCTGCAATTCTTGTTGTTTTTTGTTTTGTTTTGTTTATTTATTTATTTATTATCAAGTTTCCATTATTTAGTTGCATGGTATTCTTTACCCTTTTATGGTTACATGAACTCAAATCACACAAGTGCATTACATCACCATTCTCATATATATGGACTAAAGGGGAAATAATGTGGGAAGATAAAAGTACAATCGTAATCCTCTTCCTTCTTTGAATGAGTGTTGTTCCACCATTTCTCACAGTTTTGACAAGCATCAAGCTTCATTGTCCTGTAATTTAATTATCAAAAAGCAAAAATGAGATGTCAAGGGAATAAATATAAACGCATTCAAGGTTGGTTACTAACATAATTCATGCAGTTCAAGCAGACAAAAGCATTATTGATTATTTGAATCACCATTAATAGTATGTTAGATTACCCACAGAGGCATGGTGGTGGCTAATATTTTTAGAATAATGTTATACAAATAAAAAAATTGTACAAAAGAAATTAATACAGAATAATCTGATAAGTGTTGATATTATTACTTTACAGCAAAAAGTTCATTAAAATGGATTAAATGTTTAAAAAATGTTACTGTCTTATATTTCTAGTTAATAGTCATATATTCCATTCTATACAAAAACCTATAAGAATATAATTTTCCATATTAAGAAAATTGGATTGTTTTCAATTGATATTTTTTGACTGGAAAAGAATAAGCTCATTTGAAATCTCACACTAGAAAACATGCCATGCTTGCTCACTGTTATTATACAATTATCTATGCATTGTCCTGTTAACAAGGACAAACCATGGAGTATCAAAACAAATGTTAAGAGGATGGCTACACTATTTTATAAACAATTATAAATGCCGAACAATCATTGTTTGGAGGTTAATTTTGTCTATAAAAAACTAATGAAACTTGAAAGAGCAAAGAAACTATAAGCACCTACCTAATTTCTTTGGACCCCCAACTTCTTTGAACCCCTACCCACACTACTACAAAATCATAAATAGATCACGGATTTGAAGTGTGATGTATGTTTTTTAATCACGGATTTTTTATTTAGTCAATGTGTGATCTTTGAGAGTGTGATTGTTAAGGTTCATTTTCGGTCACACTTTTTGACCTTCATTAAAAGATAATTCCACCACGAGTTTTGACCGTAATAATAAATATTTAGATCACGAATTTTTAGTGTGATTAATAACCAATAAAACCTAAGATTGAACTTAAATAATCCGTGATTAATAATAAGATAAGATCACGGTTATATGCATTTCTCATCATGGTTAATGCATGTGATATAAAAAGTCCAACCACAAAATGTGACTATCAATCAGGTATATAAACCATGATTAAAATTTGGACATAACTAATATCTAAAATATAATCAATATTATTTGCACACAAAATTCCTTCGAATCACAACATTGACCACATATGAATAACTAATAATCTCATATATTTCATAAATGAAAGTCGAATGTTGGAAAAATATATACAATGAAAGTTAAAGAATAAAAAGGTTTTTTACTTTAATTACACAATAAAAATCTAATTAAAAAATGAAAAAAAAAAAAAAAACACTCAAAGAAAACTCAAAGTTCTTGAATGTTCCGTTTTCTTTGATCATATTTCACATCTCTCCAAGCAATTTTTGACCTAAATAAAAATAACACAAATTAGTTCAGAAGCCGTTAGAAGCATATGAATAAACTTACACATTTTTTTGTTATTTAAAAACAAAAATAAAAAATTAATAGATATCCCACTTGCAACTATCAAGCCAAGGCTCCAAGGTCCAGCCCATATTTTTTCATTTCAACCACAAGAAGAAAGAGAATGGTGTTGATAAAATCAATTGTTCAATTGTCCAAACACCTAAAAATCCAAACACAGCTTCTATTAACTATGTTTTGATTTAATATCATTTTCCCTAGTGTGTACTCAGTCCATGACCTGGTGACTTATTTGCACAGATCAAGTGTCTTGTTTTATGAGTTAGAGCAGTCCACAAAGCACCAAAGCAATAACCAATGAGTGTGTGTTTAATGGAGTTCAAACCCAGTTTGATGTGTTATGTGAGTTGATCAAAGTGAAGGTTGCGTTGTAGACTAAGACCTCGTTTGGTAAGTGGCTTTTTTACTAAAAAAGTCAAAAAGTAACTAAAAAAACCAAAAAGCTAACAACCCATACCAAAGAGTCAAAGATTCCATTTTCTCTCTACTTTTTGCATATCTTTTCGTAAAAAGTCAAAAAGTCATCCCAAACACTAATTTTTTTACATCACATTTTAGCCAAAAAGCCAAAAAGTTACTAAAAAAGCCTAATATCATTTTGCTTAGTGTGTGTACAATGGTGGTTGGGTACAAGCAGCCAACAAAGAAAAAACATAGCAAGTCCAACTCCATCTAAAGCCGAAGGACTCTAACTATTACTAAATGGCGCAATAATATATTCGTCATCAAATTACCTTAATATGATACTAAATTCTGGAGTATTAAAAATAAAAAGGATTCCCAAAAATGGAATCAAGTCCAATTACTCTAGGTCCTAAATGTTAGCAAAGTCCATATTAAATACAATAAAATGCATGTGCATATATTTACGAACAAGATAGATAAGAGTACTACCAGGTTTAGATGATGAACATGTGACTGTACTTTCAGTTCAGTAAGGGTCTGTTTGGTAACGTTTACGTTTTCAGTTTATATTTACAAAAATTTTATAAACTGGTTTTTGTTTATTTTTTGTTTATTTTTAGAAAAACATAAACTACAAACGCATTTGGTAATTGACAAAATGTTTTAAAAAATTTAAAAAAATAAAAAAGAGAGAGAAATGGCAAGTGGTGGAAAGTGGCGGCGGAAGACGGTGGTGGAAAGTGGTGACGGTGGGTGGTGGGTAGCGGGTGGTGGCGGGTAGGCGGTGGTGGTGGGTGGGTGGGTGACGGTGACGGGTGGTAGCGAGTGGGTGGTGGTGGTGGGTGGCGGGTGGTGGTGGTGGTGGCGGGTGGTGGTGGTAGGTGGGTGGCGGATGATGGGTGGTGGCGGGTGGCGGGTGGTGGGTGGTAGCGAGTTGGTGGTGGTGGTGGTGGTAGGTGGTGGGTGGCGAGCGGTAGGCGGTGGTGGTAGGCGGGTGGCGGGTAGTGATGGTGGTTGGGTGGGTGACGGTGGCGGGTGGTGGAAGGTAGCGAGTGGGTGGTGGTGGCAGGTGGTGGTGGCAAGTGGGTGGCGGATGGCGGGTGGTGATGGGTGGTGGCGGGTAGGTGGCGGGTGGTGATGGTGGTTGGGTGAGTGACGGTAGCGGATGGTGGGTGGTAGCGAGTAGGTGGCGGCGGTAGCGGGTGGTGGGTGGTGGTGGCAGGTGGGTGGCGAATGACGGGTGGTGGCGGGTAGGTGACGGGTAGTGGTGGTGGTGGGTGGGTGGGTGACAGTGGCGAGTGGTAGCGAGTGGGTGGTAGTGGTAGTGGTGGTGGGTGGTAGGTGGTGGTGGCGGGTGGGTGGTGGGTGATGGTGGTAGTGGTGGCGGTAGTGGTTATGCTATAGTGGGTGGTGGGTAGTGGATGGGTGGCAGGTGGCTGGTGGCTGGTGGTGGCTGGTGATGGTAGGTGGCTGGTGGTGGCAGGTGATGGTGGGTGGCTGGTGGTGGCAGGTGGTGGATGGTGGTGGCAGGTGGGTGATGAGTGGTGGTGGCGGGGGTTGGATGGTAGTGGCGGGTGGTAGCGGGTGGATGGTAGGTGGGTGGTGGTGGTGGCGAAGGGTGGGTGGTGGGTGGTGAGTGGTGGTGGTGGTGGTGGTGGGTGATGGTGGCGGGCGGGCGGGTGGGTGGGTGGGTGGGTGGTGGTGGCGGAAGACGGTGGTGGAAAATGGTGGTGGGTGGTGGCTAGTATTGGGTGGTAAAAAAAAAAAAAAAAACCTGAAAACTAAAAACGGAAACACTTTTTTTGAATTTACATTTTTTGGCCAAATTTATAAACTGAGACCACTGATTTATAAATCAAAAATTTACCAAACAAGTTTTTATTTAAGTTTTTTAAATTTTTATAAATATAAACAAAAAACTGAAAACGTAAGTGTTACTAAACGGCACCTAAGGAATTCCTTTGAAGCTTGCATATCCATCTTCTTGATAGCAGCTTTCTGAACCCAAGGGAGCAATTGAGAAAGATAATATAGATACTTAACATTAGAAATCAACATAGCACTCTCAGTTATCAATCAATAATGGTCCATGACAAAATTTAAAAACACACATATAGTCTTTAGTCAAATGAAAATGACAAAGGAAAGAATAATTGCACCTATGCAGCTGAAATTTGTCATTATTGGAAATATATATATATATATATATATATATAGGTGCAATTTTTACTTTTTGTACTTTAAGAGGATTGTATCCAAATAGACAAATTGAAAGAGAGAGAATAAGGGCTAAAATCAACTAAATAAAAACTCCAACTATAATTAACTTGTGAATTTACCTTTTATAGCTATAACTCATTCATCAACCTCAAAGTGCTCACACCACACTTGTAAATTAAAAATCACAAAATGGCAAATAATTCTAATCATAGGAACCTTACAAAAACAAAAACATAAACATAAACAAAATAAAGAAAAAGAAAAGCAAAATGCAATGGCCTTTACATGTAGAGATGTAAGATGAAGGATGATGTTATCAACCAAAATTACTTTGATAAGCCCAAACCCAAACACTTCCAAGAATTTGTTCATTGTGATTAAACTACTCCATCTAAATTACATTATAAACCTTCCCCAAACTATGAACTTTTAAATCAATGAATTCTAAGCCCACTTCTTGTAATGATATTTCATACCAAACAAAAGCAAAAAAAAAAAAAATAATAAAAAATAAATAAATGAAACAACAAAATGATTTTGATCTGCCCAATACAAAAAAACACACAATAAGAAATCAAATGTGTTCATCGTGAATTAAACTGCTCCATCTAAATTAAGTTATAAACCTTGCTCAAACTATGAACTTTTAAATCAATGAATTGTAAACCTACTTCTTGTAATAATAGATGTCATGTTGGTTGTTGTCAGGGTAATAGCAAACACATGCAAAGCGATTTAACACTGCTCAGAGTATTACATGTAAGATAAAAAAAAAAAATTCGATTTTGAAACCCAAGAAAGAATTCAACAATTGAATCCACTGCCCTAAATCATCTTGTTGAGCCCAAAATATATGTGATTCCTGTTAGGAAAAAAATCCACTTATCCATCTTTTTATTGGAAAAAAAAATCCCAAACATGTAGAAGCCATAAGAAATTTAAGATCTCAATGAATTTACATTATTTTTTTTTTTATGAACATGAAAAATCTGGTAGTCCATGGTTAAATTGATTTTACACCTAATCCTACATTCCTAAACTGATATTAAGACTATAACACTTTTTTTTTGGATCAAGAAAAGCTTCAATTACACAAAATTGAGCTAAAGGCACCCAACAAAAGCCATAGGAGGCTGGGAAACCCAACATGCAAACAAGCAGAAGCTATCCAATGTGCAGCCCTGTTCCTAACTCTGGGGCACCATGTAAAAGCCAAACCCCCAGCTGCTGGCCATTGACCGAATATCATTCATCACAGCACAAATGTCCCACGGAGGAACCCCCTCTGACACACACAGTTGAATGACATTTTTGTAATCACTCTCAATCTCCACATTTGCACAATTAAGAGCACGGGCCATGGCGCAAGCAAGTCGCACTGCAGATGCTTCACCTTGTATTGCTGTTGCCAACTGAATTTTTGCAGCGATGCCATCCACTAGATAGCCCTTCTCGTCCCTAAGAAGTATTGCAACAGCCCCCCCGCCTCTACTTAAGTCAGTTGCCGCATTGCAATTAAATTTCCATTTCCCTCTTGAAGGAGAAACCCAATGAGGCTCATGACCCTGTGCCCCTGTTGCTATTTCTACAAAGGCAGAGTCCACCTCGCATGCCGCCCAAAATTCAGCTTCCTCTCTTTTGGCCTTAGCAATCACTCGATTGGATTCACAAGGCATTGGTTGAAAAGGTAATCATTTATTGCCTTCCAAATGCTCCAAGCCATCCAAACCATTGAGCAGATCACTGTCCTGCCCCAACTCGTTGCACCCAAGGAGGCAAAGAGATTACCAAACCAAGATCGAACCGTTCTCAAGTTAAGTTCATCACATCTGAAGCCCAGCCCACTGCCAAACCAGACTCTTTTAGCCCATTCACATTCGAATAAAAGGTGTTCCACCGACTCCACAGCTGATAGACACACAGGGCAAAGAGCGGGAATTAGCACATGCCTACACCATAAATTATGTTTTGTTGCCAAGGCGTTATGATAAATCCTCCACAAAAAGTGTCTAAGTTTTGGAGGCAAATTCAAATTCCATGCAAATTTCCATTCCTTCTCAGACCAATCCGAAGAAGAGCCCGGTAAATTAGTCCCTACATGAGCTTGTTTCACCACTTCTTTGTAACGCCCTCAACATAATACATAAAACCCATCATTCTTGACATGCAACAATATAAAAGAAACAAGAGAAATAAGCATAATTACTTTCCATCAGAGTACTTCCTACAAATGTATTACAAGTTAACATCAAGTATATGCCCTATGGGCTTACAGCTTTTGAAGTTAACACTTGGGTTACAAAGAAAAGTACTAGCTCGGAATACTGAATAAGCCCTTGGCTTGATATGCACGTAGTACAACAAAATCAACAAATGAAGAGTCTTCAACTCTCTCTACCATCCAAGCTAAGATCTCGTATGCAGCATAATACCTGAACCTGAAAATGATTGTCCCATATAGGGTGAGCCAATGCCCAGTAGAGATATGCTAAACATAGTATGAACGGCAACTAAAATGTCAGCAATTGATAAATGTTTGACTTTTACACCACAACTTACAACACTATTTAACCCCATGACTAATATGTCCATGTTCTATTCCAATTTCCATTTCCTATTAAATTCTCAATTCATAATTACAATTTAGAACTAGGCCAACCATTTTAAATGGGATCACATCTCATGGCTATGGTACTTCTATTTCAGGTGAGATAATAACTCATTTTAAACATTTCATATTTCATAATAGATACACATTTTTGGTGTTGTAACACAGTCAAACACGACATTTCCATCCTTTCTAAATGATATACATTTTAGTGCTATATCAAATAAACATAGAAACACTTCTATACTTCACATCTGATACACATTGTAGTGCTGTATCAATGTCGAACCATTTCCGGTTTAGAGGTCCATCCCCCATCTTCCAATAAACCGTGGAGTACATCCCCCATCTCCTCCCACACAAAGCAATGTATATAAGCAGTTATTATATACAAGTTCAATCAGTCAATACAAATGATACACATTTTAGTGCTGTATCAAATCAAACAAAACACTTCCATACTTTCTAAATGATATACATTTTAGTGCTACATCAAATAAACATAGAAACACTTCTATACTTCACATCTGATACACATTGTAGTGTTGTATCAACGTCGAACCATTTCCGGTTTAGAGGTCCATCCCCCATCTTCCAATAAACCGTGGAGTACATCCCCCATCTCCTCCCACACAAAGCAATGTATATAAACAATTATCATATACAAGTTCAATCAATCAATACATAAAATTAATGTATTCTTTCAACCGTCATATTCGATGACACATCCAATTGATTAGTTTTAGTTTGCCTAATCATTATGCATTGTCTACAATAATCAAAACTACCCTCCACCGGTAGCCCAAGGCAATTATTTCTAAACAGATAGTAAAAGCACCAACAGATAAATTATCCGTATTTTCAAAACTGAACGATCTATTAATCCGACTCCACTACTCCATCTCATAATGAACCACTATCATTATATTCAACTCAATTTAACAAATCCATAACTTTCCCAAATTAATTATACCAATTAATTTATGCACAATTTAGGACTTTCTCCCCCTTTTCTCAATCTTGACCCCAAGGGTCCAAATAATACTAACAACATCAACAACCTCTAATTTAGACCCAAAACATACAAGGATGAGTCAAATAAACAAAACCCCTCTTTTCAAAATAGTACATTTCAAAACCCTAACTTCCCCAAAACAAACCATTTAAACAAAAGCTCAATATTTAGGTTAAAGCTCATAAAGATGAGTAGGAATCCCTACTTCAAAGATGAAACCCAACGAAGAAGACGAAGAAACAAAGTTGCTCCAAATCCTGAAATTTTCGGATCCCAAGATAGCCCTCAACGATCAACACAACTTTTTACAAAGGCCCAAGGTGAGGAAATCACTGCTACTAGATCAATACCTAGAGAGAAGGTAAGGGTTTAGAGAGAGAAGCTCTCCAATGGTGTGTTTGAAAAAGTAAGAGAGAGAAAGGATGTGAAAAAGTGATTTAAAAAGTTGAATCTCGGAGTGTTTAACCAGACGCCCCGCTCGAGCGTGGAAACCCCCACTCGAGCGTCACTCACAAACTCCCGCTCGAGCGTCCAAACCGCCGCTCGAGCTCCGGATACACGCTCCCAGAACTTTTGCAGAACCAACTCCCTGCTCGAGCGTCCAACTCCCCGCTCGAGCGTCACACCCAAACTTACGCCCGAGCGTCCAAACTCCTGCTCGAGCGTCCAACACTGCAGAGGAAATACTGGGAGATGGATTTTCCCGCTCGAGCGCCAAAACCCCCGCTCCAGCAGAGAAGCAACAAAAAGGCCCCGCTCGAGCGTCAAAAGATCCGCTCGAGCGGACAGGTCAAAATCTGGGCAACTACTTTTGGTTCTAAGCTCAACCAACCTATTTCAAACCTGCCCAACACACCCCAAGATTCAAATACAAAAAGTAAAGGATAGAAACGAGAATAAGACGACAACACATCCACGGAACCGAGTCCGGATTACATTTAAACAATAAAGGGAAAACCGGGATCGCTATATCTTGATACCCCAATCTCACCGTGTAACAGCCCTTTGAGTCATGGTGCCACATAATAGTGTCATTTCCTTCCATCACCGCAGCCGGGATGGAGAGAATGGCATCACAATCCTCATCTGCAACTAGAGTTCTAATTTTTGCCTCATCCCATGTTTTACGAACGGTAGCAATCACCTCACTCACCTTCTGCACCTCTGCCCCAATGTTACTTTTCGTCTAAACTTGAAACCCCGGTTTTGAAGGGATCCATTGATCTTCCAGAAAATTAATCGATTTGCTGTTTAAAACATCCCACCGAAGCTCACCATTAAGAACTTTTCTACCTTGCAACAGGCTTACTGATGCGCATGAGGGTCACGGCCCCCTAACTGCATGACGAAAATCTGAGTTGGGGTAGTAGATTCCTTTCATAATTTTTGCAGATAAGGAATTCGGATATTTTATTAATCTCCACCCTTGGCCAGCAAGGAGTGCTTTATTAAAAGCCCGAAAATCCCGAAAGCCCAAACCACCATTTCTTGGTCAAACATGATGATTTTAGAGAGTCATTAGATTAGGGAATGATTAGGATATCATCTTCTATTTATATTAATGAAGATTAATAATTATAAGGCAGCCCTACGGCATAGAATAATTACAAACTAATAACCCAAATAATAATATAATATGCTAACACTCCCCCTCAAGCTAGTGCGAAGATGTTTCTCATGCCCAGCTTGCCTAATATGTCATGAAATGATTTATTCCTAACTCCCTTGGTGAGAATGTCAGCAAGTTGTTCACCAGACTGCACAAAAGAAGTATAAATGGTGCCACTAGTAAGTTTCTCCTTAATGAAGTGGCGATCAATCTCAACATGCTTTGTCTTGTCATGTTGAACCGGATTGTGAGCGATGTTGATAATGGCCTTATTATCACAGTATAACCGCATGGAGTCCTCCTGATCAATACCTAGATCACTTAACAATAACTTGATCCATAAAAGCTCACACACCCCTTGTGCCATAGCTCTAAACTCAGCTTCTGCACTTGACCAGACAACCACATTATGTTTCTTACTCCTCCAAGTAACTAGGTTGCCTCCAACTAAGGTACAATACCCTGAAGTCGATCTCCTATAAGTTACTGATCCAGCCCAGTCAGCATCTGTATAGGCTTCCACACGAAGATGATCATACTTTGAAAAATAAAGACCCTTACCAGGAGCAGACTTCAAGTACCTCAAGATTCCCATGACAGCCTCGAATGAATCTGATAAGGAGCATGCACAAACTGGCTAACCACACTGACAGCAATAGCAATATCAGGACGAGAGTGAGATAGATAAATGAGCTTACCCACTAATCGCTGATAGCTCCCCCTATCAACAACTTCTCCTCCTTCATCATCCCCCAATTTCTGATTGGGTTCCAGTGGAGTGTCACATGCCTTGCAGCTAAGCATCCCAGTTTCCTTCGACAGGTCAAGCACATATTTTCTCTGTGAGATAAATATCCCATCCTTGGAGCGAGCAACTTCAATTCCCAGAAAATACTTCAAGCTTCCCAAGTCTTTGATTTTAAACTCACTGGCTAAATATTTCTTCAACAGAGGTATTTCCTCACTATCATCGCCCGTAAGAACTATATCATCTACATAAACAATAAGTGTTGTAGTCTTACCACGTGTGGAATGTTTCACAAACAAGGTGTGATCTGCATGACTTTGTTTGAAGCCATATTTAAGCATAGACTGAGTGAATCTCTGAAACCAAGCACTTGGAGACTGTTTGAGACCATATAATGACTTCCAAAGCTTGCATACTTTGCCTTTTGTCTGATGATCCTCAAAACTAGGAGGAATGCCCATATATACCTCTTCTTCGAGGTCACCATGGAGAAAAGGCATTCTTGACATCGAACTGATGAAGTGGGCAATCTAGATTAGCTGCTACAGAGAGAAGTACTCTGACTGAATTCATCTTAGCCATGGGTTCAAAGGTCTCCTGATAGTCAATGCCATATGTCTGAGTGAACCCCTTTGCTACAAATCTTGCCTGTAACGCTTAATAGAACCATCTGCTTTGTGTTTCACAGTATACACCCATTTGCATCCCACAAGTCATTTGTCCATAGGTAACTCAGTCAATTCCCAAGTGCCATTCTTCCTAAGTGCTTTCATTTCCTCAATCATGGCAAGTTTCCACTCAGAGGTAGCAAGAGCATTGTGAAAATGGTTAGGAATGCTAACAGAGAAAATATTTGACACAAACGCTCTATATGAGGATGACAAATGAGAGTAGGACACAAAACATGAGATAGGATGTTGAGTACAAGATCTCACACCCGTTCTCTTGGCAATAGGAACATCAAGATCAATGGACTCAAGAGATTCAAAGTTACCTAGACTCTCATCAGAAGCAGGAGATGGCAGTGAAAGAGCAGAAGTGGTCTCTTGTATCCAATTAACTTTCTGTCTATCTTTGTCTCGGACATAAACTTGCCCTTCCCTATCCTTGTCCTTGGTGACATTGTGTCACGACCCCAAACCGCCCCTAGCAGGATGGTGCTGTGATGGCCAGTAATCTGAGATTACCGAAGGCCATCTTTCAAAATTCACACATAATCAGAGTATTACATATGGAGCTAACATGTGCGGAAGCGATATATACAAATCTAGTTAGTCCATAAGAGCTGTGCATAGATCAAATGAAATGACATACATAATATGATTTTTTTTTTCAATCGGTTGATTAATAAAACAAAATACATATTACATCTTCATCAAAAGGCTTTTCAAGCCGACATATGCAAAATACAAGTATTACAGGTCGAGAAGCATAATCTTCAAGATTGCCGACATGAATACAAGTCAAGCTGACATAACATAAATCCAAAACAAGCTTGTAAAACACATCTAGGCGTCGCCGCCGTTCTGCTCATCACCTACATATATATAGAGAGGGTGAGCTTGGATACTCCGTGAATGGTACAAGTAATAAAGGTTTGCATGAATAATAGCCGAAGTCTTTCAAAACAAAACATGTTAAACTTGACAAATCAAGGGATGAACCACGTTCATCTAACAAATCTTCGAAGCTCCAAAGGATGCTTACTAGCATCAACATATTACAAAATGATAACATACCGAACAACAAACCCTCGAGGTAATCCGTCAGTGGCAAAACAAGGGAATAATCAACTCGGAATCGATTAAATGAACCCACCCGCACAAGGCCGTCGGTGGTAAGGGAGATATCTCAAACAAGAGTGCTACAAAGAGTTTAGAGTCCTCTAGCACAAAAGGACCTATGTTACAAAGGCTTAAAGTCCTCTATCACGAAAAGAACTTGTACTGCGAAAGTTTAGAGTCCTCCAACACAAGGGACTTTCCAAGAATGTCATCCAAAACAAAGTTAATAATTGATACACAAAATAGGGAGAATCATTCATGCTTGATCAAATACTTTTCAAAACAAAGCAAAGCTTTATCAAAACTTTATAACATAGCTTTATTAAAAATACCACTCACATAGTTCTTCAAACGTCGGGGTCAAGGCAAGAGTCCAAGTCCTACAAACACATGGCAAGGTCTATTGAATGCATTTTCAAATAAGCTTCTCATGCAAATGGATGATCTCGACATTCTTCAAAACTAAGTTAAATCAAAACAAAACACTGTTTCTCATCTCGGGAAACATGCTGGGCACCAACCAGGTCTTGGCCGAGGTCCCACACCTTCTCGCCGAGGTGTGGTCCCGACGACCACATTCAAAAGCGAGGTCGGAAAAATCTGGGTTTCCCTCTGAAGAACATGACGAACAAAAAGATGAAGAACATGTATGTTAAAATCATAACTTGTTATTACAAAATCTAAGATTTCTTGCTATGAGTTCGAAATCATGGACCTGGGTACCCATACTTGAAGATCTTAAGAAAACAAACACAAAACATGGTTCTTGATGCAAACTTTCGGATCAAAACAAAACTTTTATTCAAGAACACATGAACACTATTTTCTCTTTCTAAAACCAACTTTAAATCAATGCATGGCATGCAGAACAGATTCGGTCGTGCAATGCAGCTAGATGATCAAAAAGAATAACAAGAGTAGATTAAGATTCTAACCTCAAAACTCGAATGTAACGGTTTGAACTCCAACGATCAAGCTTGGAAGTCTACTCTCTCACTTAAAAGCCTCACCTTCTTCTTTCTAGAGTCTCTCTCTCTCTAAAAGACAAGATTTGATACAAAATGATATGTTCTCTCGACAGTGATTGACTTAACCCTCTGCTGGGACACGTGGCATCGGCTGATTGGCTCTTCTAAAAAAGGTGACTGACTGACAAGATAAGACTATGACACAGTGTGTTCAACAAGCTAGACGGCAAGAGCACTCCGGCAAGTGATGATCTCGGCTAAGGACAAAGCTTCGGCAAGTAGGGTGACAACGACATCGGCTTGGAAGGACAACCCTTGACTAAGCTATGCCACACCTTGGCCTAGATGTGCCACACCTCGGTCTAGGTCATACCAATCCAGGAACAAAATCACTTAGGTGCAGGGACAATATCTCGGCGTAGATAATACACATCTCGGCCTTGGTGCTGCACACCTCGGCCTAGATAGTGACATCTCGGCCAATATGCCAGGGCGAAGATGGAGGTCAACCAAAGTGGTTCCAAGATAGTTCTAAGTGTAAAGAGGATTCAAAGGTGACTAGGCTTAAGATGACCTTGACAACACACCAGGCACAAACAAAGCACGCAGGCAACACTCAAGCAAAACAAGACAACATTTGCAAATGTAACATAACAAGACAAGATCATACATAAATGTATGCAAGTATGACTAAGTTGGAATGAGGGTTGTTACATCCTACCCCCTTAAAGAAGTTTGGTCCCCAAACTTGAGTTACCTTGTTCCAAAAACAATTCTGGATGTCGGACTTTCATTTCATCTTCCATTTCCCAAGTAGCATCCTGTCCGTAATGCTCCTTCCATTCGACTTTCACCATTGGTATCAACTTACTTCTCAATTGTTTCACCTACCTATCGATAATCCGTATTGGCTTCTCTTCGTAGCCTAAATCCTCATTAACTACAATCCCGAAATAGTCGATCACATGCAGTGGATCTTGAATATACTTCCTCAACATCGAAATATGAAACACATTATGGACTTGGCTCAATTCTGGCGGCAAAGCAAGTCTGTAGGCAGCGAGGTTAACCTTCTCAAGAACTTCAAAAGGCCCGATGTAACAGGGTGCCAACTTACCCTTCTTCCCAAATCTTGTAACCACTTTCATCGGCGAAATCTTTTGGAATACATGATCTCCGACTTCAAATTCTAACTCCCTTCTTCTCTGGTCGGCATAACTCTTCTGTTGACTCTGAGTGGTTTTGATTCTTTGCTGAATGAGCTTAATCTTCTCGGTTGTTGCTTGAATTAACTCGGGACCAAGCAGAGCTTTGCCTCCTACCTCGGTCCAACATATTGTCGACCTACACCTTCTTCCATACAATGCTTCATACGGCGCCATGCCAATGCTAGCTTGATAACTGTTGTTGTAGGTAAATTCCACTAATAGCAAATGTACTCCCCAACTTCCTTGGAGGTCCAATACACATAGTCTAAGCATATCTTCAAGTGTCTGAATCGTTCTCTCTGTTTGCCCATCAGTCTGGGGATGAAAAGCTGTGCTAAACCTCAACTCGGCTCCGAAAGCTCTCTGTAGACTCTGCCAAAATCTGGAAACAAACTTCGGATCTCGATCTGACACAATAGACATCGGCACTCCATGAAGTCTAACAATCTCATTCACATACAATAAAGCAAGTTGATCGGCATTGAAGGTGATCTTAACAGGCAAGAAGTGCGCTGACTTAGTTAGTCTATCCGCGATGACCCAAATCGAATCCATACCCTTTTGTGTCTTCAGCAAACCAACCACAAAGTCCATGGAGATGTGTTCCCATTTCCACTCAGGAATCGACAAGGGTTGAAGAAGTCCTGCTGGCCTTTGATGTTCTGCTTTCACTTGTTGACAATGCAAACACTGGGACATGAATTCGGCTATTTCTCCTTTCATATTCGGCCACCAAAATGTCTACTTCACATCCTGATACATCTTGGTGTTCCCTGGATGAACAGCAAACTTGGAACCATAATCTCATCGGCTACCTTCTTGAAGAATTCGTCCTCCATCTGTCTCGCCTTTACTTCTTCAACAATAGTTGGCTCCACTGAGATCATGGTTAAACATGCCAAATTTCCAACCATCTTTCTGCTCAAAGTGTTGGCTACGGTGTTAGCTTTACTTGGATGATATTGAATTTGCATATCGTAGTCTTTCAACAACTCAAGCCATCTTCTCTGTCTCATGTTCAATTCTTTCTGAGTGAACAAGTACTTTAAACTCTTATGATCTGTAAAAACCTGACAAGAAGCTCCATACAAGTAGTGACGCTAAATCTTCAAAGCAAATACTACGGCTGCTAGTTCTAAATCATGGGTAGGATAGTTCTTTTCATGTGGCTTCAACTAACGAGATGCATATGCTATGACCTTATTCTTTTGCATTAACACACAACCTAAACCCTTATGTGAAGCATCACTATAAATTTGAAACTCTTCATTACCAGATGGCAGCACAAGAATTGGTGCTGTCACTAACCTCGTCTTCAACTCCTGGAAGGCTGATTCGCTATCCTCAGTCCATTCGTAAGCCGCTCCCTACTTAGTCAGTTGTGTCAATAGGATTGCAATCCTTGAGAAATCCTTCACAAACTTCCGGTAATAACCTGCCAACCCCAGAAAACTACGAACCTCGGACACATTAGTCGGCCTCGGCCAATTCACAACGGCTTCAATTTTACTAGGGTCGACCGAAATACCCTCCTCATCAATCAAATGGCCCAAAAAGGAAATAGTGGAAAGCCAAAACTCACACTTGTTAAACTTAACATACAATTTTCGATCTCTCAAAGTTTGTAAGGTAAGTCTCAAATGATCCTCATGCTCAGCTTTACTCTTAGAGTAGATTAATATATCATCAATGAAGACAACCACAAACTCATCTAGATATGGCTTAAAGACTCTGTTCATCAAATCTATAAATGATGCAGGGGCATTGGTTACTCCAAAAGGCATCACTAAAAATTCGTAGTGGCCGTACCTCGTCCGAAAAGCGGTCTTCTCAACATCCTTAGCTTTAATCTTAAGTTGATGGTAACCCGACCTAAGGTCAATTTTAGAAAAGACTCGTGCTCCTTGCAACTGATCAGACAAATCATCTATCCTCGGCAATGGGTACTTATTCTTAATGGTTACCTTATTTAGTTCCCGGTAATCAATACAAAGATGGAGTGTACTATCCTTCTTCTTAACAAACAAGGCGGGTGCTCCCCAAGGTGAAGTGCTCGGCCTAACAAAACTCTTATCTAACAACTCTTGTAGTTGTAGTTTCAATTCTTTAAGCTCGGCGGGGGCCATTCTATAGGGTATTTTAGAGATAGGCTGGGTTCCCGACATGACGTCAACAGTAAATTCTACCCCTCTATCAACTAAGTGACTAGGCAAATCATTAGGAAAGACGTCGGGGAATTCATTAACAACTGGAATATCGGCTAACTCAACACTTCCATTCAGATTACTTAGTACACTACACAAATAACCTTGACACCCTTTTTGGATCAACTTATAGGCTTTCATGGATGAGATTAAGTAAGGTAGGGATACCATTCCTTTACCCTAAAACGTAACCTCGGTTAGGTTTGGGGGTTTCAACGTGACACTTTTAGAAACACAGTTTATGGATGCGTGATTTGCTACTAACCAATCCATTCCCGGTATAACATCAAAATGGGTCATGTCCAATGGCATTAAATCAACTAACAATTCAACATTCTCAATCACAACAACACATGCTCTATAGATGGATGCAACAATCATAGATCTCCCAGATAGAGTAGACACAGCTAACACATAATCAAGGGATTCTAGTTTCCTATTAATCTTCTTGGCAAACTTAGCAGAAACGAATGAATGCGTAGAACCCGAATCAATCAATATATATGCATCTTGAGAGCAAATTGCGAGTATACTTGACACTACTGTCTTAGCATTCTGAGTGTCTCCGGGTACTAGTGCAAAAACTCTGCCCTGCCTCACCTGTCCTTTCCCAACATTACCTTTCTGTACGGAACCCGAGGTATTCTCGTCTTTCTTGCTATCATCAGTCTTTGTCATAGGACAGTCTCTCACATAATGACCTATTTCACCATATTCATAACAAGCTCCAGACGCCAGACGACAGACCCCGAAATGCAGCTTCCCACAACTCGAACATGTCGGCTTGGTACCACCCTCCTATCTTGGGTTGCTTGAACTACCAACACTCGCTTTCTTCTTGGTACCGAACTGTGCTCGGCGGTTGTCATAGCTCTACCTTTTTCTCTGGTTCTCTCCTAAACCGTGGTATCTGTTCAAGTTAGCTTCGGCCAGGATGGCTTTGTCCAATACTCCGGCGTAAGTCGGCATGTTGAGCATGTTAACTCGGTCTTGTATCGGTCCACGAAGCCCACTTTCAAACTTCCTAGCCTTCATGTATTCATCGTTGACCATGTGGGGTGCATACCTCGCCAACTCGGTAAAAGCACGGTCGTACTTGGCCACTGTTCTACTGCCTTGCGTCAAAGTCTGAAATTCGGTAGTCTTGCGATCTCGAACACTTAGGGGAAAATGCTTATTATAGAACAATTCCAAAAATCGGGTCCAGGTCTAGTCTAGATTGCTTTCTTGAACCTTCATCCACCATCTACGAGCGTCGTCATCTAATGTAAAGGCTGCCAATAACACCTTCTGAGCGTCAGTGCTGGGGAAGATCTCAAACAGCTTTTCCATTTCCAAAACCCATGCTTCGGCTTTCATCGGCTCTATACCCATTTTCTTGAACTCTCTAATCAAAGCTATCGTGCTGTCCCCATATAAAGCTGGCTGTGGGAGCACTTGTGGTACTAGAGGAGGTGGAGGTGGAGGCGGAACTGCATTTCGGCCGTTTGTTTGTTCGGCCTGAGTCGAAGTAACACTAGCGTACTGCTGTCTTGTTTGCCTTAACTCGCGGGCCAAACCTTCAACTAATCTTTCCAGTCTGTCTAATCTGTCCTCGAACTGATCTCGGCCAACGGGAGGTCTACCTCTCGTTATGATGCTATGATTATGCAAAGTGTAACTTTAAAATGAAATGAGCAAACAAACACGTAGGCAAGTAACAATTAAGCATGCCGAGACGATGCACACCTTGTTCAAATAACAAGCAATATGATGCAATCCTAACATCCTTCTAAAGGAAATCTTATGCTCTTCAGGACTCAAAGTGTGTGAAAAACGTATACTAAGGAACTTGTGCTCTGATACCATTCTGTCACGACCCCAAACCGCCCCTAGTAGGATGGTGCCATGATGGCCAGTAATCCGAGATTACCGAAGGCCATCTTTCAAAATTCACACACAATCAGAGTATTACATATGGGCTATTATGTGTGAAAGCGATATATACAAATCTAGTTAGTCCATAAGAGCTGTGCATAGATCAAATGAAATGACATACATAATATGATTTTTTTTTTCAATCGGCTGATTAATAAAACAAAATACATATTACATCTTCATCAAAAGGCTTCTCAAGCCGACGTATGCAAAATACAAGTATTACAGGTCTAGATGGAGTACTTGTTGCTAATGAGGTTGTAGAGGGTTGGAAGAAGGCCAAGAAGAAGGGTGTGCTCATTAAGCTGGATTTTGAGAAAGCATATGACTCTATTAATTGGGGTTTTCTGTTTGATATGTTCTCCAAGTTTGGGTTTGGAACTAAATGGATTAATTGGATGAAGGAGTGTGTTACAACTGCAAGGGTCTCAGTACTCGTCAATGGTTCTCCTACCGAAGAGTTTAGCCCTCAAAGGGGGCTAAGGCAAGGTGACCCTCTATCCCCTTTCCTGTTCAATTTAGTAGCTGAAGGCCTACACATGTTGTTGAGTAGAGCTCGTGAGCTAAACCTAATCAAAGGGGTAAAAGTAGGTTGTGAGGGGGTGGTGTTAACTCATTTACAGTTTGCGGATGATTCACTCTTATTCAGTGAAGCAAAGGTGGAGGAGGTGAGGAAACTGAAAAGGGTGCTAAGGTGCTTTGAAATCATGTCGGGTTTGAAGATAAATTTTCACAAGAGCGTGGTTTGTGGTGTGGGTGTTTTTGCGGAGATGATGAATGATATGGCTGCAATCCTAAATTGTAAAGTTAAATCGTTGCCACTCACTTATCTAGGGATGCCACTAGGTGCTAATCCAAGGAGGCTAGCTACTTGGAAACCAGTAGTGGAAAAAGTGAAAAGTAAACTAGCTGGGTGGAAGAGGAAGATGCTGTCTTTTGCCGGAAGGTTAATACTGATTAAATCAGTATCTTCAGCTTTGCCAATGTTTTATTTATCTTTGTTTAAAATGCCTGAGGGGGTTGCTAAAGAATTGGAGAAGCTTCAAGCTAATTTTTTATGGGGTGGTTCTGATGCGAAAAGGAAAATTCATATGATAAAATGGGAGGACATGTCAAAAAGAGTAGATCAAGGTGGTTTGGGCATTAGAAATTTGAGGGATGTAAATAAATGCTTGCTAGTCAAGTGGTGGTGGAGGTTTGGTAGCGAAAAGGATGCTTTGTGGAAAAGAATCATTTGCAGTAGATATAAGATGAAGGTGACTAGTTGGCTTCCATCTTTAAATCCATCAATTGGGTACTCAGCGGTGTGGAATGGAATTGTCTCGGTTGCTGAACAGTGTAGTAGCCTAAAGGAGTTTTATTTGCATAATTTCAAGCTGAAAGTAGGGGATGGGGTGCGGATCAGATTTTGGTCAGATGCTTGGTGTCAATCTGTGTGTTTGAAAGATGAATTTCCAACTCTGTATCGGTTGTCTTTGGAAAAAAGAGAGTGCTTGAGAGTGTTGGTTGATAAAAAAACCATAGCAGGGGCTTGGTCTCTTGACTTTAGAAGACAACTATATGACTGGGAGGAGATGGAATTGGTTAGGCTCAATAATTTCCTGGTAGCAGCCCCTGATCTATGTGTTGAGTGTGAAGATCATCCAGTTTGGGCAGCTTCATCTCTTGGGATCCTAAAAACAGCAGATTTGTATAGTTTTATGGTGAGTAATGCTGGTGCCACCCTGAGAATTACTAAATTGTTGTGGCTCAAACATGTCCCTCCAAAGGTTCAATTGTTTGGGTGGTTTGCCTGGAAAGGAAGAATTAAGACCAGGGAGTTTCTACAAAGGCTGGGAGTGATCTGTGAAAATGACCCCACAGTTTGTGTGTTTTGTAACAGCGAAAGTGAATCACTGAACCATGTCTTAATCTGGTGCCCATTT
Source organism: Camellia sinensis (assembly GCF_055761805.1). Classification (NCBI taxonomy): domain Eukaryota; kingdom Viridiplantae; phylum Streptophyta; class Magnoliopsida; order Ericales; family Theaceae; genus Camellia; species Camellia sinensis. The sequence continues at coordinate 40,998,338 of NC_138961.1, forward strand.
GTGTGGAACATATGGACTGAAATGCTAAAGTGGTGGGATGTCCAATCTGCTTTGCCGTGCACTGTGGAGAGTCTCCTCCTGTGGTGGGCTGGGGGAAAGTTAAAGAAGAAAGAAAGGTTGATTTGGGGGGCAATTCCATTGGCAGTGATGTGGTCAGTCTGGAGATGCAGGAATGAGTGTGTCTTTAGAGCAACTCCCCCAAATTTAGAGGATATCTGTGAATTAATTAAAATCAGGATTGCTTTCTGGGTAAACCCATATCTAAGAGACTTTCAGTTCTCTGTACAGGATTTTGGTACCAATCTGAGGCAAATAAGGAGGTGTTTGGGAGGGGTAGGTGCAATGGACTGAACGGCTGGAGTTGTGATGTAGGGAGCCTCTGCTATAGTGTTTGTACTGTGTTGACTTGCATCTGTGTAATGTACATATGCTGGGATTCTGTAGCTGTGCAGTCTGCTTGTTCTTTCTGGTATAGAACCAACAGTGGTTCATCTACTCTCATGCTGTCCAGATTTATCAGTTCAATGGATTAGCTCATATCAGCAAATTAATGATGGGCTTTGCTTTTTGATCCGGAGATGTATTAAGATGGTTGTTGCTGATCTGGTAGTCTGTTTGTATCTGTTCTGATCTGCTAGTCTGCTCTGCTCAAGCACAGTTTCGTTTTTTTTTTATGCGTCTGTGATGATAATGCCTTGTGCCACGCAGTCTGGGATCAATCTGTGTGCTGCTTTTTGCTATGAATCTGTGTGCTTTAGCTCATATCAGCATATTGAGGGTGGAGTTTGCTCAGTTGGTGTTTATGTTCTGTGCAATTTAGCTGGTTTGTAGACTGTTTGAATCTTTTTGTTCCTTTTTGTATTGTTGTTGGGCTCTTTCCTTTTTGGAGCTTGGAGCTTCAGTATGTTCCAAGCTCCTCTTTATTGATGTCCTGTATCCTTCTTGTATACTTTCATCAATAAAGATTTCTCTTTGCCGATCAAAAAAAAAAAAACAGGTCGAGAAGCATAATCTTCAAGATTGCCGACATGAATACAAGTCAAGCCGACATAACATGAATCCAAAACAAGCTTGTAAAACACATCTAGGCGTCGTCGCCGTCTTGCTCATCACCTACATATATATAGAGAGGGTGAGCTTGGATACTCAGTGAATGGTACAAGTAATAAAGGTTTGCATGAATAATAGCCGAAGTCTTTCAAAACAAAACATGTCAAACTTGACAAATCAAGGGATGAACCACGTTCATCTAACAAATCTTCGAAGCTCCAAAGGATGCTTACTAGCATCAACATATTACAAAATGATGACATACTGAACAACAAACCCACGCGGTAATCCGTCAGTGGCAAAACAAGGGAATAATCGATTCAGAATCGATTAAACGAACCCACCTGCACAAGGCCATCGGTGGCAAGGGAGATATCTCAAACAAGAGTGCTACAAAGAGTTTAGAGTCCTCTAGCACAAAAGGACCTAAGTTACAAAGGCTTAAAGTCCTCTAACACGAAAAAGACTTGTACTGCGAAAGTTTAGAGTCCTCCAGCACAAGGGACTTTCCAAGAATGTCATCCAAAACAAAGTTAATAATTGATACACAAAATAGGGATAATCATTCATGCTTGATCAAATACTTTTCAAAACAAAGCAAAGCTTTATCAAAGCTTATAACATAGCTTTATTAAAAATACCACTCACATAGTTCTTCAAACGTCGGGGTCAAGGCAAGAGTCCAAGTCCTACAAACACATGGCAAGGTCTATTGAATGCATTTTCAAATAAGCTTCTCATGCAAACGGATGATCTCGGCATTCTTCAAAACTAAGTTAAATCAAAACAAAACACTGTTTCTCATCTCGGGAAATATGCTGGGCACCAACCAGGTCTTGGCCGAGGTCCCACACCTTCTCGCCGAGGTGTGGTCCCGACGGCCACATTCAAAAGCGAGGTCGGAAAAGTCTGGGTTTCCCTTTGAAGAACATGTATGCTAAAATCATAACTTGTTATTACAAAATCTGAGATTTCATGCTATGAGTTCGAAATCATGGACCTGGGTACCCATACATGAAGATCTTAAGAAAACAAACACAAAACATGGTTCTTGATGCAAACTTTCGGATCAAAACAAGACTTTTATTCAAGAACACATGAACACTATTTTCTCTTTCTAAAACCAACTTTAAATCAATGCATGGCATGCAGAACAGATTCGGTCGTGCAATGCAGCTAGATGATCAAAAAGAATAACAAGAGTAGATTAAGATTCTAACCTCAAAACTCGAATGTAACGGTTCGAACTCCAACGATCAAGCTTGGAAGTCTACTCTCTCACTTAAAAGCCTCACCTTCTTCTTTCTAGAGTCTCTCTCTCTCTAAAAGACAAGATTTGATACAAAATGATATGTTCTCTCGACAGTGATTGACTTAACCCTCTGCTGGGACACGTGGCATCGGCTGATTGGCTCTTCTAAAAAAGGTGACTGACTGACAAGATAAGACTATGACAAAGTGTGTTCAACAAGCTAGACGGCAAGAGCACTCCGGCAAGTGATGATCTCGGCTAAGGACAAAGCTTCGGCAAGTAGGGTGACAACGACATCAGCTTGGAAGGACAACACTTGACTAAGCTGTGCCACACCTTGGCCTAGATGTGCCACACCTCGGTCTAGGTCATACCAATCCAGGAACAAATTCACTTAGGTGCAGGGACAACATCTCAGCATAGATAATACACATCTCGGCCTTGGTGCTGCACACCTCGGCCTAGATAGTGACATCTCGGCCAATATGCCAGGGCAAAGATGGAGGTCAACCAAAGTGGTTCCAAGATAGTTCTAAGTGTAAAGAGGATTCAAAGGTGACTAGGCTTAAGATGACCTTGGCAACACACCAGGCAAGAACAAAGCACGCAGGCAACACTCAAGCAAAACAAGACAACATTTGCAAATGTAACAAACAAGAAGAGATCATACATAAATGTATGCAAGTATGACTAAGCTGGAGTGAGGGTTGTTACACATTGGGTTCTGTAGTCCCAGTAGAAGAGGTTGGTGCAAGAACAACTGGTTCCACCATAGGAATCACATGACTCACTTCACACCAACGCGCCCCCGAAAGGGAGGACTGTGACACTGGACAGGACAAGAAATAGGACTGGGACTCAAAGAAAGTGACATCCATGGACACAAACCACTTACGAGAAAGAGGGTGGTAACACTTATACCCTTTTTGAGTAGGAGAGTAACCAAGGAAAATACATTTGAGGGAGCGAGGGTTCAACTTACCACGAGTAGGAGAGTGATTATGAACAAAATAGACACAACCAAATATTTTGGGAGGAATAGAAAACAAGGACTGGGAACCTAGGAGGACTTGAAGAGGAGCTTGTTTTTGTAAGACCTGGATAGGAAGACGATTAATAAGATGTGCAGCGATGAGAACAGCGTCGCCCCAATAGGACCGAGGCACACTCATAGAAAAACACATGCATCGAGCCATGTCAAGAAGATAGCGATTCTTGCGTTCTGCCACCCTATTTTGTTGAGGGGTATTGGTGCAAGAGGTCAGATGGATAATTCCATGAGTAGAAAAATATTGTCGTAACCCGGAATCTATGTATTCCCCCTTATTATTAGAATGAAATAGTTTGACAGTGGCCCCAAACTAAGTACAAATAATCTTATGAAAATTGCGGAACATAGAGAAATCCTTACTCTTGTCTTTCATGAGATATACCCAAGTAGTACAAGAAAAATCATCAATAAATGTAACAAACCATCGATAACCTTTCACAGACATAACACGAGAGGGACCCCAAACATCAGAATGTATTAATGAAAAAGGAACTAAACTTTTATTAAAACTGGGAGCAAAAAAAGCTCTGTGTTGTTTTCCGAGTTGACAAGACTCACAAAGAAACTCAGACACATTATTATTTGCGAAACCAGATGAAAATAAATGTTTAAGTAAATAAAAAGAAGGATGCCCAAGACATCGATGCCACAACCATAAATCATCTAGGGTAGTAAGACTCGTGGTGGAAGAATAAGCAAGCTTGTCCAGTTGATCCAGGAAATAGAGACCATTTTCTGCACTATCACTGCCAATCGTCCTCCTCGTGACAAGGTCCTGAAAAAGACAATGATTAGGAAAAAACGTCACACTACAATTCAAATCCTGGGTAAGATGACTCAAGGATAACAAATTAACAGAAAAATTAGGAACATGGAGAACAGAAGATAGAGGTATGGTAGGAGTAATGTGGACTAAACCTTTTCCAGAAATGGAAGAAACAGTACCATCTGCAATCCTAACTTTATCCTAGCCTGAAGAGGGCTTATAGGCAGAGAAAAGATTAGAGGAGCCAGACATATGATCTGAGGCACCGGAATCAATAATCCAAGGCAAAGACTTATGAGATAGGAAAATACAAGGAGAAGAGGCTAAGTTACTTGAGCGGACAAATGACGAGGAAGATGTACTAAGAGCAGTAGAAGACCGGCGGTCCAGCAATTGACGCAAAACATCCTCAAGCTCATGAGTAGGCATGCTAGAGAGATCATCAGAAGCTGGGCCAATGGATGCAGAATTAGAATCAAGTGTATCAACGGCACTAGACTGATGAGCTCGGGGATAGGAGCCACATCCTCTAGATGAGCTTGACCAACCTACTCTAGAACCAGATCGATACCTTGACCCCCGGATGGAGTCCCATGAAGCTTCCAATATGTCTCACGAGTATGCCGCAGCTTCTTACAATAATCATAGAATACAGACTCCTTGGCGACAGACGGAGAGATGGGAGTTAGTCTGAGGCCATCTCGAGGGGTAGACAGTAATGCTGAGTGGTTAGTAGAGACAGAGGACATCATAGCAGACCGGCGACTCTCCTCATTCTGTACATAGGCAAATGCCTCCTGAAGTAAAGGAAGAGTGTCCATACCCAGAACTCGACTCCTAACCGGATCATACTCCACATTTAGGCCTGCCAAAAATTTAAAGACCCGTTCCTATGCGATGAACTTCCTGTACCCGACAGAACCAGCAATGCAAATAGGCTTATAGTCCTGCAGGTGATCAAGGCATTTTTAGCCGTTGGTGAGGAAGGTGAAGTACTGAAGAATAGTCTGCTCTCCCTGAATAGAGCTCTCAATAGAGCGGCGCAACTCAAATGCCTGTGAGAGATTCCCTTTGCGGGAATAGGTGGTAGCCACAACATCCCAAACATCCTGGGTAGTCTCCATAGACAAGTAGCCCTCACCAATTTTTGGAACCTTCGAATGAATAAGCCAACCCATAATCAAAGAGTTGGTAATCTCCCATTGGTCATAACCTGGGTCAGTGGTGCTAGGTGCTTGTATCCTGCCATCAACATACCCCATCTTCCCTCTGCTCTTCAAAACTATAATCAAACTCTGAGACCATGCTAGATAGTTCTGACCATTAAATAGAGAGGTGGTGATTTTCAGACTAGGGTTGGGGTTATCAGGCATGGTAGTAGGTATAATTGTAACAACCCTCATACTGTTTACTGATTAGGGACTGATTGATTACCGATAATCACCGATTACTGTTAAACGAAACGGATAATGACTGATAACTGACTGATAATTGAACTGAGTAAAGTACTGAACTGACTGATTGAAATTGGAATCTGAATTAACTGAGTATATGTTAGTTAATTGCATTCTATCTGTTTGATTGTCTGATTATCTGTTCATGTTTATATGTTTAAACTGCTAATTGAAGGCCTTATCGGCGGCCGAATTAGAAACCGATTGATGTTCCGTGACCCTCATAATTAATGTGATTTTATGGTATATTTATCTGAAAACTGATTAGGTATGATTAAATTAGATTAAAATAAGCCAATTAAAGAGTTTGCCATATTTACCATTTTGCCACTATCTCATATACACACACTTGAGCCTTATGTACACACTTGAAGAACATTTTGCTCAGCCATTTTGAGCACATCACCGACCTTGAGGGAGAAAGGGAGAGAATAGAGTTGTTCTTGGGGGTTTGGCTTAGTCAACTTGAAGAATTGAAGGGTAATTACTAATTTGAGCTCCCTCACTCCTAATTCTACACCCAAGGTAGGACATCCATCTTCTTGTTGCTGTTCTTGAGTTCATTCTTGCATGATTCATGTTAATTTGTAGAGCTAAGTCATGATTTGGTCCATAAATGAGGGATTGAAGATCATTTCTTGCATGCATGTTGGTATTGTTGCATTTTGAGGTTGATTACATGGACATTGGTACATGCATGCTCATATTGTTGTTATAGACCATGTTTCCATCTGATTTGAAAAGAAATGAGCTCTTTTGAAACAGCTTTGAAGCTTTAATTTGGTTTAAAACTCATGCATGACATGTTTGAATGTTGTTCTTGAAAATGGGTTTGAATATGGTTTTATTTGACTCACCTTTGGGGCTTGAATTCATGAATTGAGCTTTGAAACTTGTTATACATTGAATTTAATGATGTTTTCCAGATTTTGGGCCCAAGAGGTCGAGTTTGGAGTGGTTGAATGCTTGGTTTGAGCTTGGGAGGCAAATCTGGAAATTCCAGATTTGGCTTCCTCGCTCGAGCGAAGGATTCCCCGCTCGAGCGAGCACCTTTGTCCAGGGCTCCGCTCGAGCGACCATCGAGCGACCATCGCGCGTAAAATTTCAGCATCCAGTACTTTTACTGTTTTGCAGACCGCTCGAGCGAAGGATTACTCGCTCGAGCGAAGCCTTTGATTTTGGACTTACGCTCGAGCGTAGAAAGTCTCGCTCGAGCGAGGCTCCTATTTTCAGCAAACTTTGCGAAATGTTTTCTAAGTGTATTTTTGCATCCTCATCCCATCCTAGGCATTCTTAGGCCTAGTTTAAGGCATCTTGACGAGGATATCATTGTAGAACACACCAAGGCAAATTAGGGATTAAGTTATGAGATTTCCCAACTGTGTAGCTTAGTGTGTTCAACCTGTTAACTGTGTAGGGTTGGCGACTGGGGAGACACGCTCTAGCATACTGTAGCCCAGAACTCTGTGAGTAACAATTGTGTAAAGATATGTTCAACTGATTATCTTCTGAATACTGAACTGAACTGTTTACTGAACTGGTATTATTTACTGAATGAATGTATGTCCTTTATTTCTGAACTGTACTGTGGCATCCTTAGTATCTACGGTTTACTGTTACTGTTACTGTCACAGAGATCTCTGTCGGTTTCCTTGTGAAACCACTACTGTTTACTGACTGATGGCCATCATTACTGTTCGGTCTTTTAAGACCTACTGTTACTGTTATGCTAATGGATGTACCACATATGACTGTTTACTGTACTGAGCAACTGAATTACTGATTGAAATGAACTGTTTTCATTACTGTAAGGACATTCATTCTAAACCCCTTTACGCTTTATGTTATTCACTGGGCTTTAGCTCACTGCTCATATATATATGTAGGTGTACAGGCACCAGAACGGAGCTAGGAGCGTCAGGGTAACTCCAGTTTTGTCAAGCCAGCCTTTGTGCCTCACTGCGAGGTTCCGAGCCTACTGTTAAGGCTTAGGGGTGCTTTAGAATTTCCCCCTTTTTGTACTGTTTCACTGTTTTGCATAGACTGACTGTTTACTGTACTGTTATACAGGGATTAGGTCCCTGTACTGTGTGACTGTTAATTTTGTATACTGTGTTGTACAGACGGAATGTTTTCTGTACCGCTATCTAGGGTTGAGTCCCTAGATTGAATGAATGTCAATATTGTACGTACTGTTTATGTATAAATGTGTGAAAACCCTTTTTGCATACAGACTGTCACAGCTCAATGGACACTATTTATTTACTGTATTGGCTTCCGCCAGGCCCTGTACTCTGTTTTACTGTATTACTGTTCTGCAGGCCTTCGGTAATCTCGGATTACTGGCCGGTTACGGTACTAAACCCATAGGGCCGGGTTTGGGTCGTGACAGAGTGGTATCAGAGCGATACTTACCACGAGTTATACCGCACACACGTGTCCAAATGAGCTATAGGGTGTCCTAGAAAAGTGATTAGGACATCTCATGAACTTGAAAAGTGTGTGGCTATGTTATGACTGAATATCTGTTAATGTGTTAAACTATGAAACAAATGACTGCTTATGTTTAAAACTGTTATAACTGCTTATAGTGAAATGGACAATGCAAATGAACCTGAGTCCTCATCTACTGAGGCAAGAATGGAAAGAATGGAAAGAATGATAGAACTGATAACTGCTAGACTGGAACAACAACAGAACCAACCGCCCCCACCTCCTCCTCCTCCTCCGGTACAGCCGGAACCTAATGTTAATGTGGATGATGGGGATATTATTGCTCTCACCCATAAATTCAGCAAGATGAAACCGCCATCCTTTCAGGGAGGCCTTGAACCATTAAAAGCTGAAGCTTGGGTTCTGGAAACGGAAAAGTTGTTCGAGGTGTTTCCGTGCTCAGAAGCAAACAAAGTATTGTTAGCTACCTTCACCCTACAAGAAGAGGCTAGAAGGTGGTGGATGTTAATCCGTGAAACAAACACTGTTATGACTTGGGCTCAGTTCAAGGAGTCCTTCTTTGAAAAGTACTTCCCTCAGTGTGTCAGGGATAGAAAAGTGACCGAATTTGAACAGCTGAAGCAGGGCACAATGTCCGTTGCGGAATATGAGACGAAATTTACTGAGCTTGCTAGATATGCACCGCATATGGTGGATACTGAATATAAGAAGGCCAGGAAATTTGAAGGTGGCCTTAATGTGGCAATACTTGACCGGATAAATGTTTTGAAGTTACCGACTTTTGTGGGTGTTCTCGACCGGGCATTGATGGCCGAGTCGAACATTGCAGCAGTGAAACAATCTGAAACACCAACGACTGAATGGCATGGAAAAAGGCAGGGTTTCAAATTTAAGAAAGGCAAGCACAACCCAGCCAACAAGAAACAGAATACGGGGTTGACAACTAGCCCCAGCCAAGGGAGTGGTTTCATACCACCCTGTTCTGAATGTGGCAAGAAGCACAAAGGGGTTTACTACAGAATATCTGGAGCCTGTTACAGGTGTGGCAAGGTGGGCCACATGGTTAAAGACTGCCCCTCTGCTCCACAAGCCAGTGGTAAAGCTGCACCAAGCGCAGCAGTATCAAATGCTCCACCAAGGCCTAACCCCAGAGTTACCGGGAAAGAGCCTATGAGGCAAGGCCGAGTGTTCGCACTAGTACCGGGAGATGTGCAGAATACCGAGACCGTTGTGTCAGGTATTCTCTCTATCTGTACTCAAAATGCATATGTACTGATTGATTCGGGGTCTACGCATTCTTATGTATCGCATGCTTTCTCACGGAAATTGAATAGACCCTTAGAACCCATGAACTATCTGCTAGCCGTATCATCACCCGTAGGGGGATCCATGACATGTGCTTATATGTACCCCGCATGTGAAATTATTGTTGGGGATATGCATCTGTTTATTGATTTACTACCATTGAACATTGATTATTTTGACGTAATATTGGGGATGGATTGGTTACAAAAATATCATGCCACTATTGACTGTGTGACCAAGCAAGTTGTTTTCCGTCCACCTGGTCTACCTGAATTTGTGTTTAATGGGAGTGGAGTAGTACCTCCTCCGTATTTGATTTCGTCAGTGAAAGCTGTTAAATTAATTAGAAAGGGATGTAAAGGGTATCTGTGTTCTGTACTGACTGTGTCTACTGATGATAGTGTTAAAACTGATGTGAATTGTATTCCTATAGTCAGGGAATTTCCAGATGTTTTTCCAGATAATCTTCCAGGAGATTTGACTGATAGGGAGATTGAATTTACCGTTGATATGATTCCCGGAACACAACCAGTTTCTAAAGCTCCTTACAGAATGGCTCCAACTGAACTGAAGGAACTGAAAGTGCAATTGCAAGAACTGTTAGATAAAAAGTTCATCAGACCTAGCACTTCGCCATGGGGTGCTCCTGTTTTGTTTGTCAAGAAGAAAGATGGCTCACTGAGACTGTGCATTGACTACCGTGAACTGAATAAGGTAACTGTAAAGAACAAATACCCTTTGCCACGCATTGATGATTTATTTGATCAGTTACAGGGTGCACAAGTGTTTTCTAAGATTGATCTCAGATCGGGGTATCATCAACTGAAGGTTAAACCGGAAGACATCGATAAAACTGCTTTTAGAACGAGGTATGGACATTATGAATTTTTGGTTATGCCTTTTGGAGTCACGAATGCCCCTGCTGCCTTTATGGACCTTATGAACAGAATTTTTAAACCATACCTTGATGACTTTATTGTTGTATTTATCGATGACATATTGATTTACTCCAAAAGTATAGAACAGCATGAACATCATCTGAGACTTGCCCTACAAACCTTAAGAGAACAGAAACTGTATGCTAAACTGTCTAAATGTGAATTTTGGCTTGACCATGTTATGTTTCTGGGGCATGTTGTTAGCAAAAATGGAATTTCTGTTGATCCGCAGAAAATTGAAGCTGTAGTGAACTGGCCTAGACCAACAAATGTGACTGAAGTCCGAAGCTTTTTGGGATTGGCTGGATATTACAGAAGATTTGTCAAAGATTTCTCCAAAATTGCCCTACCATTGACTCAGTTAACTCAGAAGGGGACATCATTTGACTGGACTGACCAAAGAGAATCTGCTTTCCAGGAGCTGAAAACTCGATTAGTGACTGCACCGGTTCTTACCTTACCCTCAGGTACGGATGGTTATACTGTATTTAGTGATGCTTCTCATAAGGGTTTGGGATGTGTTTTAATGCAGAATGGGAAGGTTATAGCTTATGCTTCCCGACAACTGAGACCACATGAAAAGAATTACCCGACCCATGATCTGGAACTTGCTGCAGTAGTATTTGCACTGAAAATCTGGCGTCACTATCTGTACGGGGTGACATGTGAAGTATACACCGACCACAAGAGTCTAAAGTATTTCTTCACACAGAAAGAACTGAATATGAGACAGCGGAGATGGCTGGAACTGATTAAAGACTATGACCTACAGATATTGTACCATCCGGGAAAAGCCAATACCGTTGCCGATGCATTGAGCCGGAAATCGATTGGAAACTTAGCCTGTTTGCTTACAGGGCAGAAAGAGTTGCTTTGTGACCTGGAAAAATCTGAAATAGAAATTGTTTTGAGAGGACAAGGTGGAATCTTAGCTGCTATTTCTGCTCAACCGGCACTGATCGAGGAGATTAAAGAGAAACAGCAACTGGATGACTTCTTGAAAAAGATCATCGAAGAAAGAGAATCTAAACCGAGACCGGGATTCAAATGTGAGAATAATGTACTGAAATTTCAAGAAAGACTGTGTGTACCGAATGATACTGAACTGAAAAGAAGAGTTCTGCAAGAAGGCCACAATTCGAAATTGTCTATCCATCCGGGGAATACAAAAATGTACCAAGATCTGAAACAGAATTTCTGGTGGCCGGGAATGAAGAAAGAAATTGCTGATTTTGTATCCAACTGTCTTCATTGCCAACAGGTCAAAGCTGAACATCAACGACCTGCCGGACTATTGCAACCCCTACCCATACCAGAGTGGAAATGGGAGCATATCACGATGGATTTTATCGTTGGATTACCTCGCTCCAGAAAAGGTATGGATTCAATTTGGGTTATTGTTGATAGACTAACCAAATCTGCTCACTTCTTACCTGTCAAGACGATTTATAATGCGGACAAATTGGCTGTTATCTATATTGATGAAATCGTTAGACTGCATGGAGTGCCTGTGTCTATTGTTTCTGACAGGGATTCGAAGTTTACATCGAGGTTTTGGCAAAGCCTACAGACTGCATTGGGTACTGAATTGAGGCTGAGTAGTGCCTATCATCCTCAGACAGATGGCCAATCTGAAAGGACCATCCAAACTCTGGAGGATCTACTGAGAATGTGTGTCCTTGATTTTCAGGGAGACTGGGAAAGCCATTTGCCCTTAGCTGAATTTGCGTATAACAACAGCTACCATTCGAGTATTGGCATGGCGCCTTTCGAGGCATTGTATGGCAGAAAATGTAGATCTCCAATCTGCTGGGCAGAAGTTGGAGATGGGCCTTTGCTTGGGCCCGAGATTGTGTATGAAACAACTGAGAAGGTGAAACTGATACAGCAAAGACTGAAAACTGCACAGAGTAGACAGAAAAGTTATGCAGATGTCAGAAGACGGGACAGAGAGTATGAAGTGGGTGATCACGTTTTTGTGAAAGTGACACCAATGAAAGGCCAGACTCGTTTTGGAGTCAAAGGCAAGCTAGCACCGAGATACGTCGGACCATACGAGATTATTGAGAAAATCAATCCGGTGGCGTATCAAGTTGCGCTTCCTCCTGAAATGGAGCATATGCATAACGTCTTCCACATTTCTATGTTGAGAGACTATCTCCGGGATCCCTTCCATGTAATAGAGCCTACCCACGTAGTGTTGAGTGATGACTACACTTACGAGGAACGGCCTATACAGATTGTAAACCGACGGATCAAGAAACTGAGGAACAAAGAGATCCCGTTAGTGAAAGTTGACTGGCAGAACCATGGTGGCGTGTATGCCACTTGGGAAAGGGAAGATAACATGGCTAAACGATATCCTGAACTGTTTCCACTGAATCCTGTTTTCTTCCAGAATGAAGGTAACTCGAGTTTAGGGGACTAAACTCTTTATAAGGAGGGGAGACTGTAACAACCCTCATACTGTTTACTGATTAGGGACTGATTGATTACCGATAATCACCGATTACTGTTAAACGAAACGGATAATGACTGATAACTGACTGATAATTGAACTGAGTAAAGTACTGAACTGACTGATTGAAATTGGAATCTGAATTAACTGAGTATATGTTAGTTAATTGCATTCTATCTGTTTGATTGTCTGATTATCTGTTCATGTTTATATGTTTAAACTGCTAATTGAAGGCCTTATCGGCGGCCGAATTAGAAACCGATTGATGTTCCGTGACCCTCATAATTAATGTGATTTTATGGTATATTTATCTGAAAACTGATTAGGTATGATTAAATTAGATTAAAATAAGCCAATTAAAGAGTTTGCCATATTTACCATTTTGCCACTATCTCATATACACACACTTGAGCCTTATGTACACACTTGAAGAACATTTTGCTCAGCCATTTTGAGCACATCACCGACCTTGAGGGAGAAAGGGAGAGAATAGAGTTGTTCTTGGGGGTTTGGCTTAGTCAACTTGAAGAATTGAAGGGTAATTACTAATTTGAGCTCCCTCACTCCTAATTCTACACCCAAGGTAGGACATCCATCTTCTTGTTGCTGTTCTTGAGTTCATTCTTGCATGATTCATGTTAATTTGTAGAGCTAAGTCATGATTTGGTCCATAAATGAGGGATTGAAGATCATTTCTTGCATGCATGTTGGTATTGTTGCATTTTGAGGTTGATTACATGGACATTGGTACATGCATGCTCATATTGTTGTTATAGACCATGTTTCCATCTGATTTGAAAAGAAATGAGCTCTTTTGAAACAGCTTTGAAGCTTTAATTTGGTTTAAAACTCATGCATGACATGTTTGAATGTTGTTCTTGAAAATGGGTTTGAATATGGTTTTATTTGACTCACCTTTGGGGCTTGAATTCATGAATTGAGCTTTGAAACTTGTTATACATTGAATTTAATGATGTTTTCCAGATTTTGGGCCCAAGAGGTCGAGTTTGGAGTGGTTGAATGCTTGGTTTGAGCTTGGGAGGCAAATCTGGAAATTCCAGATTTGGCTTCCTCGCTCGAGCGAAGGATTCCCCGCTCGAGCGAGCACCTTTGTCCAGGGCTCCGCTCGAGCGACCATCGAGCGACCATCGCGCGTAAAATTTCAGCATCCAGTACTTTTACTGTTTTGCAGACCGCTCGAGCGAAGGATTACTCGCTCGAGCGAAGCCTTTGATTTTGGACTTACGCTCGAGCGTAGAAAGTCTCGCTCGAGCGAGGCTCCTATTTTCAGCAAACTTTGCGAAATGTTTTCTAAGTGTATTTTTGCATCCTCATCCCATCCTAGGCATTCTTAGGCCTAGTTTAAGGCATCTTGACGAGGATATCATTGTAGAACACACCAAGGCAAATTAGGGATTAAGTTATGAGATTTCCCAACTGTGTAGCTTAGTGTGTTCAACCTGTTAACTGTGTAGGGTTGGCGACTGGGGAGACACGCTCTAGCATACTGTAGCCCAGAACTCTGTGAGTAACAATTGTGTAAAGATATGTTCAACTGATTATCTTCTGAATACTGAACTGAACTGTTTACTGAACTGGTATTATTTACTGAATGAATGTATGTCCTTTATTTCTGAACTGTACTGTGGCATCCTTAGTATCTACGGTTTACTGTTACTGTTACTGTCACAGAGATCTCTGTCGGTTTCCTTGTGAAACCACTACTGTTTACTGACTGATGGCCATCATTACTGTTCGGTCTTTTAAGACCTACTGTTACTGTTATGCTAATGGATGTACCACATATGACTGTTTACTGTACTGAGCAACTGAATTACTGATTGAAATGAACTGTTTTCATTACTGTAAGGACATTCATTCTAAACCCCTTTACGCTTTATGTTATTCACTGGGCTTTAGCTCACTGCTCATATATATATGTAGGTGTACAGGCACCAGAACGGAGCTAGGAGCGTCAGGGTAACTCCAGTTTTGTCAAGCCAGCCTTTGTGCCTCACTGCGAGGTTCCGAGCCTACTGTTAAGGCTTAGGGGTGCTTTAGAATTTCCCCCTTTTTGTACTGTTTCACTGTTTTGCATAGACTGACTGTTTACTGTACTGTTATACAGGGATTAGGTCCCTGTACTGTGTGACTGTTAATTTTGTATACTGTGTTGTACAGACGGAATGTTTTCTGTACCGCTATCTAGGGTTGAGTCCCTAGATTGAATGAATGTCAATATTGTACGTACTGTTTATGTATAAATGTGTGAAAACCCTTTTTGCATACAGACTGTCACAGCTCAATGGACACTATTTATTTACTGTATTGGCTTCCGCCAGGCCCTGTACTCTGTTTTACTGTATTACTGTTCTGCAGGCCTTCGGTAATCTCGGATTACTGGCCGGTTACGGTACTAAACCCATAGGGCCGGGTTTGGGTCGTGACAATAATGGAACTCTCACTCCTAGGTGTTTGAGAGGTAGTCGACACACTGGTGGAATCTGCCATGGATATTACAATACCAAACCCGCAACAAAACTAGTGGCAATCACAAACCCAGAAGGTGGTGGTGGAAGAAAAGACACAATGACCACTATAAAGGCATAACAAAATTAAGAAAACATAAAGGTTTTTTTTTTTTTTTTGGTTCTATGTTGTGTTTAAGATCAAACAAAGTTACTACACGACATATGAGATGTAAGATCAAATAGAGGTGATACCAGAGACGACTGAAGATGAGCGACAAAGTGACGAGCGATGAGTGAAGCTGTTCAGGAGATGACCGTATAGGGGAAGTCGATTGAGGTAGAGGGGCTACCAAGAGCAGTCGACACTAGCAGATGACCAACCCAGGTAAGTTTCGAACCCTAGAGTGATCTTTGTTGTTGAGTTCGACCAACAAGGGTGAGCCAAAACCCTAGACAGGCATCAACCCACCCGAAACTACGTGGGTCCTCGGCTTGAGCCGAAGCCCCTCAGGGTGGAGTCGGCTTGAGCCAACAGAGAGAGAGAGGAACTGGCTCCGGTGGTGAATAGGAATAGTATGGGTCTATGGATTTAGGTGTTAGGGTTTGGCTTTGATACCATGATGATTTTAGAGAGTAATCAAATTAGGGAATGATTAGGATATCATCCCTTATTTATATTAATGAAGATTAATAATTACAAGGCAACCCTAAGGCATAGAATAATTACAAACTAATAACCCAAATAATAATATAATATACTGACAAAACACAACCTACTCCAGTTGGCCCAGTGAATTCCACCCTCCTCAGGATAACCTTTCCACCATAAATTCCTTATGTAGGAGCTTAACTTATCGCAAAGCTTATTGGGAAATATGAAACATGCCATCGCATAGGTTGGCATCGCCTGGGCTATAGATTTAATAAGAACTTCACGACCCGCTTGGGAAAGTAACTTAGCCTTCCATCCTTGTAACTTAGATAAAACCTTTTCACATAAAAAATTAAAAGCTTTAGCCTTGGAGTGGCCCCAACACGATGGCAGCCCCAAATATCTCGCACTTGCCTTCATTTTTGGAAACCCTAACAGCCCACAAATCTCCAATTGTCAAGAGGGAGAAACATTGCCTAAGAATTGTACCCATGATTTATCAAAAATCACTGATTGCCTCGAAACATCACTGTAAATTTTCAGCAATCTGCCAACCTCCTGACACTCTTTAGCATTTGCCTTAAAAAATACCACTGCATCATCCGCAAAAAATAGATACGAGAGGGTAGGACACCCCCTCCGTATCAGCAATCCAGAAATTTTTCCCTCTTGCACGCTTCGAGCAATCAATCTCAAGAATACATCCATAATGAGAATAAATAGATAGGATGACAATGAATCCCCTTGCCGTAATCACCTTGATGGCTTAAAGCTGGTCCTTTGAGCCCCATTACCAATCACCGAAAAAGATACTGTAGTAACGCATTCCATTACCCACTGGACCATTTGGAATGAAACCCCATTTTTTCCAGCATAGCTCTCAAAAAGCCCCAATGAACACGATCATGCGCTTTATTGAAATCTACTTTGAGCACTAGGTCCTCCACCTTACCTTTCCGAAGCTTCAGTGCATGAAATGCCTCATGGGCCATAATAATGTTATCCTGTATCAGCCATCCCGACACAAAAGCCAACTTATTTGGCATCATTACCTCCCTCAAAATCCTTTTGGATCTATTAGCAAGAATCTTAGTAATCACATTTAAGTTAAAGTTGCATAGACTGATTGGCCTATAATGCGTTAATGTTTTCGGAGCTTGAACTTTAGGAATAAGGACCAAATTCATATGATTGAGTTCCTTCCTTCAGCAAATGTCCGCCCCGAAAAAAACTTATCACTACTTTACACATGGATGGCCCCACAACGTCCCAATCCTTATAATAAAAATAACCAGGAAATTCGTCCAGCCCAGGAGCTTTCAAAGAACCCAGCTGAAAAATCGCTGACTTGACTTCATCATCAAACACATCCTAAATCAATAGAGCATGTTATCCGTAATGACCCTACCCACCACCTTTAAAGCATCAGCCATTCCTCCCCCACCATCTCCAGAAAATAGGTCCGAAAAATAATTGAACAAATAGGAATTAATTTCTGAGTCTGAAGTAAGTAGACTACTAGCTTCATTCTTCAATTGTAAAATTTGATTCTATTGACGTCGTTGATTAATGATCGCGTGAAAAAAGGTCGAATTTCTATCTCTGAAATCAAGCCACCAAACCCGAAATCTCCTCTGCAAAATCATCTCCTCTCTTTTCATTACCATTTCCAACTTTGGAAATAAACACTTTTGTAGGTCCTCATTTTTCGTCGAATGATCTTGCGTCTGGACCTTTCAATCTGTGCTCGAATTTTCTCTATTTTCCTTCTTCCATTTCCAAAATCCTATCCACGCCATGCCCACAGCCTCCTTTCACATCTTTTCAATTCTTGTACAAGTTGAAACATATGAGAGCCCGATTGTTCATGATCCCATGCAGATTTAACTGTGTCTGCACAATTTGGACTAGTGGTCCAAAGTGATTCAAATAGAAATTTTCTAGGTACTCGAACCAATGGACATAGCAATTAATCACCAAAGGGCAATGGTCTGATCCAAAGAAAATATCATGAAATACTTGGGCATTCGGGAATAAATCCTTCCATGCAACTGTTGCCAACGCACAATCCAATCTTTCTCAAACATTGTCTCCGCTACCCTGATTATTGGACCAGGTAAAAGCATTCCCCTTAAACCCCAAATCCACCAGATCATAATCCGAAACCATTTCTCTAAATTCATTCAGTTGAGAACTATTACACTCCTTTCCTCATTGCTTCTCCCAAATAGAGCCCACTTGATTGAGATCACCAACACATAACCAAGGGTACTGCATCTCCCTAGCCATATCAATCAAGTATTTCCATAACACTCTCCTTTCTTGCCTAGAAGGAGTAGCATAGATAAACAAAGCTGCCCAATCACACCCACCTCCATGCTAAATAATACATCGTTGCATTCGATTATTCAAACATGAGGAGCTTTGGGCATAATTAGAAGAAAAACAATAGACACTTCACACAGCTTAATCATACTAATATTTTAATTGCTAAAAGATTCCAAAAATTTTTAAAATGCTTCAAGAACCATACTTTCTCATGAATTTTCTTCAAGAACCAACGTGGAACTAAAAAAAAATTGTGATGTCAACACTTTGAATAATAATAACAATAATAATAATATATTTTTTTTAAAAAAAAGAGTAGCTCTGTAACAAAATCAACAAACATGTCATTACCCAAAAAAACAAAGGTAGTTTCTGAAACAGAGACCCAAGGGTACTAATTCAAACAAACAAAAATACAGCGCATCATGCTTGTGATGATAAAAAACCAACGGTAACAAATCTGAAGTAAAGACCCAAAGGTAGTTTCTATACCAGTTTACTCATGTAGAGAAATGAGAAATTAGTCTCCAAGCTTTTATAATCCAACACCAGAGGAATCAAAGAATTCATGAGCTCAAAACTCGATCAAATTAACCAAATACTAGCTACGCAACAAATCAAGGTCAAATCTAGCAAAACTTTTGGATAAAAAACACTTTTGTTCCTTTAAATTAGTAGATTCTTAATTTTATCACTTCGAAAATTGTTTGACTAGACTAACATAAAAGAAAGAATCAAAAGTGTCCATGGACAAGTGAGAATGTATTTATTGAAGACTACTTCTCAACAAAATCATTAATGAAAATAATAATCTAACCCTTTCTTCAGATATCATATCTAGATCAGGAAAATGGACTTCAACAATCAATCATATACAAAACACAATATGCATAAGTTCATAATTCATCCCTGATGCTGCAAGCCTGCAACATAAGAATGTGTTAATCTATAATATCTTTCGCAAGCATGTGCATAAATCATGTAGGGGATCAACTATTACAATTAAGAACAAACAAGAAAAATAACTTCACTCACATCAACCATAAAATTTTGACAATTCAGTACACCTTAATTTGACAATTCAAAGAAAAATAATTTATTCCAATTCTGGGCTCTGTCTGCTAAGGAATCTTGCATTTGGTTCTGCACATCCCTCTATGGTGTGTCACGATTAACTTTGATGACCTATAATAATATCTCCATCGCCTATTGGCAAAAAAAAAAAAAAAAACTTCACCAACCCATCAAATTTTCACCAAGCAATTTATTAATTTTCACCAAACAAATCTGACAAATGGCTTTTTCATGTAAAATTCATAGTGTTTTTCTCTAGCAACCCAATCTCACTACCAGCCACCATCTATCTGTATTTTCTTCTCTCGTAACACTGTTTGTAATCATACTAATATTTTAATTGCTAAAACATTTTTTTAAATTAAATTAAAATGCTTCAAGAACCATCGTGGAACTAAATATGCCTTAATTCCATGAGAAATCAATTGTTTCAGTTTTGAATAATTCCATAAGAAAATGCCCTTAATCCATGAGAATCAGTGTAAAATCAAATTAAAATACCCTAAATCCATGAGAAAGTATTAGTGTTAAATCAAATAAACCTTAATTTCGTGAGAAAGTACATGTTTCAATGTTAAATCAAATTAAAATGCCCTAAATCCATGAGAAAATATTTTTGTTAAATCAAATAAACCCTAATTTCATGAGAAAGTAGATGTTTCAGAGTTAAATCAATAGGAAGTAGGTGTTTCAATGTTAAATCAATAGGAAGTAGGTGTTTCAGAGTTTCATCAGAAGATTATAGAGAAAACACCTACTTTCTTAAAGAAACCAGATTCTTCTTAAGTTGAGCCCAATGAAGGAGCAGTGCTCAGGGAAGAGGCAGAAGGTATACAGAGAGAGAGAGAGACAGAAAGGGAGACGAGAGCAAAAGAAACGAAGAAAAGTAATTTTTTCAACGTAATATTCTAATGTAACCCTAATAATAATAATAATAATAATAATAATAATAATAATAATAATAATAATAATAATAATAATAATAAATAGATGTAAGATTCTTCAAATCATTTTAAAAGGAGTATAAAAATTCTTTAGTAAGTTTTGGATAAGTGTGTAACTTCAAACTGTGAGTTTTACGTTTGAAAAAAGTACACTAAGTAATTTTTTTAGTATTTTTATGTGTGCCATATTGGAGTGTTACGTTTGAGATTATATTGATTGGAGTGTTACGTTTTGGAAAAGTATACTGAAGAGTTTTTTTTTGTGTTTTACATTGGAGTGTTATGTTTGGGAAAAGGTTGGAGTGTTATGTTGTTACGTTTGGAAAAAGTACACTAAGGAGTTTTTTAGTATGTTATGTTGGAGTGTTATGTTATTGGAGTGTTACGTTCTTATTCGTAATATGGGATTTGTTCCAAAAGGAGAAAAAATCCAAAACCTCTATAGTGCAAATTGTCTAAATGTGTAATTTTACATTTGGAGAAACCCACTTTTATCCTTTAAAAATTAAACCCAAACGTGTAAGTGACTATCTTTTTGTGTAATTTCCACTTTAATGAGACTTTTGGATTCATAAGAAAAATGGACTAAACCCTTTATAAGATTACATTTTAGAATTTATTGATGCTTCACCCAAAAATATACACAATCACACTTATTTAGAAGAGAAAATTAGGATTAGGTCCTTATCTCATTTTTAGTAATGGAAGAGGTCCACAATATTATTTTGTGATGTCTAAGGTCCCTCAACCTTGACACCCATATATCACAAAGAAATTTGATTCTCTCAAATAAAACTAGCCTCTCATTCTCTTCCACTCTATCATCTCTTCGTTTGATGCTGCACCATCGATCATCCGCGATTGCCAATATAATTCAATGGTTCTCCTGCTCGAATCAATATCTCTCTGACCTCCACCAAACCCAAAAGCACACCACCAAGCTCGAATTCGATTAGAAACCCTAGAAAAAAATTGAATGATTGGAAGAACTCACAACGCTGATTGACAGATTCAATATGAAATTCAAAAATTGATTACAAGATTGAAAAATAATTGATCTCAAAGTTGATTGTTTGAAGTTGGAATAGTCAGAATTGAATAGTTTGAATTGAGAAGGTTTTTCTTCTTCTTCTTTCAAGTATGGACAGCGATGGCGTCAAGTTGGGTGATCCCAATGAAAACACTAGCTGGGTTGAAACCACCAAATCATTTGGGTTGTTAAAATAGACAAGGTATTGTGTAGTCTTTCGACCATTGAGATATGGTGTTCTAAGTTGCAGTGATGTTCATCACCATTGTATTGAATAATATTTTGAAGGGTAAATTACACTGATCTTGAGGTTTATAACAATTACAGAAATCTCTCTCTCTCTCTCTCTCTCTCTATATATATATATATATATATATTGGTTGTTGTTGTTGTTGCTTATTCACCCATATTTGTGATGAAGTTCTAGTCTGGCCAGTGAAAATTATTGTGCTAAAATTTCTTTGGTTTGGTTAAAGCAATTTTCTTTGGTTTAAAATTGTGAAGAAACACAAAGAAATTTGTGAACAAAGCCAAAGAAATTCTCTATGAACAAAACCAGAGAAATTTCAATTTTCTCTGGATTTCTCTAGTTTGAACCCAGAGGAATTCTCATTTCAATGAGTCTCTCTCTCTCTCTATATATATATATGTGTGTGTGTGTGTGTGTATTGGTTGTTGTTGTTGCTTATTTGGGTGATCGATTTTTGTATTGCACATTGCAATTGAGAATGGATCTCGTTATTTATTTCGCCCAAATTGACGAGGTAACTCTCATTTGCTCTATTTGTATATGCAAAATTTGATGCGTACACTAGAAGCAAGATCGCTTTGATCGACATTGGTGCACCTGTTGTTCGAATGTCTAACAGTCCAGAGAAAATTGGTCAAAATGATGGTTGTTCACTTTTCTCAGGTTTGTTGTTGTCTGAATGCCTTACAGTATAGAGAAAATTGGTCAAAATGAAAATGGTGGTTGTTTAATTTTCTCTGGTTTGTTGTTGTCTTAATGTCTTACAGTCTAGAGAAAATTGCTCAAAATGAAAATGGTGGTTGTTCAATTTTATCTGGTTTGCTGTTGCCTGAATGTCTTACAGTCTAGAGAAATTTGGTCAAAATAAAAATGGTGGTTGTTGAATTTTCTTTGGTTTGATAAAAAACACAAAGAAAATTATGAGCGAATGAAAATGGTGATTGTTCAATTTTCTCTGGTTTGTTGTTGTTTGAATGTCTTACCGTCCAGGGAAAATTGGTCAAAATGAAAATGGTATTTGTTCAATTTTCTCCGGTTTGCTATTGTCTGAATGTCTTACAATCTAGAGAAAATTGGTCAAAATGAAAATGGTGGTTGTTCAATTTTCTCTAGTTTGATAAAAAAACACAGAGAAAGTTGGTCAAAACATAAAGAAACTCTCTGGGAAGTCCAGAGAAATTCCCTGGATCAATTTTCTCTAGATCGATGTTGAGGGCCTTTAGACATTATGAAAATATTGGGTGTCCTTTATGCTACAAAATCTTAATATCAGGGACCTTAAAAAAAATCCCCTATTTAGAAACGGTGATTAAAAAATATATATATGATCACACTTATTTGGAAGGTGTGATTAAAAATAAATACTATTCCACTCAATTAAATTGACTGTGATTAAAATGTCATTTTAATTTTTTTAAGGGAGATTGACTAATAAGTTTCATATTTTGAACTTGTAATCTATATAGTCTCATATTTTTTTCTTATGATCCATTAAGTCCTGTTGGATGTGTAATGACCCATTTGCCAATCACATTGGAGTGTCATATTTAGAAAAAGTATACGAAAGAGTTTTTTAGTGTCACATCATATCTGTAACGTTAGAGTGTCACATTTGAGAAAAGTACACTAAAGAGTTTTTTAATTTTTTAGAGTGTCACATTATAACCGCCACGTTAGAGTGTCACATGTCACGTTTGGAAAAAAATACACTAAAGAGTTTTTAATTTTTTTAGAGTGTCACATCATACCTGCTACGTCGTCACATTTGAGAAAAGTACACTAAGGAGTTTTTATTTTTTTTGAAGTGTCACATCATATCATGTTGTCACATTTGGAAAAAATAAACTAAAGAGTTTTTATTTTTTGGAGTAAGTTCACATCATACTCGCCATGTTATCACATTTAGGAAAAGTACACTAAGGAGTTTTTATTTTTTTTGGAGTGTCACATTAATGCCTACCACATTTTAGTGTCACATCATAGCCATCATGTTAGAGTGTCACATTTGAGAAAAATACACTAAAGAGTTTTTAATTTTTTTAGAGTGTCGCATCATACCTGCTACGTTAGAGTGTCACATGTCACGTTTGCGAAAAATAACTAAGGAGCTTTTTTTTTTTTTTTTTTTTTTTTTTTTTTTTTTTTTAGTGTCATATCATACCCGCCACGTTGTCATATTTGAGAAAAGTACACTAAGGAGTTTTAAATTTTTTTTGAAGTGTCACGTCATACTCGTCACGCTGTTACATTTGAAAAAAATACACTAAAGAGGTTTTTTTTTTTAATTTTGGAATAAGTTTTAGAGTGTCACATCATACCCGCCACGTTGTCACATTTAGGAAAAGTATACTAAGAAGTTTTTAATTTTTTTGGATTGTTATATCGTTGGAGTGTCACATTTATAAAGGGTAAAGTTGTCCACCAAAACAATACCAAAATAAAAAATAGGACCACCTGGAAAGAAACTTTTCACTAATAGGACTTAACAGATCAATAGAAAAATTTGGGACTAATTGGAGTACTTATTTGTAAGACGGAATTTATTAGTAAATATCCCTTTTTTTAAGGGTAAACTACCATTAGGTCCTAATAATTGGACTTAATTCCTATTGAAAATAAGTCATGGTAAAATTGTCGCTAAAAATAATTTTTTTTTGTTACCATTTTTTATATATGTCTCTAAAAATTGACATTTTAGTGATTTTTTTTGTCATGATTTTTATAAATTGTCGCTAAAACTTATAATTAGTGACATTTTTTTATGACAAATTTTTCCCATAGGACCTATTAGACAATAAGTTCACTTATTAGGACCTACATGTAAGTACCTCTTTTTTAAATTGGACTTCCAATAAAAATAAAATATTTTTAATTCTTCTGGTGTGATCTTAAACATTATTTGTTATGTGGCCACTTAATTGAGTCTCACTCATTTTCTCTTTTAACCCCCGCTTTAATTGTGATTTGATGATCTTTAATTTTGGGTTGAGTGAGAAACGAACCTACAAAGCTCTCAGAGAGATTATAACAAATAGAGAGAGAGACCCAGTCTGAGGTAAGAAAAGCATGTTCACCGGCGGCAATGGTGGGTGGCGGCGGCGGCGGCAGCTAGAGGTGATGGAGAATTAGAGTTAGGGTTTGAGAAGTTAGGGTTAAAATTTAGGATGAGAGTAAGTTGGACAAAATTGGAATTAAAAAAAATGAAAGAGTTTGGGTGTCCAAAGTAAAGAGGTGGGTGCTAATAGCAGTCCTCCAAAAAAAAATCTTATCTAAAATTTAATGGAGTATAAGTTCACAAAATGAGATTTTTATGTAAATGTTTTTTTTTAAGTACAATTTTCTTTTGATTTACCCTTGAACACAAATCCCTAACTGTATGTTGGTCCGTCGAAATCAATTTGTGAGTTCTTCTTCTTCACTCTCTTTATTTGTTTATCAAATTTTAGTAATGGAAGACTATAGTTGTTTTCTCTAATTTCTTTGCCATAATTTTTGAGCCCTAATTTATTTGACGATATAATTATTTGGCCCTGATTATCAGTTAGGGATGTAAATGTTTAAGCTACTTAGCAATGTTAATTATGGCTTTTTCACTGTTGTAGTTGTTGCCCTCAGTTACCCGTAATTATACTTATTGCTCTAATTTGTGTTGTGTTGTTCTCTCCTTGAATTCAATTGATTTATGCTTGTATGTGTATATGCAATAAATCAATTCTTAATTCTATGCTTGATGCTATTTTTCATTGGTTTGGTGCTTCAATGAAAATCTTTAGTCTGTGTTGTACTCTAATTTATGAAAACATATTTATTTGCATATATCAGTTATTGTGAATTTGTGTGGGATTTTTATTATAAAACCATTCTTCCTAGGAAGTATATTTCTGAATCTGAAAAAAAGGAAAAAGAAACAAAAAGTACAAAATTTTATTCAATCTCAATCGAGAGTACTTGCGAAATTTCTTGATAGCAAAAAGCAAATAGAAGGGACCCCCTTAAGAGTTCATCTAGGACCTAACATCAGTCTGAATACACCTACATTTCATTTTCATGGATTCAATAGTAACTTTCTCTTTTCAAATGTATATATATTGCTCGTGAAACAAAGAAAGTCATATTATTGGCTAACAACTAAAAAGGTAAATAAACTTGAATCACACAAGTACGGTACATTATCATTCTCACATGGACTAGACAAAAAATAATATGATAATCAAATTATTTATACACTTGTGACATATAGGTTCCCTGTGTGAATATAAAAGTACTAGTATAATCCTCTTCCTTTTTGACTAAGCTTTTACCATTTCTCACAGCTTTGGCAAGCATCAAGCTTCGTTGTCCTGTAATTTAGTTAGCAAAGAGAAAAAATGAGATGTCAAGGGCATAAATATAGACTCATTCTAGATTGGTTCAGGGGGTTAACATAATTCATGCAGTTCAAACACATAAATTAATCACATTGAATCTTTTAGAATACCCACACAAGGCATGGTGGCCAATATTTTTAGAGTAATGCTATTCAAACAAAAATTATATAGAAAATTAATATAGAATGATATAACAAGTTTTAATCCATATTGGTTCCTGGTGCTAACATAATTCATTCAGTTTAAGCACCATAATAGCATTATTGATTATTTAAATCACCATTAATCAAATTGGGTGTTTTAGAATACCCATAGAAGGGCATGGTTGCCAATATTTTTAGAGTAATACTATGCAAAGAAAAAAATGTTATTAATTTACTACAAAAGGACATGACAAGTGTCGATTTTATTAATTCAAAGCAAAAATTCAATCAAAATGGGTTAGATTTAAAAAAAATGTCAATGTCATACTATTCTGGTTAATAGTCATGAATTCTATTTGACTGGAAATAGACAAACTAATTTGAAATCTCACAATGGAAAACCTGCCATGCTTGCTCCCACTGTTGTCCAATTATCTTTGCGGCTTCCTGTTAACAAGGACAAATCATGGAGGATCAATGCCAATGCAACAAAAACAATAGGTTCAATTCTATGGAAGAAGTTTCTTCTTGATCCAATTATCTTTGCGGCTTCCTGTACGTTGTTGAAAGTTCATCTTGAAGGAGTTTCTTCTTGATCAAATGAAGTTCATGAAGGATATTACTTAAGCTCATCCAACCTTGTGGTGACTGTATCGAGCATGCCACTCCAATCTTGACTATGGAAATTAGACATTCTCCCATTCTATCGCCATTATTCTCTTGAATTGATTCCCAGGTATTGGCATCAATAGCAATCGCTGCTACTGTTGCTCCTACCTGTTCTTTGTCATTGTCTAGCAGCACCAGGTCTACAATCTCCATCACATGGTCAAGAAAGGCCATCCTAGAAAATCTATGAAGATTAAGGCCTTCCTCAAAGATGTTATCAGTGGGTCTCTTCCCTGTTATTATCTCTAATAATAGGATCCCATAACTGCAAATATTTCCATAAGTTGACATCTCACTTCCAAGACCATACTCTGAAATTAAAACAATTCACATTGAAAACCCCTAACGATTTGTTTTCCCTAAAACCAAAAATATTATAAAAGAAAAAAAAGGAACAATCGAATCTGGTATATGAGAATTGTTGAGTTCATCCATGTGGATGGAGGTAGCCACCATTGTTGACATTGGTTGGCACAAATAAAGAGAAGCAACTGATTCTTGATAATGGTGAGAGAGGAGCTAGGGAGACAAGCCGTCATAGGAAGGTGGCAAGCCATACCTTTACATGGGAGAGATATGGGCTGTTGTCTTCAACTCACTCTATATATTTGAGTTAACTTGCAAGAAGAAAAATATACAAGAAATGAAGAACACAAGTGATTTACAAGAGAGTGTATATCTCTGTAGGAGTGAGAGAAAAACCAGAGAGTGTAAGGCAGTAGAGAGTGTGTGAGTTGAGTGAGAGTGTCTCCTCCTTTGTGTAATCTCTATTTGTTTTAGTGAAAATCTCTTGTTCTCTCCGTGGACATAGGCATTGAGGCTGAACCACGTAAATCTTGTGTCCATTATTGTGTGTTTGATTTCTGGTAATTCATGGGTTGGCCTTAAAACCCAACAATTGGCATCAGAGCTAAGGTTGAGCAAGGAGGCAAAACAAAGGCTTGGATACTCTGTTTTTTCGAAACTGCAATAAATAAAGTTGCTAAAAATTCACTTTTGAGCATACCAGGAAGAAGGTCTCGACGAGAGGAGTCTAGATCCAGATAGAACAGGCAAAACGGAGGTCGGGGTGGCCCACACGTACTAGTCAAAGTTTTGAGCATAAAGTCAACTCTAAACTAGAGTCCCACTCGCAGCTAGAGGTCGAAGATGATCATTTTGTAGCCAATCCAGATACTTTAAATATTTATCTGGGAAAATAATATTCCAAAGGTGAGTTTGGCTAAGTGGTTAAGTCTTGTGATCTTAGCCTTTTGGTCTAGAGTTCAAGTCCTATAGGTAGCATTTAGAGAATTTTATTTCTTTTTTGGGTATAGCTGACGGCAGCGCCAACTCATTGCCAGGTCACCAGCCAGTCAGTGCCACCGTGTCCCAGCCACGTCAGCAAAAAGTTTTAGAAATTGCATATTGGCCGCTGGAAGTTTAGTAAATTGCAATATGGTCCCTGAAGTTTTTAGAAATTACAATTTGGTCATTGAATTTCTAGGAATTTTCATTTTGGCCCTTATCATTTGTGAAAGGGCCACCGTGTCAGTGCCACCGTGTCCCAGCCACGTCAGCAAAAAGTTTTAGAAATTGCATATTGGCCCCTGGAAGTTTAGTAAATTGTAATTTGGTCCCTGAAGTTTTTAGAAATTACAATTTGGTCATTAAATTTCTAAAAATTTTCATTTTGGCCCTTATCATTTGTGAAATTACAGTTTGGCCCTGGGTGTTTGGGAAATTTGCAATTTAGCCCTTGGTTTTTGGGGTTATTTTCAGTTTGGCCCCTGAAAAGGAAGGAAGTGTGTTCCTAGCCAAGCACGTTGTTCCGATCACAACCATGAGGTCGAAATAGTTAAATTCTAAACGGTTCTTTTTAAGGAGATCAAAACGGCAGGAAAAGGTGTAAGTTTCATGATAGAACCTTTCAATGGTAATAATGACTTTACGTTGTGGCAACAAAAGGTGAAAAATATCTTAACGTGGGAGGGCTTGGTGAAAGCTCTCAATAAGAAGTTTGACAAATCGACAGACATAGGAGATGACAAGTGGAAGGAGTTGAGAGAACTGGCAAATAGCACGATCTAGGTATATCTTGGGAACAAAACACTCCGAGAAGTCATAAATGAAGAAGATCCGGCAGAGCTATGGGCAAAGTTAGAATTGCGGTACAAGTCAAAGTCCTTAACAAATCGATTGTCTTTGAAACAGCAGTTGAACGCACTTCAAATGACAAAAGGAGTGAACCTTATAGAACATCTAAACGAGTTCAACAGGCTCATAATGTAGTTGGAGTCTGTTAGGGTGAAGATCAAAGAGGAAGATAAGGCTATTATCTTGCTGGTCTCCTTACCTTCATCATATGAGCATCTTAGGATTACTCTACTTTATGGGAAGGATACTCTTGGGCTGGATGAGGTGGTTGCTATGTTTATTTCTCATGGGGCAATGAAAAGAAAGGAAAACGCAAGCATGAAGAAGGAAATTCCATGGTTGCATCAGAAAATGATCAAGGTAAAGGTATGTCCAATGATAGATGGGGTAGATACAAATCAAGAGGACGTTCACAATCAAGGCCAGGCTATAGGAGAAAATGTTATTACTGTGATCAGGATGATCACCTCATCAAAGACTGTGCAAAGCTCAAGAAGGGCAAGGAAAACAAGGAACATGCGAGCTTATCAAATGTTGCTGCTGCAATGAATGCTAAGGATAAGTATGCATTCACAGTTTCGTCAAGTATGACGAAACCTGATTGGATTTTAGATTCTGGAAGTACATACCATATATGCATGGACAGGAGACTTTCTTCCACCTACCAAGCGAAGGACGGAGGTATTGTTTAGGTGGCTAACAACACTTTAAGTAAGATTGTAGGCATAGGAACAGTAGGTCTCCAAATGGAAGATGGAAAAATTTTCACGTTAGATGGAGTCCGACACATGCCAAGGCTGAAGAAAAATCTAATTTCCTTAAGTATGCTAGACTTGAAGGGTTACAGCTTCTCATCTAGTAAAGGAAATCTCAAAGTTATCAATGGAGATACGGTGATGCTACATGGACGACTAGAGAGGAATCTATACAGACTTGTTGAAGACGTTGTCACAGAAGGAGCTATTGTCACTTACCAGGCAAGAAATACAAGACACACACCGAAAAGACATAAGGCTCCATAGGCATGGTAACCAAAGTGTACAAGAATGCATAGAGGCAGTTTGAAGGTGCACAAAACGAAGCCATTGTAGCCAATTTTGAAGAAAGCTTAGAGCAAAAAGACCAAGACAACAAAGCACGTCCCAGGGAAGAAAATAGTTTCTTTTGCTCCTGAATTAGAGACATATTTCAATCTCTCCAAGACTACATGGAAGGGAGAGATGCAATCATAAAGACTTGCAAAGTAAGCTTTGCATGACACCCTAGTAAGGGGGTGCAGGGCACTCCAAGCAGGGGGTGTTATTGTCGATCACCCTACA
The DNA here is from genome assembly GCF_055761805.1 of Camellia sinensis. Lineage (NCBI taxonomy): Eukaryota > Viridiplantae > Streptophyta > Magnoliopsida > Ericales > Theaceae > Camellia > Camellia sinensis. The sequence goes on from NC_138961.1 coordinate 41,028,449, forward strand.
TGGGTGAAGGGGGTGATTTTTTGAGTTCACCCATGTGGATAGAGGTAGCCACCAATGTTGACATTGGTTGGCACAAATGTAGAGAAGCCATCGATTGTTGATAATTGTGAGAGAAGTGTTAGGGAGACAAATCGTCATAGGAAGGTGGCAAGCCATACCTTTACATGGGAGAGGTATAGGCTGTTGTCTTCAACTCCCTCTATATATTTGAGTTAACTTACAAGAGGAAAAATATACAAGAAAGGAAGAACACAAGTAATTTACAAGATAGTATATATCTTTGTAAGAGTGAGAGAAAAACCAGAGAGTGTAAGACAGTAGAGAGTGTGTGAGTTGAGTGAGAGTGTCTCCTCCTTTGTGTAATCTCTATTTGTTTTAGTGAAAATCTTAGGTTCTTTCCGTGGACATAGCCATGGAGGCTGAACCACGTAAATCTTGTGTCCATCATTGTGTGTTTGATTTCTGGTAGTTCATGGGTTAGCCTTAAAACCCAACAAGAATGTCAAAATAATAATATGAAAGCAATACATTATACATATTCCCAGTTTTAGCAATGGAAAGCATAGCCATATAGTAATTCTATGACTTACAGTTGACTAGCTATGAACTAGATCTTAAGGTAAGCATGCAAAATTCCCCATCTTTAAAATGGATAGATCAGTACCCATTTAACATTCCTTCAATGATACCTAACTTATATTTTGTTTGAAACTTTAATTTTTCATCCTAGAATAGGCATATGTCAAAGTAAAAGAAGGGTAAAGAAAATTTGTTACCTGGAGGTACATATCCAATGGATCCCCTTATTCCAATTGAACTACTTTAATTAGGAATGGTAAGCTCTGGGCAAAATCTAGCTAGGCCAAAATCTCCAACACGGGCAACCATGTCATGATCAAGAAGGATATTACTCGGCTTCAAATCACAATGAATGATCGGTGTATTGCATTGGTGATGAAGATAATCAAGTGCACAAGCCATATCTATGGCAATGTTTATTCTTTCTAGAAGGTTGAGTCTTCGGTGCTCATTTTCCCCATTATTAGTTTCTGGACTTGAATGCAGCCATCTCTTTAGACTCCCATTAGGCATGAACTCATAAACTAGAGCTTTAAACTAATTTCCTTGAAAATCAACACTAGAACAAGAAGTTATAATCCTGGCCAGGTTTCAGTGTCGAATATTTCACAAAGTTTTGCACTCTGCCATGAAACTCTTTGCAGCTCCATAGTTTTGAAGGTTACGTACTTTGACAGTAGCGACAAACGCCCCATCTTGATCAAGAATCCCTTTATATACAGAACCAAAACTACTAAAACCAATCAGATTCGCGGAAGAGAAACCATCTATTTCTTTGAAGAGTTTTTCATAAGAGATTTTCAAGAACGATTCTTTCAACAATGGAATTGTATTATGAGTTGTTCTTTTCTTCTTCAAGCAATAAATTATACAAAGAGACACTAGGGTTCCTTCTACAAGTACAGAAGCTATTGTAATTGGTAATATATGCAAAAGAGGCATCTTATGCTTTGATTTTTGGGTGATGCAGTTGGGTAGTTGTCTAGATACAAAACTAGAAGATTACTTGAGAGATTACTGATCAATTCTGGCAACTTGCAACCAAAATAATTGATTTTCACGCCCAAAACCTAGAAATTGGTGGCATTGATCAACGAAGAGATAAGTTCAAGTCATCAGCTTTCCCGGATTCAAGTTGATTGCCTGTAAGGATTAACCAATTGAGGTTATGGAGCCCCGCTAATTAGGAACCTTTCTAGTAAATTTGTTTTGAACCATTTCTAGGAGGTGGAGTTTAGATGTATTTGTTATTGAAACCGGAATTGATCTAGTAAAATGGTTATTAGCAATGTTGAAGTGTTTAAGATTGAGAAGAGTGATGCCCAAGTCCCAGAGAAGACTTCCCTGAATTTGGTTTATAGAGACATCAAACAATATGAGAGAAGAGAGGCTGAAGAGCAAATGAGAAATGGTGCCAGACAAGTTGTTTACGCCAAGTGCAAGCTACTGAAGATTCTTCAATCGACCAAAACCATCAAGAATGTTGCCATCAAAGTAGTTGTAGGCTAAAGACAATCTGCGAAGAGATGACAAATTTGTGAAAGGATAGATACTAGCCATAAGATTGTTCTTGTGTATCATTACTATCACGAGCTTTGACAAGGATCCAAGCTCCACAGGAACTTCTCCTACAAGCCCATTGTTAGAAAAATTGATGAAAATGAGGTTAGCACGACAAGATATATTTACAGGAATTCGGCCACCAATTGAGTTGTTGTTCAGCTACAAAATCCGCATCCTTGGCAAACAGCCCATTTCCGAGGGAATTTCATTGCCAAACCTATTGTTCTGAAGTAGTAATTCCCTCAGAAAGCTTCAATTCCCAAGGTATGGTGATATCGATCCCACCAGTTCCCAAGACTATAAGTCCAAGGTAGTGACCCTCTAATGCCTGCTGCCACACGTAACACCTTGCCATTGGCAAAAGTGTATAGTCATTCCAGGAGCTCAAAACATGCAGTGGATCCTCAACTATTTTGGCCTTTTGCTAGCCATGAAAGTCGGTCTGTCCTATTCCCCATTAGCCAGGAGCTAGATGTGGTGGCTGTAAAGCCAGAGTTGAGAATGCTTAAACAAGATAAGAGTATTAGATGAATATGCAAATTGTGTACTAGCCATGGCATGCTCAAGCTTAAGCTTGGAAGCCCAACTGAGCAAAGAAATGTATGGCTGTGTTTTGGTGAATTACTTTTTATGCCAAGTATATTGCATGGCCGGCTCATGAGCATGCCGGCAAAACGTCAACTTTGACCCCCTAGATTTGGACTTGAAGGCCCTATTTGTTTTCAAAGGTAGAATGGAGAGGATTGATAGTGAAGGGATTAACAGTGAGTGGATTGATAGTGAGTTGATTAAGTAAAATTGTGTTTGTTTTAATGGTAGTTGTTAATGTGGGGATTATTAAATTATTACCCTCTAAAAGAAATATAAAATATTAAAACAAATAAAATTATGATTTTTACTTAACAAAAAATACAAAAACATTAAACATTAATGTTAAAAAAAAAAAATGCCCAACATGTAAATAAAAAAAATAATAATAATAAAATAATAAAAAAACTTAATCCCATGGGACTAATTTCCTAATACCATCTCCACTTCCTCCATCTCAATCCCAATACGAAGGCCCATCATAATCCCATGAGATTATGAATCCCCTCTTCATCTCCCAAAACGAACACAACATATAGTGGGTCCCACATCCATTTCAATCACAATCCCACCTCTATCTAACGGGGCCAAAAATTAAACTCCATTTAGAAAAAAAATTCTTATAAAATTTAACACACTTTTTTTAGCAGACCTCAATTACATAGAGAGCTGCAGCAGCAAACTAAAAAACATAACTGTTTTTATTAGTAGAAGACCCCTATTACTTTTATCAAAATAAGTCCAATGCTTAATAAAATTAATATTAAGCTCAAAAATAAAATTGTTTTTATTAATGGAGGACCCAAAGTAATTGATTTTACCTCATCAAACTTTTCTTCAATCCAATTCACCATTGAAAATTGAACTTTCTTAGGTCTTGATATTCTCTCTAGATGTTTTCATATTTTGAATCATTTAAAGTTCTACTTCAACTGTTTGTTAATTTTACTTAAAAATTAAAATCTCTAGAATTTCAATAAATTGTCGCTTGTTGACTTTTGGATATATTGGATTATTTGTTTAATCATACTTCTCAGAAATTATTTGTCTATATATTGTAACGCCCTCAAAATAATACATATAAACCCAACATTCATGATATACATAAACAAGAGAATAAACCATATTTCCATTCATCAGAGTATTCTTTCAAAAAGTAATACATGTTGACAACAAAAGTAAATACCCTGTAGGCTTACAACTTTCCAAGTCAACACTTGGTTACAACAAAAGAAGAGTCCTAACTCTCTACACAAATAAGCCCTTGGCTTGAATTTACATGTATCACCAAAATATTAAAAAAAAAACAAGCAAAAGAGTCTTCAACTCCCAAAACCATCCAAGCTAAAGCTTTGGGGGCGGCATAACACCTGAACCTGACAATCATGTCCCATATAGGGTTAGCCAACGCCCAGTAGAGATATGCCAAACATAATATGAGCAATAACTAAAACATTGGCATTTGATAAATGTTTAACTCATATAAACAAACATACATCTCTTTCCATTTCATTATCCAAACCAATTCATAGATATGGTTCCCTATTCATCCAGACAGTTCAAATGAGGCTACAGCTCATATCAACAATGCTTCTGTTAAGATCAATTAACATGAGACCACAACTCACATAATTAACACTTCAACACTTCAAGTTCGAATGAGACTACAACTCATATTATCAACACTTCAATACTTCAATTTATCTACATTATACAAACGCAATTAGGATTTCGGGACTTTCACCCTGGACACTCCGGCCAACTTAGTTATCACTGGAGTCCATCCCCTATCTCCTTCCAAATTCGGTTTAGGAGTACATCCCCTATCTCCTCCCAAACCGTGAAGTACATCCCCTATCTCCTCCCAAACAATATACATATGCAATGTATTTAAACACTTATCATATACAATGATCAAGCCAAGCACATATTCAATGTGTTATTCCATCCGTCATATTCAATGACATACTCAATTGATTAGTTTTAATTCACCTAATCATCATGCAGTGTCTACAACAATCAAGACTATCCTCCACCGATAGCCCAAAAGAATTATTTCTAAACAGATAATAAATTATCAAACAGATAAATTATCTACAATTTCAAAGGTGGGTGATTAATCAATCCAACTCCACCATTAAATCTCACAATTATCCAATTTCACTATTTCCAACTCAATTTCATATCTCCATAACTTCCCCAAATTAATTATACAAATTAATTCATCACAATAAATTAGGGCATTTCTCCCCATTTTCTCAACATTGACCCAAAGGTCCAAATATCATCAATAAACATCAATAATCTCATTTTAAGACCCAAAATACACATGTATGGGTCAAAAGAACAAAACCCTCTTCATACATTTTGAAACGCTAACATCCAAAATTTCCTAAATTCAATATTAAATCAAAATGACCACATGTTTATGTCAAAGATTATAAATATGAGTAGTTATCCCTATCTCAAGTTTCGGAGCTCAAGGGAGAAGATGAAGAAACTCGAAGGTGCTCCAAACCCAAAGATTTTCGGATCAAAACGTGGCCCACACCAAGCTCTATACTTTTTACAAAAGGACTAGGGTAGAAGATCACCGAAACTCGATGATTTCGTAGAGAGAAGGTGTAGTCTAGAGTGAGAAGCTCTCAAGTTTGGGTTTTGAAAAGCTAGAGAGAGAGAGAGAGTAGGTTGAAAAAGTGATAAAAAAAAGGCTTCCCATGAACTGATATACTACACAGCCCGCTCGAGTGTGGAACGCCCCGCTTGAGCGTCAGACACAGACTCTCGCTCGAGCGTCAAAAGCAACGCTCAAGCGTCGAATGCACACTTCCAGAAGTTCTGCAGACGAAGGTCCCCGCTCGAGCGTGAAAGTGGACGCTCGAGCATCCGATGACCTGCAGGAAAAAAAAAACTGAGGGTTGAATAATCACGCTTGAGCATAAAAATGCCCGCTCGAGCGAAGGAGCAAAAACAAAAGGGCCCGCTCGAGCGTGGAGGCCAAAATCTGGGCATCAACTCTTGGTTTCCAAACACAACCAACCTGTTTCAAACCTGCCCAACACATCCCAAACTCAAGTACAAAGAATTAAAGGACGGAGATGCGATAAAGACATAACACACATCCACGGAACCGAGTCCGTACTACAATAAACACAAAAAGGAAAAACCGGGATCGCTATATATATGAAAAAATATAGTAGAATTAATTCAATCTCAATAAAGAACTCTTGATTCAATTTTGCAACTAAAAATGTAAGTTTAAGTGATACTGTGATACAACTGGTTCAATTTATCTTTGATGTTATTACTCTAGATTTATGTGTAGCATTTTCTTTGTGCATGTATAAATGGTTAAAACATAAAAATAATACTACTAGATTTTATATTTTTAAATGTTTATAATAAATTTATATTAATTAATTGGGCAAATTATAAAAAAAAATTAAAAAAAAAACTCTAGGATTTTATGTTTTTTTCAAATTAAATCCCAAAATTTTAAGTGTATCAATTTGAACCCCTAAGATTTTTTTTTTAATTTTATTTATTTATAATTTGCTCTAATTAATTTAATCTTTTTAAATAATGTATAAAAATATTAACGCTCAATATGGACTCTGAATACATAAGACCGGCCTGACACATTGTAAATGATGACAATGCAAAATGTTGAGAATTAATCAAAGATATTTCATCATGTGAATTATATTAGAATCATTTGATGCTTGAGCATTGAATTATCAAAATCAATCTACAGCCTCCAAATGTCAACAAATTATATATTTAAGTCAACAATATATTATGTTAGCCCTGCCACTGCTCATGCCATGGAAGTAGGTACTTTATGGTTTCAATGCATATCTCATTTTGTGGAACTTATTAAATTTGTCTAGGTGCTTCTTTAATTGTGTATAAGCGGATGGAGATGCTGCTGTACGTTACACTACCGCGTTATTATACAACAACACCATTACATGGCAGCGTTTTAGTTATTGTTTTAGAAATAAAAATAAATCATTTGAATTGAGTTTATTTTGGGAAAATAAAAATTAAAAAAAAGTGAAAAAAAACTTACGCGATTTTTTGAATTTACACGAATTTATATTCAATTTACATATTTTTATGATATCACTTATGTAAATTCGTGAAAACTTAATTTTGTGTTAAAGTTACACACAGTGTGCATTGCACACCAGAGAATTTTCCCTAATTCTTTAGATAATTAGTAATACATAATTTATGCTAATAAAAAGAGCAAATTTGATTTATACCCCTATACTTTTACACGATTTTCAATGACCCCCTAGATTTTTAGTATTTTCAATTTTACCTCCATACTATGTAAATTACTATCAATTTCACCCTTCCGTCTATTTCCGTTAAGGAAGTGGACGGAATGGGTCACGTGGGCCCTTATACTTTTGGATGGAGGGAAAATTAATGCTTTCCTACCAAAACCTAACCTTCCCTTGTATTCCCTTCAACCTACAAAAATAGAGATCACAGCAAAATATAAGAAAAAAACAGAGCATTAATGAAGTCAGTGGAAGAGCAGAAATGCTATGTGTGTGTGTTTTGGTGCTTTTTCTTTTTAGTTTTTAGTTCAAGGATGGACACACAGTGAAATGAAGAATGTAACTTTGGTGCCTTTGCTGTATTGTTTTGCCCAATTTGAATTTGCAGTAACAATTATGGTCACAAATTGTGCCCCAACTTCTGTGTGTTTCCTTTGTCTATGTCAGAGTCACCAAACACAAAATAATAGACATAACATTAACAAGTCACCAAACACACAATTTTCATCTCAAAATCATATTTTTCCATTAACAACAATTCACCTATTGCATATGATTCATAAATAGGATAAAGACTCCATTCATTCTTACACTACCATACAACTTGTAACTTTACATTACAAACCGTATTCCTACAACCAACCATGACAATACCAAGCAAATCCATAATTTCCTCTCTTTTCCAGTCCTTCTATTCAGTTGTGCTTCCATCTTATTCAACCTCTTCAACAAACTAGGAATGATCTGCACTGTCCGATCGCACATGGGTGGGTCTACCTAGGTAAAATGATTGCAACCATTGTTAGGGCAACTAAGAAATCTCCTCCCAAGATTTGCGTTGGTCCATGCTGTGTGTATTAGCCTTCTTCTTCCACAAACATTGCAAAACATCTTGTCCACACCACTTGCATTCCATCTCCCTTGATTTCTTGAGCTTCGATTGTTTCTCATTTCTTCTCTTCCCCTGATTTCATTGATGCTCTATTTTTTTCTTCTATTTTGTTATGGTCTCTGTTTTTGTAAGATGAAGGGAATATAATGGAAGCTTAGGTCTTGGTGGGAAAGCCTTAATTTTCCCTCTATCCAAAAGTATAGGGGGCCACATCACCCATTCTGTCCACTTCCATAACAAAAATAGATGGCAGGGGTGAAATTGATAGTAATTTACATAGTATGGCGGTAAAATTGAAGATACTAAAAGTCTGGGGGAGTCATTGAAAATCGTGTAAAAATATAAGTGTATAAATGAAATTTGCTCTAATAAAAAAAAGTTAATATATATATATATATATATTGTATAATTGTGGGCAGGCTAAGCCGAATTGGGCTTGAAGCACTCTTTCATAACATGGCCCATGCTATAATTTGAGTTTTAAAAATTTTCCTAACCCGGCTCTATGGGTCTGATACATAAGCCAACCCCTATACATATTTTTAGGGTTAATTATCGACCATCCCATTAAATTCTCTTTATTTTTTTGAATACATCAATTAGGAGTCATGAAAAGGTTCGCGGGTAAAAAATCTGGTATTACTTAATTCGTCCCATGACTCGTTCTAGCCCGCTTTGTTAGGACCTTACTTGTTTTCAAATTCCGTGGACAAACTTGGGATTTATTGGGTTGTACTTTTCCTTTGGTTTTTGTCTTCCCGCTTGAGCGGGGAACGTGGAGCTCGAGCGGAGATTCAGCCATCACAATATTTTGGCTTCCTACAAAATATACTGAGTGGTGTGTTTTTACGCTCGAGCGGGAGTTCTTACGCTCGAGTGTGAACTCTGGTTTGGAACACACAATATAGAGTCCCCGCTCGAGCAGACCTCGCGATCTCAGCTTCTATAAAACCTCAAGTTGCTCCAAATCTAGGGTTATGTTTTCTAGATCTTCTTTAAGGGTTTTAGGGTTTTTTTTTGGGGGGGATATTTTTATAGTTTTCCTTGATGTTTGATCAAGTATTGAACTCATGTTCTGATAAGCACACGTCAATGAGTTTGTTTCATCTACTTTGAGAGTATTCTTCTTTAGTGGAATCCGAAGATTCAAGCACAAAGTAATCAAAGGAGTTTGATGTTGTGTGCAATCGTTGATTCGACAATGGATGTTGTGGATTCAACATCAATCTAATCAATTCCGAGACGAAGGTTGTGGTGAAAGTTATACAGAATATTTGAAGACAAATTGAAAGCGTTTGGGTAATTTCTTTGGTATCTTTGTAATCTTTCTTTCTTCAGTAGTGGATTGATTTGTGGCGTTTCGCTCGTGGTTTTGTTTATCACAATTGGAGGTGCTTCAATTGTGGTTTTTCCTCGTAAAAATCATTTGTGTCGATTTATTGTTTTCTAAAACAACAATCTAAATCACGTTCGTACGTGCTTGATGATTTAGATTGTGAGTTTTAATTGGTTGGGAATTAGAACAATTAAAATCTTGATCTGATCACGAATCACTTAGGTTTTTCAATTGGTATTAGAGCAAGTCACTCTTTGTTTTTATAAAAACTATAGGAGTGTGATTTAATGTGATTGGTGATATGGATTCAATTCATGAAGGTAACTCGACCCATAGACCTCTGTTACTTGATGGTACAAACCATTCTTATTGGAAAGCTCGTATGAGAGCGTTTTTAAAATCTATCAATGAGAAAGTTAGGCACTGTGTGATCTATGGGTGGAGTGAACTTACTGTCACCATTGATGGCGTTGATATTCCCAAACCCCTTGATAAATGGGAAGCATTCAACTATCAAAACTCGAGTTGGAACAATAAGGCTCTCAATTCCTGTAACGCCCCAATTTTTAGGCCCAAATGATAATACATTTACTTCAAATCAAAATAATATAAAACAAATAAATACCCTCATGGGTTTACAAGTTTCCAAGGCTAAGGCTCGGTTACACAATTCAGTTATTCAAACCCACACAAATACAGCCCTTGGCTTACAAAACAGAGTCAGGCAAAATGAGAGTATTGTACTCCCAACACACATACTTCCATGCCCCTAGTTGGATGGAATCACCACATCTCTTCCTGCACAAAAATCCCGTAGGGTGAGCATAAAGCCCAGTAGAAAATTCTTAACAAAGTATATACATTTTATACAAGTCTCAAGAGATGAAATACACATGCCATGCTATGCCATTTTTGAAGATAAATTACAATTTCATCTTTTGAAAACCATCATGCTCAATGATGTCATGCAATTTCAATTGTTCAAAAGATGAAATTGTAATTTATCTTCAAAAATGGCATAGCATGGCATGTGCATTTCATCTCTTGAGACTTGTATAAAATGTATATACTTTATTAAGAATTTTCTACTGGGCTTTATGCTCACCATACGGGATTTTTGTGCAGGAAAAGATGTGGTGGTTCCACCCAACTAGGGGCGTGGAAGTATGTGTGTTGGGAGTACAATACTCTCATTTTGCCTGGCTCTGTTTTGTAAGCCAAGGGCAGTATTTGTGTGGATTTGAATAACCGAATTGTGTAACCGAGCCTTAGCCTTGGAAACTTGTAAACCCATGAGGATATTTATTTGTTTTATATTATTTTGATTTGAAGTAAATGTATTATCATTTGGGCCTAAAAATTGGGGTGCTACAACTTGGTATCAGAGCGTACCAGGTTTGAATACTTGGGTACGTGGGAAGTGGTTAGTACCACTGTAACGCCCTCAAAATAATACATAAAACCCACCATTTTTGACATGCATTGATATTAAAGAAATAAACACTTTTCCATTCATCAGAGTAGTCCTTACAAATGTATTACAGGTTGACAACAAAAGTAAATGCCCAATGGCTTATAACTTTCCAAGCCAACACTTGGTTACACAAAAGAGAGTACTAACTCATATCATATTATGCCCTTGGCCTGAATTTACATGTAATATAACAAAAGATATCAAAACAACAACAAAAAAAAAAAGAGTCTTCAACTCCCAAAAAACTTCCAAGCTATGTCCTTGGAGGTGGCATATCACCTGAACCTGAAAATGATGTCCCATATAGGGTGTGCCACAGCCAATAGAGATATACTAAACCAAATATAAGCAATGACTAAAACAATAGCATTTGATAGATGGTTAACACTTATAAACCAGTTATAACACAGTATAGTTCCATGACACTTTGGTCCATGTTACAATCCACTTTACTTTACTTATCAACTCATTTCATAAACGCGGCTCAGAACCTAGCCAGATAATTTAATAACAACCTGTATTAAACACTTCTTACTTCACAATAGATACGCATAATTGCTGTATCAATTTCAAACAAAACACTTCCATACTTCATATATGATATACAGATTTGCTATATCAATACTTCAATGGATACACATATTTGCTGTATCAATGGAGTACATCCCCTATCTCCTCCCAAACAATGTCCGGTTTAGCAGTCCATCCCCTATCTTCCCCTAAACTGTGGAGTACATCCCCTATCTCCTTCCACACAACACAATGTATATAAACACCTATCATATACAAGCTCAATCAATACACAAATTTGTTGTATTATTCCAACTGTCACATTCGGTGACATATTCAATGTGATTAGTTTTGGTTTTCCTTAATCAACATGCAGTGTCTATAACAATCAAGACTATCCTCCACCGATAGCCCAAAGTAGAAATTTCTAAACAGAACATAAATGCAACAACAGTTATAATACCAACATTTTCCATAAGTAAGTGATAAATTAATCCAACTACACCATTCAATCCCATAATGTCCCAATTTCATTATTCCCAATCCAATTTCACATTTCCCCAAATTAATTATACAAATTAATTATTCATTACAATTAGGGCATTTTCCCAATTTTTGCAATAATAGCCCTAAGGCTCATTTTTCACCCATAATCCATAAACAACCTCCATTCCAAGTCTACAACACAAATATGACTCAAACATGGAAAACCCCTCTTTTAGAGATTACAAAATAAACCCTAACTTTCTCAATATTACCCAACATCACCAACTAATCCAAATGACCAAAATTAAAGACAAAACTCATAAGATGGAGTAGGTTATCCCTATCTTGAAGTGATGAGCTCAAATGGAGAAGATGACCAAAACCCGAAGTGCTCCAAATCTGAGATTTTTTAGATTAAAACGAAGCCCAAGCCACCCTCTATCTTTCTTACAAAGGACTTAGGGTAGAAACACACTCTATGTAGATGAATCCCTAGAGAGAAGATATGTAGAGTGAGAGAGAGAGAGAGAGTCGGTTCTAGGGTTTGTATAATGAAGGAGATGAAAAAGTGATGTTCAATCCCGCTGCTGCCTACTGATATAACACAGGCTCGCTCGAGCGAAGGATTGGTCGCTCGAGCGACCAGACACAAAGAACCCTCGCTCGAGCGAAGAAAGTCTCGCTTGAGCCAACAATTCGAAGCTTTAGGTCTGCAACCTAGAAGCACGCTCAAGCGACAGAATGCTCGCTCGAGCGAAGAAACTCAAAACATACACCTCACTCGCTCGAGCGAAGGAAATCTCGCTCGAGCCAAGAAACACAGCTGTAACGCCCTCAAAAAAAATACATAAAACCCATCACTTTTGACATGCATTGATATAAAAGAAACCAACCATTTATATTCATCAGAGTAAATTGTACAATGGTATTATATGTTAACAACAAAAGCAAATGCCTTATGGGCTTACAGCTTTCCAAGTCAACACTTGGTTACACAAAAGAAGAGTACTAACTCTATACAAAATGAGCCCTTGGCTTGATACACATGTAATACATACAAAATAAACAAAGAAAAGAGTCTTCAACTCTCATCATCACCCAAGCTATGTCCTTGGAGGTGGCATGTTACCTGTACTTGAAAATAATGTCCCATATAGGGTGAGCCAACGCCCAGTAGAGATATGCTAAACACAGTATGATCAATAACTAAGACATTAGCAATTGAAAAATGTTCAATTTCCACAAATCAACTCATAATCCATTTCCCTTTTATATTCACTGTGGCCGTGTTTCATTCCCCTTTCCATTTCTTAACAATTTCACAATTTATATCAACGGCTCAGAACCTGGCCAACCATTTATGAGACAATGACTCATATTAAACATTTCCCATTCTACAATAGATAAACATATTAGTTGTATCAGCATCTCAACAGATAAGCATACAAGCTGTATCAACACTTCCAAGGATAAGCATATGAGCTGTATCATCACTTCCATGGATAAGCATATGAGCTGTATCATCACATTATCTAACAAGCATATGAGCTGTATCAGTGGAGTCCATCCCCCATCTCCTCCCAAACAACATCCAGTTTAGAGTTCCATCCCCTGTCTTCCCCTAAACCGTGGAGTACATCCCCTATCTCCTCCCCCCCACACACAAAGTATACACACGTTGGTCATATACACAATCAATCAATACATAACGTTAATGTATTCTATTACCCGTCATACTCTATGACATATCCAATTGATTAGTTTCAATTTGCCTAATCATCGTGCATTGTCTACAACAATCACGACTACCCTCCACCGGTAGCCTAAAGCAAATATATCTAAACAGATAATAAATGCATTAACAGATAAAATATCAATGTTTTCAAAAGTGAGCAATTGACCAATCCAACTCCACTATTCTACCATATAATGAATCAATTTCATTATTTCCAACTCAATCCCAAATGCCAATACTTTTTCCAAATTAATTACACCAATTAATTTATATAACAAATTAGGGTTCTTATCTCTTTTTCCAATATTGACCCCATGGTCCATATATCAACAACCAACATAAATAACCTCATTTTGAAACCCAAAATACTCATTTTAGAATCAAAATAACAAAACCCTCTTTTAGCATTTCGAAGCCCTAAGTCCCAAAATTTACCTAACTTCAACATTTTATCACAATCACCAAAAATCTATGTCAAAGACCATAAGGGTGAGTAGGAATCCCTACCTCAAATTCGGAGCCCAAGAGAAGAAGATGAAGAAAACCAAAATGCTCCAAACTCCAAGATCCACGGATCAAAACGAAGCTCTCGACGATCAAAACAACTTTTACAAAGGGCAAAGGGAAGGAAAGCACTCTAACTAGATCAAACCCTAGAGAGAAGAGAGTTTCTAGAGAGAGAGGCTCTCAAAATATCCTTTTAGAAAGTAAGAGAGAGAAAGAAAGTGAAAAAGTGATTCAAAAGTGCCCAGCTACCCTCTGTTATACGACATTCCTGCTCGAGCGGAAAACACAACGCTCGAGCGTCATGCACAAAAATCTGGACACGCTCGAGCACAAGAAGGCCCGCTCGAGTGCCAAGACACAGGAATAAAATACACCCGCTTGAGCGAGAAAACCAGTCCGCCCGAGCACAGATTCCCCCTTCCCAGAACTTACACCAAAACAAAGCTACTCGCTTGAGCGCCAACAATCTCGCTCGAGTGCTACCCGCTCGAGCGCAAGAAACCCGCTCGAGCGTAGAAAACACATCTGCAGAAATTTTGCAGGGACACGAAATACTAGGAGTGTGCAATCTCTGCTCTAGCGTCAGAACACCCGCTCGAGCGATAAACTAGAAACCAAACTTTGCTTGAGCGCAGAATGACCCGCTCGAGCGTAACACCAAAAACCTGGGCAACAAGGATTTAGACCAAGGCTTAACCCACCTGTTCAACACAAGCCCAACACATCCTAAAACTCAAACAAAATGGAATTTAAAGGATGGCAACAAGATAGATACAACTACTAACTCCACGGAACCAAGTCCGGAATACAACAGAACAGTAAAAGGACAACCGGGATCGCTATAACAGCTCTCAGGTCCAGAACTGGATGCAGACGCAAGCCCGAGTGAAGGACTTCTCGCTCGAGACACCAGACACTAAACTCAACTCTCGCTTGAGCGAAGTAACCCTGGCTCAAGTGAAGGATCTAAAACAAAGAGCTTGCTTGAGCGACAAAGTCCTCGCTCGAGCGAAGACACCAAAATCTGGGCAGCAACCATTTGCTCCCAAGCACACCAAACCTGTAACAAACCTGCCCAACACATCCTATAACTCAAAAATAAGGAATTAAAGGATGGCAACAATATATATACAACAACAAGCTCCACGGAACCTAAGTCCAAATACAACAACCAAATGGGGAAAGACCGGGATCGCTAAAACACCACAGTGGGTTTATCTTGCTTGATAGAGATATATGTATGATGAGGTGCTATGTGATAACATGCTTATGTGATTATATGGGTATGGGGTTTGATTTCTGAGATGTTGATTGGGTCTGTGAGTTCCTGGAAGTCCAGTCAGAAGAGCACTTGATCACTGCTATTTCCGATTGGAACTCTAGCAATGTCATGGGACAATCATTATCTAGAAAGAAAATCTTTATGTGCTCTATGTGAGTATGTGCTTATATGGTTTGCCATATGTGATGTAGATACAAGTATAGGTTTATGTTTAAGCCGTATGCAGCGTGTTAGAACTAGTGTGGAGTACTTACTTTTGAGCTAAATTCTGTCTCATATATAAGATGTCATAAAGCGGGAGAGGCCATAATAGAGGCACTTGGGGTGCCCGGGATGTTCTCATGTAGGAGGATACCTTTTCCCCAGGAAGAAGGTGCAAGTTAGAGTAATATGGCCGGGATGATTGGTCAAGATGTTGTGGAATTAGTATTGAAGTGTAGGTTTACCGATTTGTATGATTGTGGGTGTAAATGTGACCTTAAAATAGTAGAGTTTGTGTTGTGTAGCGACTGGTTTGTTGTTATGAGGAGTTAATTATTTTTCAATTTTATATCAAGTTTGTGGAAGTGGACTAGATGAAAAATCTTAGAAGAAGAATGAGTTAGAGATTAACCTTATCGTAATAGTATGGTTTGGTTGTGACTTTAATGATGATTAAAGTAATCTAAGATAATATGCTTTGGATTGTTGACATTAGAACATGTAAAACTAGTTCTAAATTTTCTTGGGATAGACAAAGTTAGTTATAGTTAGATTGTTTCACTTGCTTGATGGACTACTTGTGAGGTTAGTGATGGGCCCTAGGCCAATTATTTTGTATGCGTTTGGGAATAAATGTGGTCTTAGCATGATAGAAATTATAGCGTGCAGTAAGAAATGTGTTTCTTAGAGAGTTTGTTTTATTCATAATTTTGCTGCAAATCCTAAGAGGGCAAATGAGATGAATAATTTTGTGATAGATTGGAATGAGATTAAATTTGATTTGGGTTACACCATTTGATGAGATTATTAGTAGTAACAACATTGACTCGTGAGTTGATATTTTAGAACATGTAGGCGAGTTTCGAGTACCTTCGAGATTGGTAGAGTCCATTGTCTCAGAATTAGTTGTTGATTATACCCAAGTGCAGTAAGTGTTTAGGGATATGATGTAATTGATGTCTCGGGAGTTATGTTAGCAAACCAATGTCTTTAAAGAAAATTTTGAAATGATCATGTGAGGATGTTGTGATTCTATGGAGATTATGATCAAGTGCCTTGAGATGGTTGATGTGACTATGATTTTAGTATTTTCATGAAAATTAGTGCTTGATCCATCGCGAGTAATTAATGTTAATTTTTATAGTCACTCTGACTTATGGATTAGAAATTATGACTATGAGAAGTATACGTGAGCATTTTGAGTTAAGTTTGGCGTGTGTAGTGACGGTGATTGTCATGCAATCGAAATGGAGGTTATTTTGTATCCCTTGTCCTTTAACTATAAGATTGTTTTGTATTCTCGGTGTAAGAGTTGTGAACCCCTTATATTAATCCTTCGTTTTGCTATAAGTGTGGTGAGAATTTGTGCTATTGGTATGTTGATCTAATATTATTGTTGGGTTTAATTTGGGTGTACTTGACCTTAAGTGGTAAGTGTTTTCTTAATTAAAATGTATTTAGTTTTGCCTAATAAAGGATGATTCCTTATTTTAAATTTGTTTCATCATGTTTTGTGGTGATATTACCCTAGAAGAAGTTATTTGGTATACCCCTTGTCAGGGAATAAATTGGTATGAAGTACTTTCGTTATTTTGTTAGTCTTAGAAATTGTTATGGGATGACTATTGTTGACATAGAAAATTTCTTAGAGTGAATGAGTGCCTTTATAACTTGTGGTAGTATCTTTTAGAATTTGGGTGGAAGTGAGTTGGCTAGAGACTTTATAGAAGATTTCAAAGTAACTAAAACTAGTGTTTGTTAGTGTAACCTTTTGTCTTGAATTGTGTAGGATTTTCGTGGTGGGTTTAATATGGTAGTTGGTGTTGTTATTTGTGACATGAGCAGTAATGAGGATTCAATCAGGGTAGATTACTTTTAGAGTTAAATTGTTTATTTTTCAGGTGTGAAGCAGATTTCGTAGTGATTGGATTGAAGTACTGAAAAGATTATTTTAATTAGAATTCTGAATCAGAAGTGTAGAATTATTTCTTTTGGTAAGGGATGTACATTGAATTTCCTTTGGAGAGATTTTATTGTAATTTGAGGTTAATCAATTTATTAACGATTCGAGAATTTTAGAGTCGTTTCAGTGTCAATCTTTACGAGTGTCTCATTGTGATTGGTTTTGTATACTTCTAGGGTGAGAGATAGAATATTCCGTTAATTGGCCTCAATAGCGGTAATAATACTTGTCGATAAGTGAGTTGGTATAGTAAGAGTTGTTCAATTTGGGTTTGATCTCATGGGTTATTGTAATATTAGTGTGATGTAGAATCTTGTTGTAACTTTGGAGTTAGTGTCATGGCTTGGGTTTTAAAGAATGAGAATCGTGTTGGGAATACCTTAGTATTGTTAGAATGTGTATCTAGTCTTGATGAATTCTATGTGGACTCGAAGTGCATTGTGTGAGCGTTTGAATAAATTCTATATTGGAGTGAAATTGTGTGGGTGGAGGTAGAAAAGTTTGTGTAAACTGTTAATTGGTTCGTCGAGTGAAAGAAATAGAGTGGATAGGTAAAAGTAATACAGAAATTGCTTGGTTGGGCAATTAAAGTTGTGGCTGAGAATTTTTGAGTAGTGTGTTTGGCATGATTGCATTATGTTTCATAAGAGTTGGTGGTTAGTGCTTTTGAAGAGTAATTATTTCGTTTTGTTAAGGTCTCGGAGTAGTGATAGTTATTTGGCATTGGGATGCAATGGGCATTAGGCGATGGAGATAGTTCGTTGAAGTTGGGTTATCACCAAAATGACATTAATTATCATATGACGTATTGGACAATAAGTTCACTTATTAGGACCTACACGTAAATCCCCTTAATTTAAATTAGGTTTGGTTTGTGTAGAATTCTATATGTAATTAAGAAAATACATGTTGACACAACTCTATTAGAAAAAGTAAGTCCTTATAATGCGCTACCTAAGCATATGAAAAACACTACTTTTAATAATATATATGTGATTTGGTAAATTTATACTTTAATTTGATTGTTTTAATAGTATTAATTAATTTGATCATATGAATTATTAAAAAAGAAAAAATAAATGTGGGGTGGGACATGATTTTAATTTTTTTAAATAAGTTCGACCCGTACCAGACCATTAACTGGTCAAAACCTAAAAAATCTATTAATATATATGGGATGTGGACACAATAGTTATGGGTCGGGTAAGCTTGGCCCGTCCCATTGATGACCCCTAACACCAATAGGTCCTACAAGTTCTTTCTATCATGCCACAAGTCCCATGGCAATGCCGCACACCTATCTAACAGAGCATGTAAGGCTAAGAGTCCAATCAAATAAACCACCAAAATAAAATACTCAAAATAAATCTTTAATTATCATAATGTCAAAATCTATAAATAATAAACAATCCTTATCATATGAAATTGTTCACTAAGTCCACTAATATAATCCACTAACAAAATAGTAATCCAAAGTAATTTAAAATCATATTCCTACTCTCGGCATTCCTACAAGTAAAAACCCATGTAGCTCTACTCAGTGGCGGAGCTAGGAATTTAATATGGGGGGGGGGGGCACCTATTAATTATAATCTCAAAATTTTTCTTCCCCAATCAATAACAATAACATAATAATAATTTTTCGAGCTAATATTAAACATCAAAAATTAATATTCATTACAAAAAGTTTTTAATTTTAAACTTTTACAATTGACCCCGGCGAGTTTTCATCTTTTGAAATCTTTCCATGATAGTATCATTGTCAATACCATCAAAAATCTCTCTCTCAATGTAGACAACCAAGCTATCATTTATCCATTCATCACCCATTCGGTTCCGCAATCGATTCTTCACAATATTCATAGTTGAATATACCCTCTCAACAGTAGCAGTTGCAACAGGCAAGATTAATGCTAAAGTCAAGAGCAAATACACCAATGGATATATTTTGTCTCTTTCAGTCTCCACCATTTTCTTAGCAAGATCGGCAATTCCATTCAACCTTGATAACTCAATACTGGATAGCATGTCGATAATATATGTATCAAGTTTATCACTAAGTACTATGAGCTCTACTGAAGAAAATTCTTTGGGATAAAATTCAACAAGATGAATTAACTTTTTCTTGTCAAAACTAGAGAAAGAGTTAGATGGATTCAAACATGCCACACAAAGTAACAACTCAGTGTTCGCCTCAGTGAAATGAGCATTTAGTTCTTGAATTTGCATATCAAAAACAGTGTAGAATTACTCAGCGTGATAGTGATGTAAGTTTATAATTTCTTGAGCATTGCGCCTTTTTCTCCCTCGAGCTACAAACATATCATCCATTTGGGGAACATCAATTTCATGCTTTTCACAAAAAGACAAAATATCATCAAGTAAAGATGTCCACCCACTCTCCCTCATCTTTTAGAACCGTACTTTAGAAATTTAAACTAAATTCATGGCATTAACAATATCTTGATCTTTCTTTTATAGTGCTTGCGATAACTCACTTGTAATAGCCAATATCGTTTTCATCAAATGAAGGTTGAATACAAACTCAAATGATTGAATTGAGTCCAACAATACATTTGCTTCTGCTCGTTGTTCTGAATTTGAACCATTCTTCGAAATCATTTCAAGCACATCAATCACTGTTGAAAACATACCAGCCAAGCTGACTAAAGTACCATAGTGTGAACACAAGGTGTATCACCAGCACATTTAAGATTAGTTTCTTGATTTAAGCCTTGCCCACTAGATAGCTCTCCAGTATTAAGTGGCTCAGCAACTTTTGCAGCTTGCTTCTCCCTAACAATATCTCGGCATTTACATGATGCTCCAACAACATTTACCACATTAGAAACCAAAGTGAAAACTAAAGCAATTTGATCATGATTCTTTGCCACGGCTACAAGTGCCAATTGCAATTGATGAGAAAAACAATGAACATAATATGCACAAGGATTCTCTTTCAGTATAAGTGTTTTAAGACCATTGAACTCACCTTGCATATTACTAGCCCCATTATATCCTTGACCCCGCAATCTGGAAATACTCAATCCAAGTCTGGAGAATAAATTTTCCACAGCTTGTTTGAGCGAGAGAGCATTCGTATTAGCAACATGCCCAATACCCATAAAACGCTCAATCGCTTGGCCTTTTTTGTCAACATATCGTATTACAACTGCCATTTGTTCCTTGATTGATATGTCACGGGCTTCATCAATCAAAATAGAAAAAAATGCATCACCAAGATCTCTAATAATCACATTGATAGTTTTAATTGTGGCCACATTTACAATATCTTTTTGAATATCAAGAGATGTCAACTTGAGATTTTGTGGAGGATTGCTTAATGCAACCACTTTGACATCTTCATTATGATTGACAAGAAAATTGAGAAGTTCAAGAAAATTTCCTTGGTTACTTGAATTTTCAATTCATCATGCCCACAAAATGCAAGTCCTTGTCTTCGAAGAAATTTGACACAATCAACCGATGCATTCAAACAGGTTCGATACTCAATTCAAGCTTGATCAGATTGTTTGAAAAAAATCATTTGAATATGTTGATTTTGGTTAACAAGTCTTGACATTTACTCAAAGCTTGATTATGAGCACTATTGGGACCTCCAACATGAGTTTGAATTTTTTTCTTTATTCTTCCAATTTGAGAAACCCTCACCAACAAAAGAATCACTACCAGCTTGATCTCCAATATCGGGTTTGAAAAGATAAAAATAAAAACAATTTGTTACACTACACTCCAACCAATTAGGAAATTCACTAAACCAAGCCTAATTAAATCGCCGAAATTTTTGTTCAAATGATTTTTGTGAAAAATTATGATCACGAGGCTGACAAGGACCTTTTTGTAGATATTCCCTACGAATTTGGTCTTTATCATTAGCATTATAGTCCATAATCCGAGATGTAGTCCTGGATCTGCAAGAAGGTCTTCTAAGTTGAATTCTATGCGACTTTGTTTTGCGGAAGAATAATTATAATCTTCTTCTTGAGGAAGAGATGATTCAAACTTTGATTTTCTTTTGAAATATTTCTCCATGACTATTTTAAAAAATAAAAATCAAAATAAAAATTCATAATCAAAATCACAAACCCCCACAAATCAAATCTCCAATTTTAATACAAATCAAAAAATTTAAATTTAGCACAAATCACAACAAATAAAATTTATAATATACCTATATTAAATGAAAGTCCCTAATTTAAGTAACAAATACTACAAATTAATATTTTTAATTATAGCACAAATCAAATCCCTAATTTTAGCACAAACAACAACAAACCAAAATCCCTAATTTTAATATAAATCACCACCAATTGAGATTCATAATTTTAGCATATCAAAATCTCTTATTTTAACATAAATAATAACAAATAAAAAAATTTTACAAATCAAAACTTAACAAATAACTATAAATTAATACTCATAATTTATATTTAAAAATAAAAAATCATAAATAAAGTTACCTGTAAACAATGAAGAGAAGATACCAAGGTTGTAGTGTGATCCCAAATCTGTGTTGTGTGATCCTAATCTAGTGAATCGCGAGTTGATAAATTGCAAAGTAACAAAGAGAGATAAAGAAAACAAAAATATATATATATATATAGAGAGAGAGAGAGAGACACTTAACAAATACTGTAAATAAATTTAAAAAATAAAAAATTCCATACACCTTTAGGGTTTTAGGATTTCAGCCTTGCTACCGGTTTCTCATGAATCAAAAAAAGAAGAAGAAGAAGAAGAAGAAGAAGAAGTAATGGGATTGGAGTTGTGCCAGTGTGTTTGGGTGCGTGTATGCCTGTGTCAGTGTTTTTGGGTCAAATTGGGCTATTGTGCATATAGGCACTGTGTGTAAGCCACAAACAACCCTCAAAATAAAAAAAAAAATTAAAATTTTTTTTTTGAAAAGTCAGGGGAGCACGTGACCCGCTGGCCCCCATGTCCCTCCGACCCTGGTTATAACATCAAATAAAAATGGAGCTAGTAACACAATATCACTTAAACATTATAGTTCATGCACTGCTAGTTGCAAAATTGAACCAAGAGCTCTTTATTGAGATTCAATTAATTCTTTACAATTTTTGTTCTTTTTTTTTTTCTTTTCTTTTTCATATATGAATAAATAATTTCTAAGAATTATGATGACATAAACAATCTAATATATCCACATGTCAACAAGCAACAATCTGAGGCTTTGGGTTTGGCCTAATGGACTTGTAGCTACATTTTAGGGTGTCGTGAGTAGAAGGTCAGGAGTTCGAGCTGATAGAACAGATGCGACCCTTTAGTTGTAATCTTATTTTACTAAGAACTAACATCCTACAATCTTGGCCAAAAAGAATAGAAAAAAAAAGGGAACAATCTATTCAAATTTTAGACATTTTAATTTTTAAATAAAATTAAAAAAACAATTGAAATAGAACTTGAAATGATACAAAATTTGAAAACATCTAAGAGAAAATCAAGACAAAGTTCAATTTTAGAATGGTCGATTGGGTTGAAGAGAAATTTGGTAAAATAAAATAATTACTTTGGGCCCTCCATTATTAATTAGAATAATTTTATTTTGGGTTTGGTATTAACACTCCATTTGGATTAAGGGGCTTGGTGAGAAATGAAAAAAAAAATAGAGAAGTTGTGAGAATGGCGATAAAACCAAAGCACACCAAACTTAAGTTTTGTTTCTCATTAAAAGTGGTGAGATTTGGTGAAAAATCAAAATTATTTTTTTAAACATAGTATCTAAATAAGAAGGTGAGAAACCATAATCATTTTTTTTTTTTTTTCTTATCTCTCAAACCAAATGGAGAGTAAGCGTTGAACTTATTTTGATAAGTAAAGTAATTGGGTTCTTCTACTAATATTTTTTAGTTTGGTGGTGGGGTCATCTCTTTAATTGAGGTCTAACAAAAAATAGATTATGTTAAATTTTAATCCTATATGGACCCTATTTTTTAATCCTAAACTGGCGGGTTGAAACGGCAGTTTCCCAGAGCCGGCCATGAAAGATACTTGGCATAAAAGCAATCCACCAGAACACAGTCATGCACGTTCTTTGCTCAATGGGGCTTCGAAGCTTAAGCTTGAGCATGTCATGGTTAGTTCACAATTTGCATATTCATCTAATACTCTTATGTTGTTTGAGCATTCTAAACTCTGGCTTTACTACTACCATATCCAGCTCCTGGCTAATGGGGAACGAGACAGACCGACTTTCATTGCTGGCAATCAAGGCCAAAATAGTTGATGATCCACTCCATGTTTTTAGCTCCTGGAATGATTCCATCCACTTCTGCCAATGGCAGGGTGTTATGTGTGGCTGCAAGCATCAGAGGGTCATTGCCTTGGACTTACAGTCTTCGAAACAGGTCGGATCAATATCACCACACCTCGGGAATTTAAGCTTTCTGAGGGAAGTACAGCTTCAGAACAATAGCTTTGGCAATGAAATTCCACCGGAAATTGGCCGTTTGAGAAGGCTACATATTTTGCAACTGAAGCAAAACTCAATTGGTGGCCAAATTCCTGTAAATATATCTCATTGTGCTAACCTAATTTTCTTTGATTTTTCTTACAATAGGCTGGTAGAAAAAGTTCCTATGGAGCTCGGATCGTTGTCAAAGCTTGAGACAGTAATTATAAGAGACAACAATCTTACAGGGAGTATATCTCCTTTCGCGAATTTGTCCTCTCTTTTCATATTCTCTTTAGCCAACAACTACTTTGACGGAAGCATTCCTGATGGTTTTGGTCAATTAAAGAATCTTCAGGAGCTCGAACTCGGCATAAACAATTTGTCCGGCACCATCCCTCCTTTGCTCTTCAACCACTCTTCTCTCACACGGTTTGATGTCACTATTAACCAAATCTAGGGAAGTCTTCCCTGGGACTTGGGCATCACCCTTCCTAGTCTTCAATTATTCAACATTGGTCATAACCATTTTACAGGATCAATTCCGGTTTCAATGTCAAATGCATCTCAACTCCATTACCTATTACTGCTTCAAAACAAACTTACTGGAAAGGTTCCTAATTTAGCGAGGCTGCAAAACCTCCAGTGGCTATGAATTTGGGACAATCAACTTGGATCTGGGGAAGCTGATCACTTGAGCTTTATGTTCTCTCTGATCAATGCTACCAATTTACAGCGTTTGGAAGTGAGTATGAACAATTTTGGCGGCAAGTTGCCAGAATACATCGGTAATCTCTCGAGAAACCTTGAATATTTGTATGTAGACCACAATCAGATATTCGGAAGCATTCCACCCGAGATTGTAAATCTTGTTGGCTTGCAGAGTTTGCTTATGCAGGTTAATCAACTCACTGGTACTATTCCAATTGAGATTGGAAAGGTTCAAAATTTACACAAATTAATTCTCTACAGCAATTCATTGTCTGGTAACATTCCATCTTCCCTAGGAAATCTAAGTTTGTTAAGTGAACTTGATTTGGGAAGCAATAATTTTCAGGTAAACATTCCTTCCAGCCTACGGAATTGTAGAACCTTGCAAATGTTGTTTCTTTCTCAAAACAACCTTAATGGTACCGTACCAAAACAAGTTGTTTCTATCTCATCCTTATCTATATATCTAGACCTATCCCAAAACCAATTGAGTGGTTCTCTTTGTCACACCCCAAATCCGGGCATGACCGGCCGTGGCCCACAGGGACTTAGCCCAAGGCACACGTAAGCCTAAACACGCATTCAATTTCACCTTGAACAATTAAACAATAGTCCAATAATAAATAACCAAAACTCAATCCAGACATGTCACAATTATAAACGGCAAAATCAACCGTAATAAAAAATCATCCAAACTTATGGGATATAAACAACCCACATATCAAAAAATAATCCTAAATGAACTTCGATAAGAATAAATATAAATATGCACAAACTTGACATAACACTCTAAACTAAAGGAATGCCCTAGAGGTCCATGCAATTGAGTCCCCGCTATGCCATGAGTCCACTCTAAGTCCTTCTAACACCTGGAAGTGATAAAAACTAAGTCAGCTGATAGCTCAGTGAGTAGCAACATGGATAGTAAATACAGTTTTGAAAACAGGGTTCAATTCCAAAATAAGATATATATCACAGAAACTAGATTGGCATACAGTTTGGTAAATACAATCTGTTTCAAAAAGAAGGTTCCACAAATCAACACTTAAAATACTTATGTCTCGCAAGAACATGATAAACGGCATTTTCCACTTAAAACAGATTATAACATGAACACCAATAATTTTCTGGGTACCAATAAAAACAAATAATCTGCCACACATTTCTCAGGCTATAAGCCCCGTTGGATCCAATACCGAACTAAGAGTCATCCTCAGGGTGGCACCTGGGCCTTTTCTCAAAGACGATCCGATTGAAGGTCACCTAGTTGTTTTTAAAGGTCTGTTCCTTACAATCGTTGAGCACTAGAGTCATCACGGCCCAACCCGGATCTGTTCCCTAGTGGCCAGAGTCACCACACGCAGTGGAATAATTTCCCTGGACTAAATACACACATGGTCCCAATAATCAATACACATCAGTTTCGCAAAACATGGTAGTTCATCATTATAAACATGAGACCAAAACAAATAGTTTACAGTATGCCAAGTTCACACATGTTTCAGAAATAATTTGATTCAATTGATAATATAATAATTTATCAAAACAGTTTAATCATGAAACAACAATTTAATTTTTCCAACAGTTCAGGGTAGGGGAACATTTATAAAAATATGTAGCATGAAACTACTCACCTGAAACGAAATGATGTAATCCTCGAATAGAGTATGAAAGTCCAACTAGTGCCCTGAACCAATATGAAAACTACACGTCACTGCTAATTTAAAAATACTAAAGAATACGAACTGAGTAACCCCAAACTAAAGCGCACTAACACGGCTCAACCCAACTCACCGTTACTCTTAAATATTACCTAAGTTCATGTTGTTCAAGGTCTAAAATCACCCAAGACATAGGTTCCGATCGAAACTTAACTAAAAATAACTTTAAGATAAAACAGTGTTTTAAACTAGTTTTCCCAATCTATTCGCTAACTTTGAAAATTACCAAAACCCACTCCACGCTATTCGAAAAATTCTAATAACCTCCAGATATGATCTAATATATCCTAAGTTTCAAACCCAATTGGTTTCACTTGATTTGCTTATCAAAATAATTTTCTACAATTAATTATATCCAAACAAGTTGTTTTCTGCAGCACTTTAAAGAAATTGACGGTTCTCTTAATATACACGAGCAATCAATGCAAGGCCAAAAACATACGAAACTAGTCTCGTAACCGGTTCTAATGACACTAATTTGATAATTTTTGGATTTATACCCAAAGAGAACAACAATCCCGAATTTACTGTTTCGGACTGGTTTCCTGGACAGATTTGAATACCTCAATTTATATGGATTTCGACTCCCAAAAATTATAAAAAAATTCAGATATGCAATTCAATGTGTAATTGATCTACTGTAAAAATTTCAGATTAAAATTCATCTGTTTGATATGGTTTCTTGATTTTTAAAGTTTGCGATTCTGTGCAGAATTTTTTGGACTGAAAATTACACCCAATCTTTACACATAAATTTAGCTCCTCAAGTTTCTTAATAGGATATCTATATACACAATACATAAACCTACAACCTCTCCATGAATGAATAAAATAATTATAGAATAAGGATAGAACAAAGAAAGAAGAGAAGAAAACCTAAGAGGGCTAACCTTTGATGATCACACACAACACAACACACCCAAAAGTTCTTTGATTGCAACATCTTCTTCTTTTTTTCCTTCTCTCAAACCTTCTCCCGTGGCTGCTGTGTTGTTGCCCTATGTGGTGAACAAATAATAGAGTAGGGTTTGTGTTTATTTTATTCTATACTAGTGGTGGGCACACTTAGGTCAAATAGATAGATAAATATACAAAACATATGTATAAGTTACATGCAACTCAAATGGTAGGAGTCTTATATATTAACCTTGTGGTCTAGAGTTCAAGTCACACCCTCTTCTCCATTTTTTTTTTTTAATAATAAATCTTGCTTCTAAATCAATGACTTTCACCATAAATTTATTTTAGGTTTGAAATTAATTAAAAGATCCTCCAATAATATTTAATTTGCACCTTAGAATTCACCACCAAAATATTTGAGATTGTAATATTATTATTTAATTATTTACTTAATTTTTATATTCGGGTTCTCACACTCTTCCCATGGAAGTTGGAAACTTGATAAACCTTGGTTACTTGGATGTCTCTAAGAACCTATTATTGGGTGAAATTCCAAGCATTCTGGGCAGCTGCACAAGCCTGGAAACGCTGCATTTGGGGAACAACTTTTTCAATGGAACCATTCCTTCTTCTTTGAGTTTCTTGAGAGGCCTTAGTGAGTTGGATCTTGCAAATAATAGCTTGTCTAGTGAAATTACAGCATACTTGGAGAGCTTTATTTTGTTGCAGAGTTTGAATCTGTCTTTTAATAATTTTGAAGGTGTAGTACCAACACAAGGCGTATTTAGTAATGCAAGTAAAATATCAGTAGTGGGAAACAGTAAGCTCTGTGGGGGGTGGGCGGGGTTTAGCTGAATTGAAGCTGCCTAAATGCAACTTCAAAGTGGATGAAAATAGGAGATCAAACAGTGCCTTAACTTTAACACTCTATATACCCTTTGGGCTTGTAGGACTAGCTCTTGTGGGGTGTGTTCTCTATCTTTGCCAGTTTAGAAATAGAAGAAAAGATACTCCTTTAGATTCATCAAAAAATTCCCCCTTGAGGGTGTCTTACCAAACTCTTGTTAAAGCCTCTAATGGCTTTTCATCTTTCAATTTAATCGGTGTTGGTAGTTTCGGGTCTGTGTACAAAGGAGCTATCGATGGAAGAATTGTCGCTATGAAGGTACTCAACCTTTTGCAACATGGAGCCTCGAAGAGTTTTCTATCCGAATGTGAGGCCTTGAGAAACATCAGACATCGAAATCTTGTCAAAGTGCTAACAACATGTTCGACAGTAGATCATCGGGGTCATGACTTCAAGGCCCTGATTTATGAGTTCATGGTCAATGGGAGCCTTGAGGAGTGGTTACATCCAAATCCCAATGAAGATTTATCAAATGAAGAGTTTAGGAAGTTAAATCTTTTTCAAAGACTAAATATTGTCATTGATATTGTTTGTGCACTAAATTATCTTCACAACAAGGGTCAAACATCAATAGTTCACTACGATCTTAAGCCAAGCAACATTCTTCTTGACAAAGATATGACTGGGCATGTAGGTGATTTTGGATTAGCAAAATTCCTTGCAGACAATGCCACCCATGACTTGTCTACAAGTGAAACAAGATCTATTGGCATAAGGGGAACAATAGGTTATACTGCTCCAGGTGAATATGCTTTCATTTGTTCTTAATTGTTTCGTGCACCAAAAAGTGTAAAGAAAATTGCATGTGATTTGGGCAACACATTATTTTTTCTATGCACAGTTCTTTGACTTTTTCTATTTATGAAGCATTTCTGTCTTTTATATCGAATATCTTGTTTTGCCCTTTACAAATGCATTTTGCTTGCAGAATATGGTATGGGAAGTGAGATCTCAACATATGGTGATATATACAGTTTTGGTATCCTTGTGTTAGAAATGTTTACTGGGAAGAGACCCACCGATGAAATATTTAAAGATGGTTTAAGCCTCCATAGCTTTGTGAAAGAGGCTTTGCTTGGCAGTGCATCAGAGATTTCAGACCCAATACTTTTTCAGACCGAAGGAGACGAAGAAGAAGAAAACTCCATAAGGAGTGAAAAAGATTGTGGAGTGCTTGAGTTTGATACTTGAAATTGGAGTCAATTGTTCTTCAGATTTGCCTAGAGAAAGAATGGAGATTAATGATGTTGCAGCTAAATTGTATTTCATCAAAGACGCTCTTTTAGGATCTGAAATACATTGAAAGTGATGAATTTATGAGGGAATCAATTGGAATGTAATACTTTTGTCTTAACGTTTTCCTTTCTAGAAGAGATTACATGTTTAATAACAGCCTTACGTTCACATTGGTTGAGCCGATTGTGCATTTGGTAAGTAAAACGTATGTTACCTATTCAAAAAGGAATGTTAGAATTTGAAATGTGTAGATACAATTTATTTTGAATGTGATTCACATTACACCAAATTTAAATCTACACCACGAATTCAAAATTAAAAATTCAAAATTTGAGTGATTTATTTTGGATTAATTACATTTTCCCTGGTATGTGTCTTGTATCATTTTGGTCATCGATATTTTAAATGTGCCAATTTGATTTCCAATCTACTAATTTTGTAGTAAGTAGTTTCTACCTCTATTTCCATTTAAAATTGATAATGGAAGTAAGGGCATTTTCATCAAATTACATTTAAATACCAGCAAAACGAGAAAAAAAAAAAAAAAAAAAAGTCTCACAATGTGCCATTAGTTTCATGTTGCTCTCCGATGTTTTCAATTGTGTCAATTTGATCCCTAACTTATTTAGTGTCATAGGTAATTTGATGAAAATGCCCTCACTTTCATTATCAATTATAGGCAAAAACAAACATAAAGACTATTTAGTGACAAAATTTATAAATTGGAGATTAAATTGAAGCATTTAAAACATTAGAGATTATTTGTGCAAAACATAAGAGACGCACTATGCTGTTGGAAACTAATGAACTCCGGTGCATTTTACACTTGCAATTCTATATATACATTTGGGCAAATTACAGCGGTAATCCCTATAGTTTACCTGTTTTATCATTTTGGTCCCTGTTGTTTCAATTTGATCAATTTTGTCCTTGAATTTTACGGATTGTGTCATATTAGTCCAATAAATAACGGTGGTTAACTCTAATGGATGGAAAATAAAATGGTGTGTCAATTTGGTCCCTGTAGTTTACAGAATGTGTCAATTTAGTCCCTGTTGTTTTGACTTTCCTATAAACTACAGAGACCAAATTGACACATCCTATAAATTACAGAGACCAAATTGATACCTCATTTGATTTTCTATCCATCAAACTTAACCACCGTTATTTATTGGACTAATATGACACAATCCGTAAAATTCGGAGGCAAAATTGATCAAATTGAAAAAACATGGATCAAATTGATAAAATGAGTAAATTATAGGGACCATTTGCATAAGTTGACCTATATATTTTTATGCTAAATTACATTCATATCACTTTTAATTTTAATTTTAATAATTTCATCTATATACTTTTAATTTTGTTATAAATGTGATTCCTCCATCATTTACTATAAAAATTTGAAATTAAAAAGACCAGGTGTAAAACTAGTGCGACCAAAGACCAATATTCCCTTTAGTTTGTTTGAAATTTCACTTTAATCCATCTAATTTTACACATAATTTTTCCATTCAAATGTTAACAACACATGCCAGATGGATCACAATACAATAAAATTCAAAATGTAGAAATTAAATTATTCAAATTAAAATTACGATGACTAAAGTAAATTTTGTTCAAAATAAAGGAAACGATATAATTTACTCTTTTTTAAAAAATAAATAAATAAATAAATAAATAAACTACAATTCTCTTTTGATTTATTCACTTACAATTATGGGAAAGAAGTTAGAATTTCTCCAAAATCTTACACTGGTTGGTCTGTGTTTAGACTGAAACAATAATAAACCAATCCCTTCCCATTTTTCCCCATTTTATTACCTTCGTCCTTTTCCCCATCACAATTGTAGAGAGCCACCAACCAACAGCTCATCTGCCGCTGCCACCACCACCACCATCCAACCATTGTCGACCATCATTCAGCCACCATGACCGTAACCCAGATCTGATTCAGCCATCATTGAACCACTGCAATCGTCGAACGACCATATTGCCACCATTGCATTACCATCAGATCTCGTCAAACCAAAAATAGGTAAAATTACATGATTGGTTCCCTTTAATTTGAGCAAAATTTTACTTCCGTCCTTGCCATTACATTTTCTTAATATTTTAAATAAATAAAAAAAAATTCCGTGCAAAAACTAAAAAAGCTTAATATAATTAAAAATATGTAGTATATTTATAGGGTTCATTGAGGCTGTTATAATTTTGCATGTAAAAAATTCTAACAGGACAATAGTGTGACAAAATTAAAAATATAAAATATAAATTATTCAAATTAAAATTACAAAAATTAAAGTGATACTTGGATTAAATTTTAGATATTAATAGTTTAATTTACGCACCAAAAATCTTCCCTATTTTCTTTACTTTTTTGGCTGGTACAAAAAATAATGCATGTGCAACCATTAAGACTTTGCTTAATTTACATATATTTATTTATTTTTAAAAAGTCTCGAACTTTTGAACTACTTGTCTAATTATCTTGTATTTTGAGAATATGATGGTAATGTTAATCTTGTGGTTGCAATTCTCGTTGTTGTTTTTTTTTTTTTTTTTTTGTTTATTTATTTATTTATTATCAAGTTTCCATTATTTGGTTGCATGGTATTCTTTTACCCTTTTATGGTTACATGAACTCATATCACACAAGTGCATTACATTACCATTCTCATATGGACTAAATGGGAAATAATGCGGGAAGATAAAAGTACAATCACAATCCTCTTCCTTCTTGAATGAGTGTTGTTCCACCATTTCTCACAGCTTTGACAAGCATCAAGCTTCGTTGTCCTGTAATTTAATTACCGTAAAGCAAAAATGAGATATCAAGGGAATAAATATGAACTCATTCAATGTTGATTTTGGGTGCTAACATAATTCATGCAGTTCAAGCACACAAAAGCATTATTGATTATTTGAATCACCATCAATAGTATGTTAGATTACTTATAGAAGCATGGTGGCCAATATTTTTAGAATAATGCTATACAAATAAAAAAAAAAAATTGGATTGTTTACAATTGATATTTTTTGATTGGAAAAGAATAAGCTCATCTGAAATCTCACACTAGAAAACATGCCTTGCTTGCTCCCCGTTATCGTCCAATTATCTATGCATTGTCCTGTTAACAAGGACAAACCATGGAGGATCAAAACAAATGTTAAGAGGATCACTACACTATTTTATAAACCATTATAAATGCCGAACAATTATTGTTTGAAGGTTAATTTTTTCTATAAAAAACTGATGGAACAGTACAACAAATGGCAGTTTTGGCGACTAAATTTTTACTCGCCAAAAGTCCATTTTTAGTAGCTGAAAATTTTTACTGACTAAAATTTTTAGTCGCCAAAAATTTATACCAATTTTGGAGTACAATTTGCTGCATCAAGACTGCCAAAATACTTCCGATAGATATGTTGATGACATTAACAACATCATTGTTCAGCTGCAAAATCAAACCAGCAACAGATGTCAGCAGCAGTGAATTAAAATC
The DNA here is from genome assembly GCF_055761805.1 of Camellia sinensis. Classification (NCBI taxonomy): domain Eukaryota; kingdom Viridiplantae; phylum Streptophyta; class Magnoliopsida; order Ericales; family Theaceae; genus Camellia; species Camellia sinensis. The sequence continues at coordinate 41,061,268 of NC_138961.1, forward strand.
CGAAACAGAACAACAGCAGAGAGAGAGAGAGAGAGAGTTAAGTTGCTAAACAACAATCTTCCCAGTGTTATACCAGGCCACATGGCATAAAGAACTAACTTCACTTCTCACACATACTAAAAAAAGATGGATACCCGGTAAAAAATAAAGAATTGAAAAGATAATTTGTGTTGGTCACCTACCCATCGGAATCCTTCTTTTCTCTTGGAGGGAAGCATCTATCACACTTTCACCAAGATTAGGAATCTGGGAAGCTACAACACAAATCACAGCCTCGGGTCCATTTATCTATTTTCCAATTATTTTTTCAAGAAAAGGAAAAATACATATTTGGTCAGATATCTTTGAGGTAGAACACTATTTAGGCCTCAAAAGTCTAAGAAAATGTCCCCCACTGACTCCAATCAATAAACAAGCAGAAATACCAGACTTTTCACATTATCTCACATAACAGCCAAAACAAACAAATAATAAAAAATCAAATTGAACAAAAAAAGGCATAGCAGAAACAAAGAAGAAACCAATCAAGTGATAAAAAATAATACAAATTGCAGAGACTAGAAAAAAAAAAAGGACTACTATTAGCATTTACCTAATTTCTTTGGACCCCACTTCTTTGAACCCCTGACCACTTAATTGAGTCCCACCCATTTTCTCTTTGAACCTCCACCTTAATCCCACAATACCCCTCTTTTTGAACCCCCAATTCATCTTCTGATAATCTTTTCCTACCGCTGGCAACCTTTCACCGTCAGTTGGTGACCTACCTTCCAGCAACCTCTCCATTGCAAACCCCAAAGCCCATTATCGTCATCTCTTTCATCTGCACTCTCTCTCTCTCTCTCTCTCTCTCTCTCTCTCTCTTTATATATATATATATATATATATCAATTACAGTAGAGAAGAGGATGAAAAAAATCTCTCCTTCGACGACCTTGGCTTCGTCGTCTGCGGTCCCCTTAGTCGCCTCACCGTCGACTCATTCTAGATTGGTTCAGGGGGTTAACATAATTCATGAAGTTCAAACACATAAAATAATCACATTGAATCTTTTAGAATACCCACACAAGGGCATGGTGGCCAATATTTTTAGAGTAATGCTATTCAAACAAAAATTAATATAGAATGATATAACAAGTTTTAATCTAGATTAGTTCCTGGTGCTAACATAATTCATTCAGCACATAATGGCATTATTGATTATTTAAATCACCGTTAATCAAATTTAGTATTTTAGAATACCCACAGAAGGGCATGGTTGCCAATATTTTTAGAGTAATACTATACAAAGAAAAAAATGTAATTAATTTACTACAAAAAGACATGACAACTGTTGATTTTATTAATTTAAAGAAAAAATTCAATCAAAATGGATTAGATTTTAAAAAATGTCACTGTCATACTATTCTGGTTAATAGTCATGAATTCTATTTGACTGGAAGAGGCCAAACTAATTTGAAATCTCACAATAGAAGGCATGCCATGCTTGCTCCCACCGTTGTCCAATTTTCTTTGCGGCTTCCTGTTAACAAGGACAAATCATGGAGGATCAAAGCCAATGCGATAAAACGATAGGTGTAATTCTATAGAAGAAAGAAGTTAAAAATATTGAGCAAGACCGTTTCACTTTCATACCTTGTAGAAAGTTCATCTTGAAGGACTTTGTTCTTGACCAAATGATGTTCATGAAGGATATTACTTATGCTCATTCGACCTTGCGGTGACTCTGTAGAGCATGCCACTCCTATATGGACCATGGAAATTAGACATTCCACCATTTTGTCACCATTGTTCACTTGAATTGATTCCCAAGTACTGGAAGCAACAGCAGTAGCTGCTGTTGTTGCTCCTGCCTCTTCTTCATCATTGTCTAGGAGCTCCGGGTCTACAATCTCCTATCACACGGTTAGGAAAGGCCATCCTAGAAAAGCTATGAAGATTAAGGCCTTCCTCAAACATGCTATCAGTGGGTCTCTTCCCTGTTATTATATCCAATAATAGGATCCCATAACTGTAGACATCTCCATAAGTGGACATCTCAGTTCCAAGACCATACTCTGCCATTAAAGCAATTCACATTGAAAACCCCTAACAATTTGTTTTGCCTAAAAACAAAAATGTTATAAAAGAAAAAAAGGAACAATCAAATCTGGTATATGAGAATGTCAAAATAATAATATGAAAGCAGTGCATTATACATATTCCCAGTATTAGCAATGGAAAGCATAGCCATTTATTAATTCTATGACTAACAGTTGACTAGCTATGGACTAGGTCTTAAGGTAACCATGCAAAATTCCCCATCTTGAGAAGTAGATAGATCAGTACCCATTTAACATTCCTTCAATGATAGTTAACTTATATTTTGTTTGAAGCTTTAAATTTTCATCCTAGAATAGGCATATGTCAAAGTAAAAGAAGGGTAAAGAGAATTTGTTACCAGGAGGTACATATCCAATGGATCCCCTTATTTCAATTGAACTACTTTGATTAGGAATGGTAAGCTCTGGGCAAAATCTAGCTAGACCAAAATCTCCAACACGGGCAACCATGTCATGATCAATAAGGATATTACTTGGCTTCAAATCACAATGAATGATCGGTGTATGGCATTGGTGATGAAGATAATCAAGTGCATAAGCCACATCTATGGCAATGTTTATTCTTTCTAGAAGGTTGAGTCTCCGGTGCTCATTTTGCCCATTATTAGTTTTTGGACTTGAATGTAGCCATCCCTCTAGACTCCCATTAGGCATGAACTCATAAACTAGAGCTTTAAACTCATTTCCTTGAAAATCAACACTAGAACAAGAAGTTATGATCCTGACCAGGTTTCGGTGTCGAATATTTCTCAAAGTTTCGCACTCTGCCATGAAACTCTTTGCAGCTCCATGGTTTTGAAGGTTAAGTACTTTGACAGCAGCGACAAATTCCCCATCTTGATCAAGAATCCCTTTATATACAAAGCCAAAACTACCAAAACCAATCAGATTCGCGGAAGAGAAACCATCTGTTGCTTTGAAGAGTTTTTCATAAGAGATTGTCAAGAACAATTCTTTCAATACTGGAATTGTATTATGAGTTGTTCTTTTCTTCTTGAAGCAATAAATTATATAGAGAGACACTAGGGTTCCTCATACAAGTACAAAAGCTACTGTAATTGGTAATATATGTGAAAGAGACATCTTATGCTTTGATTTTTGGGTGATGCAGTTGGGTAGTTGTAATTCAGAAATACCACCACAAAGTCTGTAATTTCCAATAATTGATATTGCACTCGCATTTGTGAAAACTCCTTTCATTGGTACCTCACCCTCAAAATCATTGAATGAAAAATTGAGTTTTTGTAGGGCAAATTTTTCTAAGAATGTTGGAATTTTGCCAGGAAAGTTGTTATGAGAAAGATCAAAGTTTGCAATCCCTCTCAAAGTTTCTAATGAAAGAGGAATAGATCATTGGTAGAAATTTTCATGCAAGTATAGGTTTTCAAGGCTAGTACAACTGCCAAGACTGCTAGGAATTTCATCAAACAACCCATTTTCAAAAATATCCAATTCCATTAAATTTTTGAGGTTTCCAGCGCCAGCAAACAAGGAACCAAACAAACGGTTCTGAGCTAGATTTAATGAAATTGATAAAGATGAGATTCTCAAGAGTTCTCCAGGAATGGTGCCACTCAAGTTATTTTGAAATAAGTGCAGCAACAACAAATTTTGGCAGTTACCAAGACTTGAGGGTGTGGTCCCCTCTATTCTGTTGCCCGCCAAGTAAAGTTCAGTCAACAATGACAACTTTCAAATGGAACTTGGAATTTTTCCCAAGAGCTTGTTATAGTCAAAACTCAACCTTTGGAACTTCTGAAGATTACCAATGCTAGGGGGAATTTCGCCAGTGATATGGTTGTTGTCCATACCTAACAAAGCCAAGTTGACAAGATTACCTATTGTTGAAGGAATAGTTCCATAGATTTGGTTTCATCAAGCCTTAAAAAAAAAAAGAAAAAGAGATGGCCTGACAAATAGCCCACAGAATCTGGTAATAATACCCCTCTGAATTGATTTTTCTCCATACTCAACTTTTCCAAATTGCTACAATTGACCAAAGAACCAAGAAAGGCTAGTTCATCAAGTTCCTCGCTTCTAAAATGGTTATCTGATATAGTTATATCTCCCTGAGATTTTGTAGGCTTCCAAAATCATTTGTTATTTTCCCATTGAAGTTGTTTTCTTCCACATCAAAACTTACTAGTTCTAAAGAATTGGATATTGAAAGTGGAACATGTCTAGTAAATTGGTTACCATATAGCTGGAGGATTTGAAGATGGGGGACTACCGTGAAGTTGGTTATCAGGGACAAAAAAAAAAAAAAAAAATAGTTAGCAAGGAGAGGTTATAAATGGAAGAAGGGATCATACCAGAGAGTTGAGTGACATCCAATCCAAGGAAACTTAGTTTTTTCATTTGTCCCAAGGTATCTGGAATACTTCCACCAAAAGGATTATAAGCCACAGTAATTCTTACGAGAGAAGTAAGATTCCCAATGAACGGAGGAATACCTCTTGTCAAATTGTTCAAGTGAATTCCTAGGTATATGGGCTTTGATAATGAAGTAAGCTCTTCGGGGAATTTTCCTACTAGATTGTTGGAACCTACACCAAGGTATGTGATGTTTGAGCAGCGAGAAAGGTTGGCTGGAATTTCTCCTTCAAAATTGTTTGTGCTCAGGTTAGTTTTTGGCAACCTGAACAGATTTACAATTTTAGTAGGGATTTCACCCCGAAAAGTGCCGTTATTGAGCCTCAACTTGTGAAGGGAGCTGAGATTCCCAATGTGAGGAGACAAGGAACCAACTAGATCTCTAGATTATAAGTCTATAATGGTGACTCTCTTGTGCCGGTGACCGCATCTAACACATTTCCACTCACAGAAATGGTACGAATTGTTCCATGAGTTCATAACCCCATGAGGGTCTTGTGTTATGTTTGTTTTGAAGGCGAGCAATGCAAGGCGATCAGTCTCATTCCCAACAAAGGTATTCGTGGAGGTGGTAGTGACTATGAGATATATGCCACTCCACAAGTAACATAATTGTAACAGCCCAAAACCCATCCTTGAAGTTGAAGGCGGAAATGCCATTTTTTCTTTCGTTTTTTCTTCTTTGTGGCAATGAAAAGTTAGCTTTTAGTTTGTTTTGTTACAATTAAATAACCTACAAATTCTAACTTGTCCGCATTGAAAGAGGTAGGTTTTTTTTTTTTTTTTTTCTTTTTTTTTTAACAGTAATAAGGATGCTCTGTGGTGTCGTCATTGCATCCGCAAGGCTTGGCCCTAGGATAGTCAGTTGTTGGTCAGATTTAACCCAAATACATAGAAAGGAATCCAATACCGAGGCACCAATGGAATTCAGCCACACGCCACAAAAGAGCCCAGAATCGATCAAAACAATGCAAAATCTCAAAGAGAGCCAACTCAAAATCAACCATTTTTCACACCCTCAAAATTCAAACATGGATCATTCCTGTAGAGAGAATTGCATTCTCCACTTAGCCATGAACCCCGGTGGTATTGAATGGGGTAGTTGATCAACTTGTTTTTGATAACTTTATTGTTTGTCCACATTTCACAAGTCTCTTTTATTAAATGAGCTATTGACATTGACAAAGAAAATGGAACAAGAAAAGTCATGTAATGATGTTTAAAATGATAACAATAATAATTATTAGATGTTCTTGGAGTATCATTTGACATTATTTATCTTTGATTTTTTAACTACCTAAAAAAGGTGAGTTAGTATGTCTTATCTATGGAATTTTCAATTACATTTAGAGTGCCACGCAGTAATGCCACATGATTCTAAGACAATTGAATAATAATTACCTTGAAAAAATGAAAAGTCACATGACAATAATAAAGGGCGCAAATTCCTTACTCAGAAATTATTCTGTCTTACGGAGCATTTCCACATCATTTAGTCAGACAAATCAACATTGTCAACACAGGATAACTTCATAGAATTTTATCAAATGATTGAAATAATCAAAAGAATCAATAACGAATAATTTCACAGAATTTATAAAATGACCAAAATAATCAAGAGGAGTACAAATAAGAAGTAATCACAATGAAACTCTTTACAAAGTGATTTAAAAGAAAGCATATTGTATAACACATAGTTACCTCAAATCAATTCTTCTGTCACCAACACTTTAATCATCTGATGTTTCACCATAGATCTCCAAATGTAGCAGATTAAAATTTTAATGCACAAGGTATACAAGGTTTGGCAAAATCTATAACTTTCCTCTGAATAAAATTAATTACTCTCATTCTAAACACTCTCAAATTAAACTCAAAGTTATATTACAAACGGAGAAGAAAGAGAACAAATTGAGAGAGATGAAACGGACAAAGAGAGGGAGAGAGAATGACGAAGCATAAAAGGGATGAAAGAATAAACTTTCGTCAATTTATAATGAAGAAAACTTGGGGGCAAGGAAAAGAAAAAATAAAATAAAATAAAAAGGACATGCAAATGAAGGAGGAGAAACATGGCACGGTATGGCATGTGTTGCCTATTAATCAAAGATCAATAGGTATGGGAAAGGATGGGGGTGGTTGGCCATTTTTTTTTTTTGGTGTGTGTGTATGTTTTTCTTAGTAAGGAAGAAATATAGTAAATAGGATAGAAAATTTATTTTAAAAAGAGATGAACTAAATATTATTAATGATGAGATGAAAATAAAATAGATAAAATAAATATAAGGGAGTAAACTAGATTATCATCTAAAAATCACACCACCAAGTTATTATAAATCACTAATACCTCTTACGAAATATTAATACCTCAAAAATATGAGATTTAACAAAACATCTTCCTAATCTCATATACGAGCATCTACTAATCATTGTGTGCCTAGCGAATGTTAGGCCTTAGAAAATGCCTAGTGAATGTTAGTACTTATTCCAAAATGCCTAACCTTATCAGGGCTTATTCCAATAATGTCTATGCTTCTAGGTCTTATTCTAAGAATGTGTAGTGCTCCCAAAAATATTGGCATCCGATATATCTAGATTAGCTCATAGACATAATCTAAATCCCATTACTTTTCATTATTGCATACAAGAACATTGAATAATATGGACATTTCAATAGTCAATATTCATACTAAATCTCCATTTTTCCATTAACGATATCCAACATGAGATTTCACAAAAGAGAGACCACATGCATTAATACATTCATCAACCCTAAGATATAAATTTATAGCATGTGACAATAACAAGGTAAAGCAACAATATACAAATTAATGCCTTAATGGTTACAAGTTCCAAGGCTTTGCCCGGTTATAACAAAGTGGTTTTCAAACTCATACATAGATAGCCCTTGGCTTGCAAAACAAAACAAAACGAAACAAATAAATAACTGAGCTTTGTGCTCCAAAAAGATCCTCCACGCCTTCACTTCGGCGAAAGCACACCAAAATCGCCTGAAAAATGGTTTCCACTAAGGAATGAGCATAAAGCTTAGCAGAGATAATTTAAATAAAGTGTACACAATTTAACAATATCATGAGATGCAATGCATATGAGATACCAATGCCAAAATCATAGGTTTTCTCATTTTGAAATTCTCATGCCATATACTTGTTCAAAAACATAACCAATTCAATCATCTATTTGATAGAACAAGAGGCGGTAAGTACGACACTGGTAATCCCTAGGCTGGTGTATGTAAGTATGTATAACTAACACTACCAATCTCCCCTTTACCGGTTCCAAATCGAAAGGCACGTGGTACCTACTCAGTGCGTGTTTTCGGTCTTTCTTCCTGGACACTTAGGCTAACTAAAACAATACCAATCTACACCCCTCATCTGGACTTACCAAATGTATTACCCTATAACTCAACACATTTCAAATATTCCCAATGAATCAATTTGAAAAAGAAATCGATTTCTCAAATCCAATGAGAGGATTAAATCATGAGATTATGCAATATTCAATGTCATGCATGAATTTGCAAATATTTCAATTTACCTGTTTCACATGCAATTTCTACAATATTCAATGTAACCCTCCACGGTTGCCCAAATAATTATCTCTATACAAAATATAAATTTTAAGAGACAAATATAACTCATAATCTCGTATTTTCAATAATTTCAACATATGAGTAACAATCACACGTTCAATCTCCTCTTTCCTAACTCAATCAAGAATCATAATATTCTTCCAATTTTTTTTTTTTATTTTATTTTATCAATTCTTCCTTTTTATTCAAACTCAAGAATTCACCAAGAATCTTATAATGTCAAAAACAACATATGTTTCTTTCAACTTTTCTTAATACCTCAACATGATAAATATTTTCATCTTTTTCAAGAGTTCAATATTTTTAAATTAAATAATTTCCAAAAGGAACCTCAATGGTTTCCAATATTCCCAACAACATTATCATCAATCTCATCTCTTTAAACATCCACTTTCAAATTCTCATTTGTTCAAATAAACATATGTTTTTAACACTTATAAGCTTTTCACAAACTTAGTTCAAAATCTAAATCTTAACATTTTAAATTTCTAGGATTTTATTAAAATTTGAGGATTTCTCATTTGAAAAAAATACGTTCCTCAGAATCAATAAGTCCTACAAAAATCACACTCAACTAATAAGAGATTTTCAAAAAATGTTGAGAACTTCCCCCTTTTTATATATTTAATATACCATTAATAAAATTCTAATCTTTTCAAACATTACACTATCAAAATAACACATAATAAAGTTAAAACACATACACGATGTTTAGAAAATCCCTACCTCAAAAGCTAGAAAAAGAAACAAGCAAAAACTCCAATTTTTGACTTTGCAAGATTTTGATCTCCATTGGCCAAAATGTTGCTCTTGCCAAGCTCTTCACTTTGGCCTCAACGACTAGGGTCTAAAACCTAATAAATTTTGGTGGATCAAAGATCTTACATGATAATTTTAAAAAAACTAATAATAATAAAAAAAATCTAAGAGAGAACTGAGAGAGAGAGAGAGAGAGAGAGAGGAGCACTGCCTATAGCGATCCCGATTTCCCTTTTCTTTAACTGTTGTATCCGGACTTAGGTTCCGTGGAGTTGGTTGTTGTATATGTCTTGTTTACATCCTTTACTCCTTGCATTCGAGTCTTGGGTTGTATTGGGCGAGTTTGAAACAGGTTGGTTGAACTTAGAAACCAAGAGTAGTTGCCCAGATTTTGACCATCACGCTCGAGCGGGTATTTCAACGCTCGAACGGGCCCTTCGTTGTTGTTTGTCCACTCGAGCGGGGTTTTCGACGCTCGAGCGTAGTTTTCCATCTTCCAGTATCTCCTCTGCAGTGTTGTATGCTCGAGCGGGAGTTTCAACGCTCGAGCGGGAAGTTGTGTGTGACGCTCGAGCGGGAGGGTTGACGCTCGAGCGGAGATCTGGTTCTGTAAAAGTTATAGGGGTGTGTATCCGCCGCTCGAGCGGGATTGCTAACGCTCGAGCGGGAGTTTGTGAGTGACGCTCGAGCGGGGAGTTTGACGCTCGAGCGGGGCGACTGGGTTAAAGCTCCGTGTTTTGGCTTTTCAAATCACTTTTTCCATTCTCTTTCTCTCTCTTACTTTCCAAAAAGTCGTTTTGAGAGCTCCTCTCTCTAGAAACTCCCTTCTCTCTAGGGTTTAATCTAGTTAGAGTGTTTTCCTCTCCTTCGGCCTTTGTAAAAGTTGTGTTGATCGTCGAGGGCGTCGTTTTGATCCGAGAATCTTGGCTTTTGGAGCACTTTGGTTTTGGTCTCTTCTCCATCCGAGCTCTAACTTCGAGGTAGGGATAACCTACTCCTTACTATGGGTTTTGTCTTTAAATTTTAGTAGTTTGAGATGTTGGAGTTGGTTTGGTAATTTTGTGAAAGTTTGGGACTTTTGTGCAAATTTACAAAGTTGGGGTTTTAACTATATAAAAGTCTAGATGCATGTTTGGCATGGAAAAGTGGAATTAATGTCAAAACATTAATGAAAGTGGAACCTAAGGGTTGAATGTGAATTATGGAAAATACCCTAATTACATCGATTAATTAATTTGTAAAATTAATTGTGAGAAATGAGGAATTGAATTAGAAATGTTGAGATTGGGAATGTATGAGATTGAAGGGTGTAGTTGGATTTTTTATCGCTCACCTAGTTGAAAATGTTGATTTTATATCCATTTGTTGTATTTATTTTCTGTATAGAAATAACTGCTTTGGGCTATCGGTGGAGGATAGTCTTGATTGTTGTAGACAATGCATGATGATTAGGCAAACTAAAACTAATCACCGGAATGTGTCATTGAGTATGACGGTTGAATGAATACATTAAATGTTATGTATTGGTTGATGATGTGTATAATTATTGTTTATATACATTGTGTTGTGTTGGAGGAGATAGGGGATGTACTCCACGGTTTAGGGGATGATAGGGGATGGACCTCTAAACCGGATGTTGTTTGGGAGAAGATAGGGGATGGACTCCATAGATAGAGCTCATATGCTTATCTAGTGATGTGTTGACATGGCTCATATGCTTGTCTTGGGAAGTGTGATAGTGCTCTTATGCATATCTATGGAAGTGATGATATAGCTTGTATGCTTATCTGTTGGTGTGTGATATAGCTAGTATGCTTATCTGTTATAAAATGGGAAAGTGCTTAATATGAGTTACCATCTCATGTGAGTTGTTTGGCCAGGTTCTAAGCCAGGGTTATAAATTGAGAATTTAAAGGAATTGGAAAATGGATTGTAACATGGACTTGTATGTCATGAAACTGTAAAGTGTAATAAGAGAAAGTATTAGTGTTGGCCATCTATCAAACTGCTAATCTTTTAGTCATTGTTCATATTTGGTTTAGTGTATTTCTACTGGGCTGTGGCTCACCCTATATGGGAACATCATTTCAGGTACAGGTAGCATGCCACCTCCAAGGACATAGCTTGGGAGGCTTGAGGCTGACGGACTTTTTGTTGTCTTTTCCCTTTTGATGTATTACATGTAAATTCAAGCCAAGGGCTTAATGTGTAAATGAGTTAGTACTCTTTTGTTGTACCCAAGTGTTAACTTGGAAAGCTGTAAGCCTTTAGGGCATTTGCTTTTGTCGTTAACATGTAATACTTTATGTAATGAAGCTCTGATGAATAGAAGAATTGTGGAACTTTTATTTATCAATGCATGTCTATATTGATGGGTTTAACGTTATTATTTTGAGGGCGTTACACTGCCGCTCAAGAACAAATAAAGAAAAGGGAGAGAAGTCAAAAGAAGAGGAGGAGGGGGGCAAGGGAGGGGAGGGTGCAGCACCCTCGCATGGGTCTACCCCTTTCCAAACATTTAATTAATTAATTTTTATCTTCTTTTAATTCACATCTTTATATATATATATATATATATATAATGAAAAGTACATTATAATTACATTATAAAATTTTATAACATAATTTATAAAATATTATAATTTTTCTCACCACAAAATATACTTTGTTTATACACCATAAATATTTGTAACTCTCTCAAGATGATAAAATAAATAATAATAATAATAACAACAACAACAACAACAACAACAACAACAACAACAATAATACATGGTTACAAACGAGTCGTGATTCAAACAATTTAGTCCAAAATGAATGAAATTTAATAATCTAAAATAAATCTTCGATTAAGATTAAAGCATAAAATAATTTAGATAAATTCAAGATGATCCCCACCATTAACATAGTCAAATATGAACTAAAACAATATAATTTGGGTTAGTTAAATGAAATTCCAAAAATCAAATTTATATCCACATTCAATAATCAACTCAAGAATAATCAAAACTAAAACACATTACAAAGCGGGCCTAACAAAATCGAAATTGTAACACTCCGAAAATATAACAATAAAACCATCTCACAACAATTACCCATTTACAATACATTTAGAATGGAATGAGATCTCTCTTTACATTCATATGAGTCTATGGTTACAAAAGATGACACATATGCAACTATACATTCATAAGTCCTAACCCTAAATCTATAGCATATGTCATAAGCAAGTGATATGAAATAAAAGTTACACAGATATAGTAATGTCCTATTAGCTACAACATTACAAGACGGGGCATGGTTGTAACAAAAGTGAGTTTAAACTCAATACACATACAGACCTCAGGTTGTACAGAATAATTACAACAGTGACAAAATAGAAGCTCTTGGCTCCAAGTCTTCCCAAACTATTGCCTTGGCGAAGGCATATCATCAGCACCTGAAAATGATTTTCCATATAGGGTGAGCCAAAGCCTAGTAAAGATACTCTAACACAGTGTATAAGTCTTAACAGAGCTATAAGATGAATGCATATGCAATACTCATTCCAAAACATTTTATATCTTTTTCCCAAACCATGCAATGCCTAGTTGGCAGTGAAGACGACACTAGGAATCCCTAGGACGTGTCTACAAGTAGGCTACAAGCACTACCCATTTGTTAGTTTTACCGGTATTAACCGAAAAGCTCGACACCTAACCGCATAGGTTTCTGAACTTTCACCAAGGACACCAGGCCAACATAGTACCACAACTACACTTCTACCCAAATTCATCAAGGTATTCACCCATTTTTCTCAAAACTGTATACATTTTCGATGAGTAATTGTGTCACAATGCTCAATGCAAATGGATGGGAAAATAATTTCAATTCACCTATTCTTCATGCAATTTCTACAATAATCATAGTTATCCTCCACCGATAGCCCAAAACAGATATCTCTAAATAGAGAATTAATTTTCAACACAGATATACTTTCCAATATTCTCAAATAGAAGTGATAATTCATATCCAACTCCACCATCATCATCATCATCAATGTTCCAATACCATAAAACCAACATCGATTTCCATTTTCTCTTTACAAAAATCAAATCCTCACAATTTAGGGCAAAACCCCCTTTTCTTTAAAATAAATTTCCATTGATAAAATCCATGATCTATCACAACCCAACTATTTTTACAAAGCCACAATCATTTACAATAACCCATTTTGAAACCCCTCTTTTAATTTCGAAGCCAAAACCCTAGGTTTTATCCAAAAATCTCCAAATCACTAACTTAATTAGAAAAGCAAATAACTTAAGTTAAAAATCATAAAAAGAGTCAATGCAATCCTTACCTCAAGGAAGAAGACTCAAAGGAAAGATGGGTAAAGCTTGACGGAGCTGAAAACACGAACTTCTCCGATTAGAACGAAACCCTCGATGTGCTCTCTCTTTTTATCCAAGGAACTAGGGTGTAGAAATTGATGGATCTAGGTGTATTTGGGTCAAATGTTCAAGAACTAGAGAGAGAGAGAGAGTGTGTGTGTAGATCTGAAGTTTTGAAATGTTTAGAGAGAGAGAGAGGTATGCAAAAGTGACTCAAAAAGGTGACTTTACGGACTGATATACACGCAGACCGCTCGAGTAGAGGAATGGTCGCTCGGGCGACCAGACAGAATAAGTGAAACCGCTCGAGCGAACAAAGTACTGCTTGAGCGAAGAACACCACCCTCCCAGTACTTTTGCAAGCCTACAAAAGTACTGAGAGTTCCAAAAGACCGCTCGAGTTAAGAATGCCATACTTTCAGTAGTTTTATAGACCTGCAAAACTACTAGAAGTCCTCAAAGTTCGTTTGAGCGTAAGAAAGTTTGCTCAAGCGAACAAGCAAAACTCCCAAGACACTCTAATAGCCAAATTCAACTAAGAATAAAGTGGAAGAAGGCATGAACAACAAACAAGACAAGAAAGGAAGGATCCAAAACAATAAACAGGTCGGGTTTAAACCAGAGCCGCTATAGAAATCGAGAAGTAATATAATTTGTTTTCACTAATTTAAATAGAAGGATGCACGACACCACAACTATAATAATAATAACTACACAATCAAATGATTTGGAAATTCATACCAACCAAATCCAATAATAACCGAGCCCTCAAACATAATGAGGAGATTACTAAACAAGTACCCCCCCCCCAAAAAAAATTAATTAATTAAATTGAATTTGATTTGACTCATTATAGAATGCCTAGCATTGTTAGGTCTTATTCCGAGAAAAATGCATAATCTCATTAGGATTTTTACCATGGGGAATCGCAATTGATCTTGCTCCTGAGATCCACAGGGGACTTACATATAGGTCCTAATAAGTGGACTTATTGTCCAATAGGTCCTATGATAATTAATGGCATTTTTCATCAACCACTATTACAAAACATCACTAATTATTAATTTTTAGCAACAGTTTGAATTTTTTTTTTTTTCCACAAAAAATGTCACTAATTATAAGTTCTAGAGACAATTCAAAAAAATCATCACAAAAAAACCTCAAATTTTGAACTTTCAGCGACTGATTGAAAATTGTCACAGAAAAATGTCACTAATTGTAAGTTTTCACGACAATTTATATAAACTGTGACAAAAAAGTTAGTAATTGTCAATTTTTAGCGACGTGTAAAAAATAATTGCAAATAATTATTTTTAATGACGATTTTACGATGATTTATTTTGAAGAGAACTTGATGGGAATTAAGGTCAACTATTTTGTTAGGTCCCTTAGTTTTGTCAATTCTGCGAACAAACATATTTTATCGAGTTGTAAGTTTCCTAGTAATTTGCCTTGATCGCTCGAGCTAAGAAACTTTGCTCCTACTAGTTTTCTTTGTCTACAAAAATACTAGGAAGGAATTTTGTGCGCTTGAGTGAATCTCTTGGTGGCTCAAGCAAAGGCACTTAAGGAATACACGCATATTAGTCTCATCGCTTGAGCGAGAGATCCTACGCTCGAGTGACCTGTAGACACCCCATTTTTGACCGTCCTCAAGACTTGGATGTCATCATTTGAACACTCGATGATCATCCATGCTCGTGTTCGTTTTGAGTTCTCGAAGGTCTCGGCTGCGTGCTTTGCCTTAGGATCTCTCAACTTGTCTGTTTTGTGCTTGGTTGTGGACCAAGGACTTGTGGTTTTGCTTCTGAGGGAAGAGGGTGGCTTGTTTGCCATCCCCTCAACCCACCGGCCAAGGCTTGAAGCCATCGGCCTTGTTTTCTTGCCATCGGCCAAAAGTGTTGGCCAATCGGCACTTTTTTTGGTCAGCCGGCCATTATTTTGGTCGATCGGCCATATTTTCTGGCTGAGGCCTTTTCTTTGCCTTTTTCAGGCATTGTGCATGCCAGCTGTGCCAGCTGGTGAGCACAGACCCTCCCCCTCCATACACGTGTATGGAGGGATTTGAACTAAAGCTTAGCTTCTCTAAGAAGCTTTGAACTTGATTTCCTATAAGAGGGGAGCCTCCCCTCCCTAACCAGAGGTTGAGAAAAATAGATATAAAGTTCATATATCCCTCTATCTCTATATATATATATATATCTCTCTATATATATATTTGTGTGTGTGTGTTTGTGACCTAAAGTGTATTTTGTTCATACTTTTGCACTATAGCACCTTGTAGAACACCTTCCTTTGGTTGCTGAGGCACTAGGAAGTTGGTTTTAGAGTTCTTGGACTGGTTTTGATCCAAGGGAGTGGCTGGAGTTGTGTTCTTCAAGGTGTTCTTCAAGGGTGAGCAACTAACCTTTTGTTTCCCCATTTTGGTTTAAGCTTTTAGACCTATTTGCATATAGTTTTAAGCTTAACTATAAACTAAAAAAAGTTCTGATTTTGTATGCTTTAGATGATTGTTTAAGGTCACTTTTTGGTTGGGGGTTGTCTCCCCCCTCTTAGGCCTTGTTTGGCCTTGTTTTGAGCCGTCTCTTTTGGCCTTTGTTCTTGTCTTTGCATGACCTTTCTACCACTGAAATCTAGAGGATTTTTAGTGGTGGAAAGGTGGTTTTAGTGTCTTGTATAGGAGGGGGACACCCCTCTCTCCTTGTGTCTCATTTGCTTGTGTTAATGCCTTGTAATGGTAGCATGTTTTCTTAGCATGTTTTGGCTTCATTTCAGAAAGTATTTGGTGTCATTTGGTCATGATATACCTCTGTTCTAGGTTGGTTTAATGGCTTCTTACATGCACCATATACTTGTCGTGTAATCCTCTCTATTGCCTTAGCATGCTTTGTGCTGTAAGCTATGGTTTTAGCATGATTTTGACTCGACCCAAAGGAACTTTTGTTCATATTTCAGCATGTTAAAGCTCTGATTCATGTTGTTTTGGTCATGCATGCATTACTTTGTATAGCTGCCATACATTTTAGCTTGTTAGCTTTGAGGGTCCAAGTCATTAGCATGCACTACTTGGACCTTTTTCCATGATTTGGCATCATCTCATATGTTATTTCAGTCCATGTTTCATGCTCATACACTTGTATTTGCCATCCTTTCAAAGCTTTGAAGAGTTGGTGTCTTATGCCTTAAGGTTGGGTCATTGTGCATGCCTCCATGATTAGGTCTTTGGGATGCCATCTAAGTGGGTTTTTGGGCCTATTTTGACATGCCATATCTCTGTTTTTCGTTGGTTAAGTCATGCCATGTTTGGTTATAATGGGTGTAGTGTAATCCCCTTTGTTGGCCTTACTTGCATCTTGCCTTCGGTCCTTCATTTTGGCTTGTTTTAGCTTTGGCCCTTGCATGTTTTAGACTCCCTTTAGCATGACCTAGGACTGTTTTGGTTGTCCTTGGCTCTTCGAAGCTTGTTTCATATGCCCTTAGTACAAGCTCCTTGGTTAGCTTTAAGCTTTGAGCTTTCTTGCATGTCATACTTGCTTTGATTGGTTGATTTGGCATCACTCCTCACATCATTTCAGAGCAGGTAGTATTGTCATACATCCTTGCTTGTCACTCTTTAGGTGTGCTTAAGAGTTGCATCTTTATGCTCTAGTGTCACGCCCCTAACCCGCCCCTAGAAGTTTGGGCATGACCTATGCAAAAATGGACACTCAACCTGATATATAATATAGGGGCCTGAACGGAAGCATTGACATCATGACACTATATAAGAAAGTATGACATCCATTGAGCTCGTATTACCATGCCAGGATCATAGACACTGCATAAGACGAATAGAGCTAAGGAGATACACATTTGAGCTTGTTATATACATATGCATATACAGATCCAGCCCCAAGGTTGGGCGCATAACAAAAATATTGTGTACATTTTATCCTAAGCCAATAACTAGAGTACAAGCCACAGTCTAGCAAAACACCACAAAAATATACGGCTTCGACCAAGTGCCTGGCTATACTTAGGCTGACAAAAGTGTGACGGTGTCAGGACTAGGACCGACCTCTAGGTTGATTACCTACAGAAACAGACATAACATAGAGTGAGCCAGGCTTAGTGAACAATAATACATAAATGATTCGATGCTCAATTTAAATTACAATACATTTCAAAGCGTAAGTGAATGCAGAAATCATGTGGTTAATCTGATTCTGTACAATTTTTCAGAACAATCTTGTCGGTTCACAACCTTGTCGGTTCACAACCTTGTCGGTTCACAACCTTGTCGGTTCACAACTTCACAGATTGGCCCTTGGCCTGATGGGTTCACAGATTCACAAATTGGCCCTTGGCCTCAAAGATTCATAGCTTCACAAATTGGCCTTCGGCCTCATAGATTCATAACTTCACAAATTCTTTCGATGGTTCCATAATGTCACACTTATTCCCAAGTAGCATATATGTTAACATAATTTCTTGCGAAGAACATAACGTCAATAATAATAATTATTAACGTGATTAAAGATACAACGATAGTACTATTACTACTGTGTTGCGGTGGGGCACTAGTTCCTCCCAAATCGTGTCCTACAAATACACAAAGATACAAATTAATTTCCCTTTTTCTTGTTAAATCATCTCTTGACTCGTTTTACTTCGACTGAATTAACGAACATCAAAACAACATCAATTACAGATTTTGACAACATTAGAGGATCTAGCACGTAAAACGGAGCGACCCGTGTTTTCCAGCTTGGGCCGCACTGTGAGCCCCGCACGTGCGGCAAGGACCCCGTGCGTGCAGCAGTGATGCCCGCACGTGCTTTTTAGACAGTAGCTGAATGCCTAAAATTCCTCATTCGCCGCACTTACGGCCATGACTCCCACACGTGTGACTGGGGTTCTCGCACATGCAGCCATGACCCCCGCACGTGCGGCGATTCTGCTCAAAACAGTCCAAAAATTCCTTCAAAATTCCATGTTTTTGTTGGTATGTTTAGAGCCTCAAACCTAACAATAAATTGCGAGTATAAGGTCCCAAATTCATGTGAATAGGGATCATAATACATACATCAATTGAGTATAAGTTAGATCATTCATCTTAAGTTCATCAACACACTCACTCTCATGAGATTTCTACATATAGACACATATACACAAAGCCTTGCCACATAATTAAATTCAAGCAAGTCAATTGAAGGAATAGAGTGTAGCTTCTCATAAATACTAGAAATTGAGTCATAACATTCAAAAGTAAGGTTATCTTGCCAATTCCTTCTTACACACACATAGCATCACAATCCAACCCTTAAGTGACATGATTATGAGAATATCTCACACAAATTAGGAAAAGAAGAGTTGTAGGAATCAATTAAGATAAACATCTACATACCTTAAGCTTTCCCAACCTTCTTGATGCTCTTCTCCTACTACCTTTCAACTCTTCTCTCCCCTAATCTTTCTCTTAGGAGCTATTTTTCAATTGAAGCTTCTAAGTCAATGTTGGGCATAACTATATATATATATATATATATATATATATATGAGGTGAGTAAAACAAAAATCAGCCAGTTTAATCATCCCAAATCAAATTTCTACGAACGTGCTTATTGTTACATTAAAACTATGTCGATTCCAAATATAAAATCAGTTTCGGATTACCAAGCCTCTAAGGCCCTCAATTTCTGATTTAATATTCTAATTGTGACAGATACTTTCCTTACCAAACAGATAGAGGTTCAATTCATAAGATATATGAGCTTAAACTTACTTTCTCAGGAAGTTTCACCTTAAGCATTTTGAAAGCACAGAATAAGAGACTAAAAATATGTCAGAATCACATACGAGGGTCGGGTTATTACACTCTCCCCCCCCTTAGATAAGTTTGGTCACACAAACTTGCTTTACCTCAAAATGGAAACAGATGCGGATATTGGTGTTGCATTTCCTCTTCTTTTTACCAAGTAGCCTCGGTTCCGTAATGTTCTTGCCATTCTACTTTTACCATTGGAATTTCTCGATTGCGTAACTGCTTGACTTGTCGATCCAAAATTCGAAGTGGTTTTTCTTCATAGCTTAGCTTATCATCCAACACAATTTGGTGGTAATTTATGACATGAGATGGATCTGAAAGGTATGCCCGAAGCATAGAGACATGGAACACGTTGTGTACTTGGCTCATACTCGGTGGGAGGGCCGCTCGGTAAGCTACCGGGCCCACTCTTTCCAGAATTTGAAAGGGACCAACATACTGGGGTGTTAACTTACCCCTTTTTCCAAATCTCGGATGTCCTTTCATTGGGGTGACTTTTACGAATACATGACTATTCACTTCAAATTCTCAATCTCTTCGTTGGTTATCCGCATAAGTCTTCTGTCTACTTTAGGCAATTTTCAGTCTTTCCCGAATAATCTTAACCTTTTAAGTTGTCAACTGCACAATTTCAGGCCCTAGCAATGATCTATCCCCAACTTCGGCCCAACACACGGGGAAACGACACAGTCTTCCATATAGAGCTTCATAAGGTGCCATCTCAATACTCGAATGGTAACTATTGTTGTATGCAAACTTTACCAATGGTAGATGGGTTTCCCAACTTTTTTGAAAATCTAGCACACACATTCGAAGCATATCTTCTAGAGTTTGTATTGTTCTCTCGGATTGACCGTCAGTCTGCAGGTGAAAAGCTATGCTGAACTTTAATTCTGTACCCATTGCTTCCTGTAGACTCTACCAGAATCTCGAAACAAACTTTGGATTCCTATCTGACACAATTGAGACCGGAACACCATGAAGCCTGACAATTTCATTCACATAAATTACTGCAAGTTTATCTGCATTATACTGAGTCTTCACTGGAAGGAAGTGAGCAGAATTAGTTAACCGGTCTACAATGACCCATATAGAATTCATACCTCGAGGAGTCCGTGGTAACCCCACAACAAAATCCATGGTCAAATGCTCCTACTTCCATTTCGGGATTGGAAGGGGTTACAGCAGTCCTGCTAGTCTCTGATGTTCTGCCTTCACTTGCTGACACTGTAGACATTTAGAAACGAATTCTGCGATCTCTTTTTTCATACCTGGCCACCAAAAGTTTTGTTTTAAATCCCGGTACATTTTGGTACTTCCCAGATGCATCGAAAACCTTGAGGCATGTGCTTCTTCCATTAGTTTCTATTTAAGTTCCAACATATTAGGGACACATATTCTGTTTTGAAACTTGAGCACTGAATCCACTAAACTGAACCCCGATTTTGGTTTTGTCTTCAACTCATCACATACTTTCTGTAGTGTTTCATCTTCCATTTGACGTAGTTTGATCTCTTCAAGTAAGGTTGGTTGAGCTATCATCGCTACTATTACGACTTCCTGTCAACGTATCACAAAATCCACATCCATTTTATCTAATTCAATCACCAACTCCTCTTGCTTCGTAAATAGATTTGCCAAATCTCCCATATTTTTCTGACTAAGCGCATCTGCAACTGTGTTGGCTTTATCAGGATGGTAATGAATCTGTAAATCATAGTCTTTAATCAGCTCTAACCAGCGCCGTTGTTGTATATTCAACTCTTTCTGAGTAAAAAGGTACTTGAGACTTTTGTGATCAGTATAAACTTCGCAAGTAGTGCCATACAGATAATGCCGCCATATCTTCAAAGCAAAAACTACAGCTGCTAGCTCAAGGTTGTGTGTGGGATAATTCTTTTCATGGGGTTTCAACTGTCGAGAGACAAAAGCGATAACTCTTCCATTTTGCATAAGTATATAACCAAGCCCTTTATGCGAAGCATCACTGTAGATTACAAACCCTTCGGTACCGGATGGTAAGGCCAGAACTAGTGCTGTAGTCAACTTTGTTTTCAACTCCTGGAAGGCAAATTCCCACTCTTCTGACCATTCAAATGCAACTCCCTTTTGAGTCAATTGTGTAAGCGGCAAAACGATTTTGGAAAAATCTTGAACAAACCGCCTGTAATAACCGGCTAATCCCATAAAATTGCGTACCTCAGTCACGTTGGTAGGAGTTGGCCAATTCACGATCGCCTCAATTTTGTGTGGATCTATAGAGACTTCATCCTTTGTTATTACATGCCCCAGAAATGCTACCACATGTAGCCAGAATTCACATTTCTTTAGTTTTACGTGTAGCTTCTTTTCTCGAAGTGTTTGAAGGATTAGATGAAGATGATTCTCATGAGCCTCTGCACTCTTTGAGTATATAAGGATATCATCGATAAAGACTACCACATACTCGTCCAGATAAGGCTTAAAAACACGATTCATTAGATCCATAAATGCTGCCGGTGCGTTAGTAACTCCAAAGGGCATAACCAGAAATTCATAATGACCGTACCGGGTTCGAAAAGCTGTCTTCTCCACATCATCAACTTTGACCTTCAATTGATGATATTCGGACCGTAGATCAATTTTAGAAAAGACCTGTGCCCCTTGTAACTGGTCAAATAAATCGTCGATCCGTGGTAAGGGGTACTTGTTCTTGATTGTTACCTTGTTGAGTTCCCTATAATCAATACATAGCCGAAGTGTCCTGTCCTTCTTTTTCACAAATAAAACTGGCGCACCGCAAGGAGGTACACTCAGACGGATGAATCCCTTATCAAGCAAATCCTGTAACTGAATCTTTAATTCTTTCATTTCAACTGGCGACATCCTATACGGAGTCTTAGAAATAGATTGAGTTCACGGCGCCACTTCAATTATAAACTCAATTTCACGGTCTATCAGCTGCCCTGGATATTCTTCAGGAAAAACATCCAGAAATTCACGGACCACTGGAATCACGTCAATATCCCCATTCATCACTTGCCCCTCCAAAACACTACATAAATACCTCTGACACCCTTTCTGAATTAATTTACAAGCCTTTGCTGCGAAAATCAAACAAGGTGGAGAAGTCACTTCCTGTCCCTGAACAATAGACTCCGATTGTCCCAGAGAGTGGAAACTGATTTGCTTAGTCAAGCAGTTTATAGTTGCACCATAATCACTCAGCCAATCCATTCCTAGAATAACATCAAAATAGGTCATGTCGAGAGGTAACAGATTAGCATACACCCGAATATCCCCAAGTTGGAGTTCACAAGCTAAGTATACAGAAGCACAGATCATAGAGTCTCCTAAAGGTGAAGACACACACAACATATAAGACAAGTTTTCTTCAGTTTTATCTAGATTAGGAGCAAATAGTTTCGACACAAAAGAGTGGGTGGAGCCAGAATCAAACAATACATGAGCAAAATGACTGTGAACAATAAATGTACCTGACACCACTGTTGCCGCATTTTGTACATCTCCCGGAACCAATGCGAACACCCTGCCTTGCCTCGCAGTATCTTTATTGTTAGTAGGTTTAGCAGCTGTCTTAGTGTTGGGGGTTGGTGTAGACCCCGCAGAACTTGTAGCAGTCCTATTGCCCTTTTGTTGAGTCTATTGCGGGCAATCCCTTACCCGATGACCCGTTTTGCCACACTTAAAACAAGCTCCAGTCTTCCAGTGGCAAGTCCCACGATGCTGCCTTCCACAGTCTAAACACACAGGAGTGGAGTTTTAAGCAGGGGTGGTGGTGCTGGAAGTCCCTGAATTATGCTTCTTATTTGGTGGAGTAACTGATCCCTTTGACCATTGATTGTTCTGCCTTTTCCCTTTCCACTCGGAAATTCGATTCTGAGCAGCAAGGTTTCCTTCTGCTATAACAGCCCTTTCTAACACATCGACATAGGTAGGTAGCTTTAACATATTGACTCGGTCTAGGATAGTACCCCGTAATCCCCCTTCAAATTTCCATGCCTTCTTATAATCCGTATCCACCATATGAGGCGCAAACCGAGCTAGTTTTACAAATTGAGCTTCATATTCTGCAACAATCTTACTTCCTTGTCGAAGAGTTTCAAATTCAGTCACCTTTTTATCTCGTATACTTTGGGGAAAGTACTTATCATAGAACAGCTCCAAAAATCTATCCCATGTTAAGCGTTGATGCACAGTTCTCGTAAGCATCCACCATCTTTTCGCCTCGTCTTCAAGAGTGAAGGCGACAAGTTGCACTTTCTGGACTTCAGTACAAGGAAATACTTCGAAAAGTTTCTCTATTCCTAGCACCCATGCTTTAGCTTTCATCGGTTCTATTCCTCCCTTGAATGACGGTGATTTCATCTTTTTAAACTCCTTTGTGAGTGTAATGGTTCGGTCCTCAGCATGAAAATCTTGTACTACAGGTGGAGGTACCGGTGGCGGTGGCGGTTGTGGTTGTTGCTGTTGCTGCCGTAAGGTCTCCACCATTTCCATAATCATTCTTTCCATTCGGTCCAACTACGCCGAAGTAGCATCTTCCGAATCTTCTGTCCTTGTTCTCACCATAACCTACATAACATTCAATTATATACAATAACCATAGTTCAAATTATTACCATAGAGTACATTAAACGTTGCCATCGATCTTTTCATACGTTTTCAAGATGTCGTACATGATGCTTACTCTTGTCTAGACATCCTAAAGCTCAATGGATTCGTGTGTGAGATAACAACTCGTGCTCTGATACCACTTGTCACACCCATAACCCACCCCTAGAAGTTTGGGCATGACCTATGCAGAAATGGACACTCAACCTGATATATAATATAGGGGCCTGAACGGAAGCATTGACATCATGATACTATATAAGAAAGTATGACATCCATTGAGCTCTTATTCCCATGCCAGGATCACAGACACTGCATAAGACGAATGGAGCTAAGGAGATACACATTTGAGCTAGTTATATACATATGCATATACAGATCCTGCCCCAAGGTTGGGCGTATAATAAAAATATTATGTACATTTTATCCTAAGCCAATAACTAGAGTACAAGCCACAGTCTAGCAAAACACCACAAAAATATACAGCTTCGACCAAGTGCTTGGCTATGCTTAGGCTGACAAAAGTGTGACGGTGTCAGCACTAGGACCGACCTCCAGGTTGATTACCTACAGAAACAAACATAACATAGAGTGAGCCAGGCTCAGTGAACAATAGTACATAAATGATTTGATGCTCAATTTAAATTATAATACATTTCAAAGCGTAAGTGAATGTAGAAATCATGTGGTTAATCTGATTCTGTACAGTTTTTCAGGA
The DNA here is from genome assembly GCF_055761805.1 of Camellia sinensis. Classification (NCBI taxonomy): domain Eukaryota; kingdom Viridiplantae; phylum Streptophyta; class Magnoliopsida; order Ericales; family Theaceae; genus Camellia; species Camellia sinensis. The sequence continues at coordinate 41,085,629 of NC_138961.1, forward strand.
CAACCTTGTCGGTTCACAACTTCACAGATTGGCCCTTGGCTTGATGGGTTCACAGATTCACAAATTGGCCCTTGGCCTCACAGATTCATAGCTTCACAAATTGGCCCTTGGCCTCATAGATTCATAACTTCACAAATTCTTTCGATGGTTCCATAATGTCACACTTATTCCCAAGTAGCATACATGTTAACATAATTTCTTGCGAAGAACAAAACGTCAATAGCAATAATTATTAACGTGATTAAAGATACATCGATAGTACTATTACTCACTGTGTTGCGGCGGGGCACTAGTTCCTCCCAAAGCGTGACCTACACATACACAAAGATACAAATTAATTTCCCTTTTTCTTGTTAAATCATCTCTTGACTCGTTTTACTTCGACTGAATTAACGAACATCAAAACAACATCTATTGCAGATTTTGACAACATTAGAGGATCTAGCACGTAAAACGGAGCAACCCGTGTTTTCTAGCTTGGGCCGCACGTGCGGCTGTGAGCCCTGCACGTGCGGCAGTGATGCCCGTACGTGCTTTTTAGACAGTAGCTGAATGCCCAAAATTCCTCATTCCCCGCACGTGTGGCCATGACTCCCGTACGTGTGGTTGGGGTTCTTGCACGTGCGGCCATGACCCCCGTACGTGCGGCGATTCTGCTCAAAATAGTCCAAAAATTCCTTCAAAATTCCATGTTTTTGTAGGTATGTTTAGAGCCTCAAACCTAACAATAAATTGCTAGTATAAGGTCCCAAATTCATGTGAACAGGGATCAAAATACATACATCAATTGAGTATAAGTTAGATCATTCATCTTAAGTTCATCAACACACTCACTCTCATGAGATTTCTACATATAGACACATATACCCAAAACCTTGCCACATAATTAAATTCAAGCAAGTCAATTGAAGGAATAGAGTGTAGCTTCTCATAAATACTTGAAATTGAGTCACAACATTCAAAAGTAAGGTTATCTTGCCAATTCCTTCTTACACACACATAGCACCACAATCCAACCCTTAAGTGACATGATTACGAGAATATCTCACACAAATTAGGAAAAGAAGAGTTGTAGGAATCAATTAAGATAAACATCTACATACCTTAAGCTTTCCCAACCTTCTTGATGCTCTTCTCCTACTACCTTTCAACTCTTCTCTCCCCTAATCTTTCTCTTAGGAGCTATTTTTCAATTGAAGCTTCTAAGTCAATGTTGGGCATAACTATATATATATATGTAAGGTGAGTAAAACAAAAATCAACCAGTTTAATCACCCCAAATCAAATTTCCACGAACTTGCTTATTATTACCTAAAAATTATGCCGATTCCAAATATAAAATCAGTTTCGGATTACCAAGCCTCTAAGGCCCTCAATTTCTGATTTAACATTCTAATTGTGACAGATACTTTCCTTACCAAACATATACAGGTTCATTTCATAAGATATATGTGCTTAAACTTACTTTCTCAGGAAGTTTCACCTTAAGCATTTTGAAAGCACAGAATAAGAGACTAAAAATATGTCAGAATCACATACGAGGGTCGGGTTATTACATCTAGTCCTTGGGCCAATTGGCATACATGTTTGCCATGCCTTTTTCATGCTCCATTTCCATTATTTCTTGGCATTTTGGCCACTGATTTTGGGCATGGCTGAGGTCTGTCCGTCTTTAGTTTAAGTCCATTTTCCATGTTGTTCAAAGTTGCTACTCTACATCATGCTTGCATGTTTGTCCATCTTTGCATGCCATGCATGTTCGTAGGATTATGGTTGCATTTTGCATGCTTGCTAGCTCACATTTTGTCACATGCTTGTTTAGGTCGCATTGCATTTGGGATGCTTGTTACTTTAGCCTTGTGTACATGTTTGAGTCATATTGCATTTGGCATGCTTGTGATGCATTACACAGCTTTTCCATTGTTACATACATTGCATTATGTTTGGTTTGGGGTGTCAAGCCAAACACGAGGACCGAGGGACGTTCGTTCTTGGAGTGACGAAACGTGCCTCGATCCTCGGTCGCCGACGCTCTTGATCAAGCATGATAGAGTTCTAGGCATTCATGTGTTTTGTGCATTCATTCCACATTGATTTGCACACTTGGCTCCTTTGGCCATCATGCATTGAAATGCGCGATTGCTGGTCCGAGGGTCGAGAACCATATTCCCTTGAGTTCATGACATGATAGGGAGGGTGTTTTTGCACACATTGCCTTGAAAATGCATTGCCATGCTCTGTTTGTCCTCTGCTGCAGCAAAACAACATTTTGCAGAAAGATATGGTCGGCCTGCCATCTTCAGTGCCGATCGACTAAACATTGTTGGCCGATGTCCTCACAAATGGTCGGTGACCAATTCCACATGGCCGGTGTTCCTACACCTTGGCCGGTGACATCTCACAGTGCCCAGGGAGTGGTTCGGAAGCATCCTTCAGACTTGTACAGTTTTCAGAGGTGCAAAACAGTGCAAACAGAGGCAACAAGTGGCATGGCAACGGGTTTCCGAGCGAGGCGATCGAGCATGCATCATTCAATCATTTCGAGGCAGAGCTGTGGCAGCCTCTTTAGCTTTCATACTTAGTCTATTTTGTAACTTAATTGATTTGCTTAATTAGGTAAGAGTTATGTAATAATTAATTAGCCAGCGTAGTTAATTAATTAGTTGATTTGTATTATTTATTCGAACCCTCCGTCGGGAAGGTGAATTTTGTAATAAGTGTGCGTAAGTGTGTGAATGTCTTCTAACCCCACGTCTTTCTCCCTTTTACTTACCTGCTTTCAATGGTTAGTTTTAGGTCATGTTTCAATTAGCGTCCTTATGCTCGCATGTTTGCGTCATTCATCTATATTGCATGCACCGGGCTCAGCGTATCATACTAACCGCATGGTATTTCAATTCCAACTTGAATACGTGTATCGAGTTGTCGCATTTCACATGCCATTCTTAGATAGTCGAGCCTATTTCTAGTTGCATTTTGCATGTGTTGCATTAGGCATCTTAACATAGCTAGGATCATGCATTGATTACTAACTAGATTTTGTTTTGGCTCGGAGTACTAGGTAAGCTTTTATACTTTAGCATCTTGTACGTGCGTGAGTGTTAACATGACTGGATGCTTACCATGAGGCTAACTGCTTATATGATCAACTGTCTAAATGCCTATAGGTGAAGGACAGATTACTTGCATTGGAACAATTCATTGAAATGTGAGTTTTAAGCCCACTTGATTATGGCAAAATCATGTTTTCTAAGCCCACTCGAGGGTGGCAAAATTCACGTCTTAGCCTACTTGCGAGTAGCACCTTCAAACCATTTTCAAACAAACATGAGATGTTTTGTTCCAACTTAAGCGATCTAGCCTATACTTATGTGTTGTGCGCATCACATAGTAATTCTAGGCTAATAACCAGAATAAGAACGCATGTGTTTTAAAAAAAAACAAGATATCATGTTAGTAAAGGCCGATCTTTGATCGGACGAGCGGGGGTGCTCATAGATGACCTTCCCCAATCGTACCCAAGTTCCTGAGTTGAGGCAACTTTGGTGATGACGGACACGTGGCCTTAGGCACGAGTCAGGGTTTCCTAAATTCTCCCAAAATAAAACATTTAGGTGGTGACTCTGTATCTGGCAAAGCATTCCATGTTTGGCACTTCTTTACAAAAATTAGTTTTCCAAAACGATTTGCCAAATTTGGACTCTTTAGTGATTTATCTATCTCACATTGCACATTGTGAGATCAGATTAAGAACCGTGACATTTGAGTTCGAACTGTAGTAGCCCAATGAACAAAACGGGATTTTGTGCCATTTCGCGCGCGGAGACCGGGACGTTCGGGGCGCGTCTACAGTTTCTGGCGACTCTGCTAGGGATTTAGAGAACTTGACTCAAATTCATGATATCTTGTTTTGCCTACACTTATGTGTTTTTTTGCATTGCATTTGCATTGGTGTGCCTAGGATACCGTGTTTGCCGCATGCAATTCCTTGCATTTGCATTGGTGTGCCTAGGATACCGTGTTTGCCGCATGCAATTCCTGAAAGGTTTGCTGGAGGCATGCTTTGAGAAGCGTGCCATAAGGCTGACCGGTTGCGGGCTCTGCCACGATGGGAACACAAACCTCAGTTTTCACCGAGGCACCCTCTTTAACCATTTGACCTAGTGCATATCGGAATCCATAGTGACTATTCCAAACTAGGACAGGTTGCTTACCCGATTGTAGGTTGTTTGAAAACCGCTGTGTGCGTAGTGAACCCTAGCTCCTGACAATAGGACAGGGAAACCCTACCCCAACATAGGGGTGTTTTGGCTCTCACTTGCTTGTTATGTGCTTTTAGAGTTGGCCTCTACAGGTATGCACGTATCAGTCTGCAAGTTTGGGCATTAGGCCTGCGGGCATCAGCATCAGTACTTTGAGAATCAGTTATATCTATGGGTATCAGATTCAGATTTGGGGGGCAGTTATTTGGGAACAGTGATCAGTGGTTGAGAACAGTCCATTCAGCTTATGTTTGCCAACTGTGTGTTGTCTTTATTTAAGCTATTATGCTGTCCATTTTTCTGTTCATTATTTCCTTATTATGCTTTATTTATCTTTTTGCAAGGTAATTTAGCACTATTGATTCCGACCAGGAAGATATCTCCCGAGCACTCTGGGTTAGTGGTTGTAGACTTAATCGATCTAGGGATCTGATAGACGGACAAACAATGTTCCTTTCATTACCCCCGGTTACTAGATGGAGGTCAAGACGACGCAGTGTATCGGTACAGTGGTCATCAGATCAGTGGTCTACCCCACTAGTGAACAGTCAAGCTGAGGTCTCAGTTTCCATTGCAGGGATATATATACCAGTTATTCAGCTAGATCAGCACAACATGGCTGGTATAGAGGAGATGATGTGTCAGCTCTAAGAAAGTATGAGGACCACGCAACAGGATGTTGCCCGTCAAGTAGAATTTGCCAAACAATAGGCCGAGGTCATGGCCCAATAGGCAGGGTTAATCGCCAGGTTACAGCAGCAAACCGGAGCGTCTTCTTCACACCAAGTCCCTCCCCCACCAAGAGTTCCAATACTCGGGGAGACACCAAATGTCCAGGAAGTTACGGACGTTCCGACAGGGCCGGCTCCGCCCCCAATCCTACCCCAGCTATCCAAAACACCTACCAACCTACCAGATTCTCCCTTTGAGTTCGAGGTGGACCCCACAGCGTTAAAAGTGAGCAAGCTTGAAAAGCTATTCAACAAATCCCTGGGTGTGAAGTCCATTCCGGATATTGAGGACAGATACACCGACTCAGCCGTGACGCTACCGGACCGATTTAAAATGCCGCACATAGACCGTTTCGACGGGTCTGGAGATCCTATGGTGCATTTGCGGCTGTTCTCGGACATACTAAGGCCAATGGGCCTCTCTAGATTGCATAAAATTTCTCTGTTTGGCCGGACCCTGTCAGGTGTAGCGGTTATTTGGTATGCAAAACTGGAAGACTCTGTTCAGAGGGACTGGGATGAGATGGCTGAGGCCTTTATGGCTCAATACTCCTATAATACTCAGATCGAGGTCACAAGTCGTGATCTTGAGACAACTAGGCAAGAGCCGAAGGAGAGCTTCTCCCATTTTGTGACCTGGTGGAGGGCCAAGGCCTCGATGATGACCATCAGACCTGTTGACAAAGATCAGAATTAGATGGTTGTGTGCAACCTCCAGCCCAAGCTTATGCAGAAGATGATCATTCTCCCCCTCCCCACCTTTGTAGATTTACATAAGATAGGGGTTCAGATCGAGGACGCTATGAAGCGAGGACGCTATGAAGCAAGGCCTCATTGATCATGAGAGAGAACAGCCCAGGAGGGCATTCAACTGCAGTACGAATGCAGGCACAAGCAGTGCTGCAGCTGCCAAAGCTTCAGATGTGAGTATGGTTACCACCACCACCACCCCAAGAACCCTTTCAGCTACACCATTCACCAGTGTGTCCGGAAGTAGTTCACAAACAACCAAGTTTCCACCTAGAACCCAAAGAACCTTTACTCCACTATACATGCCTTTGTCCAAGGCTCTGGGGGTTTTTATCAGGAAAGGGCGCTTAAAGCCCCTAGAGCCGCGGCCATTGCTAGAAAAACTTTTCCCCTCCTACAACCTAGCTAAATACTGCGCGTTTCACCAACAACATGGTCATGACACCGACCAGTGCTATAGATTGCATCATGAGATCAGGATCTCATTGACAATAGGGTGATCGTGCCTCCAGAGAAACCGAATGTCAGAACCAACCCTCTCCCACTACATAACCAAGCTCCACCTCCCAAACGCATCAATTTGATCCAAACAGGGGTTGTGTCATATGACCCTAGTATATATATCACCCCTTCTCACCTACCCAAGACGGAGGTGTTTATTCCTGACAGCACTGACTTATGCATGTTGGACATCTCCCAAACCCAACCTGAAACGGTGGTGGTAGCTATCGAAGATAGAAGTGGGTCGACTGCGGAGGCAGATGAGAATACAAATACAGAGCCTGAGAGGTCTGCAAGCTTCATGTACAACTCGAGCGGTTACATTACATCAGCAGACTAGGCTAGGCCGAATGTGGAATTGCCAGTGGAGGTAGAGATTTGTGTAGTGTGAGAGGATGGACTTAATCAGGGACTGGATGACCTGGCAGAACTAGAAGAAGACATTGCTAACCTTCAGTTTTTCAACGAGCAAGATCCGGGAGACGTGACAGTCAACTGGTTTGGTTTGGATAAGGCAGTGGAGTCTACTGGGTGGCTTGACGACCAGCCGGATGTTGTTGAACAACCTCAGCTAGAACAGGGTCCGTCAGGGACGGGGACATCAACTATGGCCGGAAGGGCTGGGAATCTGGATGCATCACCGGAGAGCGCCGGTACCAAGAATTTCGCTCAGGATCTGGGCAATTTGAATATAGGAGATGTTGAACAGCAAGCTGCGCTGAAACAGTGTGAGCAAGAAAGGATCGAGGATTCTGAGAGGGCCAGAAGGGCCAAGGCCTCTGTGGGGACAGAACGTGCTGTGTGCACAGAAACAGAGCATGCTGCGGGCATAGGAACGGAAGGTGTTGTGGGCATAGGAATAGTTGTAACGGAGCTGGACAGGTGTCTGTCGGCTGCCGATGGCATGTGGTGGGAAGGTGATGATCTATGTCTTGCCCACATCGATGAAGACTGGGGGAGTAACTAGCCGGATGATACCTGGTACATTGGCGAAGTTGATCACATGACAAGGAGCAGACAATATTTCAAGCCCCCGCACTTAGATTAACCAGAAGCGTCCGGAAAGGACAAGGGGGCAGACGAGCAGAAGAAAAAATTGCTCAAAGAGGAGGTTGTGCTGAAACAGCAGAAGAAGATACAGGCAGACATCTCCATCTTGGGACTGCTTATGGCTTCAAGAGTACATAGACAAGTTGTCCTTTCTGCTATGGACATGGCCAAACTTTCAATAGATACCACGCCTGAGCAGCTGGTAGGATTGGTTTTTCCAGGAGGAGCTTCCCCAACGTTGACCTTTTCTGACAAGGAACCGTTGCCTGAGGGCGCAAACCGTAACAAACCGCTCTACATCTCTGTGGAGTGTAGAGACAAGTGGGTACCAGTAGTTCTTGTCGACACGGGATCCGCCATTAACATATGTCCGTCGAGGATGACATATGCAATCGGGTTGAAGCCCGCGGACTTTGTGCCAGTTGTCCAGGTGATAAGGGCTTATGACAATACTAGCAGAGAAGTGATGGGGACTGTGCAGATTCAAACCAAGGTTGGTCTAGGACATCACGAGATTGACTTTCATGTCTTGGATGTTCCCGCAACCTTTAATCTACTCTTGGGGCGGCCGTGGCTGCACCAGCTAAAGGCGGTTTCTTCTACCCTGCATCAGATGTTGAAATACCCCCACGGGAAGGGCGTGGCTATAGTTTTTGGGAATTCGTCAATCCATCCGCCGCTGGAGGTGTCTACACCGATTTTGGAAATCGAGCATTGCATGGAGGATGTGTTCCTATCATGATTTACCCTAGCCGAGGCCAGGGTTATTCAAAATATCTTGGCTGTTGATGAGGGGTTGTATGTCAGCGCACAGTCAATGTACTTTATGAACATGCTCCAGCATATCCCTAGGATGGGATTAAGAAAGAGTGGCTGGAAAGGCATTGCAATATCGATCGAAGTGCCGCATAACCCGCATACCTTTGGTTTAGCTTATCTGCCTACCAAAGAGGACTGGGTGAGGAGAGGCAAAGAAATGGTTGGGAGAGCCAGAACCAAGCAGACTGGGAAGCATTTTGAGCTGATGCATCGGCCTATCCAAGGCACACTGAACGGATGGTTTGTTAGGGAGGGGGAGGACTTTCCATTCTGTGGCTTCCCAGAGCCATGGCTGAATGCCAAGAAGAGATGCCTGCTGGGTTTTGAGATCTTCTTCGACTTACAGTTGTCCGGGGAGGATGTTGCCGAGGAGCAGACAGATCCATCAGCTGAGGTTGAGAAGTGTAAGGAAGTGGATTTCGAGAGCACCAAGATTGAAATGGGGTTAGCACTGGCTAGTCTACTATCAGATCCTCTGATCGTACATGAGTGCTTGGGGGATGATCTCTCAGTGTCTATGATTGGGAATGAAGCAGCCGTAAACCCATCTGCAAACATTTTGGATGTGTCCATCGCACCCTCCCTCGTCTGGCAGTACGAGGAGGGATTCTTATCGAGCAGCACCGAGTCTAGTAGTGAGCCGAAATCTGATTCTACCGATTCTGTAGGGTCGGAATCAGGTTCCAGCTCGTCTGAGTCTAAGTCCAGTATTCCTGGGGGTGACAACCTGGATGCCACAATCCTGTCTAGGTCGTCTTTTTCTTTTTCCTTTGAGTCTGTTGTAACAGAGGAATCAGGCAACTTGGAAGTGATTAATGAGAATGGAATGGTTGTGGCCTTTGAGTATTTTTCTGTGCCTTTGATTTATTGCATTAATTCAGACTTTCAAAACTTCGATGAAAACGACAAGAAAGAAATTCCTCCAGTTTTGAAACATTTGCTAGATCAGGAGCAGGAAAGGTTTGTAAAACTGCTGGTTGATGAAATCACTACAGTTAATGTTGGTACTGAGAAGGACCCGCGACTGGTCCAGATCGGGTCCACGTTGTCTTCGGAGGAGCGCGAGCGCTTAGTCGCTTTACTAAAAGATTTCAAAGATGTTTTCGCGTGGTCCTACGAAGACATGCCTAGAATCGATCCGGAGATTGTACAGCACCGAATCCCTCTTGACTTAGAGGCCTGACCTGTTAAGCAGAAGCTCAAAAGAATCCGCCTGGACTGGGCTCTCAAGATCAAAGAAGAGGTCACCAAGCAAATCGACGCAGGGTTCCTATTGGTATCTGAATACCCAACTTGGTTGGCCAACATAGTTCTGGTGTCGAAGAAGGACGGTAGGATTCGAGTATGTGTGGATTTCAGGGATTTGAATAAAGCCAGTCCGAAGGACGACTTTCCTTTGCCGCATATCGACGAATTAGTAGACTTCATTGTTGGGCACGCATTGCTTTCATTCATGGATGGATTCTAAGGCTAAAATAAGATTCTGATGGCACCCGAAGATCGGGAGAAGACTGCTTTCACCACCCCGTGGGGGACATATTGTTGCAGGGTGATGCCATTTGGGTTAAAGAATGCTGGAGCTACATATCAATGGGCTACAACCACGATATTGCACGACATGATCCACAAAGAGGTTAAGGTGTACGTGGATGACATGATTGTCAAGTCCAAGGAAAGGGAGGGCCACTACACCGCCTTGCAAAAGTTCCTCCGAAGGATCAGAGAATTTCGGTTCCGGCTGAATCCTCAGAAATGTACGTTTGGTGTTACAGCAGGGAAAATGCTGGGGTTCTTGATTACACAGAGAGGTATCGAAGTCGACCCTTCCAAAATAAAGGCCATCTTAGAAATACCACAACCGAGGACTGAAAAGGAGATGCGGGGCTTTCTGGGTAAAGTGCAATTCGTAAGACGGTTTATTGCGAAATTAACCTTGACCTGTGAACCACTCTTTGGTCTCCTAAAGAAAGGAAAAAAATTCCAATGGGACGGCCGATGCCAAGCTGCTTTTGAACAGATCAAGCAATATTTACAGAACCTACTCGTGTTGTCACCACCTGAGCTGGGGAAACCATTGATTTTGTACCTTTAGTAACTGAAGCTACAATGGGCTGCATGCTTGCACAGGACTCTGCGGACAAAGTGGAGAGAGCTATCTACTACTTGAGCAAGAAGATGCTGGATTATGAGACCCGCTACACTCCGCTGGAGAAGGCTTGTCTGGCCTTGGTATGGGCTACCAGGAAGCTGCGACACTACCTGTTAGCTCACTCTATAATGTTGGTTTCAAGATTAGATCTTATCAAATATCTCTTCGAGAAATCGGCACTTACGGGTAGGCTAGCTTATTGATTGCTTCTACTTTCCGAATTCGATCTGAAGTATGTGACGCGCAAATCAGTGAAGAGGAGAGCGGTAGCGGAGTTCCTAGCCGATCACCCAGTTGAAGGAGATGAAGCAGTTGAGTACCTATTCCCAGACGAGGCCATTCTGCATGTCGAAGAAGAATTTTAGACGATGTACTTTGACGGAGCGTCAAACCAATACGGGTATGGGATATGGGTGTTGCTGATAGCACCCGATAATTCTCGTATTCCTCTATCATTCGAACTCCGGTTCAAAGTCTCGAATAATGAGGCAGAGTATGAAGCGTGTATTACTGGACTAGAAGCAGCTCTGGAACTAGGGGCAAAACGGTTGGACGTCATCGGGGACTTGAACCTTGTTATATCTCAAGCAAAAACGAGATTGGAAAGTCAAAGAAGAAAAGATGAGAATATACCACTAGACCTTGGACTTGCTGATTCCTTGGTTTGAGAAGCTGAACTTCGCTCATCTACTAAGAGAGAACAACAGGTTTGCAGATTCATTAGCAACTTTATCCTCTATGATAGACAACCCTTTTGGAGTCCGGATGCGTCCGATCATTATCGAACAGAAATTCGCGCCGGCCTACAAGCTGATGGCTACCATAGATGAGGTTCAAGATGAGAACCCCTGGTATTATGATGTCTGGAACTTCGTGGAAAATGAGGTGTATCCACCAGGGGCAAATGCCAAGGATAAAAGGGTGATTCGAAGAATGACTGCTCAGTTCATCGTCTGTGGATGGAAGGTATACAAGAGAGGTCATCTCGAGATGCATAAGTTGTGTGTTGATGCTGAAGAGTCTAAGCGCCTACTGGAGGCCATCCATGGAGGAGAGTGCGGAGCCCATATGAACGGGGTGATGCTAGCCCGAAAGATCCTTAGACAAGGTTACTACTGGTCCACCACGGAGGAGGATTGTATAGGCTTTGCGCGGCGATGCCACAAATGTCAGATCCATGCAAACCGCATGAATATTCCACCATCGAAGCTGTACAACCTGACTTCGCCATGGCTGTTTTCAGTCTAGGGGATTGATGTAATTGGGGCTGTCACTCCAAAGGGATCCAATGGGCACGAGTTCATTTTGGTCACGATAGACTATTTCACAAAGTGGGATAAGGCCCAATCTTATGCGGTGTTGAAAGCGTAACACGTTGCAAAGTTCATCAGGAACAACATCATCTGTCCCTACGGGGCCCCGAACGAGATCATTTCGGATAATGGTTCCCACTTCAAAAAGGAAGTGATCGACTTGTTGGAAAAATACAATGTGGCTTTTCACAAGTCATCTACATATCGGCCGCAAACCAACGGAGCTGTTGAGGCCGCCAACAAGAATGTCAAGTGTATTTTACAGAAGATGGTGGAAACTTACCAGGACTGGCCAGATAAGCTGCCATTTGCTCTGTGGGGCTACCGGACTTCAATTCGAACTTCTACGGGGGCGACTCTGTATTCCTTGGTCTATGGGATGGAGGCTGTTCTACCTATGAAAATTGAAGTTCCGTCATTATGGGTACTGGCTGAGTATCAGATAGCTGAGGCAGATTGGCAGCAGAGCAGGTTCGAGGAACTCATGCTCTTCGATAAGAGAAGACTGAAAGCACTGTACCATGTTCAAAGTTATCAACGACGAATTGCTAGGGCTTTCAACAAGAAGGTTTAGTCCAGGAATTTTAAAGAAGGAGATTTGGTGCTCAAAGACAACCGAGCTTCCATCCACGACTCCTGGGCAAGTTCAGACCCAATTGGACTGGTCTTTACATCATCAAGTCTATCTGGTCAGGTGGAGCTGTCATTCTGATGGACCTAGATGGCCTAGAGTTCTCCCAACCGATCAACATGGATAAGTTGAAGAAATATTTTCCCTGAGAGGCTCGCTAGCCGGAAAACCCGAAAGGGCGACCTAGGCAAAAGTTAGAGCACAGAAAATTTGAAATTATAAAAATTGAGCTCGTAAGGTTGAAAACCCAGAAAGGGCGGCCTTGGCAAAAGTTAGAGCGTAAAAGGAGAGAGATAATACGCGAGTGAACCAAAGCCGAACTACGTAAGGCTTGATTCTCATGTTTGGGATACGTAGGCAACTTCGTCCTGAAGTCCAGCCAAAATCACTTCCCCGATCAACTTTGTCCATTTGATCATCTTGGTCATCTTTGTCTATTCAGCATTCAAGAGTTCGGTTGTGATCTCCGATGTAGTGCTATTCAGACTAGGGGCAACTTTCCAGTTACTAGAATTCGGGGTTGTACATCTCAGTGACAGATCTCAGGCGTGTCCAGTTCTGATCCATATCGAAAATGGTTTTGAAAAGTTTTAATAAAAGTTGATTTTGCTCAAATTAATCTTTTTACAACTTAGACCATTTTTTGGACCAATCGGAAAATTTTCAGTACCACAACCTTCAATTTTATTGATTTCAATACAGAGTTCTCCTACTCTTTAATACAAAATTGAAGTTGCTTTTCATTACATTCATAAAGAAAACTTGAAAGTTCTGATTAAAAGCAAATAAATCTGGGGCATAGTCAGGTGTTCCTACGTCCACTCCCAGAGCTGGTCGATGCCTCTGATGCCAAAGTGGGCCTTACCTGTGCCTCTTCATTGAGCCAATCCATGCACTCATCAGAGAGGGTGCAACTGAAAGTGGGAGCGGGGGCCAAAAGCTCTCTCATCCTCCATGCTGTAGCATACCGAGCTAGCTGCGCGCCTCGGACCAGAAATGTAGCAGGGTACTCTATCCCCTTCTCTGGGCAAATCTGATCATGTCTGAATTGGTGCCGGAACCAGAACGGAAAGTAGAAGACACAGTGTGTCATGCCAATCAACTGAATCTCGGGCTGACGGGTCATGCTGTAACTCATTGTCGGCAGGTTAAGCCCAGGGCAGCTCCAAGCAATGCGGTCCGCAGACAAATTGCACATCCAGCTGTACCACCATCCTTCATCCGGAGCATCGACTAGACGTCGTTAGGAGAAATAGCTGCGAGCTGAATATGCCGGACACGAGTCCACAACTCTCAACTTGTCCATCAACCACACCTGGGGGGGGGATTGAAAAATGAGAGAATAAAGAATAGAGAGACGTACGTTGAGAGAAAAAGCGAGCAGAAGGTTTTGAGAGAAAAATCGAGCATGAGGGCTGAGTAATGTGAGCAATATATGTGAGATGGGGTGAGAAACATTACCTGTAATAGTAGTGGACTTCCAGCAAACCTAGCCGTCTCCCGGCGATGAAAAGCGTCTAAGCCCATCAATGTTTCGGCCAATGTCATGGCGTTGCAGTTTTTGCCCTCTTTCAAGCCCTCGGCGACTTTGATCAAACGAGTGCTAAACCCACCAGAGCTTGGGACAAGTAAGAAATGGGACAGCATGCACAAGCAAAGCGCATGTCGTCAATAACCCTGCCAATGATAGTCGCCACGGTCACCGGCATCAGAAAACTAACAAACCAAGCTCAGAATGTCCAACTTTCCATCATGAATCAATGACCGAGCGTCATCCAAAGAAAGGTCGCACATCCGTCCTAAGGCTTGGACGTGGCCGAGCCGGAACTAAGGCAAGATTTCCTCGCCACGCTCGGATTCCATTAAAGCTTGGAAATCTTCAAAAGTGGGACACATCTCTTGACCGCCAAAACTAAAGACGTGTGTGTAGACACCCCATTTTTTACCGTCCTCAAGACTTGGACGTCACCGTTTGAACACTCGGTGATCATCCATGTTCGTGTTCGTCTCGAGTTCTCGGAGGTCTTGACCACGTGCCTTGTCTCAAGACCTCTCGACTTGCCTGTTTTGTGCTTGGTTTTGTACCAAATACTTGTGTTTTGCTTTTGAGGGGCAAGGAATGGCTTGCTGGCCATCCTCACACCTCACCGGCCATGGCTTGAGGCCACCGGCCATTGTTTTGTTGCCATCAGCCAAATGTTCGGTCAGTCGGCACTTTTGTTAGGTGTATCGGCTCCTTGTATGGTCGGCTGGCCATTTATTTGGCCGATAGTCTATTTATCTGGCCGATACCTCCTTTTTGCCTTTTTCAGGCATTGTGCATGATAGCTGTGCCAGCTAGAGTGCACAGACCTGTCCTCCATACACGTGTATGGAGGAATTTGCACCCTTTGCACCCTTTTGGTCGAGCTTCTTGAGGAAGCTTGGACCTTTGTCTTAGGTTCCTCAAGAAGCTTGGACCCCTGTCTCAGCTTCCTCAGGAAGCCTTGGCCCATTTTCCTTAGTTTCTTTAAGAAGCCTTGACCCCTTTGTTTAGCTTCTCTTGGAAGCTTAGGCCTTTGCCTTGTCTATATAAGAGGGCCTCTCTCCTCCTTTGAAGAGGTTGAGCGAAAATCAGAGATATACATCTGATATACCACTCTCTCTCTCTATATCTCCCTCTCTCTCTTCATTTGTATGGGTTAGAGTGTTCAAAAGGGTGTTTTGTTCTTAGTTTTGCACTAAAACACCTAGTGTTACACCATACCTTGGTTATTGAGGTGTTGAAAGGTTGTTCTTGGAGCTTTTAAGCTGGTTTTGACCTAAGGAAGCTGCTGGAGCATTGTTCTTAAAAGGGGCCTTCAAGGATAAGAACTTTTCTCTTTATTCCCCATTTTTGCATAGGCTTTAGCCATCCTTGCATCTATTTTTGAGCTTAAAAGTTCTGATTTTAAGTGTTTAAAATAGTTGTTTAAGGTCTCTTTGAGGTTTGGGGTTGTTTGACCCCTCTTAGGCCTTGTTTGGCCTCATTTTTGTGCTATTTTGGTGAGCTCCGGGACCACCTTGTTTCGGCCTCCTCACCACTGAAATCCAGAAGGGATTTCAGTGGTGGGGATGGTGCTTTGAGGTCCTATGAAGGAGAGGGCCATCCCCTCTCCTTGCTACCTTCAATAATTGTCATTTTAGCCTCATGTGTGAGCACCATTGTTGAGTTCATGCTGGCCATGTCTTAGCTAGTATTTGTGCTTATTTTTCCATGATATAGCACTGTTTTAAGTTGGTTTAGACACATCGTTCTTGCTTTGCATACTTGTCTTGTAATGCTATGAATCGCCTTAACATGCTTTGTGCGTTGAGCCTTGTTTCTAGCATGTTTTTGGCCTAGCTTTGTGAAGCTTTTATGCATGTCTTAGTATGCTTAAGGTCTTTTTAGAGTTTTTTTTGTCCATCCACGATATCCTTTGTATAGCCACCTTGCATTTTGGCTTGTTAGCCTTGAGTATGTGAGTGTTGAACATGCATTGCTTGGCTTGTTTCAGTGGTTTGGCACCACTTATAGCATCATTTCAGTCCTTGTGGCATGCTTGTATGCTTGCATTTGATGCTCCTTTAATGTTTTAAAAGGTTGGTGTTTCATGCTCCATGTTTGGGCCATTTTGCATGCCGTTAGACTTAGGCCATTTAGATGCCATCTAGGTGTGCCTTTGACCTTGTTTTGGTCTGCCTTGAGGTGGTTTTGAGTCTCCATGGCCCTTTGGGACTTGCTTCATATAGCCTTGGTTTAAGCCCCTCGGCTTGCCTTGAGTTTTGGGACATAGTTGCATGCCTTGTTTGTCTTGTTTAGTTGGTTTGGCACCATCCTTACATGATTTTTAGAGCTTAGTATGATTGCCATATGCCGATGTTTATCCTCTTTTAAGTGTGCTTAAAAGTTGCTTCTTTATGGTTAAGAGTTGGGCCATGTGCGCATGCATGTTCGTTTGTGTTTTGGCCTTCATTTCCTTAGCATTTGGCCACTGTTTTGGACTTAGTAGAGAGCTATCCATCTTGGTGTAAGTCCCTCCTTTGCATGTTGTTGCACGCTCGCCTTGTGTGTTGTCGCATACTTGGCCTATCGCATGTGTTGCATGCTTGAATCACATTGTATTTAGCATGTTTTCTTCCGTTTGTCTTGGTTGCTCAACATGTTACGTGTCTTGCATGTTTGCATGTTCGCATTGCATATTGCATGCTTGTTAGCTTGCACATGTTGTTACATGCCTTGCATGTTTGTTTGTTTAGGTTGCGTGCTTAGTACACATTACTTGCTTTCATGCTCATGATTGCATACTTACCTCACATATCTAGGTTGCATTGCATTGAGCATGCATGCCTTGTCTCTTGATCAAGTGATAGAGGTTGGGTCTTATGTGTTTATTTGGTTTGCATTTCATTTGACATCAAAATGCATAACTTGGCCACTTTGGCCATCACGCATTGAAATGCGCGATTGGTGGCCCGAGGGTCGAGGACCATCCTCCTTTGAGTCATGAACATGATAAGGAGGGTGTTGGTGCAATATTTGCTTGAAATGCATTGCCATGCCTTGTCTTGTCCTCTATTGCTGTCAAAACAGGATTCTGCAGGCATACATGGCCGACCGACCACATTTAGTGCCAACCAGCAATGAATTAGTGGCCGAGAGCTCAATAGATGGTCGATGACCACTTATTTATGGCCGGTGGTGTTCCCCATTGGCCGGTGACCTTCTACGGTGTTCAGAGAGTGTTCCTTGGGACTTGTGCAATTTTCAGAGGAGTAGAGTAGGGTAAACAGAGGCAGCTTGTGCATGGTGATGGATTTCCGAGCAAACCCGAGCACGCATGCATTAGGCCCTCTTCCTGAGGCTGTTTTATTGCTTTCTTAGCTTAGTTAATTTTCTTAACCAGTTAAGTGGTCCGTAATAATTAATTAGCTTGTAGGTTAATTAATTTGTATTATTCTTTTGGTCTCTCCGAGTGATGGAGAATACGTAATAAGTGTGGGTGTGTGTGTGCATGTCTTCCAACCCCATTTCTTTCTCCCTTTTATTTACCTACTTTTGATGGTTAGTACTAAGGCATATTTAATTTAGCATACCTTATGCTATGCATGCGTGCATTCATTCATCAGTATTGCATACACCGGGCTCGGCGCATCATGGTAACTGCATAGTATCTCAAATCTAACTTGAATACATGTTACTTGTTGCATTTCACATGCCATCCGAGGATTAGCCTAGCCTATTCTAGATTGCATTTTGCCTGTGATGCATTAGCCACTTAACATGGACTTGGATCATACGTTTGATTGCTAACACGTTCTTTGTTTTGGCTTGGAGTACACTGTAAGTGTTTTATGCTTTAGCATCTCGCATGAGTGCGAATGTTAACATGACAGCATGCTTACCATGTGGCTATATGCTTATGTGATATATCTGCCTGAATGCCTGTGGGTGAAGGTTGGATTGCTTGAGTTGGAACAACTCGTTGAAATCCGTATTTTAGCCTATTTGCGAGTAGCAA
This sequence comes from Camellia sinensis, assembly GCF_055761805.1. Classification (NCBI taxonomy): domain Eukaryota; kingdom Viridiplantae; phylum Streptophyta; class Magnoliopsida; order Ericales; family Theaceae; genus Camellia; species Camellia sinensis. The sequence continues at coordinate 41,103,357 of NC_138961.1, forward strand.
ATTTCAAACCATTTTCCGAACAAACGGATTTGCAATGATTTGCTCAAAATTAGGCGATCCAGTCTATACTTTTGTGTTATACTCATCACATAGTAAGATTAGCTAATTAATCGAAATAAGAATACATAACGTTTTTAAAACTAGATATCATGGTTAGTAGAGGCCGATCTTCAGACATGGTGAGCAGGGGTGCTCATAGCTGACCTTCTCCAATCGTACCCAAGTTTCCAAGCCGAGGCAACTTTGGTGATGACGGACACGTGGCCTTAGGCAAACGAGTCAGGGTTTCCTAAATTCCCTAATAAAAAAATATTTAGGTGGCGACTCTGTATCTGGCAAAGCAGTCCATGTTTGGCACTTCTTTACAAAAAATCTGTTTTCAAAAACGACTTGCCAGATTTGGACTCTTTGGTTCAGATTTAGAACCGTGACGATTTGAGTCCGAACTGTAATGAGCCCAAATGAACAGAACGGGATTTCCTTCCCAGGACGTTCGGGGACATCTACAGTTTCTGGCGACTTTGCTGGGGATTTAGAGAACTTGACTCGAACTTATGATATCTTGTTTTGACTACACTTATGTGTTTCTTTGCATTGCATGTGCATTGGTGCACCTAGGACACCGTGTTTGTCGTCTGCTATTCCTGAACGGTTTGCCGGAGGCTTGCTTTGAGAAGCGTGCCATAAGGCTGACCAGTTACGGGCTCTGCCACGATGGGAACACAAACCCCGGTTGTCACCGGGGCACCCTTTTTGACCATTCGACCTAGTGCATAACGGAATCTGTAGTGACTATTCCAAACTAGGACAGGTTGCTTACCCGATTTTAGGTTGTTTGAAACCGCTGCGTGCATCGTGAAACCCTAGCTCCTGACAAAATAGGACAAGAAAACCCTATCCCAACATAGGGGTGTTTTGGCTCTCGCTTGTTTGCTACGTGCTTTTAGAGTGTGTCTCTACAGGAATGCATGTATCGGTTTGTGAGTTTGGGCATCAGGCCTGCGGGCATTAGTGTTTTGGAAATCAGTTTTACCTGAGGGTATTAGATTTGGGGCAGAATTCAGTAGAGAGCACACTCATTCAGCTTTGTTCATATCTGTTTTGGTAAATTTAGGCTGAGATGCTGCCTGTTTTCTCTTTTGCTAGGGGTAGTCATGGAACTATAGCTTCAGAGGGCTCTAATATCCCCCGGGTATATTGGATCCGTGTTGATAGACTTTGTCAGGTCAAAGATTTAGTTCAAGGGCAAATCAGTGTTCCTTCACCAGAGGCAGGGTAAAAAGGCCAGTCAGGCGCAGATCACCAGTTCAACAGTCTCCAGATCAGCAATCATTATTCATCTCACCTGTGCGCAGTCGGGGTTAAGATATCTGCTTCCACCTCATAGAACACACCTATTCAGTTAGATCAGGGCAATATGTCAGGCTTGGAGGAGATGGTCCGCCAGCTCTAGGATAGTATGAAAACTATGCAGCAAGACGCTGTCCGTCAAGCGAAATTTGCCAAGCAACAGGCCGTGGTCATGGCCCAACAGGCAGAATTAATCACCAAGCTACAGCAGCAAGCCGGAGCATCTGTTTCGCACCAGGATCCTCCCCCACCAAGAGTTCCCATACTTAGGGAGGCAACTGACGTCCAGGATGATACGGACATTCTAGTCAGGCCAACTCCGCCCTCGGTTCTACCCCAGCTATTTAAAACACCCACCAACCTACCAGACTTCCCCTTTGAGTTCGAGACGGGCCCCACAGCATTGAAAGTGAGCAAGCTTGAGAAATTGTTCAAAAAGTCTCAGGGGGCCCACTCTATTCCTGATATAGAGGATGGCTATACCGACTCAGTGGTGACATTGTCGGATCGGTTCAAGATGCCACATATCGATCTATTCAATGGCTCTGAAGACCCAATGGTGCACCTCCAACTGTTTTATGATATCTTGAGGCCAATGGGTTTGACCATAGCCCAGAAATTGTCACTATTCGGCCGAACCCTATCTGGGATGGCCACAATCTGGTATGCGAAATTGGAGAACTCTGTGAAACAGAATTGGGAAGAGCTAGCTGAGGCCTTTATTGCTCAATACTCCTATAGCACACAAATCGAGGTCACAACTCGTGATCTCGAAGTCACCTGCCAAGAGCCAAAGGAGGGTTTCGCAGAGTTCGTGACGAGATGGAGAGCAAAGGCCTCAATGATGACTACAAAACCTTCCGACAAAGATCTGATCAGGTTGATTGTTTGGAATCTGCATGGCAAGTTGCTACAAAAGATGGTCGTTCTACCTTTGTTTACCTTTCCAGCCCTTCATGAAATGGGGGTTCAAATCGAGGATGCCATCAGACAAGGGATCTTTGCAGAAGATAATGAGCCTTTGAAGAGGAATGTTGCTCGTAGTTCCAAAGTAGAGCGACGAAATGCTCAGAAGTAGACACTATCACCACTTCCCTCAATGGCCAAAAACCAACCACTTCAACTCGGCCCCAAGCCCGAAAATTCCACCCTCTTTACATGGGTCTCCCTCAAGCTTTGAAAAAGCTGCGAGAAGAAGGGCACCTAGAACTTCTAGAACCCCAACCCCGTCCAAACCCTCTTCTACCAAGATATGACCAAGCTAAATACTGTGCCTATCATCAACAGCATGGTCATGATATGAACCGTTGCATCCACCTCCATCATAAGATTCAGGATCTTATTAACGAAGAGACCCCAGCTCCACCAAAAGGACCTTAGGTTAGTACTGACCCGTCACCTCTGTATCTCAACCTCATCCATATGCCACCTACGACCCCAGCGTATACATCACCCCGGCCCATCTACCCAAGCCTGAGGTGTTTATCCCAGAAAGCATGGACTTATGCATGATGGGTGCATCTGAACCCCAATTATCTCAAACCCATGAACCCACTACTTCTGAGCTGATGAGGATGATCGAAGATCTTCAGAGAACTGTAGCAGATCTGGCCTTTGGAGGTATGGCTCCGTCATCAACCGCATCACACACTAGGGAGTTCATGTCAAAGGGCTCCCTAACCTTAGGACAGGTTGCATTGGGAAAAGGCCAATCTCTTAGCAAAATGGAGGCCAGTGATAAGAATAAGGCAGGGGCAATTAGTCCCCATGAACATCTTTAGTGGGCTATTGAGGCTTTGAAAGCCGAAGGGCTGAACAAATAACAAGTGATTGCAGTTGTTGCAAAGACTGTGGATGACACTTTCGCCACTCAAGTTGGGGGCAGTTTGAATCAAGCGGCAAGCCGGGAGAAGGGTCGTTGTACCAGGAATGTTCCTTTCAACCCTAATCTCGTGCTCGGAAGAGATCATCAAACCTAGTCAGCGCCTGTCAATCCCTTTGCTAGTGCATCCAGCAAAACTCCACAAACCTCAAAACACCCACCTCGGGGCCAGAGGGTGTTCACCCCACTGTACATGTCTCTATCAGTAGCCTTGAGGGTCTTGATTAGAAAGGGGGATCTGAAACCCCTGGAGCTATGGCCACTGCCTGATAAACTTCCCCCCTCCCATGATCCGGCCAAGTACTGTGCCTTCCATCAACAAGTCGGCCACGACACTAACAGTTGTTACCGTCTTCGCCATGAAATACAAGATCTGATTGATAACAAGGCCATCGTCGTGCCGGGTCCTACAAAGTCTATCGGCACTGGATCAGTGAACTTGTGGAGGATAATGTGACTATTTGTTCGGGGGATGAACCACCTGCGGATGGCGCTCAGATTACTCCAGCTATGGTGGATGGCACACACTATTTTGAGCAATGTACAAATGCTATTAATTTTTCTTTCTGATTGGGTATTGGGTCAGTCTTGTTGTGTTATATAGATTCAGTCTTTTTTGTGCTGAGTCAGTCGGGTCTGTCTTGTTGTATCAAGTCAGTCCTGTGTTATTAGAGTCGTGTGATTCCGGGGTTGTTACCTCGGACATCGCTCGCTCGTTTTATGTTTGTCTTTTCGCTTTGTTTTGAGTCTGTCTCTGCTGGGGAGCCCTGTTGTGCCAACAAGTCTAGAAAGAAATGGCGAAGCATCTCACCTGCTCTTCTACACCTTTAAATTATTGCATTGACCTAAGTTTTTCAAAACTTTTTGAACACTGTGGTGAAAACGAAGAGGAAGGAATTCCTTGGGTTTTGCAAGAATTTGATCATTTGAGAGAAAGAAAGACATGTTAAGCCCTTAATGAATGAAATCATGTTTGTTAACGTGACTACTGAGAAGGATCCTGGCTTGATCCAGATTGGTCCCACACTGTCTTCAGAGCGAGCGATTTGTCGCTTTCTTAAAAGACTTCAAAAAAATGTTTCGCGCGATCTTGCGAAGACCTGTGTGGAATCACTCTTGAGATTGTGCAGCATAGGATCGCTCTCAGCCTCGAGACTCAACCCCTTTTGCTTTCAAACCTTGAACTTGGATTCAGAATGTTCAATGGTCAACCACAATGTGAGGCCCGTGTGGCCAGACTTGAGGCAGCCCTCGAACAAGGGGCATGGAAGTCAGATCAAGAAGATCAGATGTCGTCAAAAGAAGCTTGCAAAGCTAGATCAGAAGCACCCCTCGAACTAGGGGCAAAAGATGCCAGATTGTGCTTGAAGAGCCGAAGATAGATCATTCCACAAATCAATAAAGATCGGCAAGAATGCCAAACCCTAGAAGGTAGGAAAAAAGAAGACATTGCTGAAGGACAATCAAGTTCCTATCCACAACACTAGGGGCAAATTCACCCTCCATTGGATAGACTCCTACATCATCAGTGAACATCAGCCATTCTCCTAGATTCGGATGACTTTAGGATCTCAAAACCATTTGACATGGACAAAGCTACACTTTTACCCTTGAGAGGCTCGCTGGGCCGAAAACCTGAAAGGGCGACCCAGGCAAAGTTAGAGCAAGGAAAAAAGAAAAGAGAAAAGAAAAGAAAAAATGCAAAGAATGAAAAAAGAAAAAGAAAAAAGAGATGAAAAAAAAAGAAAAAGAAAAGAAAAGAAATAAAATGAAAAGAAGAACACAGCTCGCAAGGTTGAAAACCCGAAAGAGCGTCCTTGGAAAAAGTTAGAGCACAAAAGGAGAGGTTAATACCCAAGTGTACCTTACCCCGAACTACGTAAGGCTCGATTCCTATCTTTGGGATATGTAGGCAACTTCATTCTGAAGTCCAGCTGTAAAACACTTGAAATTCGACTGTGTCTATGTGATGGTTCTAGTCATCTTTGTCTTCTCTATATCCGAGAATTCGGTTGTGATCATCACTCTAAGGACTGATTACAATGCGCTGCGGCATCATCCAAACAAGGGGCAACTTTCTGTTGCCATTCAGTATGCTACGGCGTCATTCAAACAAGGGGCAACTTTCCGTTGCCATGCAGTGTCCTTTAGACAAGGGGCAATTTTCCATTATTTATGGATCTGAGGTCGTGCATCTCAAGAGTAGGCTCCGTGCTCATTGAGCAGTGGCCGTTTGCAAAAACAGTTTTGGAGAATTTTTACTGAGGCTAACTAATTTTCTCGAAAATTTGCTCCATTTTTTCCAAAAATTGGACCATATCTTGGACCCAAAAAGGAAAATTTTCAGTGCTCATAACCTGACTTGCATGATTTCAAATCAAAAATTGAACAAGCATGTTAATCTAACTCTCATTTTGGTCAAAATTGTTTTAGTAGAAGCCAAAAACAAAAAATGGTCAAAATAATGAACTAGGGGCAAAGTTGAGTCAGGCTTCCTGTCTTTCCCCCATTTTCAACATACTTGCCAAGAAGGGCACTCTACCTGCCAGAAGAGGGCACAACTGAAGTTAACAACAAAGGGCTGAAAGCTCTCTCATCCTCCAAGCAACGAGGTATCAAGCCAAGTGCGAAGCACGAATTGGAATGGATCAAGCTACTCCACTCTGAGGCATCGACTAAATGTCATCGGAGGAAGTAGCCGCGAGCTAATAATTTTGGGCAACAGCTCGTAACTTCTTGTTTATCCATCAACCACCCAGGGGAGGGATATAAAATGAGAGACTGAAGAATAGAGAGATGTACGTTGAGAGAAAAAGTAAGAAAAGGGTTTTGAGAGAAAAATAGAGCCTGAGGGCCGAGTGATGTGAGAATCACAAATGAGAAAGGGTAGGAAACAATACATGGAGAAACTGGCTCCTCGCGATCTGAGAGGTCTATCATCTTCGTTATACATCTGAGTGTCATCTCTTTTGTTTTTGTTTGTCTCGATTCTTGTCTTGAGTCGTTTCTAGAGTCAGTAGATGTGTTTAGATTGTTTACCATTTGCTTTCAGTTGTTGAGTCGTTTTTGCGGTGGTCAGTCGTAGGCTCAATACCCAGTTAAGAACTCACTTCTCAAATCTAAAATTCCACAATAAAATCATTTTGTGCTCAGAGTGCTGTGCCATTCTTTGCGTTTGTGCAAAACAAGATTTATTCTTTCATAAAACTGCAGGGTTTAACCCAGGTCATGTCAGAACAGTAGCACCAGGACCTATCTGAAGCTATATAGGTTCTAGACTGCAAAGCAAAGGAAAATGGGGAAAATTTTGAGCATGTGAGTGTGTTTCACCTTCAGAAAATTCCGTGATTGTATTCCAGATGTACCTTGTCAATGCTCCGAAGTATGAGTGTACCTCTACCTCAAGCGCAAGATTAAGCCTGCTTCAAAGTTATGCACCCTTCCACCCGCATTGTTATGCACTCTTCCACTTGTATTGTCATGCACACCTTACTTGCATTTATTTGCATTTTGTGTTATCTTCTATCGTTTATCCTTTTACGCTGAGCAGCGTTTGGGATCGTTGTCCTCCGGGACTTTCTCAGGTTGCACCGGGCATGCGCCTGATAGTTTGTTGGACCTCCTCTCATGATTTTAGCATGGTTTGAGTGTCCCGTTCCTTACGCAATTTCAGCGTGTTTGGAATTTATCCCAGGTCGTGTTGTAGATATGCTGGGCGGGTAGTTTTTGGACTTCCTCTTACGATTTCAGTGTGGTTTGAGTGTCCCGTTCCTTACGCGATTTCAGCGTGTTTGGAATTTATCCCAAGTTGCGTTGTAGACGCGCTGGGCAGATTTTTGGACCACATCTCATGATTTCGGCGTGGTTTGAGTGTCCCGTTCCTTATGTGATTTCAGCGTGTTTGGAATTTATCCCAAGTTGCGTTGTAGACGCGCTGGGCAGATTGTTGGACCTCCTCTCACGATTTCAGCGTGGTTTGAGTGTCCCGTTCCTTACGCGATTTCAGTGTGTTTGGAATTTATCCCAAGTTGCGTTGTAGATGCGCTGGGCGGATTGTTGGAGCTCCTCTCACGATTTCAGCGTGGTTTGAGTGTCCTGTTCCTTATGCGATTTCAGCGTGTTTGGAATTTATCCCAAGTTGCGTTGTAGACGCGCTGGTCGGATTGTTGGACCTCCTCTCATGATTTCAGCATGGTTTGAGTGTCCCTTTCCTCACACGATTTCAGCGTGTTTGGAATTCATCTCAGTTTGTGTTTGGTACACACCTGGGCGGTTTGTCTTGGACCTCCTTTCACGATTTTAGCATGATTTGAGCATCTCCTTCCTCACACCATTTCAGCGTGTTTGGAATTTGACTTAGGTTGCATCGTATGCACACCTAATTGTTTGTTTTTCCTCCTCTCATGATTCCAGTATGGTTGGAGTATTTTTCTCTTTCGCATTCACCCTACTCGCATTGTTTTGTGCACCTTTAGTTTGCACTGTCTTGTGCACCCATGTGGTCTAGGAGACCTTAAATCCTCTGGTCTAGGAGACCTTAAATCATGCATCTTCATTCGCACGGTCTTGTGCATTCGCTGGTCTAGGAGACCTTAAATCCTCTAAAGGTGCAATTCCTTTGGTGTTTGTCGTGCCCGAACGACTTCCAGTGGTCTGGTATAGCCACCAGCCTGTGTTTGCGGTGAGTTCCTAGGAGACCAACTGAGCTGGTGGAAACTAGGGTTCGAATGGCTTATGCCTAGAACGCAAAGGTTCAGGATTACCGAGACGAAAGTCTAGTTTAAATACCCAGGGGTATATCCTCGGCTTGAGATCTGTATGGCAGCCCCATAGATTGAGATAGCATCTGTATGCGCCTCAATTCTGGATACTGATCCAACCTAGTCTGTCAACCTGTTGGAGAATAGGGAAAGCTGCGACCATAGTCAGGAAGAAAAGTAGTACCTGTGGTTCAACCAAGAAGAAGTGAAAGATCCCCAGCAGCATGAGGTGAATCATCGTCAATTGCCCCTGCAAGGTACTTTCACTTCCTAGCTACATTGCATTTTGTTATCTATTATGTCTATTACATTGCATATAGAATCTATCGCATGCATTTACTGCATTATCCACCTATGGTTTGCACCTTTCCATGTTGAGCTTGGTCTGGTATGTGCCCATACTTTTGATGTTGAAACACAGTTATGATATTATGTGTACGCACCCAGTGTTGACGGTGACGACACCGTTTCCGTGTTAAACATGTTTTGTTTGTGTCCATGCCTTTCCTAGGCAAGATATGTTTTGGCCGCGCGCCTTATCCATTACATTCATTACATTGTAGTGTAGTGTTTTGCATCCAGCATTTAGGATCACGATCTCTCCTGTGTAGATCATTCCCCACTTATATCATCTCACCCAATTGCTTATATCTTGTGTTCTGTCTACATACTCATAGTTCTGCATGTGTACACGCCTATTCCACTGCTGGTATTGTGGCTTGAAGGTGTCGGCACCTTTTCTATGGTAGATAGACTTTGCATCTCCACCATCTTTATGATATTTGTGTGGTTTTGAACTGCTTACGGTTTGATCATGTTTCAATAGCATTGCATATCATTTGCATTGTTTACACATAGTTTTGTATATATTGCATTATCATTTTGCATCCATTCCGCATTATTATGCGTTGTCACACATAGGTTGCATTGTCATGCACTCCTTCACTTGCATTGTTACACAGCTTAGATTGCATTGTTATGCATGTTGCTAATGATATCATACCTGTTAAATTTTCTTTCTCTTTTAGACACGATATTGTATGTACGGTTCATTTGAAGCTGGTGCAACCAGACGAGCTGCACAGATATTGTATTCTCCATGTGAGATGTATCGAGAATCGAATAATTCTCTTACATCCTTTCTGTATTATAATGTAGTTGGATTTATGTTAGATTGCTTAAAACTGTCGCATGTTATGCTTCGTTACAGCTTTCTTTGCGTGATCATAAGTTATGCTCAGTTTTGTTCATTGTCTTGCATTTTGCCCATGCCTCCGGGCGCATATCTTTATTGTCTTGCATGTTTGTCTAAGTCTTCGGCCTTGTCAAAAATGGGTCATCTCTGGGCTTTGACACTCACTCCTGTCATTGTTATGACTTTCGAGTTCTGTCAAAGAGGGGCAACTGTAGACACCTCATTTTTGACCGTCCTCAAGACTTGGACGTCACCGTTTGAACACTCGGTGATCATCCATGTTTGTGTTCATCTTGAGTTCTCGGAGGTCTCGGCCACGCTCCTTGTCTCAAGACCTCTCGACTTGCCTGTTTTGTGTTTGGTTTTGCACCAAATACTTGTGTTTTGCTTTTGAGGGGCAGGGAATGGCCTGCTAGCCATCCCCACACCTCACCGGCCATGGCTTGAGGCCACCGACCATTGTTTTGTTGCCATCGGCCAAATATTTGGTCGGTCGGCACTTTTGTTAAGTGTATCGGCTCCCTGTATGGTCGGCCGGCCATTTATTTGGCCGATAGTGTATTTATCTGGCCGATACCTCCTTTTTTGCCTTTTTCAGGCATTGTGCATGCCAGCTGTGCCAGCTGGAGTCCACGGACCTATCCTCCATACACGTGTATGGAGGAATTTGCACCCTTTGCATGCTTTTGGTCTAGCTTCTTGAGGAAGCTTGGACCTTTGTCTTAGTTTCCTCAAGAAGCTTGGACCCTTGTCTCAGCTTCCTCAGGAAGCCTTGGCCCCTTTGCCTTGGCCCCTTTGCCTTGGCTTCTTTAAGAAGCCTTGACCCCTTTGTTTAGCTTCCCTTGGAAGCTTAGGCCTTTGCCTTGTCTATATAAGAGGGCCTCTCTCCTCCTTTGAAGAGGTTGAGCAAAAATCAGAGATACACATCTGATATACCACTCTCTCTCTCTATATCTCCCTCTCTCTCTCTTCATTTGTGTGGGTTAGAGTGTTGAAAAGGGTGTTTTATTCTTAGTTTTGCACTAAAACACCTAGTGTTACACCATACCTTAGTTATTGAGGTGTTGAGAGGTTGTTCCAGGAGCTTTTAGGCTAGTTTTGACCTAAGGAAGCTGCTGGAGCATTGTTCTTAAAAGGGGTCTTCAAGAGTAAGAACTTTGCTCTTTATTCCCCATTTTTGCATAGGCTTTTAGCCATCCTTGCATCTATTTTTGAGCTTAACTTATAACATATAAAAGTTCTAATTTTAAGTGCTTAAAATAGTTGTTTAAGGTCTCTTTGAGGTTTGGGGTTGTTTGACCCCTCTTAGGCTTTGTTTTGCCTCATTTTTGTGCTATTTTGGTGAGCTCCATGACCACCTTGTTTGGGACTCCTCACCACTGAAATCCAGAAGGATTTCAGTGGTGGGGATGGTGCTTTGAGGTCCTAAGAAGGAGAGGGCCATCCCCTCTCCTTGTTACCTTCAATAATTGTCATTTTAGCCTCATGCGTGAGCACCATTGTTGAGTTCATGTTGGCCATGTCTTAGCTAGTATTTGTGCTTACTTTGCCATGATATAACACTGTTTTAAGTTGGTTTAGACACACCAAGCTTGCTTTGCATACTTGTCTTATAATGCCATGAATCGCCTTAACATGCTTTGTGCGTTGAGCCTTGTTTCTAGCATGTTTTTGGCCTAGCTTTGTGAAGCTTTTATGCATGTCTTAGTATGCTTAAGGTCTGTTTGGAGTTGTTTTGGTCATCCATGACATCCTTTGTATAGCCACCTTGCATTTTGGCTTGTTAGCCTTGAGTATGTGAGTGTTGAACATGCATTGCTTGGCTTGTTTCAGTAGTTTGACACCACTTATAGCATCATTTCAGTCCTTGTGGCATGCTTATATGCTTGCATTTGATGCTCCTTTAATGCTTTAAAAGGTTGGTGTTTCATGCTCCATGTTTGGACCCTTTTGCATGCCTTTAGACTTAGGCCATTTAGATGCCATCTAGGTGTGCCTTTGACCTTGTTTTGGTCTGCCTTGAGGTGGTTTTGAGTCCCCATGGCCCTTTGGGACTTGCTTCATATAGCCTTGGTTTAAACCCCTTGGCTTGCCTTGAGTTTTGGGACATAGTTGCATGCCTTGTTTGTCTTGTTTAGTTGGTTTGGCACCATGCTTACATGATTTTCAGAGCTTAGTATGCTTGCCATATGCCCATGTTTATCCTCTTTTAAGTGTGCTTAAAAGTTGCTTCTTTATGCTTAAGAGTTAGGCCATGTGTGCATGCATGTTCGTTTGTGTTTTGGCCTTCATTTCCTTAGCATTTGGCCACTGTTTTGGACCTAGTAGAGAGCTGTCCATCTTGGTGTAAGTCCCTCCTTTGCATGTTGTTGCACGCTCGCCTTGTGTGTTGTCGCATACTTGGCCTATCGCATGTGTTGCATGCTTGAATCACATTGTATTTAGCATGTTTTCTTCCTTTTGTCTTGGTTGCTCAACATGTTACGTGTCTTGCATGTTTGCATGTTCGCATTGCATATTGCATGCTTGTTAGCTTGCACATGTTGTTACATGCCTTGCATGTTTGTTTGTTTAGGTTGCGTGCTTAGTACACATTACTTGCTTTCATGCTCATGATTGCATACTTAGCTCACATGTCTAGGTTGCATTGCATTGAGCATGCATGCCTTGTCTCTTGATCAAGTGATAGAGGTTGGGTCTTATGTATTTATTTGGTCTGCATTTCATTTGACATCAAAATGCGTAACTTGGCCTCTTTGGCCATCACACATTGAAATGCGCGAATGGTGGCCCGAGGGTCGAGGGCCATCCTCATTTTGAGTCATGAACATGATAAGGAGGGTGTTGGTGCAATATTTGCTTGAAATGCATTGCCATGCCTTGTCTTGCCCTCTGCTGCTGTCAAAACAGGATTTTGCAGGCATACATGGCCGACCGACCACATTCAGTGCCAACCGGCCATGAATTGGTGGCCGAGAGCTCAATAGATGGTCGATGACCACTTATTTATGGCCGGTGGTGTTCCCCATTAGCCGGTGACCTTCCACAGTATTCAGAGAGTGTTCCTTGGGACTTGTGCAATTTTCAGAAGAGTAGAGCAAGGTAAACAGAGGCAGCTTGTGCATGGTGATGGATTTCCGAGCAAACCCGAGCACGCACGCATTAGACCCTCTTCCCGAGGCTGTTTTATTGCTTTCTTAGCTTAGTTAATTTGCTTAACTAGTTAAGTGGTCTGTAATAATTAATTAGCTTGTAGGTTAATTAATTTATATTATTCTTTTGGTCCCTCCGAGCGAGGGCGAATGTGTAATAAGTGTGGGTGTGTGTGTGCATGTCTTCCAACCCCCATTTCTTTCTCCCTTTTACTTACCTGCTTTTGATGGTTAGTATTAGGGCATATTTAATTTAGCATACCTTATGCTATGCATGCGTGCATTCATTCATCCGTATTGTATACACCAGGGTCAGCGCATCATGCTAACTACATAGTATCTCAAATCTACCTTGAATACATGTTACTTGTTGTATTTCACATGCCATCCTAGGATTAGCCGAGCCTATTTTAGATTGCATTTTGCATGTGATGCATTAGCCACTTAACATGAACTTGGATCATACGTTTGATTGCTAACACGTTCTTTGTTTTGGCTTGGAGTACACTGCAAGTGTTTTATGCTTTAGCATCTCGCATGAGTGTAAATGTTAACATGACAACATGCTTACCATGTGGCTATATGCTTATGTGATATATCTGCCGGAATGCCTGTGGGTGAAGGTTGGATTGCTTGAGTTGGAACAACTCGTTGAAATTCGTATTTTAGCCTATTTGCGAGTAGCAAATTTCAAACCATTTTCTGAACAAACGGATATGCAATGCTTTGCTCCAAATTAGACGATCTAGTCTATACTTTTGTGTTATGCGCATCACATAGTAAGATTAGCTAATTACTCGGAATAATAATACATAACGTTTTTAAAACTAGATATCATGATTAGTAGAGGCCGATCTTCGGATCGGGGGAGCGGGGGTGCTCATAGCTGACCTTCCCCAATCGTACCCAAGGCCACGAGCCGAGGCAACTTTGGTGATGATGGATACGCAGCCTTAGGCAAACGAGTCAGGGTTTCCTAAATTCCCCCATAAAAAAATATTTAGGTGGCGACTCTGTATCTGGTAAAGCAGTCCATGTTTGGCATTTATTTATAAAAAATATGTTTTAAAAAACGACCTGTTGGATTTGGACTCTTTGGTTCAGATTTAGAACCGTGACGATTTGTGTCCGAACTGTAGTGAGCCTAAATGAACAGAACGGGATTTCTCTCCCGGGACGTTCAGGGACGTCTACAGTGTGTTACTGGATTCCAAAACCTTTCCGAGGCTTGGAGGAATGGGAAACGCAGCGAAGTGCGACTCAACGTGAATATTGTATTTATGCCGAAACCCTAGAAATTCAGCCTTTCCGAGCCATCCAAGTTGGCAATCCAAGTTGTGAGATTTTGGGCAAGAAACTCTTCCATTTGGTGCAAATCAGTGTTGAAATGAGGAAAACTATGAAGCTGAGGCTTTTATAGAAGATAAGGTGTTGAGTGGAAGACAGGTGTCAACATTCTGGAGGTGCTTACCACTTTTGGCCGATCGGCCAAAAATAGTGCCGACCGACCACACTTATTGGCCGATCAGCTAAAAATGTTAGCCGATGGCCATTTCTTGTGGCCGGTGGTCTTTCCCTTTAGCCGATGGCCTTCCTTCTTGTTCCCTGAGCTGTTTATGTATTGAACATGCTGAGAACTTGTGGCTGGCACCACTTCCAATGCCTTCTGGTGATGATTTTGCAAAGTCACACCTGCGTTACTTCGATTTAATTATCGAGTTGTTGTACATTTGCTTATCGAGTTGTATTTCACATTTTTTAAGTCTTTGCTTTGCTTATCTAGTTGTATTTACACTTGGTTAGCTTATCTAGTTCTTTGTTTTGATTATTGAGTTGTTTTTGTCGTTAGTCGGTTCACTACCTGATTATTACGATGCAAGTGCAATATTTTCAAACAAAAGTTCAATCTCATTTACATCATTATGTAATGCGATGCGATGCATAGAATGTACAAATGTAACACTTTTTGAACAAAATAGCCACTTCATTTCATCATATGTCTCTTTTGCAAAACGTACATAGTTTTGAGAAAACAAAGCCTGCCTGAGGCAATACAATGTGCTCAAGCTACCAGTAAAAAGAAAAGTAAAACAAAAAGGAGAGGCAACAAAACGTCTGGACAAAGCAAAAAGAAGAAAAATAGCAAAATGTCCGGATCAATATCAAAGGCCTCAAGAGCGGGAGTCGGTCCTGGTCCTCTTCCTGGACGAGGGTCCAGGGTCACCACCGCCATCTCCATAGTCAGAATCAGAGCCGTCTCCGGCCTTGCCTTGGGACGACGCCGCCTCCTCGTCAGAATCATTGAGGGAGGGCTCTCGCGAACTGCTCTCAGCATGAGCGTGCCTATGTCTGCCCTGGCTATGGAATGTCATCCCCCGTATGGCTCCCCCTCCTCCTTGAGTAGAAACAGATGGCCCAGCTGGAGCACCTCCCGCGGCCAGAATCTGGAATGGAGCTTGAAAAGGACAAACGGCAAATGCATCAGTCATGCTACGCAAAACAGTGTAATGAATACCGTGAGCAGTGTATCAGTACAGAATGCAGTGTATGAGTACAGTGTATGAATGCCGTGAGCAACGCTGTGAGCAGTATGTGGGGTACAGCGTATCAGTGCCGTGAGTGCTTTGTATCAAGTGCCGTGTTGATGGTGTGATGCATCAGACTATGTATGAAACAGATTATGCAGAGTTTGAGACTGCGGTTGAAAGAACTTACCGGGATGCCATAGATGGTCAACAGGTCGATGCTCTACTGCAGCATCCCCATCACAGAGGCAATCAGCTCCAGAGACTGGCGAGTGTACTCGACGGAAGCTTGTAAAAGGGTCAAGAGCATCAGTATTCTGCGGAATGTCAAGAGAAATGAAATGAAATGGCTATACAGAATGCAAAGTGTAGTAGTACATACCGGGGTCGAGCCATAGACTCTGACAAGCTCATGATCAGCTGGAGGAGGAGCGATGAGTATCTGGTAAGTCTCCCCACCATGTCCTCGGCACGTCATCGTCGTAGGCAGCTCTGGCCATCCAGCTCCCTGCCCTCTCCGGGACCCACTCCTGCCTCGGGCCCGAGGTGGCCTCGGTGCCCCTGTTCCTGCTGCTGGCGCTGCTGGCCTCTCTCTCTCGACTCGGCGAGCATCGGTTAGAGGACGCATGAGATAAGCCTGGATGTACTCGGCGTAATCGCCCTCATCTCTAAAGCGCTCATAGCTCTAGCCAATCGTGTAGTCTCTCATCTCCTCTAAGGTGTACCTCTCAGTGTGCCTCGTGTGGGTAGGAGGAGGTGCTGCAACTGTCTGCTCGGGCATGCCCAAGGTCTGCCGCAAGAAGCGCTCCCCAAAGTACCAAGCAAGGGAAATCGGTCCCTCTAACAAGACCCTAAACTGGGTAGTCTCTTGAGCACCGACATACTGCTTCCGAACTGCGTCAGGCAACGGGGCCCAAGGCTGGCAGGTGATCTGCAAATAATATACAGTTTGTTATCTACTGTTATTGAGAGTACAATATAAAGAAAAGCTTAAATAAACTGTAATGTTTGACATACCTCGGCTGCGGTGATGGCGTCAAAGTAGCAGCAGAAGAACATTGAAGGACTCCCGTGGCCTCCGCTCACATCTCACATCGAAGCGGTGGGAAAACGGAACCATAGGGGGCATCTCCTCATCTAGCACTGGGGCAAGCCTAGGAAAGTAGGCATACACCCACAACTATAGAATACAACAGAGCAGATATGAGTATGCTGACCAGATAAAGCAGTATACAGAGTGTCGTATGTGCAGTGCATTGTGCAATGTGTGCAGTGTACAACCAGTGTAAAGCAGATTGCGTGCACGCAGTATGTGTGATGTACAGATAATGAAAAACAGAATTGAAATGACAGAAAAGGGAACATATACCTCCCAGGCTCGCCAGTAGCCTCCAAGCAACTGCCCGCTGCGGCGGGAGGATGAGCTCATATATCCGTAAAGGGAGGCCAAGACTGCGCCACCCCAGTTGTGACGCCCCGAACCTACACTATTGGTTGCAGTCAAGGGGGAGTCACTAATGAGTCCTATAGTCAATAACCAAGTAAAATCCCAGATCGCCGGAGGAGTCAAATTAGCCTCCCTTCTAAGTCCGGCTTTCTTAGGCAGCGCACTACCCTTTTGACAGATCTTAAAAGGTATTGACACAAGGTCTCATAAGCAACGATAAGGTGTATACGTATAAATATTAGAATGTAAGTACATAACAACCACGGATATCATTAATTACAAAAACTTGATCCATTACATTACGTCCCAAGAGAAAACTTAAATCTTCATATGAGTCTTACAAAATATCAAAAGGAATTTCTAACTTTCCTAAGATAGCCAAAAGTCTTCGAAGGTTTCAGATTTGTCGTCTCCAACTATAAGCTCCTCTTCGGCACCTGGCATGACACGCCGTGAGCTTTGAATGCCCAGTAAACACACACACACCCCATCCCTTTTTCCCAATCCAATACACCATCACATTTATGGCAAACAAGTAGTGAAGCATGATATCCAAGCCAAGAATAGTAATAGAAGAGAAAAGGAGCATGTAATTCAAATAGATAACAAGGTTATAATGTTAGTGGTTAGTATTCTAGAAATCCCCCAAAGAGATTTCATCGTCCCAACCACAAGAATTGGACACCGGAGTATTCGGAACTCCCCCTTTTGCTGCTTTGTTGCAGAACTAACCTCGGATGCCTACCAACGGTTATATACCGTGTAGCGCCAACCGCAGGGCCTCAAAAGAGACAGCGAAAAGAAAAAGTTTTATCTCCTGAATCCAACCTCATCCTTCTAGAAAAATTTTTATCATCCTGAATGTCCCATCCGGACCCAACCTTATCTCACCATTCAAACCGTCGCAAGGAGTCCGAATACGTCCGTTCCATTCCAGGGTTTACGCGACAACTACTTGCGCAAGACTTTAACTTTCACATAGGGAACACATCCCAACAATCCATATATCACATATTGTCATCTTTTCATTACTCAAGTGCTCGAAAACCCAATACCCTCCCCATTAGGTTTCCCGTTGAGTTAAATATTTTACATCAAGGTTAGGCAACTTAACAAGATAAAAATATCCACACAAGTATGCATCAATAAGGCGAAGGAGATAAAGAACATAACATAACACATACAATATCATGCCAAGATATGATCATAAGCTAATAAACATTTTCATGAATACAAGGGCATAAAACATCCATGCATAACAAAATTTCCAGATTTAATATCACATAAAGATTAAAATGAAAGGACTATCTTAGATCCTTCACCGGACTTGGCCTTCCTATGGTTCGCAGAGAATTTGATCTAGTTTCTAGAACACTTTTCAAAAATGGGATTGGTTTTCCAGATTTTAAGTTATTTAGATAATATTCCAGCGCTGTCCAGAATCTGTCCAGATCCGTCGACCGTTACGACAATTTGATTTTCTTGCAAACCGCTTGATGTTTTTCGATGAAACCAATTTTAGTTGAAAGCTAACATCTTAAGGAAGGTTTTTACATAAAATATAGTCCAGAATAATTTTGTACATTTTTCTAGAATTTCTGGAAGTGGGCTGCAAAAACAGATTTTAAGGTACTATGCCCAAAACAAGAAGTTTTATGAGGAAAGGGTTCCACCAAGGGAAGGTTTTCGTTTCTTTTGTGAAGAAAACATGCTAACTAACATATATTTAAGTCAGAAAGTTTTCTTGAAGGTGTGCCTTTGGAAAGTTTGAGAGATTGGTATAAAAAGATGGTTTTGTGCTAAAATGGGGAAAATGCAAGAGAGATGGAATCAATACTCAACTTTTAGCTTTTTTAACACAAGTAACTCATCAATAACAGATCTGAAAATATTATTTAGAACCCTTTGAACATGTATTTGAAAAAGGAAAATGAAAGAGAAGGTTGTGTTGTGGCTTACCTACTAAGCTTGCACAAGAGGGCTCTCTTCTTCCTCCCTCTTCTTCTCGAGACTTCTCTCTCTTGCTCTCCTCCCTCCCTCTAGCTAAAAGTAAGTGTGTGTGTGTGGTGTTGTGCTTGCCAAGCCAAGGGAAGGTAGGCATTTATAGACAATTTGGTGTAAAAAGACAAAAAGTCCGTCTAGTTGAAATTGGATGGAAAGTTTAGGACTTGTTTGAAGTTCAAATGAATAGAAGTGACTTGGGGAGGGGTTTACTCAACGATTAGGCAACATATGGTTGTAATGAAACTAGTTTTGGGAATTAGCATCCTAGGTCTAGGGTATTAGGTTGTGTTTTTCTAGAATTTCATGATGGTGGTTCTTGAAAATTGGCTCCTCCTTGGGGAAGTGTGATGGGGTTATTATTTTAATCATTTTAGGTATTAGGGGCTCACTTCTCAATGTATGCATATATATAGATTTCAATTGATTGATGGCACTAATAGTATTAGGCCACATGTACTATTTTTGGGGTAATTCTTGAAATTAATAAAAGAAATGAGGGCTTGGAATTAAACTCATGTATTGGAATCTTATTAATGTATTTACTTATGATCTAGTTAGGTTTAGGGCTAATTTAAATACTCATAGCAAATCTTTATTGGTGCCAAAGTCATTATTACTTCAAGATTCAAGGGATTTGTTTGTATAATGATGATGGCTAGTCATGTGATGGTGAATTGATGGACATGTTATATATATATATATATATATATATATATTTTGTACAAATCTTGGAAATTGTAAAACATAATGTAAAAAAAGATTTTAGGGTACAAGTGTATATATAAATATATGATGGTACTTGTTTGAGGTCAATTTGTGATTTAATAAAAATGTGAGGGCTTGGGCTCAATTAAAATATTTATTTCAAGTGAAGAGTTAATAAATTAGTGTTTAGAAAAAATAATTCGATTTGTATTATCTTGCTTTGAATTTAAAGGTAAATAACTAAATGAAGACTGTAAAAATTGGAAGTTAGGGTTTAGATCAATTAATCTAAAATTTGAGAGTTAAATAATTAATATTAGAGTGTTATGATTCTAAGCTTCCAGTGTCGATTTGGGTTTGTATGGGTTTGTCCGTGATACGTTTTTGACTCTAGGGTTTAATTTGTGAGCAATCAACGAATTAAGGGCTTTGTTATAGTAACTCAAAATTTTGGGACCTAATAAGGTTTACAAAAGTTAGAGGTCTCACACCAGTCGTAGCCGCGGATCCGCATCACTTCCACATGTGCGCTCAGTAGGTAAAGGGTGACAGTGTTCGCCCGGTCGGCGAAGAGCGTGGTCCCCAGCAAGAACATGATGAAGCCACGAGCATACTACTTCTCCTCCTCCCGAGTAGTAGGCGCCTGGATCCGGAAGTGATCCTTAAACCATGAGTACCTCACAAACCCTGACCAGGCAAGAGGTGGTTGAGTACCGAGCAAGTATAGCTGAGCGGTGTCCCACTCGTCCATATCTGTATCAAAGGAGATCGGATCACCCCCTACTCCGATGCCTTTTAGCATGGAGAAGCCAAAAGGAGTCATCGTCATCTCCTCGGTGGCAGAAAGGTGGAAGGAGTCGGTGGTGTCCCACTACCTCTCCACCAAAGCAGCAAGAAGGGGCCTGCTCGTAGTGAGACGCGAGAGACCCATGTAGAAGGTCCCAAAGCCGGCCTGGTCGATAATATGGCGAACCATATCGGGTAGCTCCATATACAATCCTCGAGCGACGATATTACCATAGCCCCGAATGTCATTGGAATCTCCCTGTGTTCAAAGACAAACCGATGCGAAGCAGTGTTAGATGTACAGTGTTTGAATGCCTTCAGAATTGGGGAAAATGCAGTGTGGGTGCATATGTTCGAGTTTACACAGATATTGAGTGGGCTGAGCATACGATGTAACAGTTTGTTTGGGTTATTCAGTTGAAAATATAGTGTGTGTGCATGTGTTTGGGTGCGCTCCGAATTGATGAAAATGCAGTGCGGGTGCATATGTTCAGATTTGAACAGATATCGGGTGTGGGTGTGCACACAGTGAACTACAACATGTGATATATTAGTATGTCTGAGTTAAGCAGTTAAAGAACATAATCGACTATCGTAGTTATATGTTCTACGTTGCAGAAAATGAAACAGAGGAAGAGTGTACCTCAGAAGCGCCGTAGGACAGATGTGACTCTAGCTCGCGCAGCAAAAGCTCCAGTGGCGCGCCCGCGCGTAGCTCCTGAAGTGGCGGATGCCGTCGAGAGGCAACATGTGTACTGTCGGCCTATAAGTCGCCGGATCGAATGGCCGGATGTGAAGAGGTGGGAGCTCGACCTCGGGGTGCACGTCCATCTCCGGGGGAGTCCCACCACGTGGAATGTCGTCTGCCATCTCAAAAGGAGCGTGAAAATGGCTGAGAATGTGAAAAACGGGTAAGAATGCAAAAGGTCAACCCAAAAGTCAACCCCGAGAGGATGAAAAATGGGAGAAAAGGTCAGAGTGTGGAAAAGGCACGTAAACCAAGTAAACTCCGGGGGAAACAAACCCCAAGTAGTGGAAACCAAGAAAGAAACACCGAAAACCGAGTTTTGTTCGGTTTAAAATGTGCGAAACAGGAAGGGTTTCGCGAATCGAATAACGAAAAGGGTTCGAAAACACAAAAAAAGGAAGGATCTAAGGTTGGGAAATCACCTAGAGAGAAAGAGGAGTGATTTTCGACCAAGAGGAAGTGAGGATATAAGGTGTGGAACCCTGTATTTAAAAACCCGTGGCCAAAAGACAAAACTGCCCCGAAACTGCCATTTTTGGCCAGTCGGCCAAATTGTTAGCCGATCGGCTAAATATTTGGCCGATGAGCTTATTTTGTGGCCGATGGACTTTCCTTGTGGTCGATGCACCTCCAACACCCATGTTTGGGTCAATTATGTGGTTTGGGACCTTTATCTCCCAAGATAGTGCAAGAAAGTACACTTTTGAAGCTTAACCGGTCTTCGTGTTGACCTCGAACCGTGTCTTCCATGTACGGCATTCGATGCGCGTGAGATATATCCTTTTCGTATCCTTTTGTATATTGCAAAAAATTCAGGAATTGCGTTGGAGCATGTTATTTTACAATG
Organism: Camellia sinensis; assembly: GCF_055761805.1. Lineage (NCBI taxonomy): Eukaryota > Viridiplantae > Streptophyta > Magnoliopsida > Ericales > Theaceae > Camellia > Camellia sinensis. The sequence goes on from NC_138961.1 coordinate 41,124,758, forward strand.
TTTTGTCATAATTGTAATAAGTGCGCTTGTGTAGACGTCCCCGAACGCCCCGGGAGGGAATCCGATTCTGTTCATTTGGGTTCACTATAGTTCGGACTCAATGTCACGGTCTTGTATCTAATCTCACAGAGTGCAATGCAAGACTGATGAATCATCAAAGAGTCCAAATCCGGCAATACGTTTTGAAAACATATTTTTAGAAAGAAGTGCCAAACATAGACTGCTTTGCCAGATACAAAGTCGCCACCTAAATATTTTATTTTGGGGGAATTTAGGAAACCCTGACTCATGCCTAAAGCCACGTGCCCGTCATCACCAAAGTTGCCTCAGCTCGGGAACTTGGGTACGATTGGGGAAGGTCAGCCATGAGCACCCCCGCTCGCCCGATCAAAGATCGGCCACTACTAAACATGATATCTTGTTTTTGAAAACACATGTATTCTTATTCCGGTTATTAGCCTAGATTTACTATGTGATGCGCACAGCAAAACAAGTATAGACTAGATTGCCTAATTTGGGATAATGCATCGCATATCCATTTGTTTTGAAAATGGATTGAAATTTGTTACTCGCAAGTAGGCTAAAACACGGGTTTCGACGAATTATTCCAATTCAAGCAACCCAACCTTCACCCACAGGCATTCAGGTAGTTAATCAACTAAGCAGATAGCCTCATGGTAAGCATGCTGTCATGGCAACACTCACACACACGCAAGGATGCTAAAGCGTAAATGCTTACCTAGTACTCCAAGCCAAAACAGAAACTAGTTAGTAATCAAATGCATGATCCTAGTTCATGTTAAGATGGCTAATGCAACACATGCAAAATGCAACTAGAAATAGGCTCGACTATTCTAAGATGTCATGTGAAATGCAACTTGATACATGTAATCAAATTAGAATTGAAATACAATGCAGTTAGCATGATGCGCCGAACCCAGTGCATGTAATACGAATGAATGTGCGCAAACATGCTATCATAAGTATGCTAATGGAAACGTGCCCTAAAACTAACCATCAAAGCATGTAAGTAAAAGGGAGAAAGACGTGGGGTTGGAAGACATGCATCACACACGCGCACGCTTATTACACAATTTGCCCTCACTCGGAAGGACTGAATGAATAATACAAATTAACTAACTAACAAGCTAATTAATTATTACACAACACTTAACTAATTAAATGAATTAATTAAGCTAAGAAAGCAGTAAAGAGGCCACGGGAAGAGGAATGAGGGCATGCATGTTCGGTTTCGCTCGGAAATCCATCGCCATACTCATGCTGCCTTTGTTTACACTACTCTGCACTTCTGAAAACTGCACAAGTCTCCAGGATGTTTCCGAACCACCTTCTGAGCACTGTGGAAGGTCACCGGCTAAAAGGCAAGGCCACCGGCCATGGGAAACTGTTCATCGACCATGTGTGAGGCTATCGGCCAATAATTCATAGCTAGCCGGCGCTGAAGTTGGCCGACCGGCCATCTCTTTCTGCAGAATCCTGTTTTGCTATAGTAGAGGGCAAACAGAGCATGGCAATGTATTTTCAAAGCAATGTTTGCACAACCACTCTCCTTATCATGTTTAAGACTCAAAGGAGTATTGTTTTCGACCCTCGTACCATCAATTATGCATTTCAATGCATGATGGCCAAAGAAGCCAAGTGTGCAACTTAATATGGAATAAAATGCACAAAACACATAAAGGGCCCCAACCTTTATCATAATTGATCAAGAGGCAAGAGATGCACACACAATGCAATGCAACCTAGGCAAGCAAGCAAGCATGCAAATAACTCAAGTGTGCAACAAGTCTAATGCAACATGAGCATGTTAACATGCAACATGCAATAGGCATATAACCTAAACATGTGGACATGTATAGCATGCAACAACATGCAAAATGAAACAAGCATGCAATAACATCGTGAGATGGACTTGCACTAACACGGGTAGCTCTCAAGCATGCCAAAATCAGTGGCCAAAATGTGTTGGGATTGTGGCTCGGAATGCACAAAGATGAAGCTCATGCAATGGTCCAGAAATGAGGCATACAAGCACAACTCTCAAACGCATTTAGAGAGTGATAAATGCATGTGCATGACCATGAAACATGGACTGAAATTACACTACAAATGATGCCAAATCATTGAAATAGGCCAAGTAATGCATACTAAATGTCTCAACACACAAAGCTTACAAGCAAGATTGACCCGAAGCAATATAAAACAAGTCATGGGTGACCAAGACAACTAAAATCAGACCTCAAGCATACCAAAACATGGATAAAATCTTCTTGAAGTCAAGCCAAAAGCATGCTAAAAAGACATGTCACAACATGACGCATGTTAGGCTATTTCATGGGATTGCATGGCAAGTGTATGGAGCATGCAAAGGCTAACCAAACCAAACCTAAACAACGGTATGACATGATAAAATCAGCCCAAGAACATGCTGAAATGGACACAACATAGGCTAAAATGAGATGATACTTCAAGGAGCATACAAAGCTAGTGTGTGTGATTTACACTACAAGTGTATGAGGCATGCAAGGGCCAACCAAACCAAGCAAAAATAGATCTAAGGCATGTTAAAACTACACCAAAAATCTACTAAGATGGCCCAAAAACAAGCTAGAAACACATGCTCAAACATGAGGCATACAAGACTAGTTTGCAAAATTTACACTACAAGTGTACAAACCATGCATGGAATGACCAAGATAGGCAAAAACAGTGGCATATGACAGAAAAATAACCACAAATACCAGCTAAGACATGGCCAACATGAACTTAACAAATGTGCTCACATATGAGGCAAATATGACAAGTATTGAAGACAACAAGGAGAGGGGATGACCCTCTCCTTCTTAGGACCTCAAAACACCATCCCCACCACTGAAATCCCTCTGGATTGGGATTTCAGTGGTGAGAAGGCCGGTACAAGGTGGTCCCGAAGCTCACAAAAAAGGCACAAAAATGAGGCCAAACAAGGCCTAAGAGGGGGGAAACAACCCCAAACACAAAAGTGATCTTAAACAAACTTCAAAAGCATGCAAAAATAGAACTTTTATGAGTTATAAGTTAAGCTCAAAACAACATGCAAGATAGGCTAAAAGTGTATGCAAAAAAGGGGAAGAAAGAGGGTAGTTCTCACCCTTGATGCACAGCTGCAAAATAAGCAGGTTCCTGGACCAAGAACTAACTCTTTAACCTGTGAAAATGACCTCCAAGAACCTTAGATGAATGGTGGAGGTGTGTGGCTATGAGCTGTGGTGTAATAGGCCAAGAACAAGGCCCTTTTGAACCTAAAATATAGAGATACAAAGAGAGATATATCTTGGAGCCTTAAACAAATTTTTGGAACCCCTCTAAGGGAGAAGGAGGCCCTCTCTTATAGAGAAACAAGAGGGTTCAAGCTTCTTGGAGAAGCTAAAAAGGTTCAAGCTTCCTCAAGAAGCTAAAAAAGGTCCAAGCTTCTTGGAGAAGCTAAAAAGGGTCAAGCTTCCTCATGAAGCTAAAAAAGGGTTCAGAAGGTTCAAGCTTCCTCAAGAAGCTGAAACAAGGGTTCAAAAGGTTCAAGCTTCCTCAAGAAGCTAAAACAACGGTGCAAATCCTTCATACACGTGTATGGAGGATACAGTATGTGTCACCTGGCACTAAATATCTGCATAAAGCAGATGAACAGGGTTCGGTCAGCATAAAAGGCCTATCGACCAACACAAAGGGCCGGCCGAGTAAAAACATTGTCGACCGGCCAACACTTTTGGCCGTTAGCAATAAAACAGGGCCGGTGGCAACATGCCAAGGCCGGTGGGGTGTGGGGATAGCCAACACGCCATTTCCCGCCCTCAGGTGCAAAGACCACAAGTCCTTGGTCCAACCAAGCACAAAACAAATAAGTCGAGAGATCTTGAGGCAAGTCGCGCGACCGAGACCTTTGAGAACTCAAGACGAACATGAACATGGATAATCATCGAGTGTTCAAACGATGACGTCCAAGTCTTGAGGATGGTCAAAAATGGGGTGTCTACAGTTGCCCCTCTTTGACAGAACTCGAAAGTCATAACAATGACGAGAGTGAACATCAAAGCCCAGAGACGTCCCATTTTTGACAAGGCCGAAGACTTGGACAAAGCATACAAGCTACAGATGAAGATATGCACCCGAAGGCAGGGCAAAAATGCAAGAACAATACACAAAGCCGAGCATAACTTATGATCATGCAAAGAAAGCTGTAACGAAGCATATCATGCAACAATTTTAAGCAAACAAAAACCAAACTACATTACAATGCAGAAAGGATGTAAGAGAATTATTCAATTCTCGCTATGTCTCACACGGAGAATATACAATACCTGTCCGGTTCGTCTGGTCACGCCAGCTTCAAATGAACTATACATACAATATCGTGCCTGCAAAGGAAAGAAACTTAACAGGTACAATATTGTTAGCAATATGCATAATAATGCAAGTGAAAAGCTGCATGACAACGGGAGTGGAAGGATGCAAGACAATGCAATGCACTAACAAGCACAAGTTAGGTGTGCGCAAAATAGCGCGATGCGCAAATAACGTGATTGAAACGCATGCAAAATGCAATGAGATGCACAAAACAGTGCGATGCGCAAAAATAGCGCGATTGAAATGTAATGCACAAATCAGTGCGATGTGCAAAATAGCGCGATTGAAATGTAATGCACAAAACAGTGCAATGCGCAAAATAGCACGATTGAAATGCATGCAAAATGGAAGTAATGTGCACAAAATAGTGCGATGAAGTGCGCAAGATAGCGCGATAAAATGCATGCAAAATGCAAGTAATGGTTACAGCGCAAAATAGCACAATAAAATGCATGCAAAATGCAAGTAATGTGCACAAAACAGTGCGATGTGCAAAAATAGCGCGATTGAATGCACAGGATAGTGCGATGCGCAAAATAGCACGATTGAATGCAATGCGCAAAATAGTGCGATGCGCAAAATAGTGCAATTGAAATGCATGCAAAATGCAAGTAATGTGCACAAAACAGTGCGATGAGGTGCGCAAGATAGCGCGATAAAATGCATGCAAAATGCAAGTAATGTGCACAAAACAGTGCGATGCGCAAAATAGTGCGATTGAATGCACAAGACAGCGCGATGCGCAAAATAGCGCGATAAAATGCATGCAAAATGCAAGTAATGTGCACAAAACAGTGCGATGAGGTGATAGCATAGTAGATACAAAAAGGGGGACAAACTCCAACCATGCTAAAATCATAAGAGGTGGAAAAACAAATCCCAAACACGCCGAAAAATGTGTGAGGAATGGGACACTCAAACCACGCTGAAAGCGTGAGAGGAGGTCCAAAATAAAAAATCAGGAGCGTATATAGTGCAACCTGAGATAAATTCCAAACATGCTGAAATCGTGTGAGGAATAAACAAAACTCTAACCACGTTGAAATTGTGAGAAGAGGAAAACAAATTCCAAACACGCTGAAAATGTGTGAGGAAGGAACAAACTCTAACCACGCTGAAATCGTGAGAAGAGGTCAACAATTCTAAACACGCTGCAATCGTGTGAGTAAGGAACAAACGGAGAAACATAGGGACAAATCCCCACTATTTCAGAAGGAAAGAGAGAGAAACATAGGGACGTATCCCGGTGTTTCAGAAAGAGAGAGAAAGATAGGGACGTATCCCGGTGTTTCAGAAAGAGAGAAAAATATAGGGACGTATCTCGGTGTTTCGGAAAAGGTGCATGCAAAACAATGCAAGTGGAATGTGCGTGACACTGCAGGTATAGTGCGTGACAGCGCAAGACAGATGTGCAAAATAATGCAAGTAACGGTGCATGACAATGCAGGTGGGACGGTGCATAACAATGCAAGGGAAAAGTGCATAACAATGCAAGTGAAAAGGTGCATAACAATGCAACTGGAACGTGCATAACAATGCAAAGAGAACGGTGCATAACAATGCATTTTCAGTGCAACATCAACAGCATGTTTGAAGTAAACTACTGAATAAGGAAATACACGCCTTAACGAGACCAATTCAAATGCAACCTCCGATTTACCTCTCGGAGGATCTGGCAACACGCTCAGCTCAAAAGGGTATACCCTATTCATATTGGCGAGAGGTAACATCTGCATGTGAAACCCTCAGGTGCTGCCTGAACTGCCATTCTGGCTTGAAGCAAGCTTACACTTGGGGTCGAGATACACTCATACTATAGAGAAACGGCGAGGCCTGAGAAGGTGCACCTGGAATGTAGTCACGGAATTTGCTGGAGTTAAACCACACTAAGATGCTCCACATTTTTCCTCTTTTCTTTTGCTTTGCAGTCTGGAACCCACATAGCTTCAAATATGTCCTGGTTTTACTGTTCTCATGTGACTTGGGTTGAACCCTGCAGTTTTTATGAAAGAGCAAATCCTGTTTGGCACAAATGCGGAGAATGGCACAGCACTCTGAGTACAAAACAAATTATTTTGAAATTGAGAGATGAGTTCTTGACCTGGGTATTGAGCCTACGACTGAACACAGCACACTACGACTCAACAACGGAAAACAAAAGGTAAACAACCTAAACATATCGAGTAACACCCAAAACGACTCAAAACAAGAATCGAGATAAAACAAAAAGACACGACACTCAGACATGCACAGGGAGCCTGTTTCTCTGGGTATTGTTTCCCACCCTTTCTCACTTGTGATTCTCACATCACTCGGCCCTCAAGCTCTGTTTTTCTGAAAAAGCCCTTTTCCTCACTTTTTCTTTCAGCACACATCTCTCTATTCTTTAATCTCTCATTTTTTATCCCTCCCCTGGGTGGTTGATGGATAAACAGGAAGTTGTGGGCTCTTGCCCCTGGTATTCTACCATATTCTTGTTCTTGTTCACAACAGTGAATTTCTCCCACAGAAAGTTTGCGCTACAACTGGGTGTGTAGCAAATCTGCAGCTGACATCGGTTGACGATGCTCTGCTGGGGAGTTTGGACGTGATCAGATCTGTCTGGATGAGGGAGTGGAATACCTTGCTCTATTCCAGTTCGTGCTTCGCACTTGGCTTGATACCTTGCTGTTTGGAGGATGAGAGAGCTTTCAGCCCTTTTCTGTTAGCTTCCGCTGTGCCCTTCTTGGCGAATAAGGTGCCCTTTCCGGCAAATAGAGTGCCCTTTCTAGCGAGTATGTTAACAACGGGGAAAAGACAGAACACCTGGCTCAACTGTGCCCCTAGTTCATCATTTTGACCATTTTTTGTTTTTGGCTTCTGCTAAAACAATTTTAACCAAAATGAGGGTTAGATTAACATGCTTGTTCAATTTTCTGATTTAAAATCATGCAAGTTAGATTGTAAGCACTGAAAATTTTTCTTTTTGGGTCCAAGATATGGTCCAGTTTTTGGAAAAAATGAATAATTTTTGAGAAAATTAATCAACTTCATTAAAAATTCTCAAAAACTATTTTTGCAAATGGCCACTGCTCAACGAGCACGAAACTTACTTTTGAGATGCATAACCTCAGATCCAGGCACTGTATTGCAATGGAAAATTGCCCCTTGTTTGACCGCAGCACATTGTATGGCAACGGAAAGTTGCCCCTTGTTTGAATAGCACCGCAGCACACTGTGACCAGTTCTCAAAGTGACGATCACCAACGAACACTCAAATACAGTGATGACAAAGATGACCGTTCAATCTCATGGACAGGACAGTTGAATTTGAAGTGTTTTATAGCTAGACTTCAAAATGAAGTTGCCTACGTATCCCAAACATGGGAATCAAGGCTTACGTAGTTCGGGGTTAACGTACACTCGGGTATTAACCATACCTTTTGCGCTCTAACTTTTGCCAAGGCCGCCCTTCCGGGTTTTCAACCTTGCAAGCTAAGTTCTTCTTTTCTTTTTAATTCTTTTCATTTCTTTTCTTCTTTTTACTTTTTCATCTTTTCTTTTCATTTTCTTCTTTTCTTTTTTCTTTTTCTTCTTTTTCTTGCACTAACTTTTGCCTAGGTCGCCCGTCCGGGTTTTCGGCCCAGCGAGCCTCTCAAGGGTAAAAGTGTAGCTTTGTCCATGTCAAATGGTTTTGAGATCTGAAGTCATCTTAATCAAGGAGAGTGGTTTTTGTTCATTGATGATGTAAGAGTCCATCCAATGGGGGCTGAATTTGCCCCTAGTGTTGTGGATAGGAACTCAGTTATCCTTCAGCAATACTTTCTTCTTTCCTCCCTTCTGAGATTTGGCATTCTTGCCGATCTTCGTCTTTGACTCTTCAAGCACATCTGACATTTTTGCCCCTAGTTCAAGGGGTGCTCCTGATCTAGCTTCACAAGCTTCTTGATCTGACTTTTCTTGCCCCTAGTTCGCGGGCTGCTTCAAATCTGGCCACACAAGCCTCACATCATGATTGGCCTTGGAACATTCTGAATCCAAGTTCAAGGTTTGAAATCAAGAGGGGTCAAGTCTCGAGGCTGAGAGCGATCCTAAGCTGCATAATCTCAAGAGTGATTCCGCACAGGTCTTTGCAGGACGGCGCAAAACATTTTTTTGAAATTTTTTAAGAAAACAACTAGTCGCTCACGCTGAAGACAATGCGAAACCAATCTGGATCAAGCCAGGATCCTTCTCAGTACTCACGTTAACAAGCATGATTTCATTCATTAAGGGCTTAGCATGCCTTTCTTTCTCTCAATTGATCAATTTTTTTTTTGCAAATCCCGAGGAATTCCTTCCTCTTTGTTTTCATCACAATGTTCAAAAAGTTTTGAAAAAACTCAGGTCGCAATGATTTCAAGGCACATAAAAGACACAGTTTCTAGTCAAATACTGCCATCTCATTCAGAACATCTGGCACAACTGGCATAAGGCAGAAGCAAACACAAGAGTGTGAAAATCACTGCTGTTTCATTCAAAATCTGTTGGCACAACTGGCTCCAAGGCAGAAATAGACTCAAAAGAAAACGAAAAGACAAACACAAAATAAGCAAGTGATGTCTGAGGTAACACCCCCGAAATCACCCGACTCTAACAAAACAGGACCGACTCGATACAAGAAGACAAACCCAACTGACTTAGTATGAAAAGACTGACTCTATACAACGGGACAGACTCTAAACGACATAACAAAACTGACTCAATACCCGAGTCAGAAAGTACAAAAACCAGCATTCACAAATGCTCAACACAGTGCGTGCCATACGCCACATCTGGAGTAAACTAAGTGCCGCCTGCAGGTGGTCCATCCCCTGATCACATATTCGTACTATCCTCGAAGTTCACTGATCCAGTGACAATAGACTTTGCTGAGCTAGGTGGGAGGACAACCTCGTTACAATAGACTTTACTGCCCCAAGACTGAATCTAATACCCGCAGATATAACTGATTCTCAAATATCGATGCCCGCAGGCCTGATACCCATACTTGCAAACTGATACGTGCATTCCCTGTAGAGGCCAAATCTAAAAGCACATAGCAAGCAAGTGAGAGCAAAAAACACCCCTATGTTGGGATAGGGTTTCCCTGTCCTATTTTGTCAGGAGCTATGGTTTCACTACGGACGCAGCGGTTTCAAACAACCTATAATCGGGTAAGCAGCTTGTCCTAGTTTGGAATGGTCACTATGGATTCCGAATATGCACTAGGTCGAATGGTCAAAAAGGGTGCCCCGGTGAAAACCGGGGTTTGTGTTCCCATCGTGGCAAAGCCTGTAACCAGTTAGCCTTATGGCACGCTTCTCAAAGCGAGCCTCCGACAAACCGTTCAGGAATAGCAGATGGCGAACACGGCGTCCTAGGCGCACCGATGCAAATACAATGCAAAGAAACACATAAGTGTAATCAAAAGAAGATATCATGAGTTCGAGTCAAGTTCTCTAAGTCCCCAGCAGAGTCGCCAGAAACTGTAGACGTCCCCGAACGCCCCGGAAGGGAATCCTGTTCTATTCATTTGGGTTCACTACAGTTCAGAATCAATGTCACGGTCCTGTATCTAATCTCGTAGAGTGCAATGCAAGACCGATGAATCATCAAAGAGTCCAAATCTGGCAAATCGTTTTGAAAACAGATTTTTAGAAAGAAGTGCCAAACATGGACTGCTTTGCCAGATACAGAGTCGCCACCTAAATATTTTATTTTGGGGGAATTTAGGAAACCCTAACTCGTGCCTAAGGCCACGTGCCCATCATCACCAAAGTTGCCTTGGCTTGGGAACTTGGGTACGATTGGGGAAGGTCAGTTATGAGCACCCTCGCTCGCCCGATCAAAGATCGGCCACTACTAAACATGATATCTTTTTTTTGAAAACACATGTGTTCTTATTCCAGTTATTAACTTAGATTTACTATGTGATGCGCACAGCAAAACAAGTATAAACTAGATCGCCTAATTTGGGATAATGCATCGTATATCCGTTTGTTTTGAAAATGAATTGAAATTTGCTACTCACAAGTAGGCTAAAACACGGGTTTCGACGAATTATTCCAATTCAAGCAACCCAACCTTCACTCACAGGCATTCAAGCAGTTAATCAACTAAGCAGATAGCCTCATGGTAAGCATGCTGTCATGGCAACACTCACACACAAGCAATGATGCTAAAGCGTAAATGCTTACCTAGTACTCCAAGCCAAAACAGAAACTAGTTAGTAATCAAATGCATGATCCTAGTTCATGTTAAGATGGCTAATGCAACACATACAAAATGCAACTAGAAATAGGCTTGGCTATTCTAAGATGTCATGTGAAATGCAACTTGATACATGTATTCAAATTGGAATTGAAATACGGTGTAGTTAGCATGATGTGCCGAGCCCAGTGCATGCAATACGAATGAATGTGTGCAAACATGCTATCATAAGTATGCTAACTGAAATGTGCCCTAAAACTAACCATCAAAGCAGGTAAGTAAAAGGGAGAAAGACGTGGGGTTGGAAGACATGCATCACACACACGCACGCTTATTACGCAATTTGCCCTCACTCGGAGGGACCAAAAGAATAATACAAATTAACTAACTAACAAGCTAATTAATTATTACACAACACTTAACTAATTAAATGAATTAATTAAGCTAAGAAAGCAATAAAGAGGCCTCAGAAAGAAGGATGAGTGCATGCATGTTCGGTTTCGCTCAGAAATCCATCGCCATACTCATGCTGCCTCTGTTTACACTGCTCTGCACGTCTGAAAACTGCACAAGTCTCCAGGATGTTTCTGAACCACCATCTGAGCACTGTGGAAGGTCACCGGCCAAAAAGGCAAGGCCACCGGCCATGGGAAACTGGTCATCGACCATGTGTGAGGCTATCGACCAACAATTCATAGCCGGCCGGCACTGAAGATGGCCGACCGGCCATCTCTTTCTGCAGAATCCTGTTTTGCTGCAGCAATCGGCAAACAAAGCATGGCAATGCATTTTCAAAGCAATGTTTGCATAACCACCCTCCTTATCATGTTTAAGACTCAAAGGAGTACAGTTTCGACCCTCGGACCATCAATCACGCATTTCAATGCATGATGGCCAAAGAAGCCAAGTGTGCAACTCAATATGGAATGAAATGCACAAAACACATAAAGGGCCCTAACCTCTATCATGATTGATCAAGAGGTAAGAGATGCACACACAATGCAATGCAACCTAGGCAAGCAAGCAAGGATGCAAATAACTCAAGTGTGCAACAAATCTAATGCAACATGAGCATGTTAACATGCAATATGCAATAGGCATACAACCTAAACATGTGGACATGTATAGCACGCAATAACATGCAAAATGAAACAAGCATGCAACAACATGGTGAGATGGACTTACACTAACATGGGTAGCTCTTAAGCATGCCAAAATCAGTGGCCAAAATGTGTTGGGATGGTGGCTCGGAATGCACAAAGATGGAGCTCATGCAACGTTCCATAAATGAGGCATACAAGCACAACTCTCAAACACATTTAAAGAGTGATAAATGCATGTGCATGACCATGAAACATGGACTGAAATTACACTACAAATGATGCCAAATCATTGAAATAGGCCAAGTAATGCATACTAAATGACTCAATACACAAAGCTTACAAGCAAGATTGAACCGAAGCTATGCAAAACAAGTCATGGGTGACCAAGAAAACCAAAATCAGACCTCAAGCATACCAAAATATGGATAAAATCTTCTTGAAGTCAAGCCAAAAGCATGCTAAAAAGACATGTCACAACATGACGCATGTTAGGCTATTTCATGGGATTGCATGGCAAGTGTATGGAGCATGCAAGGGCTAACCAAACCAAACCTAAACAAAGGTATGACATGATAAAATAAGCCCAAGAGCATGCTGAAATGGACACAACATAGGCTAAAATGAGATGTTACTTCAAGGAGCATACAAAGCTAGTGTGTGTGGTTTACACTACAAGTGTATGAGGCATGCAAGGGCCAACCAAACCAAGCAAAAATAGATCTAAGGCTTATTAAAACTACACCAAAAATCTACTGAGATGGCCCAAAAACAAGCTAGAAACAAATGCTCAAACATGAGGCATACAAGACTAGTTTGCAAAATTTACACTACAAGTGTATAAACCATGCATGGAATGACCAAGCTAGGCAAAAACAATGGCATATGAAAGAAAAGTAACCACAAATACCAGCTAAGACATGGCCAACATGAACTTAACAAATGTGCTCACATATGAGGCAAATATGACAAGTATTGAAGACAACAAGGAGAGGGGATGACATTCTCCTTCTTAGGACCTGAAAACACCATCTCCACCACTGAAATACCTTCAGATTTCAGTGGTGAGAAGGCCAATACAAGGTGGTCCCGAAGCTCACCAAAAAGGCACAAAAATGAGGCCAAACAAGGCCTAAGTGGGGGGAAACAACCCCAAATACAAAAGTGATCTTAAACAAACTTCAAAATCATGCAAAAACAGAACTTTTATCAGTTATATGTTAAGATCAAAACAGCATGCAAGATAGGCTAAAAGTGTGTGCAAAAATGGGGAACAAAGAGGGTAGTTCTCACCCTTGATGCACAGCTGCAAAACCAGCAGGTTCTTGGACCAAGAACCAACTCTTTAACCTGTGAAAATGACCTCCAAGAACCTTAGATGAATGGTGGATATGTGTGGCTATGAAGTGGGGTGTAATAGGCTAAGAACAAGACCCTTTTGAACCCAAAATATAGAGATATGAAGAGAGATATATCTTGGAGCCTCAAACAAATTTTTGGAACCCCTCTAAAGGAGAGGGAGGCCCTCTCTTATAGAGAAACAAGAGGGTTCAAGCTTCTTGGAAAAGCTAAAAAGGTTCAAGCTTCCTCAAGAAGCTAAAAAAGGTTCAAGCTTCTTGGAGAAGCTAAAAAGGTTCAAGCTTCCTCAAGAAGCTAAAAAAGGGTTCAAAAGGTTCAAGCTTCCTCAAGAAGCTAAAACCAGGGTACAAATCCTCCATACACGTGTATGGAGGATACAGTATGTGTCACCTGGCACTAAATATCTGCATAAAGTAGATGAACAGGGTTCGGCCAGCATAAAAGGCCGATCGACCAACACAAAGGGCCAGTCGACTAAAAACATTGCCGACCGGCCAACACTTTTGGCCGGTAGCAGTAAAACAGGGCCGGTGGGGTGTGGGGATAGCCAACAAGCCATTTCCCACTCTCAGGTGCAAAGACCACAAGTCCTTGGTCCAACCAAGCACAAAACAAATAAGTCGAGAGATCTCGAGGAAAGGCGCGCGACCGAGACCTCCAAGAACTCAAGACGAACACGAACATGGATAATCATCGAGTGTTCAAACGATGATGTCCAAGTCTTGAGGACGGTCAAAAATGGGGTGTCTACAGCTTGTTACGCGTCTTTCCGCCCTTGCGTCGAGCATGCTTCATCTTGCTTTCGAGTTGCATCTCAACATCACGAATAACATGCCTTTACCGTGCTTCGATTGAATACTGTGCCTCTCTTTGTAGGTTGCATTGTTACACACATTGCTTGTGTTGTTGCGCATCCTTTACTTACATGTGTTTATGTACCCCTTTCGCATTATTACACACATTGCTTGCATTGTTGCGCATGCTTTACTTACATGTGTTTATGCACCCTGTTGTTACGTTGTTACACACATTGCTTGCGTTGTCGCGTATGTTTTACTTACATGTGTTGTCATGCTTTTGCTCACATTGTTATGCGTACACTTAGTTTGCATTGTTATGCACCCCCTTGCTTGCGTTGTTGTGCATGTTTTACTTGCATTGTCATGCTTGTTTCAGTAGCATTGCTATGCACCACGTTACTGGCGTTGTCGAGCACACTTGTTGCATTATCATGCACCTTTTTACTTGCGTTGTCACGCACGTCTTGCTTGCATTGTTATGCGTACACTTAGGTTACATTGTTATGTACCCCTTGCTTGCGCCGTCACGCATGCCTTTACTTGCATTGTTATGCACCGTCTCACTCACATTGTATATGCATGTGTTTATCTCATATTGAACTGGTATCTTGATCTAACGTTGAACATGTGTCTTTACTATACTGTACCTGTTGAGTTTCTTTCTTTTACAGGCATGATATTATATGTATGGTTCATTTAAAGTTGGTGAAGCCCGCCAGTACTGTGTGTACCGGTCAATCGGAGGAATTTTAGGTAACACCTTTCCTGTCCTTTGAATTCACTTTATTTCGGTTAGAAGTATCCGGGTGTGCTCGGTGTTTGCGCTATACCCTTGTTAAAAGCATTGGAACTTACTCCAATGTTTGTGCTCCATTTCCTCTCCTGCGTGTGCCACGCGGAGAGATGCTCCCTTTCCTCTCCTGCGTATGCCGTGCGCAGAGATGCTCCCTTTCCTCTCCTACGTGTGCCGCGCCGAGAGATGCTCCCTTTCCTCTCCTGCGTGTGCTACGCTGAGAAATGTTGTGTTTGGGACTCTGGGTGTTCTCGGCAGTTGCTTTAGTCTTCTCCGCATGAGACGCAGCGAGAATTGCATAATTTTCTTACATCCTTTCTGTTGGAATGTGTAGGACCGTTATCTCTTATTCGCTTATTTAAATTGTTGTATTTATTTTGCATAAATGCTTCATTACAGCTCTCTTTGCATGATCATAAGTTATGCTCTGCATCTTGCATATCATTTGCATCTTGCCCCTGCTTGCTGGCGCATATCTTTGTTACCTTGTATGCTTGTCTGAGTCTTCGACCTTGTCAAAAATGGGTCGTCTCTGGGCTTTGACATTCACTACTGTCATCTTATCACTTTCGAGTTCTGTCAAAGAGGGGCAACTGCAGACACCTCATTTTTGGCCGTCTTCAAGACTTGGACGTCATCGTTTGAACACTTGATGATCATCCATGCTCGTGTTCGTTTTGAGTTCCCGAAGGTCTCGGCTACGCGCCTTACCTTAGGATCTCTCAACTTGTCAATTTTGTGCTTGGTTGTGGACCAAGGACTTGTGGTTTTGTTTCTGACGTAAGAGGGTGGCTTGTTTGCCATCCCCTCAACCCACCGGCCAAGGCTTCAAGCCATCGGCCTTGTTTTCTTGCCATCGGCCAAAAGTGTTAGCCGATCGGCACCTTTTCTTTGCCTTTTTCAAGCGTTGTGCATGCCAGCTGTGCCAGCTGTGCCAGCTGGTGAGCATAGACCCTCCCGTCCATACACGTGTATGGAGGGATTTGAACCAAAGCTTAGCTTCTCTGAGAAGCTTTGAACTTGATTTCCTATAAGAGGGGAGCCTCCCCTCCCTAACCAGATGTTGAGCGAAATAGATATAGAGTTCATATATCCCTCTATCTCTATATATCTCTCTCTCTATATATATATTTGTGTGTGTGTGTTTGTGACCTAAAGTGTATTTTGTTCATACTTTTGCACTATAGCACCTTGTAGAACACCTTCCTTTGGTTGCTGAGGCACTAGGAAGTTCGTTTTAGAGTTCTTGGACTGGTTTTGATGCAAGGGAGTGGTTGGAGTTGTGTTCTTGAAGGTGTTCTTCAAGGGTGAGCAACTAACCTTTTGTTTCCCCATTTTGGCCTATGCTTTTAGACCTATTTGCATATAGTTTTAAGCTTAACAATAAACTAAAAAAAGTTCTAATTTTGTATGCTTTAGATGATTGTTTAAGGTCACTTTTTGGTTGGGGGTTGTCTCCCCCCTCTTAGGCCTTGTTTGGCCTTCTTTTGAGCCATCTCTTTTGGCCTTTGTTCTTGCCTTTGCACGACCTTTCTACCACTGAAATCTAGAGGATTTTCAGTGGTGGAAAGGTGGTTTTAGTGTCTTGTATAGGAGGGGGACACCTCTCTCCGTATGTCTCATTTGCTTGTGTTAATGGCTTGTAATGGTAGCATGTTTGCTTAGCATGTTTTGGCTTCATTTCAGCAAGTATTTGGTGTTATTTGGTCATCATATACCTCTGTTCTAGGTTGGTTTAATGGCTTCTTGCATGCACCAAATACTTGCCTTGTAATCCTCTCTATTGCCTTAACATGCTTTGTGCTTTAAGCAATGGTTTTAGCATGATTTTTGTAACGCCCTCAAAATAATACATAATTCCACCATCCAAACTGTCCTATATAGATACAAATGATAGATAAGTCACATTCCCATACATACATCAGAGTTAATATTACAACTGAGTATCTCATACAAGTCACAGATATTTACAAAAATCATAAAATGCCCTGCGGACTTACATCTTTCCAAGTTGTTACTTGGTTATACAAAGGAAGAGTTCTAACTCTTTTACAAGTAAAGTCCTCAGCTTACATTTACATACAATCAACAAAACAAATAATAAAACAGAGTCTTCAACTCCTAAAACCTCCCAAGCAAATATCTTGAACTTGGCATGTCTCCGGTACCTGAAAATGGTGTCCCAAGTAGGGTGAGCCAAAGCCCAGTAGAGATATACTAAACTTAACATGAGAAATAACAAAAACATTATCATTCGACAAGTGATTAACACGTGCAGACTAATTCATACCCTTCTCATCTCCTGACAACAAATACATACATGCCACCATCCACTTCCCTTATTTATCCAATTCAATTCCTCAATATGGATCATTAGCTAACCAAACAATTTAGGTGAGACTACAGCTCGACTCATTAATACTTCTGCTATCTATGATTCAAAATGAGACTACAACTCATGTAATTAACACTAAAATTAACAACTCTATTCATGCACTTCAATTTATAAGGTTTTAAGACTTTCACCCTGGACATTCTAACTAGCTTAGTTATCTATGTAGTCCGTCCCTCATTATCCCTCAATCAAGGATACATATACAATGTATTTAAGCATATAATCACATATGGAGTACATTCCCCATCTCCTCCCAAACAAAGATACATAAATAATGTGCTAAAGTATATGAACACACATGGAGTACATCCCCTATCTCCTCCCAAACAAAGATACATAAATAATGTGTTAAAGTTTATGAACACATATGGAGTACATCCCCTATCTCCTCCCAAACAAAGATACATAAATAATGTGTTAAAGTATATGAACACATATGTGTGTGGAGTGCATCCCCTATCTCCTCCAACACACTGGAGTACATCCCCTATCTTCTCCCTAACAAATGTACATATATAATGTATTTCAGCACTTCATCACATACAATAATCAATTAGTACACATATTTGCTGTTTTAATCCAACCGTCATATTCAATGACATAGCACGTTCGACTAGTTTCAGTTTTCCCTAATCAACATGCAGTGTCTACAACAATCTAGACTATCCTCCACCGATAGGCCAAAGCAATTATCTCTAAACAGATAGTAAATTTATCAACAGATAAAATATTGACATTTTCATAGGTGAGTGATTAAATTATCCAACTACACCTTTCAATCTCATAATTTTCCCAATTTCATGGATCTCAACTCAATTTCATATTTCTACATTTTCTCCAAATTAGTTATACAAATTAATTTATTACAAAAAATTAGGGCATCTTCCCGTTTTCTCAAATATTGGTCCTAAGACCAAATTGCACCAATTTAACTCTCCAACTCATATTTTCAAGGCCTTAAATACACATGGAGTTATTGAACACAAAACCCCTCTTTTATAAATTACAACCCAAACCCTAACTTTTTCCAAAATTACCCAACATCACCAACTAATCAAAACGATAAATATTTAAGTCAAAACCCATAAGAAGGAGTAGGATATCCCTACCTTAATTTTTGGAGCTCAAAGGAGAAGAGAGGTGAAAGTCAAAGTGTTCCAAATCCATAACTTTTCAAATTAAAGTGAAGCCCTCGCTAAGCTCTACCTTTCTTCCAAAGGGACTAGGGTAGAAGACTACTAGAACTAGATGAAACCCTAGAGAGAAGATGTATAGAGAGAGAGGTCGGATCTAGGGTTTAAGGGAGAAAAGAAAATAAAAAGTGATGAAGGGGACTGCTGCTGCGTACTGATATAACAAAGGCTCACTCGAGCGAAGGAGTGGTCGCTCGAGCGACCAGACACAGATAACTCACTCGAGAGTAGAAAGCCTCGCTCGAGCCAACAATTCGAAGCTTCAGGTCTACAACCAGAAGCACGCTCGAGGGAAGAATAGCTTGGTCAGGCGAAGAAACCCAAAACATACAGCTCACTCGCTCGAGCCAAGGCTGCGTCTGAACAAAACCTGAAGACACACGAAACTCGCTCGAGCGTATAAACTCTCGCTCGAGCGAAGAAGCAACAACACAAGGCTCGCTCGAGCAACAAAGTCCTAGCTCGAGCGAAGAGACTAAAGGCTGGGCAGCAGCCATTTGCTTCCAACCACAACCAACCTATTACAAACCTACCCAGAACATCCTAAAACTCATACACAAAGAATTGAAGGACGGAAACAAGATATAAGCAACAACCAACATCATGGAACCTAAGTCCGGAATACAACAACCAAAGGAGGGAAAACCAGGATTGCTATAACCTCGCCCCCTTAAAGAATTTCGTCCCCGGAATTAGATAAAAGTTTTCAAAAACATGATTTCTCAAATCCCAATAATATTACCAACCAACATTCCACATCCTGACCCATTACCGGTCATCCCATCTCTATTCAAGAGGCAATTTATAATATAATTCAAGGTGCATTAACAATATGCTTTTCTTTGAAACCCAACAATTTTTAATACCATATTCTACCATTTCATAATATATTCAGTGTTAAAAATACATGTGCATTGCTACAGTACATTCAACATTTACAATGCTAAATTAACTTTCATTTTCAAGGCACATTCCAAAATACTTCCATATACCGAAACATATACAGTGTTTTACAACTTAAGACATATTCAATGTTCTTAGAGTTTATCAATACAACAAAATATTCAACTTTTGTTCAAATATCCCTAAATAGATCCGGATACTTCTTTCGGACCTCTAATTCGCTTTCCCAAGCGACTTCCTCAATCCCGTTATGTTTCCACAACATCTTAATTAATGGAAAAGTCCTACTTCGCAAGACTTGATAACAATACTAATAGTATGACCCATCCAATCACTACAGCGTTCTGAGACATCCACCACGTCTCGACTACCGACAATACCCAAACCAGTATTTAATACTTAATACCCCAACATAGGAAACACGAAAACATTCGTACACAAGGCTTCCGGTCAACTTTCATAAAACAAGAACGCAAGACTAAGCACAGGTGAAGAATAACATTATGGCACGTTAATACTGCAAAATTTCAAGTTCTTGTCAAAGACACACCACATGTAACCAGCAACTCAGGCTGGGTCAAATCTAACTCCTTATATCGTCACCACTTAAACACGTCATTTACAACTGGCCACAGCCGAACTCAAAGATTTTTCTCAAATAATTTTCTGGAAAATAGGGATCGCAAATTCATGTTTCGATTCAAAATCATTTTAGTTTATGAAGAGTACTCAATGTCCCTCCAGTAAATCAAAACATAACCATCCCACAAAACTAGCCATACTCACGGTGATGACGCAATACCCAAAAATAGAACTTTCGTGATAGGGACCCCTAAACATTTGAAATTTCCAACAATGCAACGACACACAGGATAACATTGCACACCCCCGTGCCTTACACCACACAAACAAGGATTGAACAAGTTGAAACGACTTTAACAGAGTGCCTCACTCACTTAATATAATTTTACTACCTCACTTGTGTCACCACTATCCAAACTAGACGACAGACACCTATACCAAAGTGACCTAGCTTTACCAAACAACCAACCACTCGATTCCATCAGTAAACACATTATTGCCTTACCAAGGCATTCTCCTAGGATTCCCGAAGATTGATCCCCTTCTACACATCAATTAATAACAACATACGGACCACACACTATGACGCTCTGTACTAAGCAAAACCTCCTCATTTAATGCAAGCTATCTTACACCCATACTGAGTCCCTCATCCAGAACTTTCACTTGCCACCCCGACTGAACTCATAATAACAAAATTACATACTCATTCCCTCGTACCGAATTAGCTAGCAAGGGTTTACCATGCCACGACACTTACCACTACTACGTAACTGTTCGTACCGAACACCAGCAAACATAGCACCTTCCTTCTTTAATGACCTATGGGGTCCACTCTTTATTCCACTTTCTACTTGTCACTCGTCCCGAGAGTACAATCATGACACTAAGCCTCCATGCCAAACTACTTGCCATTGCTACAACTGAACAACCACTTTGAACCAAACCTCTTTTCAATCGTATGTCGCCAACAAGGCTTTTAAAGACTCACCATCCTAACTTCCCAAATGAGTAAAAGTACTCACCCTTCTCACTATTATCCTAAACCTTCACCCGCAAACACCATACCACTGTGACTCTACTCATGGGTCACACCCTAATCACGGGTTATTCACCCAACCAATCCCACCGACAGCATCTCCTGACCTAATCGGTATTGGTACAAACCTATCGCATTCGACCATAATAAAAAAGTCCGAAAACTTAGGAAGCACCCATTATCCTACTGCCCGAGATGTAACACCAGCTGTTCATAATACACCACTCCCTGATGCCGACAACCATAATCTTATATAGGGACTAACACTTCCTCAATTAAAACAACCAATCGGTACATACGTAATTTGGCAACGCTACCTACCATGAAGGTATAAGTCTATTCCTAACAAAATTATGTGCTATGCCTCTGCAAAACATCATGTTAAATATACAAAACCCCTTGTTAATCGCACACATCATATCCTCTCAAGGAGTTCTCACAACAAAAGATCAAAATCTCTGCCACGCACATAAGATCAAATAGATAATACCCATGAAATTCCGCACATCAGGCAAGTATAACTATTCTTGCCCCACAGTAATCCTGACCAAGATACGCATCCCTTAACAATTCTTCCAGATTTGAAGTCATGGCTCACCAGCCCTCGTTTCTCTAAACCAACTCACACGCATAACACAAAAATTTTACGATTTCACAACTACTTATCGCATTAATAAACTTTAGAGCCACAACATGCTGCAATTCGTCCAATCCATGGAATTTAACAAGCAAAGGCATATATATATATAAGCAAGCAGTTTTGATGTTTCAACATTTCCAAAACACATTGGTTACACAACAGAACCCAATGATTACAAAACGATAATTCACTGATTACAAAATGGATTAGTCGAGACAAAACCATCCCATCGGTATCACAACCGTTACCGTCCCCCGCTGGACCGCTAACGTTGGTCATCCCCAAACCCAAGATATCCTATGAGCTTATCAGCCATGGACAAGAACTACTGATATGCCCCATCTGGCCACACTTGGAACAATTGCATATCTCCCCAATTGGGGCTTGGGAACTTGACTCACCCGAGGCCCACGAAGTTTGGCCTGCTTGTCCCCCATGACGGTACTACCCCTGCCCAGTCGAATAAAACTGAGCCCGACTAGGTTGCAAAACCCCTAAAGAAACCCCTGGCTGGTACAGAAATGTCTGATATCACTTGGCTGATTACATACCCAACAAGTAAGCGGCTCCCAAGTACGTGACTGGTTCAAAGTTTGAACTGATGTGGAACGCAATGACTATTTTCCTAATGAGCATTCGATCGATCCAAACCCTGGTTGGCTAGATGATTCTGGTGGTGTAGCTACTGGTCGAACTGCAAACCCTGCCCTCTTCCTCTGTGGGCAAGCCGAAGACTTGTGACCCAGTTAATCACATTTGAAACAAGTGACACTCCTCTGTTTACTCTTTCCCGAACCCGAATCCGACACTAGGAAGGTAGCACTAGACTAACCTCCCTAAAACTGTTGCGGGTTATAACCCCTCTGCCTCTTAAAAGGCCTACCAACACCCCGAGTTACGGGAATCACCGAAATGGCTTCCTTCCCACTCTGCCTCATGACTAGCATTGCCACCTCTACATGAGCTGCCGCCTTAACAAGCCCACTATAGCTCCTATGCCAAGACCCAGCAATCCTTTCTCGGATGCCATCACACAGCCTACTCTCGAACTTTGAACAACACAGTTCCTTAGACTCCATCAACTCCGAAGCAAATCTCGACAGGTTAGCAAACCATGCTTCAAACTGCACCAAAGGTGTAGTACCTTGGTGTAAATCCACAAACTGTTTCCACAACTCTTCCCTTGCGGAAGGAGGGAAATCAAAACTTCCTCGTCTAGGCATCCTAGTAAAAGTAATAAAGGTATTAGTACATTTTCAAATACATTGAAGCTATTTCACTCGAGTCCTAATGCAATGGGTAACAATAATTCATTCCACGTAAACACATAATCACATAAGTATTTACGAATTTCATTTCTAAATAATGACCGTCTTGTGGCGTTAGTAGAGTTCC
This sequence comes from Camellia sinensis, assembly GCF_055761805.1. Taxonomy (NCBI): domain Eukaryota; kingdom Viridiplantae; phylum Streptophyta; class Magnoliopsida; order Ericales; family Theaceae; genus Camellia; species Camellia sinensis. The sequence goes on from NC_138961.1 coordinate 41,147,565, forward strand.
AATTAGAAACGGCATTGATCAAGTGCCCTTCCAACAGGACTCCCAGAAACCCAAGGATCCAATCAACATCCTAGAAACTAAATTCCATACCCAAATAGTCACATAAACATGTTTTCACATAAGCATATAACATCATACATAAGTCTCTAACAAGCGAGACAAACCTATTGTGATACTAATCACTTCCCACGTACCCAAGGTATACGAACCCGGTACGCTCTGATACCAAGTTGTAACGCCCTCAAAATAATACATAATTCCACCATCCAAACTGTCCTATATAGATACATATGATAGATAAGTCACATTCCCATACATACATCAGAGTTAATATTACAAATGAGTATCTCGTACAAGTCACAAATATTTACAAAAATGATAAAATGCCCTATGGGTTTACATCTTTCCAAGTTGTTACTTGGTTATACGAAGGAAGAGTTCTAATTCTTTTACAAGTAAAGTCCTCAGCTTACATTTACATATAATCAACAAAACAAATAATAAAGTTGAGTCTTCAACTCCTAAAACCTCCCAAGCAAATATCTTGAACTTGGCACGTCTACGGTACCTGAAAATGGTGTCTCAAGTAGGGTGAGCCAAAGCCTAGTAGAGATATACTAAACCCAACATGAGAAATAACTAAAACATTATCATTCGACAATTGATTAACACGTGCAGAGTAATTCATACCCTTCTCATCTCCCGACAACAAATACATACATGCCACCATCCACTTCCCTTATTTATCCAATTCAATTCCTCAATATGGATCATTAGCTAACCAAACAATTTAGGTGAGACTACAGCTCGACTCATTAATACTTCTGCTATCTATGATTCAAAATGAGACTACAACTCATGTAATTAACACTAAAATTAACAACTCTATTCATGCACTTCAATTTATAAGGTTTTAAGACTTTCATCCTGGACATTCTAACTAGCTTAGTTATCTATGTAGTCCGTCCCTCATTATCCCCCAATCAAGGATACATATACAATGTTTTTAAGCATATAATCACATATGGAGTACATTCCCCATCTCCTCACAAACAAAGATACATAAATAATGTGTTAAAGTATATGAACACATATAGAGTACATCCCCTATCTCCTCCCAAACAAAGATACATAAATAATGTGTTAAAGTTTATGAACACATATGGAGTACATCCCCTATCTCCTCCCAAACAAAGATACATAAATAATGTGTTAAAGTATATAAACACATATGTGTGTGGAGTGCATCCCCTATCTCCTCCAGCACACTGGAGTACATCCCCTATCTCGTCCCTAGCAAATTTACATATATAATGTATTTCAGCACTTCATCACATACAATAATCAATCAATACACATATTTGTTGTATTAATTCAACCGTCATATTCAATGACATAACACGTTCGACTAGTTTCAATTTTCTCTAATCAACATGCAGTGTCTACAACAATCTAGACTATCCTCCACCGATAGCCCAAAGCAGTTATCTCTAAACAGATAGTAAATTTATCAACAGATAAAATATCAACATTTTCATAGGTGAGTGATTAAATTATCCAACTACACCTTTCAATCTCATAATTTTCCCAATTTCATGGATATCAACTCAATTTCATATTTCCACATTTTCCCCAAATTAATTATAAATTAATTTATTACAAAAAAATTAGGGCATCTTCCCATTTTCTCAAATATTGGTCCTAAGACCAAATGCCACCAATTTAACTCTCAAACTCATATTTTCAAGGCCTTAAATACACATGGAGTTATTGAACACAAAACCCCTCTTTTATAAATTACAACCCAAACCCTAACTTTTTCCAAAATTACCCAACATCACCAACGAATCAAAACGATAAATATTTAAGTCAAAACCCATAAGAAGGAGTAGGAGATCCCTACCTTAATTTTTGGAGCTCAAAGGAGAAGAGAGGTGAACGCCAAAGTGCTCCAAATCCACAACTTTTCAGATTAAAGTGAAGCCCTCGCGAAGCTCTACCTTTCATCCAAAGGGACTAGAGTAGAAGACCACTAGAACTAAATGAAACCCTAGAGAAAAGATGTATAGAGAGAGAGAGAGGTCGGATCTAGGGTTTGAGGGAGAAAAGAAAATTAAAAAGTGGTAAAGGGGACTGCTTCTGCGTACTGATATAACTGAGGCTCGCTCGAGCGAAGGAGTGTCGCTCAAGTGACCAAACACAAAGATAACTCGCTCGAGCGTAGAAAGCCTCGGTCGAGCCAACAATTCGAAGCTTCAGGTCTGCAACCAGAAGCACGCTCGAGCGAAGAATAACTTGCTCGAGCGAAGAAACCCAAAACATACTGCTCGCTCGCTCAAGCGAAGGAAAGCTCGCTCGAGCCAAGGCTGCGTCTGATCAAAACCTGGGGACACACAAAACCCGCTCGAGCGAAAAAGCAACAACACAAGGCTCGCTCAAGTAACAAAGTTCTGGCTCGAGAGAAGAGACGAAAGGCTGGAGAGCAACCATTTGCTTCCATCCCCAACCAACCTATTACAAACCTACCCAACACATCTTAAAACTCATACACAAAGAATTGAAGGATGGAAACAAGATATAAGCAACAACAAATATCACGGAACCTAAGTCCGAAATACAATAACCAAAGGAGGGAAAACCGGGATCACTATAATTTTGACTTGACCCAAAGGAACTTTTGTTCATATTTCAGCATGTTAATGCTCTGATTCATGTTGTTTTGGTCATGCATGCATTACTTTGTATAGTTGCCATACATTCTAGCTTGTTAGCTTTGAGGGCCGAAGTCATTAGCATGCACTACTTGGACCTTTTTCCATGATTTGGCATCATCTCATATGTTATTTTAATCCATGTTTCATGCTCATATACTTGCATTTGCCATCCTTTCAAAGCTTTGAAGAGTTGGTGTCTTATGCCTTAAGGTTGGGTCATTATGCATGCCTCCATGATTAGGTCTTTGGGATGCCATCTAAGTGTGTTTTTGGGCCTATTTTGACATGCCATATATCTGTTTTTTGTTGGTTAAGTCATGCCATGTTTGGTTATAATCGGTGTAGTGTAATCCCCTTTGTTGGCCTTACTTGCATCTTGCCTTTGATCCTTCATTTTGGCTTGTTTTAGCTTTGGCCCTTGCATGTTTTGGACTCCCTTTAGCATGAACTAGGACTTTTTTGGTTGTCCTTGGCTCTTCGGAGCTTGTTTCATGTGGCCTTAGTACAAGCTCCTTGGTTAGCTTTAAGCTTTGAGCTTTCTTGCATGTCATACTTGCTTTGATTGGTTGATTTGGCATCACTTCTCACATCATTTCAGAGCATGTAGTATTGTCATACATCCTTGCCTATCACTCTTTAGGTGTGCTTAAGAGTTGCATCTTTATGCTCTAGTCCTTGGGCCAATTGGCATGCATGTTTGCCATGCCTTTTTCATGCTCCATTTCCATCATTTCTTGGCATTTTGGCCACTGATTTTGGGCATGGCTGAGGTCAGTCCATCTTTAGTTTAAGTCCATTTTCCATGTCGTTCAAAGTTGCTACTCTACATCATGCTTGCATGTTTGTCCATCTTTGCATGCCATGCATGTTCGTAGGATTATGGTTGCATTTTGCATGCTTGCTAGCTCGCGTTTTGTCACATGCTTGTTTAGGTCGCATTGCATTTGGCATGATTGTTACTTTAGCCTTGTGTACATGTTTGAGTCATATTGCATTTGGCATGCTTATGATGCATTACATAGCTTTTCCATTGTTGCATACATTGCATTATGTTTGGTTAGGGGTGTCAAACCAAACACGTGGACCGAGGGACGTTCATACTTGTAGTGACGAAACGTGCCTCAATCCTCGGTCGCTGACGCTCTTGATCAAGCATGATAGAGTTCTAGGCATTCACGTGTTTTGTGCATTCATTCCAGATTGATTTGCACACTTGGCTCCTTTAGCCATCATGCATTGAAATGTGCGATTGATGGTCCGAGAGTCGAGAACCATATTCTCTTGAGTTCATGACATGATAGGGAGGGTGTTTGTGCACATATTGCCTTGAAAATGCATTGCCATGCTCTGTTTGTCCTCTGCTATAGCAAAATGACATTCTGCAGGAAAATATGGCCGGCCGGCCATCTTCAGTGCCGATCGACTAAACATTGATGGCCGATATCCTCACAAATGGTGGGTGACCAATTCCACATGGCCGGTGTTCCCATACCTTGGCCGGTGACATCTCACAGTGCTTAGGGAGTGGTTTGGAAGCATCCTTGGGACTTGTGCAGTTTTCAGAGGTGCAAAACAGTGCAAACAGAGGCAACAAGTGGCATGGAAACGGGTTTCTGAGTGAGGCGATCGAGCATACATCATTCAATCATTCCGAGGCAGAGCTGTGGCAGCCTCTTTAGCTTTCATACTTAGTCTATTTTGTAACTTAATTGATTTGCTTAATTAGTTAAGAGTAATCTAATAATTAATTAGCTAGGGTAGTTAATTAATTAGTTGATTTGTATTATTTATTCGGACCCTCCGTCGAGAGGGCAAATTTTGTAATAAGTGTGCGTGAGTGTGTGAATGTCTTCCAACCCCACGTGTTTTTCCCTTTTACTTACCTGCTTTCAATGGTTAGTTTTAGGTCATGTTTCAATTAGCATCCTTATGCTCGCATGTTTGCATCATTCGTCTATATTGCATGCACGGGGCTTGGCGCATCATACTAACCGCATGGTATTTCAATTCCAACTTGAATACGTGTATCAAGTTATCGCATTTCACATGCCATTCTTAGATAGCCGAGCCTATTTCTAGTTGCATTTTGCATGTGTTGCATTAGGCATCTTAACATAGCTAGGATCATGCATTGATTACTAACTACCTTTTGTTTTGACTCGGAGTACTAGGTAAGCTTTTATGCTTTAGCATCTTGCACGTGTGTGAGTGTTAACATGACCGCATGCTTACCATGAGGCTAACTGCTTATATGATCAACTGTCTGAATGCTTGTGGGTGAAGGATAGATTACTTGAATTGGAACAATTTATTGAAATGCGGGTTTTAAGCCCACTTGAGTGTGGCAAAATCATGTTTTCTAAGCCCACTCGAGAGTGGCAAAATTCACGTCTTAGCCTACTTGCGAGTAGCACCTTCAAACCATTTTCAAACAAACATGAGATGTTTTGTTCCAACTTAAGCAATCTAGTCTATACTTATGTGTTGTGCGCATCACATAGTAATTCTAGGCTAATAACAGGAATAAGAACGCATGTGTTTTCAAAGAAAGCAAGATATCATGTTAGTAAAGGCCAAGCTTTGATCGGGCGAGCGGGGGTGCTCATAGATGACCTTCCCCAATCGTACCCAAGTTCCCGAGCCGAGGCAACTTTGGTGATGACGGACACGTGGCCTTAGGCATGAGTCAGGGTTTCCTAAATTCTCCCAAAATAAAACATTTAGGTGGCGACTCTGTATCTGGCAAAGTAGTCCATGTTTGGCACTTCTTTACAAAAATCAGTTTTCCAAAACTATTTGCCAGATTTAGACTCTTTGGTGATTTATCAATCTCACATTGCACATTGCGAGATCAGATTAAGAACCGTGACATTTGAGTCCGAACTGTAGTAGCCCAATGAACAAAATGGGATTTCGTGCCATTTCGTGCGCGGAAACCGGGACGGTCGGGGCGCGTCTACATGACCGTTACGGCCCTGTTTGCTAAGCTATATTTCAGTCAGAATTTAGGGTTACAGATTTTAGACTTTGTTTTTGGGTTTTAGGGTTTTCTTTTGGAGGTTTTGTGCTTGTTTTCCTTTGATTTCTTTGTGAGTTTGTTCATGAATCAAGGGAATTAAATCAAAGGGTTGTGGGTTTGATTTCATCAATACAAAGGAAGTTCTTCTTTGGTGGATTTCGGAGATTCAAGTGTGGAGTATTCGAAGGAGTTCGAAACTGTGCGTGTTGTTGATTCGACATGGATGTTGTGGATTCAACATTAAGCTGATCAATTCCGATATGAAGGCGGTGGTGAAAGAGATACAGATTGTTGAAGATGAATTGATTGAGTTTGGGTAATTTGTTTTAGTAAATTTGTATTCTTTCGTTTTTTAGTGGATTAATTAGTGGTGTTTCGCCTGTGATTTTTTAATCAAAATTAGAAGTGCTCCAATTGTGGTGTTTTCCACGTAAAAATCAGTTGTGTCAATTTATTGATTTTGAAGTAAAAATCTAAATCACTTTCGTACAGACTAAATTATTTAGATTGTTAGTTTTAATTGTTTGGGAATTGTTGCAATTAATTCTGGTCCGAATCACGAATCACTTAGGTTTTTCAATTGGTATCAGAGCAGGTCACTTTTTATTTTTATCAAAACTATAGGAGTGTGATTTTGTGTGATTTGTGATATAGATTCAATTCACGAAGGTAACTCGACCCATAGACCTCCATTACTTGATGGTACAAACTATTCTTATTGGAAAGCTCGTATGAGGGCGTTTTTAAAATCTGCTGATGAGAAAGTTTGGCACTGTGTGATCTTTGGGTGGAGTGAACCTGTTGTCACCGTTGGTGGTGTTGATATCCCCAAACCACTTGATAAATGGGACGCAATCGATTATCAAAACTTGAGTTGGAACAGTAAACCTCTCAATTTCCTCTTTTGCTGCGTCCCACCTGAAGAGTTTCATCGCATTTGCACGTGTGAGGTAGCCAAAGAGGCTTGGTACATTCTTGAAACTATTCACAAGGGTACTACTCCAGTTAAAAGATCAAAATTTCAATGTCTCACCTCCTCTTTTGAACTCTTTTTATGCTCGATGATGAGATGTTTGATGATTTTTATGCTAAACTTAGCGACATCGTGAATTCCTATTTCACACTCGGTGAAAAAATCCCTGAAGCTAAGGTTGTTGGAAAAATTTTGAGGACTTTACCCGAGAGGTTCCAATCAAAAGTGACAACTATGGAAGAGGCTCAGGATGTTGAGAACCTCAAGCTTGATCAGTTAGTTGGAAACTTGCAGACTTATGAAACCCACCAATTTCTAAGAAAAAACAAAAAGATAAGTGTGACTTTTACCTGTGCTCATGAGACTGCTAAGACCCCTCAGATTGAGTTTGATCTAGAGTCTGAAATGACGGGCTATGTTTATCAAATAGTTCAAAAAAAATTTAAAGAAAAAGAAGCCTGATTTCAAGGACTCTATTTTAAAAGACGAGGGTAATGAAAAATACAAAACTTTTCCACCAAAAGTTGCTCCAAAAACTGATAACACTACAACATATAAGACTTTTGGTGACCAATTATTTTGGTCCCTAAAACCATTATTTTGGTCTCTAAATGACTTTTGTGACAAAATTAAATTCATCACCAAAAAAGTCACTAAAAGTATGTCTAGAAAAGTCTTTAGCGATGAAATTTTGAAAGTGTCGCTAAAAATAACAATTAGAGACCAATTTTATATTGTCACAAAAATGTTTGATTTTACAAGATTAAACATTTGGTCGCTAATACTTCGTCACAAAATGTCCCAATTTGGTCGCGAAAAACGAAATAATGACACTTTCAACAACAATGATATTTGGTCGCTAAAAGACAAATAACTTTCTCTACAACACATTTTCGTTGCTAAAAATCAAAGTTGGGATAGCTAAAAATGCACAAAAATCAAATGTCATCCAATCATAAAAAATAAAAATAAAAATAAAAATATAAAAATTGGCATTCACACACCAAAGACACTCTATTCCTAAATCATAATGAACATATATATATTCAAAGTTTCCAAAATGCTTTTAAAAAGTTTCGAAATTCAAAGTTTCCAAAAATTGACATATCAAGTTGCAATCTCAAAGCTAGTATCATTGTCGACTGGTATGTCATCACTAAGGATGACAATTTGAAATTGTTGCGACGGGAACCCGCTCCCCCGACCCCGATTAGAGCGGTTTTTTCCTGAAAAATACTCCCAACGGACTGAGGATGGCATTTGAAATTGAATCCCCAATGATTTTTGAGCCGGGGACGGTGATATGTTTTCCAGCCCTGGCCCATCCCCGGCCCCAGCCCTGACCCCGTTTCCCCCCGAAGTAAAATTACTATTATACCCCTCAATCCTCCATTCATATATATATATATATACCCTCAAGGCTCTTTTACACTTAACCCCTCTCTCTCTCTCTCTCACTCTCACTATCGCACCTGTTCTCCTCCGTGCCACCGCCGCTGTCCGCGAAGCCAGAGTCGCCGTCAAGCTCGCACCACCACTTCACCTCCATCGACTCTGCACCTCGGTCTACCTCGTCAGTCTGCCCACCTCGCACCATCGCTCCACCTCCTCCGTCATCCATTGCCGCCGATCTAAGATTTGTTGTTGCCGCTCCACCTCCTCCGCCGTCCATCGCCACGGATCTGAGATCTATTGTTGCTGCTCCACCACCTCTGTCGTCCATCACCGTGAATCTGAGATTTGTTGATGTTGATATTTTGTTGATCTGAGATCTGTTGATGTTGTTGATGATGATTTGTGTTGATGATTGTTGTTGTTGTTTTTATTTTTTATTTTTTTTTATTTTTTTATTATTATTATTATTTTTTATTCAGGGAGTTTTCGGGGTTGGGGAAACCCGATCCCCATTAGGAGACAGGGAAGGTGATAGGTTCCTCGTCGAGGATCGGGGCCGGGGATGGGGAAATTTTCACCATCGGGGATCGGGGATGGGGAGTGTGATCCCCGGCCCGCCCCGCCGCGTTGCCATTCCTAGTCATCACTTATCCTGAAATGGTGCAACAATTGATATCCAATTCTTCACTTATTTTTCAAGGACCTGCACAACAAGATAATCATTAGAAGATTACACCAGTTCACATTGTCACATTATAAACTTTTTAAATATACAAGGATCATTCACCTAATTAAGAAACTCATTTTTCATTTACTCTGTTTAAGAACAGGGAACCTTGCCTAAATACATTATACATTATTTTTGTCTCAGCCCTAAATTTTTAGTACTACAGCATATGCAAGCTTCTTAGTTCATAATAACAAAGGCAAATGAGTAATTCAAGAACCCAAAACTCTTAGATCATAATTATAAGTATTTAATTTTGTTTTAGAAGAGCACATGCTTTAAATTTAAAGAATACCCAGTCCACAACTCTGGCACAAAGTTAAAAGAAAACTGTTGTTCACCATTGTTATTAGTTTTAGTTCAATTCCCTGGGACACAGACAAAAGCATGGTTTGGTCCTCTCTTAAAATTGTGTAAATGATAGCTAAATTGTGTGTTTTTATATGACCCTGTTTTGCATTTTCTCTCTTTTCCACCTACTAGTATTGTGTCGTAGAAATTCCAGTTTTGTACCTCATAAATCTCAACTCAAGTATGACTATCTATTACTAGTTAACCCCAAGTTCTTGTACACGTAGCAAGATACATCAGTGTTCTTAAAAATCAAGAAAATCAAGTAGTGCATCCATTGATTATATACTATTGGATGTGAAATGCACCCTAATATGATTAATATAGCTGAAAAATGATACTGGAGCATTAACTCATGCTACAGGCCTACAAAAGCTATTAAAATAGACAAGAACACAAAATAAATAAATAAAAGAGAGCATGGACATGATGAAAATATGAACTTATGCACAAAGCCAACAACATGCATGAATATTCACCCACAAAAAAACAACATGCACGAATTTGGCAGAAACATCTAAGCAACTATATAGAGAAAAAGGAATTCAAAATTTATCGTGACTCGCCTTGATATGCCTTAGATGAAACTCCTTCTTCTATGATATCTGCCATCTTGCATGAGTAAGACATTATTTTGACAGTCACATTGTTGATGATGAGCACCTACAGGTAAGAGTGTCAGCTGACTAACAGGTCTGAAATATGTAAGCTTGAAGTAAATAGAGGGCAATAATTTTTAAATATTACAGAGATCACTATTGAGCAAAAATTACAAGAAAGAAAATAATATTGAGCAAGAAGAGATCATGAAAGACATAGAGGAGCAGGGCAAAAAGTCATTGCATCAACTAAGAAGAGTACCAATTCTCTATTTTGCACATTGGTTACTACAACTGGGGGGAGGGGGAAAAGGAAAAAAAAAACTTATTCGCGGCCCCGTGGGAAACTTGAATGCAGAACAGAAACAATAGAAGTAGATAGTCCAATGCTTATATTATGAAACCTCATGCAACAGTTGACAAAGCACAAAAGAAAACTAAACGATATTGATTTGGAAGCAATTTGCAGGTACTATGACTAGAAATAACAATTTTATGATTCAAAAAGTAGTTGGCATGGAAGATATCCCCAAAACATTTGAAATAATCAGTAAAACAATAGTCTTCAAATTGCAAATGACATTTTAGAACAGGTTGCTGATACCTTCCACGTTGATTTTGAGCCCCTAATTTTCATTGATCTAAGCACTTTACAACGTCCCTGTCAATATAAATTAAAAAGTTATTAAATGGATAAGCAATGTATCATGCACAGTTTCTAGTGATATCAAACAAGAAAAAAACAGAATAAATCAATCTGCGTCAATGAACTTTAGGTTCCTCATAGGACACCAAATCTTACTAGTCCCTGATTTCATATAATCACTAGCAAACATGATAAATTCTTTTACCCCATCAATGTATTGATGTAACCTTCTATTATGAAGTTGCATCCAACTCCTATCCATCCCAAAGTACCTATTACAAAGTAAACAAAGACATTAGGCTTTAATTCAAATATCTTGAACAGGTGATTCATCTAATGGCTAAGAAAGGGCCAATATGAAGTTCATAAAGAAAGATTCCCTCCTCAAAAATCACAAATCAATCTGTTTATAGAGTTATAAATTTACAGATTATTTTTCAGAACAATAAAAAAAATAAAAAAATCTAGCCCACATGACAATGGGCAAATAAGAAGTTTAAAGCAGAAGAGAACTGGTAACAAATGGGGTGAAAGAGAAAATTGTTAGATATAACAACCTTCTTGCAGTTCTAAACCACATTACAAGCTTAACACTAAACTGGTAGTATTTTATACTCTTTTTTTTTTTTTTTTTTTCCCTCTTTGCTGCCAAGAACATGCATAAGTAAACAAGACAAGTAATTCCAACATTTGGTTAAAAGTAACTGGTCTAGTCCAACATTTAGTTAAAGTTGCAGCAAATTTGAATTGCCACGGGGATGCTGAGAGCATAGGTGTTAACTCACTGAATGAAATGCAGCACAAAGCAAGGATGGTTTTGAAGCAAAACTAGAACAGTAGTTTTCACGTATGCTTTGCATTGTTGCTTTTCAACAGTCGGGTCTGGTGTCCTCTTCATTCCATATAAGAAGTACAGTATATTTCATATACATCCTCAAACAAATATGTGAACAACTCTCTTTACACTCAAATAAAATGATTCAGTCCAATGCTAGAAACAATCACAACCTTGAGAAAAAATTTCGATAGCCTGAAACAATTGTAATGATGAAAAAGAAATTCATGAATTCAAAATTTTCAAAATCCATTGGTTGCTTCAATCTTTTCAATCTTTTTGATATATTGCGAAGCAATTTAAGCAAAAGATGATGCGTAGTCAATACGTGTAACACCAACAATTAAAGCAGCTATGTGATTCATATCTGTAGAGGACACTCATTATTTTCATAGTATCATCATTGGGCATATTGTCAAACACATTGTGAGCAAAATATAAAATTGAAGTAGTTCAATCAAACACCGACAAAATAGAAATCCATCAAGAAAAAAGAACGTTTAACAGAAATAAAAAGTAACATATGTACATATTATGAAGTTTCTAATATCAATCAGTCAATGAATGGGAAGTAAAATAAATAAATAAATAAAAATCATTCATCAAATCAATCAGGTCAAAAATTTTAGAAAAATTCATATATAGAAACTCGAACAACAATCACAAAACACAAAATATATAAAAAAAAATTCACTAAAATTAAGATCAGAAACTTCATATATAAAACTCTGATACAGAGTTTAGAAAGAAGAGTTTACTTGGTCCCTATATATTTAGGCATCAGAGTTTCAGAGTTTTAAACTTCATACATATCAATAATTTTAACAGTTTAGAGAGTACTGACCTAGGGTTTTCCATACCAGGTGAGCGAGAATTTGGAAGAGAAGTGAATCGACAACCGAGATTCTTCTTTAATGAATCGATGATGAAATCTTCCATTGATTGAAGATTATAATGTAGAAAATTATGAAGAGAAAGAAAAAGAGATGATCAGATCAATATTGTAAATCATATATATATATGTATATAGGCGGAGAAAGAGAGAGAGACACACACACACCAAAATTTGAGCTCCCAATCTGCCATGGATGCTTCCAATCTGCCATGGAGCTCTGGACTTTAGCGCTGAGGATTGAGCAACCCGTTGAAGAGAGAATGAGAAAGTTAGGGAGTGAGGGCCCGACTTTTTATTTTTTAAAATGATAAAAATATTTGGTCTCAAAATGTTTTTAATTGATAATGATAAAAATATTTGGTCCGTTAATAATATATTAGTATTCAAATTTTTGGTCTAAAGAAATTATATGAATATTAAGTGAGAATATTAATAATCATTTTTACCATCTTATAAGTAAATTATTATATATTTAAATTTGTTCCAAAAAGATTAAGAAACAATTGGCTATAAACCCCCTTTACCTTCCTTTCATTGTTAAAAGGACTAAAAAAAAAAATTATACTTTCTAAAACCTCCTCATAATTATAATGTCTTGGATAAAGGACAAAATTTATTATTTAAATATTATATTAGACTATTATACCCTCAATTAAATCTTCCCACCTTCTCCACCCACTTTCTCCCTACCTTCTATGTCTCTCTCCTCCCCTTCTAAACACAGCTTCTCTTCATAGCCATGTCTGAGGCCACCTCAGCCGTCGAGGCACCGTTCACCAATGTATTCCAGCCACCAATCGCCATGATTCTTGGCGCTACCCCCTCATCCGCATCCAATGTCAGTCAAGCCTTCCATTTTTCTTCTAGAAACCCTAGAATTGAAGACACCAGAGGCTTCATGCACCTCTACCGCAACTATTTCGCATCATCGTCTCCCGAACTTCCTGTAAATCTTAGTGTTTTCTTTGTTCTTCAAATTCTAAATTGTTCAAATTTCGTTCTTGATTTGCATCGAGTTGTTATGAAAAGTTTGATGTTGTATGGACGCACTTGATTGGGGTTTTCAGTGTTAGAAATTGACGCCATTACAGCGAATCAAGCTGTTGGTGTGGTTTTCGAAGTCTATGAAGAGAAGGAAATACCTTAGTCGTAAGTCTCTCTCTTGGTAGGTAGCATCTTCTCTTTCTTCATACAAACACATAACACACATAGAGAAAGAAATATGGTGTTGAGGTTGCAAACATGGATGATTTTGTAGAAGATTTTTTTTTTATTTTTTATAATCTGGTTGGTTGTTAATCTAAGTTTTTTTTATTTGTTATTGTTGACTGGAACATATAAATGTTGTTGGAAAAAGAAACAGAGAGAGAAAACTCAGATTATGATATGTATAATTTCAACAGATAAATGTTGAAGTTGAGTAAAATTTGACTCTGGTTTATCTATTTAGTATGTATTTTATTTTTTGTAATGGTAAAATTTTACTCTAGTTAAAAACATGTTGATTTGCTTAACGATATAAAATTTTACTTTGAATAATAGTAAACTTACTCTGATTCAGAGTAAATTTTACTCTGAATCAGAGTAAAGTTTACAATGATTCAAAGTAAAATTTTACTTTGAAATTTTACTCTGGTTAAAAGCATGTTGATTTTATTAACGATATAAAATTTTACTATGATTTAAAATAAAATTTTACTCTGAAATACACTGTGAAGATGGCTTAATAGGGGAGCTGATAGATATGAAGGTAATATAGTAAAAGAAACAAGTTTTAAAATATTAGGGGGTTTTGAAAGTATATATATAATTCTTGTCCTTTTAAAAGACAAATTAGACCGTGACGGGTCTATTACCAAATCCCCCATGCATGGGACATTCTTAGTCAAGTCAATGAAAGAGGAGAGTCATGTTCACAATCATCCATCAACTTTCATGCCTTAATTGCTCGACTAAATGAGATCAAGGAGAAAGAGAAGCAAAAATAAGATGATGAAACCTCAGAAGACAATGATGAGATTGATGCTGATGACCTACAACAACCTTATGATAAGCTTTACAATGAATCTCTGAACTTGTCCAAGATCAATGACAAACTCACTCTCAAGCTCAAAGCATATGAAAGCGAGAATGTCAAGCTAAAGGGAGAGATTGCAACAGCAAAACAAGATGTCATCAAGATCTCCAATGATAGACAAGACCACTGTGGAAAACTTCTATCTTGTGAGACCGAAAGGAATGAACTTCTGAAAATCTATGCCATATATGAAGAGAGGATTGAAATCCTTAAGATGTCACAAGTTGCATTGGAAGAGCTGGTTGGTCAAAAAGAGGAAGAACTCAAATATGCTAAAGCCATGATTGATTTGTGGAACAAATGGTTAAAGACACTAGAAGACATCATCGGGGTATCAACAGATGAGTTGTGACAAAAGTGGGATAGGCTATGGTGATGCAACATTTCAAAAGGGACAGGCCTCTACGTCACATGACGTCAAGACTCAAGCAAAGGGAAAAGTGAAGGTTCAATAGGGTGATCACTCTTTTCATTAACCTAAAGGTGGTAAGATCAACACAAAGGAAAGGAGGTAAAACTTGTGTTTGTTTGTCATCATTGTGGTAGGTATGGCCACATTCTCCCTTATTGTTTTGAGTTGTTTGGTAAGGTGTCTCAAAAAATTAGAAATTCTAATACTTCATGGGCTAGGAGACAATCTTACATGTCTAGGCGGAACACCAAGATTCATGATGGTGTTCACAACGCTAAGACATTTACCAAGGCTGCCAGTCCTACCTCTGTTAAGACCAAAAAGATATGGGTGAGAAAGAGTGGCTTAACTTGTTTTGTTGTTCACACTGCACTAAAAGCATGTGACTCACACATGTGGTATCTTGATCGTGGGTACTCTCGTCACATGTCTAGTGACAAATCCTACTTCACATCTCTTGAAAAATATGAAGGAGGAATTGTTTTCCTTTGGGGATGGTGGCACTTTTACAGTCATTGGTAAGGGCTCTATAAGTGTGGCTAGTCTTCCTAAGCTCAAAAATGTCTTACTTATTGATGGCCTTAAAGCTAATCTTTTGAGCATTAGTCAAATGTGTGATTTCCATCATGAAGTATTATTTTCAAAAAATAAATGTGAAATTTTAGATAAGAATGGACATACTGTCATGCATGGGGTTCGTACATCTGATAACTACTATGAGATTGTTACCACTAATGATCTCACATGCCACTCGGCCGTCATAAGTAACTTGACCTGTGACATTGAAGATTAGGTCACATGACTTTCAAAGATCTAACCAAGATAACCAACAAAGGGCTTGTGAGAGAAGTATCCAAAATGGGCAAGAATGTGAACCATATGTGTGGACCATGTCAACTTGGGAAGCAAACTCGTGCCCCTCATTAAAAGGTGAGTAGCTTCACAAGCAAACGTCCTCTTGAACTTGTTCATATGGATCTTATGGGACCCACTCGCACAGAAAGCATTGAAGGTAAAAGATACATTTTTTTAACTGTTGATGATTACACCCATTTTTCATGGGTTAACTTTTTTAAGAGGAAAATTTGATACATTTGATGCTTTCCAATCCTTAGTCTTTGAAATCCAAATTGAATAGAGTGTTTCTATTGAGCGTATCATAAGAATCCGAACTGATTATGGACGTGAATTTGAAAATAGCTTGTTTTCAGATTTTTGTGATATGCATGGAATTAAGCATGAGTTTTCTGCACCCATTACTACACAGCAAAATGGAGTTGTTAAGAGGAAAAATAGGGTAGTTCAATAGATGGCTAAGGTCATGCTCCTTAGTAAGAAAGTCCCTTCAAAGTTCTGAGCTGAAGCCTTAAATACCGCTGTTTATATTGTGAATCGTGTGTAATTAAGGCCCGACACTTTACAAACTCCATATGAATTGTGGAAAGGGTTGAAACTTAATGTAAAATACTTCCAACCTTTTGGGAGTGAATTTTACATTTTAAAGATAGAGAGCCTCTCGACAAATTTGACTCCCAAAGTGATGAAGGTATTTTTAGGGTATTCAACCACTAGTAGAGCTTTTCTTGTCTATAACATGAATACTTTATCTTTAATGGAATCGATCAATGTGGTTGTAGATGACACAGGTTCTCTTACGCCAACGATACATGAGGAAGAAAATGGTGAGTCTTCAATATTGGATACTAAACCACAAAGTCAAGGAGAAGCACAGGGTCAAGCCCAAGAAGGTGAGCCAACACTAACTTTAATGGTAAGTCCGAGTCGTGCACAAAGAGACACCACCTCTGATGCTCTCATCACTACCAGTCCAGAGTTAGAACCATTAGCAAGGGTAAAACTGAATCATCTGGCTCAATAGGTGATTGGAAGTGTCTCAAACCAAATGAAAACCTGAAAACAAATTCGGGAAGAGGTATCTCATATGTGCTATGTTTCGTTAATTGAACCTAAGATTGTAAAAGAGGCCTTACTAGATGATAGTTAGGTCAATGCAATGTATGAAGAATTAGGTCAATTTGAACGTAACAAAGTTTTGACTCTTGTTCGCAGACCTAGAGACATGAATGTGATAGGTACCAAGTGGATATTTAAAAACAAGTATGATGAGAATGGTACTGTGGTTAGAAATAAAGCTAGGTTGGTTGCTCAAGGCTATACACAAGTAGAGGGTGTTCATTATGATGAGAGGTTTACCCCTATTGCACATCTCGAATCCATTCGTATTTTACTTGGTGTTACATGCTTTCTAGGATTCAAACCGTTCCAAATGGATGTGAAAAGTGCCTTTCTGAATGGGTACTTGAAAGAAGAGACTTATGTTAAGCAACCAAAAGGGTTTGAGGACCCAAATTGTCCAAACCATGTCTACAAGTTAGACAACGTGTTATATGGGTTGAAACACGCCCCTCGAGCTTGGTATGATAAACTTACTACCTTTTTTCTTGATAATGATTTTCAAAGGGGTAGTTTGGACAAGACCTTATTTGTGAAAAATACTAAGTCTCATATATTTGTTGCTCATATTTATGTTAATGATACTGAGTTTGGATCCACTTTTGATTCTCTTGTGAAATATTTCTCGAATTGTATGACACATGAGTTTGAGATGAGCATGATAGGGGAGTTGTCTTATTTCTTGGGTCTCCAAATTAAATAGTCACCTGCGGGTATGTTTGTTTCTCAGACCAAGTATACTAAAAACCTTGTGTCTAAGTTCGGTCTAGTGTCGGCCAGACATGCGCACACTCCCATGAGCACTAGTCTTCACCTCTCCAAAGATTCCTCTGGTAGTGATGTTGATCCTACTCTTTATAGGAGTATGACATGGAGTCTTTTGTACCTCACAGCCAATCAACCTGACATTGCATTTAGTGTAAGTGTTTGTGCCTATTACCAAGTCTGTGCAAAAGAGTCTCATCTTCTTGTGGTCAAATGCATCATTAAGTATGTTAATGGGACATTGGGGTATGGGATTTGGTTCTCGACCGACACTATAGCCGAAATCACTAGTTTTTTTTATGCCAACTGGGTAGGGTGTGCTGATGATTGTAAGAGCATATCTGGAGGGTGTTTTTACCTTGGGAATAATTTGGTTGTGTGGCATAGCCAAAAAGCAAAATGCCATCTCTTTTTTGACTGCCGAGGCTGAGTACATTGCTGCAGAGAGTTGTTGTGCGCAAATGTTGTGGATGAAGCAAATGCTTCATGATTTTGGTATAGACCAGGACACTTTCACCATTTTCTGTGATAATACAAATGCCATTAACATCTTTAAAAATCCAATCCAACGCTCTTGCACTAAACATATTAACATTCTTCATCATTCCATTTGAGAGTTAGTTGAAGAGCGCCTTGTAGTTCTTGATCATGTATCCACTGAGCATCAAAAAACTGATATTTTTACAAAACACCTTGATCTTCTGAGGTTTGAGTTCCTTAAAAAGACCTTGGGTGTACTTCTCAGTAACTAAAGTGTGTCCTGTTACTTGAGTGGGTGAAAGTGATTGGCTTTCTACGTACTTGGATGATATAATCTCATTGTCATTGATTCTTGGCATCTTTGCATTTTGATTTATATGAACACCTATAGACACCCTATTTTTGACCGGCTCTAAGACTTAGGCACCACAGGTTGATTACGCGATGATGAAAGTTATATTGTACAATCGCTCAATTTCTTCAGCAAGAAGAGCTTCTAAATCCCAACCTTGCACCCCATTTTAGACCCAAAACTATTTTTGACCAAAACTATTTTTGACCTTAAAACCCTCTCTTTCAAAATATTTTTGAAAATGTTTTTATGATGTTCCGAGGCTCGCATTTTGTTTAAAACATTGCACTTTTCGGTTAACCGAGTAGGGACAAAGTGGAAGTGAATGGAAGAGATGTGAACTCTTTGAAAAATCTTTTAAAACTTCTTATTTGTAGGTTTGGAGTTGAAGAAAATTGGAGGAGAGGGAAGAAAACCAGTTTAGGAATGGTTGAGCGTGAAACCGTTGAGAGAGAAACTGAGCAGGCTTCACAAATCAGGCCTATCTCTTTGCACACTTAGACTTTAGTTGTGAGGCCACCACCATTGGAAATAAAACTTCCAGGGCTTCACCTTGGACTCAAGAATTATCTAAAACCAAGTTCAGATGGCGGAGATATGGCTGTTGGAAGTTGGGCATCAATCTAGTTAAGATAGAAATGAGTAACCTTTACTAAAATAGGTATATCTCTCTAAGCACTTAGAATTTAGATGTGTGGCTTCCACCTTTGGAAAGTAAACTTCTAGGGCTTCAATTTAGACCGAGAATGACCTAAAAAGGAGTCCGGATGAAGGAGATATGCCCTTTTGAAGTTGGGCCTGGAAACAGTTTATTGGTGGCCAGCCGGCCACTATTGGTGGACGGCAACCCACACTTTTGGCCTACCGGCCACTGGTGAAAAACTTAGATATTTTATGCCAGCTATCCCCCAAAAGCTCCAACTATTCCAGGCTCGATATTTTCGAACTGAGGGGCTGTTTTTCTATATATACCAGGTCTTCTCTTGTGATTTAAGGTTACAAAAATTTCCAAAAGGTCCAAAACTTGGAATTCTCTCTCTATCTCTATCTTGCAACCTATACACCCTCTCTCTACACTTCCTAAACCAACATTGGAGCTCTCCTTGTTGAGATTCTTGAGTCCAAATTTCAGCCTTTGAGAGTGAAGGACTTGTGGTTTTTGAACAAAAGTGTTATTTCTCTTCAAGAGGTAAAATTTTGAGCATCTTTGCACTACTTCTTTTCTATATTTTCTTACTAATTTTGAAGTGTTTTTCAATTGTTTTTATGGGCTGAACCTTGTGGTTTAAGGCTATTAAAGGTAGAGGGGTTAATCACCCTTCTTTGAACCTTGTTCTCTAAGCCTTTCCACTTGTGTTTCCCATTTCTTCATCAACCTTTTAAAGATTTTTACCACTAGTTTTCAGAGTTTTTTGGAGGCTAAAATTCATATTTTGAAGTCCCAAAAATGGAGGGGGTTAGCCTCCCCTCCTTGTGCTTGTTTCCTAGTTTAATTGCTCAATATTTTAGCTTATTATTTTAGTTACTTTTGTATTCATTCCAGCACATTTTTGTAATGTTTTTGGACTGTCCAAACCTCTATTTTTGTGGGCTGAAATTGGTGCTTTTAGGCCATTTAAGGTTAGGGGGTATTTCACCCTCTTTATTCCTTGCTTGTAAGGTCACTCTACCTTTGTTTTCCACTTTGAAACTATCTTTTTTTGGGCTTTTGAACACTGAATTTCAGAGTAATTTCAGTAGTGAAAATCATGTTTTGAGGTCTAAAATTGAGGGGTTAGCCTCCCCTCCTTGTATTTTGTTTACTAGCTTAACATGCTCCATGTTTTAGCTTATTTTTCTAGCTTTTGTTAGCTTAATTCTTGTATGTTTTAGGGTTGTTTCAGACTTGTTTTAAGGCTATTTTTAAGTGTTTGTTGTGCTTGAGTTTTGTTTTGCATGCTTGTAGTGTAATAGTCCTCACAAGTTTGGTGTTTTAGGCCTTTAGACACCACTTGTTTGAGTTGATTACCATGTTTTAGTGCTTTTCTTACTTAATTTCAGCACTCATAAACTCTACAATCTCCCTCTTTGCTTCACTCTTTCATTTGCTTTTGAGGGTTGTTTCAAGGTTGGGATCCTTTAAGCTTGAGATTGAGGTCATGCTTAATGGTTTAATCCTCTTTGATGGTTCATTATCAATGGCATGATCTCTTTCTTGCCTTACATTATCCCTTGGTTGATACTTCTTTCATGTTAGAGGACATTCACTAAAGGGCAAATTGATTAAAGAATAATTTGGTAACTAAAATGTGCAAACAAAATTGACAAGTAAAAGTGGCAAGATAAGCATTCTTTGTGTTGCATTGCATGTGTTCGAATCGAACGTTAATTTGAAGACAAGGAAAATGGGACATTTCATACTCAATAGTGATGAAATGGGCCACTTTCCTAGGTCCCCGTTGCCCTTGATCATGCATGATAGGGTGATGGCATTTGAGTCTTGTTTTGCACTCATTGAACTTGTACAAATTGGTCCCTTAGCCATCATACATGGAAATTGCTTGATTGATGGTTTGAAGGCCAAATGTATCACTCCTTTGAGCTTGTGTTAATGATAAGGGGGTGATACATGGTACAAACAACCTGTGAGAATGCCACTTCTTTGCCCTATTTGCTCTCTGTTGCAGCAAGAAAAGGAGCATCACCAGTGGCCGGCCGGCCATTGCCACTGGCCTGCAGGCCACCACCGTTGAATGACACCCCTTGCTAGTGGCCGGCCGGCCACCACTTCTGGCCTACCGGCCACCAATGAAAATTTGGCAAAAAGCTTGTCAAGCAAAGCAGAGTTGATCTAGAGAAGAAGGACCACTGCATAGGGTGTGTAAAGAGGCAATTGGAAGGAAAATAGCGGGCGTTCTTCGGGTTGAAATCGAGCATGCATTGGGCATCCCTTGCCTCCCGAGACCATTTGTTTAAATTGATTAGTTAATTAGTTGCAGCTAAATAATTAACGTTGTAATTATTTAAGTAGAGTAGTTAATTAATTCATATTGTAATTAATTAGCTTAGTATTAATTAGCTTAGTTGCTTTGTAATTAATTAGTTAAGTACTTAACTAATTAGTTTGTTTTGTAATATTTAACTAGCCTAGAGTAAGCTTGTTATTCATTCGACGTGTTGTATCAATTAGCTTAATTAGATTAGTTTAGCTAGCTAGTTAGCTTTATTCATTCGGACCCTCCTCCGCGAGGGCGTAATGTTGTAATAAGTGTGCGTGCGTGTATGTATGTCTTCCAACCCCACGTCTTTCTCCCTTTTACTTAACCACTTTCGATGGTTAGATTAGGGACATCATATTTCAATTAGCATAATGCCTTATGCTTACATCCATTCATTCGTATTGCATGCACCGAGGCTCGGCGCATCATTCAAACTGCATTGCAATTTCAAATAATTCTTTGAATACGTGTTTCATGTCATTAAATCGATCCATATGCCATGCTTAGTAGCCGAGCTTATTAATTGCATTATTGCATGTGTTGCATTAGTCATAATTGTATAGTTAGGAATCATGCATATTTTTCTAACTTTGTTTTCTTGGCTTGGAGTACTTGGTGAGTTTTTACACTTTAGCATACTTACATGAATGTGAATGTTGCCATGATTAACATGCTTGCCATGAGGCTATATGCGTGCTTGATAAACTGCATGAATGCCTGTGGATGAAGGCTTGTTATTTGAATTGGAATGATTCAACGAATGTAAGAACTTTGTTGAGTGGCAAATCATGTTTTAAGCCCACTATGTTTGGTGGCAAATCCGCAAACTTTAAGCCCACTTGAGGTGGCAAATTCAAACCATTTTCGCAAACAAACATGAGTTGAATTGTTCCAAATTGAGCAAGTAGTCTATACTTGATTGTGCACATCACATAGTAATGCTAGTTTAATAATTGGAATAAGAACACATAATGTTTATAAAAAATCATATCATGATTAGTAGAGGGGGAACATTGATCGGGTGAGTGGGGGTGCTCAATTCATGACCTTCCTCTCTCGTACCTAAGTTCCTGAGCCGAGGCAACTTTGGTGATGATGGACACGTGGCCTTTGGCATGAGTCATGGGTTTTCTAAATTTTCCCAAAATAAAATATTTAGGTGGCAACTCTATATCTAGCAAAGAAGTCCAATTTTAGAACTATTTGATTCAAAATCAATTTTTCAAAACGATTTGCCGGATTTGGACTCTTTGGTGATTATCAGTTTCACATTGCACTTGTGATATTAGATTCAAAATTGCGGGAGTCCGAACTGTAGGGCTTCTTTCGAGTTTCCAAAAGGGGGCGCGAAAAAGCCGAGCTACAACACCTCTCATGCTGCTTGCAAGATTTCATTTATTTGTGTTTATAGCTCATTCTGAATGCTCATGCTCATTGAATTCATGATCTCATTCTGTACACATTCTTGAGATAAATTGTTGCAGTGGTTTCCGCATAAGTGATCAATTCTCTCAACAGACTTCTAACATTGCCTCTTATACATTTCTAGAGGAATTGACCTATACTGGCATATCATGGGTGATGTTGAGTCTCTTAACCATCTACCATCTTGTTTCACTTCCATGGTTTCTCCCTCACTTCTTTAAAATCTGGGCATTAAGAAAAGGCTACCTCAGAGGCACTAACCAGGCCATCCTTATTGTTTCCATGCTTCTCTAGTTTGGTCTCCATACTCTTAAGAGTGAAAGCCACTAGTGAGTGCTCATAAGAAAGAAAAGTCAAAAAGAAAAAAAGAAAAAAAAAGAAAAGGGAGGACTCATTGATTGAGGGGGAGCCTCTGTTTTTACTCAACAAATACTCCTTTATTTCTAGTGGTTTGACTTTTCTCAGTGATGTTTAGATACTCTTGTTGGAGGTCCAACCATTCGATCACTACTAGGATTAACTCTAGCACTGTGTCCTCTCAAGGATTGCACACACACACACATTCATTATGTGAGCTCTCATGTTTGTCTTTGAGGTGTGCGTTCATATGTTGCTTATAATCATTGATCTTTGTTTACTTGTTCTGCTCATGATACTGTGCTTCATATTGTCCAACTTGCGAGATTGTAGGCTTCATGGTATGCAGATTATCTCATCTTAGCGTCACATTCTTGCTATTGTGCTAATCCCCTCTTGGTTTAGGTCCCACTTGACTATGTGAGCGTTTTCAATCTGCACAAAAGGGTGCTTTTTAGGGTGTGTTTTTTTCCACCGTCGCTCGAGCAAGGGATTTTACGCTCAAGCAAACATTACATCAATCTAGTACTTTTGTAGGTGGTACGGATTCTAAGAGCTTTGTTTTTTCTAGCTTGAGCGACAGTGTTTTGGCTGGAGCGATCCCATGCACATAAGTGTCTTAGCTCCAGCGACATGTCCTGGTTTATAAACTGCTCTTCGTCCCTTCAGTCCCATTTTTTTCCATTTTTCTTTGATTGCTCTCTTTCCTTGGGTGATTTCCTCTCCCTTACTGCTCGTCCCTTAGCTATCACTGGATTTAGGTGTTCTTTTCTGCAATCTAACCTCTCCTTCTCCGTTTTCTAGTAAGATTCTCTCCCTTCTTGTCAATTTCGTTTTCCTTGTTCTCCCTCTCTCCATTTGTGTGCTACTTCGGGTTGTTAGTGAACTTGAGGATTTTATTTTATTTTTTATTTATTTTATCTTTGTTTTTTTCTTATTTATTTATTTTCTGCTCAGTTTGTGCATCATTTCACTGTGTATGTGTTACGGTTTTGGTTTTGGCTTAATCCATACTACTTCCCTCATGCCGGGTTTGCAGGGGTTTTGGTCCAATTTTGCTTTACTATTTTTGCTGCACTCATGCTGCTTTTATTTGAGAGTTGACTTGCTTTCCTGAGTGATGTCTTCATACTTCCTCTTGCATATATATTCTGGCTGATGCAGTGTTTCTAGTTTATTTTGTGCCATATCCTCCTTCAACATGTTGTGGATGCTTACTCATTTAACCTGCTAGTGATAATTTTTGTCTTTAGTTTCTCTCACTGTTATCATGGTTACTGCTCACCTTGTCCTACTCATGCTGCTATTCTTATGCATTTACTTGTTTTTGAACCCTGGATACTAACAACCTTTGCTATATTGTTTTGTTTGTTTTGGGGGTTACAATTGGGGTGTGATTCTGACTTGGTAGTTTGGTTTTGGGGTTTTAATTGTGGTGGTCTGCCTGTGTGTTTTTCAATTATGGCTGAGTCTTCCAAATGTCGCAAAACCACCGTGTCTCATCCCAAATACAATATAGCTAAATTCCAATCTAGAGAAAAGTCCAACCTGTATTGGGATTTTTATCATTCTTGGATAGTTTATTTAGAACGGAATGTCTAGCCCAGTGCTTTTGAGTCTATCCTTATTCGGTCTCTATTCGATGTTTTGGGAGGTGACCAGGTCCTTCATTTCTTTAGTCCACAAAACCTTAGTTGGGTCCAGGAGTTCTACTGCAATATGCACTCCATAAGCAAAGTTGCCCCTTCTTTCCACACTTGGGTTCGTAACAAAGAGATTTTCCTTGATGAAGAGGTTCTCTGTCAGTTTTTTGGCCTTTCTAAAGTCCGGAATTGCCACTATCCATTTCTTGCTACCCACAACATTGCGGATTTTGACCAAGTCACCACTGAATTATGAGGCACTCCTCGAACTTGGATCGCCGAGGCGCTCATTTGACAAAACAAGCTGCTTCCCCGATTTCGCCTTCTCAATATCATTGTATGTGCCAACATTCATGTCACCACTCATTCCTCCAACATTACTCAAGATTAGGGTTATGTTTTGTACTGTAATGAGCATCGCCTCCCTATCTACCTATCTGAAATGATTATGGCCCAAATGATAGGCGTCTTTGAGGGTCGCAAATCCTTAGGTCTCCCTTACAGTTGTTTGTTAAACCGTTTTCTCTCCTCTGGGTGTCCCTACTTTTGAAGATGATGAATTTACCTGTCACCAAACAGACTGTTTCCTTGAGTCAAGCCCATGTCAAGGGGGGGATGTCTGGGATTGGGGTTTCCGATGCAGGTGATGATCCCCTCGCCGAGGAGGCAAAGTTTGATGCGGCAGATGCAGGTGCGCTGGAGTTGCGTCCTCAATCATTTCGCGGCCAGCATCATTAGTTCAAGCAGTCCATCACACACCACCTTGATCAGATGGATGCTAGGCTCGATGTGTTTGATGGCTGCCTAGCTCTGTAGACCACCATACTTGCTCAAATCCTTTCTCTTTTACAGATTCAACAGCAGCCTCCATCGTCCTCACAGTGATGTTTGATTTTTTGCTTTTGGACAGTTTGTTTTATTTTATTATTGGCCTGTTTAGTTTTTGTTTCCTCTTTCCTTTGTCTCTCCAGATCAAAAAGGGGAAGTATAACGTTTTGGTATATGTTTGGGTTGTTTGGGATTTTTTTTATCTTTTTGGGATATTGGATTTGCATTATATAGACTGTTAGGATATAACTGTTGGTACCTTGTGGGATATTGGATTAGACTAATCAAGTTTGGACTTTCATTATTTTGTAATTATATCTTAATCAGTTATTTGTTTTTCCTTGATTACTGTATCTATTCCCCGTGCTTTGGATTATATATTTTTGCAGGGTGTTTCTTCAAGGATGTTTGCATAAAAAATGGTGGTTTAAAGGAGTTCATAATGTTTGTGTTCACTTAGTTGTTGGGTCTAGTGCTTGTGTTTGCTAGGAAAATTGTTAAAATGTTTTGTCCGGGAATTGACAAAGGGGGAGATTGTTAGGTCCCTTAGTCTTGTCAATTCTGCGAACAAACATAGTTTATTGAGTTATAAGTTTCCTAGTTATTTACCTTGCTCGCTCGAGCGAGGGAAGCCTGCCTCGAGCGAAAAAACTTTGCTCCTAGTAATTTTCTCTATCTGTAAAAATACTGGGAAGGAATTTTGTGCACTTAAGCGAACCTCTTGGTGTCTCGAGCGAAGGAACTTAAGGAATACACGCATATTAGTCTCATCGCTCGAGCGACAGATCTTGCGCTCAAGTGACCGTCACGGCCCTATTTGCTATAAAGTTACGTTTCAGTCAAAATTTAGGGTTACGGCTTCCAGATTCTCTTCTTGGGTTTTAGGGTTTTTTCTAGAGGTTTTGTGCTTGTTTTCCTTTGATTTCTTTGTGAGTTTGTTCACGAATCAATCGAGTTAGATCAAAGGGTTGTGGGTTTGATTTCATCAATACAAGAGAAGTTCTTCTTCGGTGGATTCCGAAGATTCAAGCGTGGAGTATTCGAAGGAGTTCGGAGCTGTGCGTGGTTGTTGATTCAACATGGATGTTATAGATTCGACATCAAGCTGATCAATTTCGAGACGAAGGCGGTGGTGAAAGAGATACAAATGGTTAAAGACAAATTGATTGAGTTTGGGTAATTTATTTTGGTAAATTTCTATTCTTTCTTTCTATCTTAGTGGACTGATTAGTGGCATTTCGCCTGTGGTTTTTTAATGAAAATTGAAGGTGCTCCAAATGTGGTTTTTTCTACGTAAAAATTGGTTGTGTCGATTTATTGATTTTGAAGAAACAATCTAAATCACTTTCGTATGGGCTAGATGATTTAGATTGTTAGTTTTAATTGTTTGGGAATTGTTGCAATTAATTCTGGTCTGAATCACGAATCGCTTAGGTTTTTCAAGGACCTATTGGTAGTTTACCTAAGATTCGCCGATTTCCAAAGGGAAGCACAATTCGTCTTACCCTTGTGATTCACTAATCGCCACAGCTCAGCTAAGGAATTACCAAGGGAAAGTGCAATTCATCTAGCCTCCAAATTACCAAAGGAAAGCACAATTCATCTTGCCCCTGATTTTACCAAAGGGAAGCGCAATTCATCTTGCTCATGAATTTTCTAAGAGGCAGAGCAATTCATCTTATCCTCGAATTTCCTAAGAGACAAAACAATTCATCTTGTCCCTGAATTAACCAAGAGGCAAAGCAATTCATCTTGCTCCTGAATTTTCCAATAGGCAAAGCAATTCATCTTGCCCTTGTGATCTACGAAGTGTGGATTTCATCTTAGTCTGGTAGCATATCTGACCAAAATAAAATTCTCCATCCAAGTTCAGTGGCATATCCGACCAAGTAACAATCTCATTCAAATCCCAAATCCGACAGCAAATCTGATCAAATAATGGTCTCCATCCAAATCCCAAATCCGACGGCATATTTCATTAAACAATAGTCTCCATCCAAATCTCAAATTCGGCGGCTTATCTGATCAAATAACGGATAATAATATCTCCATGCTGAGAATAATAATGCACAAAATTCATACTTTGCAAATAATAAAAATCCAATATAATATCTTATCAAAATATCTTCATGCTCAGAATAATAATGCATAAAATGCATACTCCACAGATAATAAAAATCTGACATAACAAATAATAATAATATCTCCATGCTTGGATTAATAATGCAAAAAAAATTCATGCACCGCAAATAATAAAAATTCAACATAACAACTTATAATAATATTTCGATGCTTGGATTAATAATTCAAAAAGATTCGTAGTGTCGACGATGAAGCCACACTGTCTTTTCATAGGGGGTTACTAATCATGCTTCAATTTATTTAGCCATATTCTGGCTCATCCACTCCTCTTGGCCCCAGATTTTAGTGTGATGTAATCGTGGCCAAATTTTCAAGGTCTTGACAAATTTAGGAGTTGCAAGGTAATTAGTTGCACTGCTTGTCTACAATTGCTCATTCATGAATTGATTTTATTGATATCGGAGCTACTTTTTCCAAAGTTATTGCTACCATAACAGTAATTGGTAGCTTGGCCATGAGAGTAATTAGTTTCACACTTGTTTTGAGAAGAACATCTTCTTTTGAGATTTGAGAAACGATATTGAACAATGAAGATAAACACCCCAAGAAATCAGCCTGCAAAATCAAGAATAGTATTTAATAGGTCGTATCATCAATAGAAGGGCACTCCAACATTAAAGTTAGTAACACTATACGGAGAATTCTCAATATTACAATGGTTAAATCTTTTTGTTTAATTTTTTTTCTCACTTTTTTATATAAAAATTTATTAATTAAATATTAAATATAATTATTTTAATAAATTCAGGATTCTAATTGATATTTCGAATAGTTTGGAGAGGGTAAAATGAAGCTTCAAACAAAGTTTCAGTGCCACGTTTGCAAGTTCCATCTGATTATAGGTGACAAAATTGATCCAAAATTGAATAGCTTCTATATAAAATCGAAAGTCTGAAATTAAAAAGGAAAACAAACTCACATCACACGTACATTACATTATCATTCTCTCATACTGACTGAATCCAAAATAATCTAGTAACCATATAGTATTATTTATACAATTTGTGATAATCATAATCCTCTTCCTTTTTGACTTACTGTTCACCATTTCTCACTGTTTTGACAAGCATCAAGTTTCATATTGATCTGTAATTTGAACTCAATCAAGATTGGTTCCAGACTCATAATTCATGAAATTCAAGCACAAAAAAGCATTATTGATTGTTCAAATCACCATTAATAGTCTTTTAGAATACCCACATTATGTGATTGAATTGCATAATGTGGGTATAAATACAGATTGACATGATAACTGTTGATTTTATTCTTTAAAGGTCCATCAAAGTGCATTAGA
This sequence comes from Camellia sinensis, assembly GCF_055761805.1. Classification (NCBI taxonomy): domain Eukaryota; kingdom Viridiplantae; phylum Streptophyta; class Magnoliopsida; order Ericales; family Theaceae; genus Camellia; species Camellia sinensis. The sequence continues at coordinate 41,176,446 of NC_138961.1, forward strand.
TTTTAATAGTTGTCCCAGTATTATATTCTATGCAAAAACCTGTAAGAATAGACCTTTCCATATTAATGAAATTGGATTGTTTTCAATTGATATTTTTTTGTTGGAAAAGAATAAATTCATTTGAAATCTCAAACTAGAAAACATGTTATGTTCACTCCCATTATCGTCCAATAATCTACGCAGCGTCCCGTAAACAAGGACAAACCATGGAGGATCAAAACAAATGTTAGAGAAACAATAAGAGCAATTCTATAGAAGAATGAAGCTAGAAATATTGAGCAAGACCTTTTAAATTTAGTACCTAGTTCAAAGTTCGTCTTTTAGGAGTTTGTTCTTGACCAAATGAAGTTCATGGAGGATATTACTTATGCTCATTCGATCTTGTGGTGACTCTGTAGAGCATGCCACTCCAATATTGACCATGGAAATCAAACACTCCACAATTTTGTGGTCGTTGTTCACTTGAATTGTTGTTGCTCCAGCCTCTTCTTCCTCATTGTGTAGGAGTACTGGGTCTACAATCTCCATCACTCGGTCAGGCAAGGCCATTCTTGTGAAGTTATGAAGATTATGTCCTTCCTCAAACATGTTCTCTGTGGGTCTCTTCCCTATTATCATCTCCAATAACAAGATCCCATAACTGTAGACGTCACCATAAGTAGAAATTGTTGTGCCTAGGAGGCAGAAAACAATCACACACACGCAAAAACACACAAAGATTTACGTGGTTCGGCAAGTCGCCTACGTCCACAGGCAGCGGATTTCACTATATTTAGGACAAAGAATTACACACTCTATTATTCTCTCTCTCTGCTCTGTATTCTCTCTTCTACTCACCACACTGAATTCCTCCAATTCACTACCTATTTATAGATGCAATGGGAGAGCACAAGCTCTTCAATCAGCAACCTTTGTTGACAAAGCAAACAAAGCAGCCATTGTTGACAACAAATCGGAGCCAATCTTCAACAAATCTCCACCTTAGCAAGGATTCTCTATCCAACATAGTGATCGATCAACACTGCCATTCACCCGAAGGTGCTCAGTTCTGAGAGATGTTGACCAAATCCAAACAGTGTTGGAACTTGATCCCAGAAACCACTTTTGTGAGCATATTGGCCGGATTATCTACAGTGCTAATTTTTTGAAACAGAATTTCCCCTTCATTCACAATTTCTCGGACGAAATGGAAACGGACATCAATGTGCTTGGTGCGGGAATGATGAACTTGGTTCTTTGCCAAACGAATGGCACTCTGACTATCGCAGTACACCTCAATGTGCTTCTGAACAATACCCAAGTCCTCAATCAACCCATGTAGCCAAATAGCTTCCTTAAAGGCTTCTGTCACTGCCATATACTCTGCCTCTGTAGTAGAAAAAGCCACCGTTCACTGAAGCGTTGGCCTCCAACTCATCGGCCCTTTAGCAAGCGTAAATAAATACCCTGTTGTTGACCGGCGTTTGTCCAAGTCACCAGCATAATCTGAGTCCACATATCCAACCAGATTCCGTCCGAGTCTATGATCTCTCTCAAACTTCAAACCCATCTTAACTGTACCATGCAAGTACCTTAAGATCCATTTCATTGCCTGCCAGTGACCTTTTCTCGGATCATGCATATACCTGCATACCATACTCACAGCATGTGAGATGTCAGGTCTTGTACAAGCCATAGCATACATTAATGCACCAACTGCATTTGCATATGGAACCTGTGCCATATGCTTTCGTTCTTCTTCTGTGTGTGGAGACATTAAAGCACTAAGCTTGAAATGAGAGGCCAATGGTGTACTCACAGCTTTTGTTTTCCCATTTATGCCAAATCTATCTAACACCTTTTTCAAATACTGGGTTTGTGTCAGACAAACCGTGCCTTTCTTCATGTATCTTTTGATCTCCATGCCAAGAATTTTCTTTGCTTCAGCAAGATCCTTCATTTCTAACTCTCCTGCTAATTGTGCCTTAAGTTTATCAATCTCCACCTTGCTCTTAGATGCAATCAGCATATCATCTACATATAAGAGCAAATAGATGAAGGAACCGTCAAAAAGCTTACGGAAATATACACAATGATCATAATGGCTTCTTGTGTATTTCTTTTCCGTCATGAACCGATCAAATCGCTTGTACCACTGTCTTGGGGATTGCTTTAACCCATACAACAATTTCTTTAATTTGCAAGCCCAATCCTCTTTTCCAGCAACTTTGAAAGCATCTAGCTGGGACATGTATATCTCCTCTTCAAGATCTGCATGTAAGAAGGCAGTTTTGACATCGAGTTGGGCGAGCTCGAGATCAAACTGTGCAACCAAAGCAAACAAGATACAAATAGACGTGTGCTTCAAAACAGGTGAGAATACCTCATTGTAGTCTATTCCTTCCTTCTGAGCGTAGCCTTTAGCTACACTCTAGCTTTGAATCTGATGTTGTCTCTGCCTGGGATGCCTTTTTTCTTAGTGTAAACCCACTTACACCCAATTGCTTTCTTATCTTTTGGAAGTTACACCAACTTCCAAGTCTGGTTCTTGTGAAGTGACCCGATCTCTTCATCCATAGCCTCCTTCCATTTGACACTTTCTGGATTCTGCAGAGCTTCTTTGAAAGTGCAAGGAATATTATCTTCAATGATTGGAAGTGCATAGGCCACCATATCGGTCATCCAACTAGGTTTCTTAGTAACTCTTTTTCCTTTTCTAATTGCAATGGGTTCTGACTATTGCGGGGCCTCGGGATCTTCATTTTCATCTGAACTCTCTTCAGAGTCTGCTTCAGAGCTGTCAACTGAAACTTCTTCAGGATTGTTGTCTGTCTGAACAGTCTTCGCTAGAGTCTCAAACACCACCTTCACTGCCTTCTTCAATGCTTCCTCATTCTGTTGAGGATTTAGCTGCGTCAGCATTGTAGACTCATCAAAGGTAACGTCTCTTCTAATGACAACTTTCTTTGATTCAGGGCACCAGGGTCTATATCCCTTAACACCATCACTGAAGCCCAAGAAGATAGCTTTCTTGGCTCTAGGATCCAACTTAGATTCTATAACATGAAAATAAGTTGGACATCCAAAGATACGTAGTTCATCATAATCAGTAGCAAGCGCTCTTGACCATACCTCCATGGGAGTCTTGCCATCAAGTGTTGCAGTAGGTAGTCAGTTAACAAGATGACGAGCATAGTTCAATGCCTCGCCCCAAAATGCCTTGCTCAATCTAGATGTGACAACATACACCGGACTTTCTCTACCAAAGTGCGGTTCATGCGTTCTGCAACTCCATTTTGCTGTGGCGTTCCACTAACTGTGAAATGTCTCACTATCCCTTCATTCCGGTAAACCTCAAAGAAGGGATCTGATGTGTATTTGCTGCCATTGTCAGATCTGAGCTTCTTGATCTTTCTGTCTGTCTGGGTCTCAATCATTTTTTCCATACAAGAAAGATGCCTAATACCTCATCTTTATGCCTCATTGTGTAAACCCAAACTCTCCTTGAGAAATCATCAATGAATGACACAAAGTAGTGTTTACCTCCCAAAGAAGCATTCTTGGAAGGACCCCATACATCGGTATGAACGTAGTCTAGAATCCCTTTGGTACTATGAATAGCAGTACCGAACTTGATTCTTGTTTTCTTTCCCAGTACACAATGCTCGCAGAACTCAAGCTTCCCTATTTTGGTGCCTTTTAACAGGCCTTGCTTTACCAACCCTTGTAAAGCCTTTTCTCCAGTATGCCCTAAGCGCATGTGCCAAAGTCTGGAAGTGTCTGATGCATCATCCTCTGAGCTGGTGGAGACAGCCACTCTTCCTATGACTGTAGAGCCGTTTAGGAAATATAAATTTCCCTTTCAAATACCCTTCATTGCAACAAATGCTCCTCGAACAACTTTGAGGACTCCACCTCCCACAGTTACTCTGTAACCTTTGGAATCTAAAACTCTCACTGAGATGAGATTCTTCATCAAATCTGGTACGTACCGAACATCTTCGAGAATTCTGATTGTTCCATCATCCATATTCAGTCGAATTGTTCCAATCCCCTTTGTTCTGCAAGCTTGGTCGTTGCCCATCTACACAACTCCTCCATCGAACTCTCGTAAGCTCGAGAACCACTGCTTGTTAGGACACATGTGGTAGGAACATCCGGAATCTAGAATCCATTCATCAAACTGGCCATATGATGAAACTGTGAAGGCTGATCCTTCACCATTATCTCTATCTCGTGCAATGTTCACATTTTCTTCTTTCTTGTCTTTATTAGGACAATCTTTTGCCCAATGCCCCTTCTAGCGACAAGCAGCACACGCGTCTTTTGTAAGACGTCTTCTATCTAATGATTTCCCTCTGGATTTTGAGCGAGACTTTCCTCGCCCTGTATATCTTCTGTTATTCGCCCTGCCTCTGACTATCAATGCCACGGATATTGAGTCCCTGTTTGCAAATTTATCTTTCCTTGTAAGCTCATTATTTACCAAGGCGTTTGCAACATCAACATACTTGATCTTTTCTTTACCATACAGTAAAGTGGTGGTGAGATGATCATATGTGTCAGGCAAAGAATTCAATAGTAATAGTGCTTTATCTTCATCATCAATGTGATCATCCTAGTTTTTCAAATCGGTAAGAATTTTGTTGAAATTGTTTAGGTGTTCGTTCATCGAAATACCTTTCTTATAGTCGAAACGAAACAACCTCTCTTTCAAGTAGAGCCAGTTCTCAATGTTCTTTGTCATGAATTTGTCTTCCAATGCCTTCCAAAGGTCCTTCGCAGTATCATATTCTGTGAAGGTGTACTTCTCCTCTTTTGTAAGGCAGAGTCGGATAGAACTGCAGGCCAGGAGATTCACTTTCTCCCATTCTATCCCGTCCAGGTCATCTGGTTTGTCTCCTAGAGTGAAGTGCAGGTTCATCTGGACAAGCATATCTTTCACTTCGCATCTCCATATGCCGAAGTTGTTGCTTCCATCAAACTTTTCTACCTTGAACTTAGTATGGGACACCGGGATCCAATGCCTAGAGTTGCTTGTAGTCCCTAGGTTACTTGTGGACTAAGTTGATCTCGTCTCCGTAGATTCTGCCATTAAGACTATTCAATAATCTCCACCACAAATAATAACGGACGCTCGAAATGCGCAGAACGCGACAAATTTTAAGCTCCCAAAGAACTTCATGGAAAATTTGGATCTGAATCTCAAAAAACGAAATCCACGGTTGTGTTCGGAATGGTTGATTTAGCTAGGAAAGCACTTTCTCCACCTCTCCAGGGACCTTAATGAAATTTTTCCAAATCCAGGGGCCAAATTACAATTTTCCAAAACTCTAGCGACCTTACTGTAATTAATAGAAGTTTTAGGGGCTAAATTGCAATTTTAGCAAGATCAGGGGCAAAAATGTAATTTACCAAACTTTCAGGGGCCTCCCTGTACTTTTAGAAAGTTTGGCTGACTAGGATTGATGATGTGGCAGATGTGCTAACGTGGCGGTGACGTGTCTCGACAAGTGGTTGATTTAGCTAGGTAAGCACTTTCTCTACCTCTCCAAGGACCTGAATGAAATTTCCCCAAATCCAGGGGCCAAATTGTAATTTTTCAAAATTGTGGGGACCTTACTGCAATTAATAGAAGTTCGAGGGGCTAAATTACAATTTTAGCAAGATCAGGGGCTGAAAATGCAAATTACCAAACTTTCAGGGGCCTCTCTTTAATTTTAGAAAGTTCGGCTGACTGGGATTGATGATGTAGCAGATGTGCTGATGTGGCGCTGGCGTGGCAGTTGAGCTGGCGGTAACGGGTCTTGACACATGGCAGTGACTTGGCAATGTTGAGTGGGACGTTGACGTGGCAGTGTGCTGATATGTCAAGGACGTGGCAGTTGAGCTGGCGACAATTGGGGCTGATGTGCGCGTGACGTGGCAGCTTCTAAAAATAAATTGGAAATTTTTTTGACTTGGGTTTTGAACCCTTGACCTCAATGCATCAAACCAAAGGCTCTAACCACTCTGCCAAGTATGAATTGGTGCTATTTTTGTGCACAAGTAAATACTTAAAGCCTTTAGGACTGGTTGCCTTCTTTAACCTTTGCTTCGCCGGACTGAACTTTTCGGCAAGTCTCCAGCAGAACTTCGGCAAGCGCGTGAGGCGCGTGAAGTGTCCTCGTGGGTTGGTCTTTCTGGGTCTGAACTCCTCTCGTCAAGGCGGTCGTCGTGGTATCACTACAAGAAATATCAGTTTCGCCGACCAAAATATTAGTCGCTAAATGTCACTTTTTTAGTTGCCAAAGCCAATTAGCGACTAAATTTTTTTGTCATCAACTTAGTCGCCTAAACACTATCAGTGAATGTTTTAGCGACTAAACGTGTGTTTGGTCGCTGAAAGTGAAACATTTGGCTACTATTTTATTTAGTCGACAAAACCTACCTTTTAGCTACTAAATTTTAGTTGGTCAGCAAAGGGCCAATGTTTGGCTACTAAATTATTGGTAGCCAATAGTCAATTATATTTTTTTGAAATTATACATTTACCGACCAATGTTTTAGTCGCCAATACTCAAGGAATCGGCGACCAAACCTTTTAGTCACCAAAAGTGATTTCGTGAAAAAAAAAATTACACTCTGCTCTTGTAGAGATTCGAACCATCAACCTCGCACACTATAAACCTTATACAACACCCTCTTTCCACTACGCCTCGATAACACCATATGATTATATATGCAACATATATTATTTATATAGTACATAGACCCGTATTAATATAAAAGTATATATATAAAGACAATTATTTTTTATTGAACATAATTTATGTAAAAATAAATTATTTATTAGAAAAATAAAAGAGACCACTTTTGGCGACTAAACATAATTTTAGTTGCCAATTCTATACTTTTTGCTACTAATAATTTTTTAGTCATTAAAAATAAAATTCCCGCGCTAAAATTACTACTTTTGGCGCCTAAACTTCTTTTTAGTCGCCGAATGCCTCACTTTTGGCTACTAAATTATTTTTAGTCGCCAAAAACCCTCACTTTTGGTTACTAAAAATTTTTTAGTTGGTAAAGGCCTCACTTTTGGCTACTAAATTTTTTTTAGTTGCCAAAGGGCCTAACTTTTGGCTACCAAAATTTTTTTAGTCGGTAAAAGCCTCACTTTTGGCGACCAAACATCAATTTAGTCGCCGAATGCCTCACTTTTGGCTACTAAATTTTTTTAGTCGCCAAAAATCTTTATTTTTGGCTACTAATGCTTTTTTAGTCGCCAAAAGCTATACTTTCAGCGACCAAATTTTTTTAGTCAAAAAATTTAGTCGCCAAATGTGCTTTTCCCTGTAGTGTATGCTGAAAACTCGATTTCGACAACTTCAAAATTTTCAGTTTACAGAAAAAGCACTATGTTTTTCGCACAACAATGCTCTGATACCAATTTGTTGTGCCTAGGAGGCAGAAAACAATCACACACAAGCACACAAGCAAGAACACACAAAGATTTACATGGTCCGACAAGTCACCTACGTCCACGGGCAGCGAATTTCACTATATTTAGAACAAAGAATTACACACTCTATTACTTTCTCTCTCTCTCTCTCTCTCTCTGCTCTGTATTCTCTCTTCTACTCACCACACTGAATTCCTCCAATTCACTACCTATTTATAGATGCAATGGGGTAGCACAAGCTCTTCAATCAGCAACCTTTGTTGACAAAGCAAACAAAGCAGCCATTGTTGACAGCAGCCATTGTTGACAGCAAATCTGAGCCAATCTTCAACAGAAATCTCACTTCCGAGCCCATACTCTGCCATTAAAACAATTCACATTCAAAGCCCAAGGATCATTTTCTGCAAAAGCATATTGATACGAAAGAAAATGGAAAAATCAATTATGATAAATATGAATTCCATAATATGAAAGCAATACATTCTATATATTCCAATAAGATATTCTATTAGAAAAAGGGTAAAAAGTAGTTACCAGGAGCTACATATCCGATGGTTCCCCTTACTCCAATTGAGCTACTTTGATTTGGATTGGTGAGCTCTAGGAAAAATCTAGCCAGACCGAAATCTCCAATATGGGCAACCATCTCACGGTCAAGAAGGATATTACTTGGCTTCAAATCAGAGTGAACGATCGGCGTTTGGCATTGGTGCTGAAGATAATCAAGCGCACAAGCCACATCTATGGCGATGTTTATTCTTTGTAGAAGGTTGAGTCTCTACTGCTCATTTTGCCCATCATTTGTTTCTAGACTTGCATGCAACCACCTCTCTAGACTCCCATTTGGCTCGAACTCATAAACTAGAGCTTTGAACTCATTCCCTTGAAAATCAACACTGGAACAAGAAGTTATGATCCTAACCAAGTTTCGGTGTCGAATATTTCTCAAGGTTTCACACTCTGCCATGAAACTCTTTATGGCTCCACGATTTTGAAGGTTAAGTACTTTGATAGCAGCAACAAACTCCTGATCTTGAACGAGAATTCCTTTATATACAGAGCCAAAACTACCAAAACCAATTAGGTTCGTAGAAGAGAAACCATCTGTTGCTTTGAGGAGTTTCTCATAGGAGACTTTCAAGAATGATTCTTTCAACACTAGAACTGTAGATTGAGTTGTTCTTTGCTTCTTGAACAAATAAATTGTAAAGAATGACAAAAGTGTTGCTCCAACAAGTACAAAAGCTGCTGTAATTGCCAATATATGTGAAAGAGGCATCTTATGTTTTGATTTCTTGGTGATGCAACTCGATAGTTATAGCTCAGAAACCCCCACAAAGCCTACGATTTCCAACAATTGACATTGCACTTGCATTTGCAAAAACTCCCTCCATTGGTAACTCGCCCTCAAAATCATTAAAGGATAAATTGAGAATCATTAGGGAAAATTTCTCTAAGAAAGTTGGAATTTTTCCAGACAAGTTGTTATGAGAAAGATCAAAGTTTTGAATACCTCTCAAAGATTCGAATGATAGAGGAATGGATCCTGGAAAAGAATTTTCCTGCATGTAAAGGTTTTCAAGGCTAGTGCAACTACCGAGACTGCTAGGAATTTCACCAGACAACCTATTCTCAGAGATATCCAATTCCATTAAATTTTTAAGGTTTCCAACCTCTGTTGGCAAAGAACCAGACAAACGATTCCAAGCTAGATTTAATGAAATTGACAAAGATGAGACTTTCAAGAGTTCTTTGGGAATGTTTCCGCTCAAGTTGTTTTGGTAAAGGTGCAGTAACAACAACTTTTTACAGTTAGCAAGCCCTGAGGGTATGGTCCCCTCTAGTCTGTTGTCCCCCAAGTAAAGTTCAATCAACAATGATAGGTTTCTGATGGGATATGGAATTTTCCCTGAGAGGTGGTTCATCTCCAAAGAAACCAATTGCATCTTTGGAAGATTTCCTATGTTAGTTGGAATTGTACCTGTGAATTGGTTATCTGCCATACTTAACACATCCAAGTTGACAAGGTTACCTATTGTTGAAGGAATAGTTCCATATATTTGATTTCTACAAAGTGAAAAGAAAATCAGATTCTTTGACAGGTTGCCAACAGATTCTGGTAACCCCTCTAAATTGGTTAAACCCCATAGCCAATACTTCCAAATTGCTATAGTTGGCAAAAGAACCAATAAAGGCTAGGTCATCTGGTTCCCCACTTCTGAAATTGTTATGAAATAGACCTATTTTCTTGAGATTCTGTAGTCTTCCAAAATTAATTGTTATTTTCCCATTGAAGTTGTTTTGTTCTACTTGAAATTGTTCCATTTTTGAAAATTTTGATATTGACAATGGAAGGGTTTCAGTAAATTGGTTAGCATTTAATTGGAGGAGTTGAAGATCACAGAACATGAAACCAAAGCTTGGCGGAAGACTACCATGAAGTTGGTTAATACCCACAAAAAAAACATTTATGAATGAAGGATTATAAATAGATGGAGGGATCATACCGGAGAGTTGATTGCCACCCAATCCAAGTTGTGTTAGTTTTTTCAATTGACCCAAGGTATTTGTAATACTTCCTCCAAAAGAATTTCTAGAGCAGAAAAGCTTTTCGGAAAAGTAAGATTCCCAATGAATGGAGAAATGCCTCCCGTCAAATTGTTCTTGTAAAAGGCAAGGTTTGTGAGCTTTGGCATGGAAGTAAGCTCTTTGGGGCATTTCCCCACTAGTTTATTTGTACCAACACCAAGGTATGTGAGGTTGGAGCAGCGGGATAAGCTAGCTGGAATTTCTCCTTCAAAGTTGTTGTTGCTCAGGTTCAAAATTTGCAACCTGAACAGGTTGCCGAGTTCAACAGGGATTTCACCCTGAAAAGTGTTGTTAGAGAGCCACAACCCCTGAAGGAAGGTGAGGTTCCCTACATAAGGAAACAAGGAACCAACTAGACCTTGGGACGTCAAGTTTGTAATGGTGACTCTCCTGTGCCGGTGACTGCATATGACACCTTGCCACTCGCAGAAATGGAGAGAATTGTTCCATGAGCTCACAACCACATGAGGGTCTTGCAAAATCTTTGACTTGTAGTCGCTGCCGGGAGTGTTCCAACATGTACAAGTGTCATGGCTACGACACATATGCCACTCCATACATAAAATAACTGGAGTAGCTGAAAACCCATTACTAAAAGTGGAGATGCCATTTTCCGATCTCTTTCTTTTTATTTTTTATTTTTGGCATGCAGTTGCAAAGTTAGGCTTGGTTGTGATTATTTATAACCTGCAATTTCTTTTTCTCCACAGGTAAGCATTGTCTGTGTAGGGTGGAATATGTGGGACTGAATATGGGAAATTCCTAATCACTGGGGACTGCATGCTTGTAGTTGATTTGGTTTTGCAATTTTAATTACATCATACTTGAAATTATTATATTTGCATCAATTTAATCTAATTGGTAATGCTCCTATTTAAAAATTGAACAGAAATCGATAAACAAAATAGAGTGAGCGGGTTGATGTAAATGGTTCATTACCTTTGAATGAACCATTTTGCTTTTCATTTTTGTTCAATTTCTTAGTATAACTTATTAATTGGGTTAAATTGATGCAATGTGAAAAATTAAAGGAAAAAATAAATACAATTCAAAATATAAAGATTCAATTGACATGAGATAAATTACACAAAAAAAAAAAAAAGAAGGGAAAAGTCACATTACACTCATGAGGGGTACACGATGATTCTCATTCCTTATGAGTCATTGTGTAAGGGAAAAGTCACATTACACCCATGAGGAGTACACAATGATTCTCATTCCTTATGAATGCATTGTAATTTTAAATTGCGTTTCGATCATATATCTAGATAGAAATTTAAAAGAAAAAAAAATGGGGAATCTTTTAAGGTTCCTGATATTAAAATTTTATAAGAAAAATGACGTATAATATTTTTCATAGTAGTTAAGATCCCCTAACATTTCTACAGATAAAATTTGACTCGGAAAATTTTTTTCCGAGTCAAAGAAATTTCTCTGAGTAGGGGCCAAAATTTCTTTGAGTTGGGCAAAATTTCTCTGAGTCAAATTTTCTCTGTGAAAATGTTGAAGGACCTAACTAATAAAAAAAAATATATTGGACCTCTCTTACTACACAAAGTTAGAGAAAGATTTCACTAATTTTCTCCAAAAAAATTATAATTCACTCATATTGTTCGCATTTTTTTCTTTCCTTTTTTCTTTTCTTTTAAAATTCCTACACAATTCTATGATATAAACACAATCTTAATCTAGAATTGAAGCTAGCTTCCAGGGTGTCCCGACCCCAAACCGCCCCTAGTAGTTTGGTGTCGTGATGGCCAGTAATCCGAGATTACCGAAGGCCAACTTTCAAAATTCACACACACTCAGAGTATAAATATATAGGGCTCACAAGTACGGAAGCAAAATTTAAAATACAGGTGGTCCAGAAGAGCTGTGCGTACATCAATGGAATGTCAAACATCTTTACAAGGTCTTACAACTTGGATACAATAAAGAAATGAAATACAAAATACATCTTGACCAAAAGGCTTCTCAAGCCGACATATACCAAAACAACATAAACATAAGCTAAGAAGCATGATCTTCAAGATGCTACAAAATATGAATCCAAGGAACATCAGCAATACATCCAAAAACACATCGGCAACACATCTAGGCCTCATCGCCTTCTTGCTCATCACCTACATATATACAGAGAGGGTGAGCTTGGATACTCAGTGAATGGCACAAGTAATAAAGGGTTTGCATGTATGACATCCGAGCTCTTTAACAAAACAATACATCATTATAGCTTATAACAAAACGTGGGATAAATCAAATTCATCTAACGAATCTATCGAGCCTCATCAATCAAGTTTTTCAAGGCTTCCAAATTCAAGGGATGACATTAACAAGGGTTGTGCTACAAATGCTTATAGTCCCCTAGCACGTACGGACTTTCAAGATCGTGCTACTAATGCTTATAGTCCCCTAGCACGTACGGACTTTCAAGATCGTGCTACTAATGCTTATAGTCCTCTAGCACGTACGGACTTTCAAGATTGTGCTACTAATGCTTATAGTCCCCTAGCACGTACGGACTTTCAAGATTGTGCTACTAATGCTTACAGTCCCCTAGCACGTACGGACTTTCAAGATTGTCAAACCAAGGCTAGTACTTGATACACAAAGTAGGGATAGTCATTCATGCTTAACAAATACTTTTCCAAAACAAGCAAGGCAGGGTTTTATCAAAACTTAAGAATATAACTTTATTAAAAATACCACTCACCTAGTTCTGCAAATGTCGGGGTTACAGGCAAAGGTCCAAGGCCTACAAGTACATAGAAATCCCATTGAATGCACTAATAAACAAGCTTTACATGTATGCAAATGATCTCGACATTTCATCAAAACTAAGTCGAACCAAGACAAAACACTGTTTCTCCTTTTGGGAAAACATGCTGGGTACCAACCAGGCTATTGCCGAGGTCCCACACCTCCTTGCCGAGGCGTGGTCCCGGCGGCCACACTCAAGGAAATGAAGCCGGGAAAATCTAGGTTTCCCTCTACTGAAGAACATGGAGAACATGAAACACATGAATTGTCAATCTTAACTTATCACTACAAAATCTAGAACTTCATGCTATGAATTTCAAAACATGGACCTGAGTACCCAGACTCGAAGATCTTATGAAACAAACACAAAAGCATGAATCTTGATGCAAACTTTCGGATCAAACAAGGCTTTTATTCAAGAACACATGAATACTACTTATTCTTTCTAAAACCAAACTTTCAATCAATGCATGGCTAGCAAATCAGGTTCGATCATGCAATGCAGTTAGATGAACATAAAGAATCACAAGAGAAGATCAAGAATCTAACCTCAAGACATGAATCTAACGGTTTGATCCCTAGGAATCAAGCTCAAAGATCTACTTTCTCACTCTACAACTTCTTCTTCTTTTTTCTAGAGCTTCTCTCTCTAAAAGGCAAAGATATGATACAAAATGATAGGTTCTCTTGGCTGGTTCCAAACTTAACCCTCTGCTGGGACACATGGCAGCGACTGGTTGGGTTTTCTCAAAAAGGTGGCTGACAGACCAGACAAAAGCATGGCGAAAGAGTGTTCAACAAGTAAAACGGTATGGGCACTCTGGCAAGATGCTAACATCGGGTGAAATCATCGGCTACGGTAGGTAAGGTATCTATGACCTCATCTAGGATGGGCAACACTTGGCCTAGCTGTGCCACACCTCGGTCTAGGTCGCACCAATCCAGGAACAAGATCACTTGGGTTCAAGGATAACATCTCGGCCTAGATGATGCACTTCTCGGCCTTGATGATACACCTCGGCCTAGAAAATGACATCTCGGCCAATATGCCAGGACGGAAGCAAAGGTAAACCTAAGTGGTTTCAAGATGGTTTTAGCTTTAAAGTGACCTCGGCTAGACTCACCAAGAGGAACAAGACTTAACAAGTAATTCACATAAGCATAAACCAAGACAAGAATCTTACTCTAGATAAAACAAGTCGAGAAAATTCACTAATGCAAGCTTATCAAAACAAGATTATACAAATGCTCATGCTTGAGGCTAAGGTGGGGAATGAGGGTCTCTACACAGGGCCTAGGCTATATGTGATGATATTTGCGATTGAGAAGAGAACGCATGTCCAACAGTTTATTAAAAATGCCATGGGGCATTTCTATCAAGTTGCCAAGATACAACATGGGGCATTTGTTGCGTACCTCTAATTGTCTTGGTGGCAAAAATTGATTTTTGATTGATTAGGTATCCATGTACAGTAAAATGGAGCGTCTTTCAAGTTTAAACAACATATTGAACAACATGCAAACTCAATATTTAAGAATCCTTAATTTGGAAACTAAATATTTATTAGTTTTTTGTATTCTAATTGTGGACATTTTTCATTGTGTAAATTACATTGGCCATCCTCATATTTTGACTTTTATATCATTTTAATTTCTCTAATTTTAATTGGTTCGCGTTTGATTATGAATTTATGATTTTATCTCAATTTGGTCTGATTGATTACAATATTAATATTTTCGATGTAAAATACGCATATAAGCAGCCACGAATTATGCTTTCATAGGAAAAATTCTAAACTTGTCTATTGAGTTCAACTCATTGAATTAATCTCAACTAATTTAGCGACATTTTTTAAATTATTTATTTATTTATTGCAAAAATCCTAATGAGCATCATCAATTCGATAAAATCGACACAATATAAAATTAATGATCAAAATTGAATTAATTAAAATTATAAAAACTAAATTAACAGAAGAAGAAAAATATAGGGACTATAAATATAATTTAGGGGCATTTACATACAAGTCCCATTTTGTGAACTTATACTCCATTAACTCCTAAATAAAATTATTTGCTCCTTCAAGTCCCATTAATTTTTAATAGCCCAATTTATCCTTTTTTCTCCCGGCTCTGTCTCGCGGCCTCCGAAATGATCGAAACGATTTGCTGAAGACGATCGGCTCGGCCGACGAAAATGTGCAGCAGAGTTTGGAGGATTGATTTGTAGCAACTGGTTGATCAAGCTATCTCGAACTCGGATCTGAAATCTATGTCTATCAACACTCTCTCTCCTTCCACAATCACATCTATTTACTCATATTCACCTGAATGAATAAATTATACACAAAAGAGGTGAAAACACTCACGGCGGCTACGGATTTGTTGTTAGGATGCTTCTCTTTGAATGTATGTCATAGGGCAAAGTTCATTCTGTATGCACAGAGGCTTTACTATGATATGAGATGTTGTAGAACAGGATCCATTTTAATTTCAAATCATGTTTTTTTCTTTTATATTTTGCGTGGCTCCAGTGTACTGGAGTGAAGAAAAGAAGTATCATTTCAAAATTAGGAGCATACGGATCTTTTAAAAGTTGGAAGAGCAAACGATTTGTTTCTTTCTGAAGTCCAAATCTATTTATCCGGATTATTTGTTAATTTTGATCGAAACGAAATCTATTGGATATACATATATATTTACACATAAGAGAGAGAGAAAGAGAGAGAGAGAGAGAGAGAGAGGACTTACCGGCTGGATATGACGAACATTTAGCGTGATGGTTATCGATCTCGAGCGATGGAGAGACAGAGACCACACGACCAAGATCGTTGAATGGATGGAATTACAGAAAAGAATGCGGATCTACGAGTTGGGTTCCTTGCCGCCTTTTTTGCTGGTTTTTGGCTGGAACATTGCTCCTATGGATCATAGATGGAACCAACATAGATGCCACTGCCATCAGGGACAGAGAGAGAGAGACAGAGTTTTTTAAAATTGAGAACCTTCTCAGTTTATAATATTCTCAATTTTAATCATGAAAAAATTGAGAAATTTCTCAAAATTGATAATTGTAAATTTCTTAGTTTTGATAGGTTTGATAATATTTTCAGTTCATACTAGAAAAAAAATTGAGAAATTTCTTAGTTTTGATAATTATAAATTGAGAACATTCTTAGTTTTGAAATTGAGAACATTCTCAGTTTTGGGATTAAAGGGAAAAATATCTTTTTACCTGTAAATGGGACTTATTGGTTCAAAAACTTTTTGACAGGACCTAAGCTACCACAAAATATGTAGATAGGACTTTTTGGTAATTAATCCTATAATTTATTATTTTTCATTTGATTGAAATTTATTTTGATTATGTTTATAGAATGAGATATACACACCAACAATGATTCATGGGAGGTGGGGGGTTGTATTGTCACTTACAATAATATGATACTCCCATGCTTGTTCGTCAATCTCAACTCCTTAAATGGTGATTGTGCGAGCATGAAATAATCTGCTCATATAATCCTCCTGGTCAAGGTTGCACTCCTTCAAATGTCATTGCTTTGCTACTTGAAAACACACGTGAGCTAGCCGACAGGTGTGTGCCAAAAACCCCTTCGATGCCTAAGTCAGCAATTAGACAGTAGACAATAAACTCTATGTATTTGAAAGTAAGAATTGCAATACCTGTGCATAGGTCTTGCTATAAGTTTTTATAGATTCCACCTGGCATAAGCCTAGTAAGACTCTAACTTTCCTTAGCAAAGTCCTCCTAGGAATCACATGGCTGGAGGATAACACCTATCCTTAGAAAGCCCTTCTCACCACCACCCAGGTGAGATGGTTTAAACTCTTTATTCTAGCTGTTACTACGGTCAACCAAGCTATCTCGGCTCTATGCTCCCCATGGCAGAACCATGATGACCCTATCTACAGCATGCCACTCGGCTGAGCTACTCCTAGCTCGGCCCTCTACATTAGCAATCATCTCGGCGCGATAAAGATCTGGCCTTGGATAGTTGGGTCCAAGCCCTAACAACACATCTGTGATCGGCATAATGCCTACTCAACCCAAGACTGAGCTACACAAAACTGTTATCTTAGCCCATTGCGCGGCCTAAATTTCCAAAGAAGATTTTACCCAGCTCGGCCCAATTTGCACACAAATTACCCTCTCAATTGCCCTTTAATTCCTTCTGCGGAGCATGATTGGGATTATGCCTCTCTGGCCGAGCTGATAATACTTAACTCGACCGAGCTAAGAAGGTTGCTTGGTCACGGGGTCTGCTCGGTTGTAAGGTGTCTCATCAACTGTTTGGCACGTGTGACGCGATGTTACTACTGAAGCACATGGCATGCCCTTATTAATGCCCGTACCCCTGTTACAACCGTCGTACACTATCCCCAAAAAATACGAATCGTCTCACCTTTCAACTTCCAGTACAAATATAATTCAAATATAGTGAAGAGGCACTCCCACTGTTCATCTTCTCAGTTTCGAACCTTTGAACTAGAGCCTCAATCCTTTTGTTTCTTCCATCTTTGCCCCGAATCGAAGCCAATTTTAACTCCTATGGATTCACATTCGTATGACGAAAGACCTCCTTCGACTAGGTTTTAATGTCACGCCTAAATTAGTAAGTTCTCTCACTATAACAATTTACACTTTTGGTGACCAAATTTGGCGACTAAAAGGGATTTAGTTGCCAAAAGTTCAATTTTTGGCCATTAAAAATTATTTTGGTCACTGTTGGTTCAAGTTTTTGCTACTAAAATATTTTAGTCGACTTATATTATTTATTGGCGACTAAAAAAACATTAGTTAGTAAATTTTTCACAATAGACGACTAAAAATATTTTTAGTCGCCGTTACTCTAGTTTTTCAGCTACTAAATTTTATTTTAGTCATAGTATACTAATTTTTGCACACTAAAATAAATTTAGTCACCAAATAATAGCCACATTTGCACTGTTACTCTTTGGTGACTAAGAATTTGGTCGGCAAATATGCAGTTTTGGCGACTAAAAAATATTTAGTCGCGGTATACTCAATTTTTTCGACAAAAGAACAATTAGTCGCCAAATAGTCAACTTATGGCAACAAAAAAGCATTTTAGTCACTAAAAGATTTATTATATTTAGTGGGAACATATTTTAGGCGCCCAGAGAACCTCACCTCCTCACTTCACCGAATTCTCTCACCACCGTTGCTCACGTCCGTCACACATCGCCGCCGCCGCAAATCACCACGGCCACTGCCACAATACGAACAGGTTCTTTTTTCTTTCTTCCCTCTTTCTTTTACTCTCTCCCTCTCTCTCTCTCGCTCTCACTCGCTCGCTCTCTTTCTCTCTCGCTCTCGCTCACTCAATCTCTGTCTCTCTCTCGCTCGCTCGCTCTCTCTCTATCTTTGTCTCTGTCTCTCTCTCCCTTTTTTCTATTTTCCTATTTCTCACTCTTGCTTTAGGGTTTTACATGATTTACCAATTCTAATTTCGTGTTGATTTCTGAAATGAGTTTGGTTTAAGTGGTTTGATTTCTAGGGTTTTATGGGTTTGATGCGGTAAATAGGTTTGATTTAAGTGGTTTGATACCTGTTCCCCTCTTTTTCTTTCTCTCTCGTTAGGCTCAAAGCCCTAATCCGACTCATTGTTTACGTATTTCCATGTATGGCTGCTCATTAGTTTCAAATTGTGTATGTATTTGCATGTATGGTTGCTTATTGACTGTGTATGTATTCTCATGTATTCTGATTATTTGAATTGAAATTTGATGCTATGATTGTATTAGTAAAGAATTTATTTGCTTCCCTTTTATGATTATTTCTCAGGGAATTTTTTGGTATTAAACTAAGTTCAAAATATTGTGGTTTGAGGCTAGTTTTGGGTTCTTCTAACCATTTCATATAATACAATAGATGTTTTATATCTCTTCTTACATAATTGATTTGGGTATAAAGTGTGAAATCGTGTCTGACTTACATCATCTGTGGATGGAGTATTAGCTTAGCAGCCATGTGGTTTAGAAGTGTGTAATTAGCGTATAATCGTGTAGACACCCCATTTTTGACTGACCTTAAGACTCAGACATCATCGATTGAGCGCTCGGTGATGGTGCATGCTGTGCTCGCTCTGAGGTTTCGGAGTTTCGGCTGAGAGCCTTACCCCCGGACCTCGAGACCCTTTTTGTGCTTTGCCTCGATTTGCGAACCAGGTTTTGTTTTCTCTTCCCGAAGGGAGGGAGAGGTCTCGTACACCATCTCTAAGTGGCCGTAGGCTACTTTTCGTGGTCGTAGGGCACTTTTCCCATTTGGAGACCAGTTTCTGATTTTCGGAGCCGTCGGCCGTGCACCTTGGTTCGGTTTTTGGAACACACCTTGCTTCCTCTCTCTAGAGGGATACTGTGGCCCGGGAGACCACTTTGTGGTCGCACGCCACTTCCAATGCTTAACGGTCTATTTTCGGGGCACCCGGCTGCGCGTTTTGACCCCCGAACCCTCGTTTTGCATCCGTGTTGGTTCATTTTTGGCATGGACCTTGTTTTCATTGTTTGGAAGGTGGTACTAGGGTGGGACACCACCTTTTCTCCTTGGAGACTACTTTTCTCCGGCCAACCGGGTTTCTTGTCAGGAAGCTGGTCTCCTTGATCTTTGAGCGATATTTACTGGTCTCCCACCATACCACCAGCTTGCATTCAGTTGGGAGACCATCAAATGGGCTGGCCGACCAACTTCTTTTGGTTGAACCCTTTGAACTGGTCGGCCGACCACCTGAACTGGTCGGCCTACCTTCCCCAATTTTGTCTCTGTGAGTGTGTGCCAGCTGTGCCAGCTGGAAGGCACAAACTGTATCCTCCATTTGAAGGATCTTGAGCCTTGGTTTTTAGCTTCTTGAAGAAGCTTTGGCCTTGTATCTCTATAAGAGAGAGACTTCCTGTCCTTATACTAGGTTGAGAAATTGGTTTAAGGCTCCAATACATATCTCTACCTATATGTCTATATTTTGGGTTCAAAAGGGTCTTGTTCTTGACCTACTACACCCACACCTCATAGCCACACACCTCCACCATTGTTCTGAGGTTCTTGGAGGGTCTTGAGAGGTCTCAAAGAGTTCGTTTTGGGCTGGAGAAGTTGCTGGTTTTGCTGAGCTACAAGGGTAACACTTTTTCTCTCTTTTAAGCTTTATTTGGATCCATCTCTTAGCCTTATTTGCATGCATATTTGAGCTTTTGTTGTCAACTGAAAAAAGTCTTGTTTTGAGGTCCTTTTGATGTTTGTTTAAGGTCATTTTGTTGTTGGGGGTCATCTACCCCCTTGCATGCTTCATTTTGCCTTATTTTGAGCCATGCCCTAAGGCCTTTGTGTTGACCTTTGATTGGCCTTTTAACCACTAAAATCCAGTGGATTTTCAATGGTTAACATGTGTTTTTGAGAGCCAAAATCAGAGAGGGGTGACCCTCTCCCTCCTTGTCTTGTTCAATAACATTTTTGGCCTTACAAAGGAGGCTTCATTTGCACACCTCCAAACTTTGTTTCAGGCCCTTGCCAGTGACTTTTAGAGCCTACCTAGGCTCTGTCCAGAGTTGGTTTTGTCACCTTGGGTGTGTCTCTTGCATGTGCAGAATAACCCCTCTTATAGCCTGTCAAAGGAGCATGACATTCTTGCATGCATTGATCATGTTTCAGTGGGTTTTTGGGTTATTTGGCATTTCATGTCTTTGAATTTTGCGGGTTTAGTGGCCTCTTCAATGCTTCATATGCTTGTAGTGTAAACCATGCTCAGTAGCTTCCATTGCATGTTGTTTTGGCCATTGATTCTAGCATATTTTGGCCATGTTCTAAACTAATTTTATTCATGATTTGGGCTGCCTTAGCTCTGTTTTGAGGTCCCATGGTCGAATGATGCTTTCCATGCATGCTTGTAGTGTAATACCCTTGCCTAGCTTCGAGTTTTGAAGCCTCTTGCATGCTTAACTTGAGTTGTTTTCATGTTTTGGCATCATTGAACATGTTATTTCAGAGCTCATACTTGTGCCATATTTCCATGTTTTCCACTCTTTAAATGCGTTTGAGAGTAGTGCTTGTATGCCTCATTTTTGGGCTATTGCATGAGCTTCATTTTTGTGCATTGCAAGCCATCATTTTAGTCCATTTTGCCACTGTTTTGGGTCTGCATAGGGACTGTTTGGGGTCAGTTTGGTCATTTGGGCATCGCTTTGCATACCTCTAGTGTAACGCACTTCACTAGTTTCGGTAATTGTGTCATCCAACATGCATCGGGTGAGTTGTTTGCATGATTTACGACCATCTTGTATATCATTTCAGAGCTGGAACATGTGTCATTGTATGCCATATTTCATCCTTGTCATGCTTTGGTAGAGTTTCACTTTGTTCCATAGGTCTGGTCCCTTGCATTTGTGCATGTTTGCATGTACCTTGTTGCCTCATTTTCATTATATTGGCCACTGATTTGGGTGTGGCCGAGGCCCATCCATCTTGGTTTAAGTCCATCTTGCATTGTGTATGCCCTATAGTCCATGTTATCGCATGGTTGATCATTGCATTGCGTATGTCTCGTTCATAACATTGCGTATGTTAATGCATTGTGTATGCATGCCATATTATCCACGTGCATTGAGTATGCCCTTGATTAGTCCATAGCATTGTGTATGCTAGTTGCATGCTTGCATATCATCCTTTGCATGTTTGCATCACTTAGTCGCATTACATTTAGGATTGCATACTAGAGTTGCATTTGTACATGCCATGCCATTCTACTTGTTGCATTGTGTTTGGAATATGAGTTAGTCCAAACACAGAAAACGAGAAACGTTTCATACTCCAAGTGATTAAACGTGCCTCGATTCCCGGTCCCCGACACTCTTGACCATCCATCATGGAGTTGTTGGTTTTAGTTGCTTATATGTGCATTCTTGTCCCATTGAGTCGTGCAATTCGACTCCTCGGCCATCATGCATCGAGATGCGTGATTGGTGGCACGTGGATCGAGGACTACGCTCCCTAGAGCTTATGCAATGATGGGGGGAGTGGTCATGCACACATATGTTTAAAATACCTGGCCTTCTCTTTCTCTTGCCTTTGTTGCAGAAAAACCAGAAAACCTGGGGCAGAAACTGGTCGGCCGACCAGCTTTTCTGGCAGGCCGAGCACCCTTTTGGGTTTCTCCCACAAAAGGTGGTCGGTAAGTGGTCTCCAAAGCCATGAGTTGGTCAGCAGCCTTCCCACAGTTTCCCGGGGTGGAGTTTTATCTCTCTCGAGCTTTGTGCAAATTTTTGAAATCAATTGCAAACAAAGGTAAGCCGGGGCATCGCGATGGATTTCTTGACAAGGCGACTTGAGCATGCATGCATCCTTTATCATTCAAGGCAGAGCTGAGGCAGTCCACACTCATGTAGTTTGCGTGCTAGTTTAATTGCTTACTTAGTTAGTTTGTTACTTAATTAGAGTTGTGTAATAATTAGCTGTAATTTATTATTCATTTTTGTTGTGTAATAACTAACTTAATTAGATTAGCTTAGATTAGCTAGATGGTGTTGTATTATTTATTCGGACCCTCCGTCAAGAGGGCCAACTGTTGTAATAAGTGTGCGTGTGTGTACTGCATGTCTTCCAACCCCACGTCTTTCTCTCTTTTATTTACCAGCTTA
This sequence comes from Camellia sinensis, assembly GCF_055761805.1. Lineage (NCBI taxonomy): Eukaryota > Viridiplantae > Streptophyta > Magnoliopsida > Ericales > Theaceae > Camellia > Camellia sinensis. Next base: position 41,198,878 of record NC_138961.1, read on the forward strand.
CGATGATTAGTTTTAGGGCATATTTCAATTAGCATCCTTATGCTTCACATGTTTGCATTCATTCATCTGTCTCGCCTGCACCGGGCTCTGTGCATCATACTAACTCCATTGTATTTCGATTCCAAGTTGAATACATGTTATCTGTAGCACCTCATATGCCATCTTAGAATAGCCGAGCCTATCTTAGTTGCATCTTGCATGCGTCGCATTAGGCATCTTAACATGAACTAGGATCATGCATTGATTACTAACTAGTTTCTATTTTGGCTTGGAGTACTCAGTGAGTGTTTATGTTTTAGTATCCTTGCATGTGTGTGAGTGACTGCCATGATAGCATGCTTGCCATGAGGCTAACTGCTTATGTGATATAACTGCCTGAATGCATGTGGGTGAAGGTTGGGTTGCTTGAATTGGAATAATTCGTCGAAACCCGTGTTTTAGCCTACTTCCGAGTAGCAAACAGCTTTCAAAAACAAACATGAGATGTTTTGTTCCAACTTAGGTAATCCAGTCTATACTTGTATGTTGTGCACATCACATAGTAATTCCAGGCTAATAAACTGGAATAAGAACGCATGTGTTTTCAAAAACAAGATATCATGTTTAGTAGTGGCCGATCTTTGATCGGGCGAGCGGGGGTGCTCATTGCATGACCTTCCCCAATCGTACCCAAGTTCCCGAGCCGAGGCAACTTTGGTGATGACGGATACGTGGCCTTAGGCACGAGTCAGGGTTTCCTAAATTCTCCCAAAATAAAATATTTAGGTGGCGACTCTGTATCTGGCAAAGCAGTCCATGTTTGGCACTTCTTTCTAAAAATCAGTTTTTCAAAACGATTTGCCAGATTTGGACTCTTTGGTGATTTATCAATCTTGCATTGCACTTTGCGAGATTAGATTCAGAGCTGTGACTTCGAGTCTGAACTATAGTGAGCCCAATGAACAAAATGGGATTCTCCCGGGACGTTCGGGAGCGTCTACAGTTTCTGGCGACTCTACTGAGGAGTTAGAGAACTTGACTCGAACTCATGATATCTTGTTTCGATTACACTTATTTGTTTCTTTGCATTACATTTGCATTGGTGCGCCTAGGACACCGTGTTTGCCATCTACTATTCTTGAACGGTTAGCTAGAGGCTCACTTTAAGAAGCGTGCCATAAGGCTTACTGGTTATGGGCTCTGCCACGATGGGAATACAAACCCCAGTTTTTACCGGGGCACCCTTTTGACCATTTGACCTAGTGCATATTCGGAATCCATACGAACCATTCCAAACTAGGACAGGTTGCTTACCCGATTATAGGTTGTTTGAAACCGCTGTGTGTGTAGTGAAACCCTAGCTCCTGACAAAATAGGACAGGGAAACCCTACCCAACCATAGGGGTGTTTTGGCTCTCATTTACTTGTTATGTGCTTTTAGAGTGTGCCTTTACAAGGAATGCATGTATCAGTTTGCAAGTCTGGGTATCAGGCCTGAGGGCATCAGTATTTTGGGGGGATCAGTTTTACCCAAAGGTATCAGTTTACAGGCAGAGTTTTGGGCAGAATTCAGTCGAGAGCACAGTCGTTCAGGCATGTTTATACTTGTTCTAGTGAAATCAAGCTTAGATGTTGTCTGTTTTCTCTTTTGCAAGGTAGTCATGGAACTATAGCTTCAAAGGGCTCCAATATCCGCTGGGTACATTGGATTCGTGCTGATAGACTTTGTCACGTTAGGGATTTAGTTCAGAGCAACCAGTGTTTCCTTCGCCAGTGGTAAGGCAAGAAAAAGGCCAATCAGGCACAGATCATCCGTTCAACAGTCCCCAGTTCAACGGTCATTATCCACCTCACCTGTGCGCAGTTAGGCTGAGATATTTGTTTCCACCTCAGAAAAGGGATACACACTTGTTCAGTTTAATCAGCAGTTTTCAGTTAGAATGGAAAAGATGATGCGTCAGCTCCAGGAGAGTATGAAAACCATGCAGCAGGACGCTGCTCGTCAAGCAGAATTTGCCAAACAACAGGCCGAGGTCATGGCTCAACAGGTATAGTTAATTGCCAAGCTACAACAGCAAATCGGAGCATCCAATTCACACCAAGCTCCTCCCCCACCAAGAGTCCCAATACTCAAGGAGACAGCAAATGTCCAGGAAGATACAGACATCCCAATGGGGCTGGCTCCGCCCCCAATCTTACCTCAGCTGTCCAAGGCACCCACGCCCACCAATCTATCGGATTCTCCCTTTGAGTTTGAGGTGGACCCCACAGCGCTAAAAGTGAGCAAGCTAGGAAAGCTGTTCAAGAAGACTCAAGGCGTGAAATCCATTCCGGACATAGAGGATAGATACACCGATTCGGCCGTAACTCTGCCGGACCGGTTCAAGGTGCCACACATCGACCGCCTCGATGGCTCTAGAGACCCAGTGGTGCACCTTTGCCTATTTTCTAATGTCTAGAGGCCAATGGGTTTGACCACGGCCCAGAAGCTATAACTATTCGGCCGAACCTTGTCCGGGATAGCCGCAATCTGGTATGCAAAATTGGAGAACTCTTCGAAACAGAACTGGAAAGAGATGGCTGAGGCCTTCGTTGCTCAATACTCCTACAACACACAGATCGAGGTTACAACTCGTGATCTTAAAGTCACCCGCCAAGAGCCAAAGGAGGGTTTTTCAAAGTTTGTGACGAGATGGAGGGCAAAGGCCTCGATGATGACTTCAAGGCCTTCCGACAAAGACCAGATAAGGATGGTTGTGCGCAACCTTTAACCCAGACTAATGCAAAAGATGATCGTCATACCCCTTCCCACCTTTACAGACCTACACGAGATTAGGGTGCAGATTGAGAATGCTATGAAGCAGGGCCTTATTGACCAGGAGAAGGAGCAGCCCAGGAGGGCGTTTACACGCAGTTCGAATGCGACCATCAGTGGTAACGCAGCTGCAAGATCTTTTGAAGTTGGAATGACCACCATCACTCCAAAAACAACCACCCCCTTTGTTGGCACATCTAATCCAAACCCCCGAACTTCGGACTATCTACCCCGAGGGAAGAGGGTTTTCTCCCCATTTTATATGCCTTTGTCTAAAGCTCTAGGGGTCCTACTCAGGGAAAGACATCTGAAACTGTTAGAACAACGGCCTCTGCCCGATCTTCTCCCTCCAAAGCATGACCCGGCTAAGCACTATGCTTTCCATTAACAAACCGGTCACGACACTGACAGTTGCGTCCGTCTTCGCCACGAGATACAAAATTTGATTGACAACAAGGTCATCGTCGCACCGGGTCCTGCAAAGTCTATTGGCACTTGATCCATAAACTCTTGGGGGATAATGTGACCATGTGATCGGGGGATGAACCACCTGCTGATGGCACTCAGTTCACTCCAGTTGAGGGGATGGCACGCACTATTTTGAGCATTTGCGAATGCTGCTTACTTTACTTTCTAACTTGGGTATTGGGTCAGTCTTGTTATGTTATACAGAGTCAGTCTTTTCTTACTGAGTCAGTTGGGTCTGTCTTGTTGTACCGAGTCAGTCCTGTTTTGTTGGAGTCGGGTGATTTCAGGGGTGTTACCTCGGACATCACTTGCTTGTTTTGTGTTTGTCTTTTCGTTTTCTTTTGAGTCTGTTTCTGCCTTGGAGCTAGTAATGCCAATAGATTTGAATGAACAACAGTGATTTTCACACTCTTGTGTTTGCTTCTGCCTTGTGCTAGTTGTGCCAGAAGTTCTGAATGAGATGGCAGTATTTGACTAAAAACTGTGTCTTTTCTGTGTTTTGAAATCATTACATTGACCTAAGTTTTTCAAAACTTTTTGAACATTGTGATGAAAACAAAGAATGAGGAATTCCTCGGGTTTTGCAAAATTTGATCAACTGGGAGAAAGAGAGGCATGCTAAGCCCTTAATGAATGAGACCATGCCTGTTAATGTGAGTACTAGGAAGGATCCTGGCTTGATCCAGATTGGTTCTACATTGCCTTTCGCGCGAGCGATTAGTCGCTTTCTTAAAAGATTTCAAAAAATGTTTTGTGCGGTTCTACGAAGACCTGTGTGGAATCGCTCTTGAGATTGTGCAGCCTAGGATCACTCTCAGCCTCGAGAATCGACCCCTTGCTTTCAAACCTTGAACTTGGATTCAGAATGTTTAACGGTCAACCACAATGTGAGGCTTGTATGGCCATATCAGAAGTAGCCCATGAACTAGGAGCAAGAAGGTCAGACATGATCAAAAGGAAGCTTGTGAAGCTAGATCAGGAGCACCCCTCGAACTAAGGGCAGCAAAGATGTCAAATGTGCTCAAAGAGCGAAAAATTGGGACTTTTCTCAAGCTAACGAAGATCGGCAAGAATGCCAAATCCCAGAAGGGAGGAAAGAAGAAAGTATTGCTGAAGGACAACTGAGTTCCTATCCACCACATAAGGGGTAAATTCAGCCCCCATTGGATGGACTCCAACATCGTCGGCAAACAGCAGCCATTCTCCTGGATTCAGATGACTTCAGGATCTCAAAACCATTTGACATGGACAAAGCTACACTTTTACCCTTGAGAGGCTCGCTGGGCCGAAAACCCGGAAGGGCGACCCAGGCAAAAGTTAGAGCAAGAAAAAGAACAACAAGAACAAAAAAAAGAAAAATGCAAAGAATGAAAAAAAAAAGAAAAAAAAAAGAAAAATGAAGAAAATGAAAGGAAAAGATGAAAAAGAAAAAAGTAGAAAATAAATGAAAAGAATTGAAAAGGAAAGAAGAACATAGCTCGCAAGGTTGAAAACCCGGGAGGGCGGCCTTGGCAAAAGTTAGAGCGCAAAAGGAGAGGTTAATACCCGAGTGTACCTTAACCCCGAACTACGTAAGGCTTGATTCCCATCTTTGGGATACGTAGGCAACTTTATTCTGAAGTCCAGCCATAAAACACTTCAAATTCGACTATGTCCATGTGATGGTTCTGGTCATCTTTGTCTTCTTTGTATCCGAGAATTTGGTTGTGATTGTCACTGTGAGGACTGGTTGCCACATGCTGCGGCATTATTCAGACTAGGGGCAACTTTCCGTTACCGTGCAGTGCTGCGGTGCTATTCAGACTAGGGGCAACTTTCAGTTACCATGCGGTGTCATTCAGACAAGGGGCAATTTTCCATTGTTTTGGATCTGAGGTTGTGTATCTCAAGAGTAAATCCTACGTTGGTCGAGTAGTGGCCATTTGAAAAAATAGTTTTTGAGAATTTTTAATGAGGTTGACTAATTCTCTCGAAAATTATTCTATTTTTCTAAAACTGGACCATTTATTGGACCCAAAAAAGGGAAATTTTCAGTGCTCATAACCTGACTTGCATGATTTTAAATCAGAAAGTTGAACAAGTGTGTTAATCTAACTCTCATATTGGTTAAAATTGTTTTAGTAGAAAGCAAAAATAAAAAATGGTCAAAATGATGAACTAGGGGCGCAGTTAAGTCAGGTTTTCTGTCTGTTCCCTGTTATCAACATACTTGCCAGAAAGGGCACTCTACTGGCCAGAAAAAGGCACAATTGAAGCTAACAAACAAAAGGCCGAAAGCTCTCTCATCCTTCGAGCAGCGAGGTATCAAGCCAAGTGCGAAGCACGAATTGGAATGGATCAAGATATTCCACTCCCTCATCTGGACAGATCTGATCACGTCCAAACTCCCCAATAGAGCATCGTCAACCAATGCCAGCTGCAGATTTGCTACACATCCAGTTGTAGGGCAACCCTTCTGTGGGAGAAACTCACTATTGTGAACAAGAAGAAGAATCTAGCGGACGGCTAGGGGCATGAGCCCACAACTTTCTGTTGATCCATCAATCGCCCAAGGGAGGGATAAGAAAATGAGAGATTGAAGAATAGAGAGATGTGCGCTGAGAGGAAAAATGAGAAAATGGCTTTTTTAGAAAAACAGAGCCTGAGGGCCGAGTGATGTGAGGATCACAAGTAATGAAGGGTGGGAAACAATACCCGAAGAACTGGCTCCTCGTGACCCGAGAGGTCTCTCATCTTTGGAATACGTCTGAGTGTCTTGTCTTTTGTTTTGTTTGTCTCGATTCTTGTTTTGAATTGTTTCAAGTGTTACCCGATGTGTTTAGGTTGTTTACCTTTTACTTTTCTTTATCGAGTCATTTTCACTGTGTACAGTCGTAGGCTCAATACCCGGTTAAGAACTCATCTCTTAATTTCAAAAAAATAGTTTTGTGCCCAAAGTACTGTGCCATTCTCCATATTTGTGCAAAACATGATTTGTTCTTTCATAAAACTATAGGGTTCAACCTAGGTCACATGAGAACAGCAGAGCAAGGACCTATTTGAAGCTATATAGATTCCAGACTGCAAAGCAAAAGAAAAGAAGGAAAATTCGGAGCATCTGAGTGTGTTTCAGCAAGTTCCGTCATTGCATCCCGTCCGTCCAGAATGAGCTATGTGTTCAGAATGAGCTATGTGTTGTTACGAGCTATGTGTTCAGAATAAACGGAGCACTGTGTTATGAGCTGTATGTTCAAAATAAACCGAGTACCATGTTATGAGCTGTGTGTTCAGAATGAGCAGTGTGTCATACGAGCTGTAAGTTCAAAGTGAATAGAATACTGTGTTGATTGTTTCAGAGCCAGGATGGCAATCAGAAGTGCTCTCCTTGAGGACCATTCCCATTAGAATAGAGCAGTTTATCGCCACTCATTCCATGAGGTGCTTGCTAAAGTGCCGCTTTGTTTGTTTATTGCATTCCCTAAACATCATGCTCTGCATTACTTGTAACATGCATCGTATCATCGCACTTATTGCATTTATTTGCATCTTGTGTTATCTTGTATCGTTTATCCTTTTACGCTGAGCAGCATTTAGAATCGTTGCCCTCCGGGGCTTTCTCAAGTTGCGTTGTGCGTGCACCTGGGCGGTTGTTTTCGGTCCTCTTCTCACGTTTTTAGCGTGGTTAGAGTGTTCCTTTCCTTACACGATTTCAGCGTGTTTGGAATTCATCTTATCTTGCATTGTTATGCACGCTCCTTTCTGAAACATCAGGATATGTCCCAATGTTTATCATTCTTTTTGAAACACATGGATATGTCCCTATGTTTCTCCCTCTTTGGTTAAGAGCATTTGGAATACGTTCTAATGCTTGAGCCATTCCGAAACACCAGGATACGTCCCTATGTTTCTCCTTTTTTCCGAAGCACCGAGATATGTCCCTATATTTTTCCTTCTTTTCGAAACGCCGGGATACGTCCCTATGTTTCTCCTTCTTTCCGAAACACCGAGATACGTCCCTATGTTTCTCCTTCTTTCCGAAACACTGGGATATGTCCCTTTGTTTTTCCTTCTTTTCGAAACATCGGGATACGTCCCTATGTTTTTCCTTCTTTTCGAAACACGGGGATACGTCCATATGTTTCTCCTTCTTTTTGAAACACCGGGATATGTCCCTATGTTTCTCCCTTTTCGGTTAAGAGCATCTGGAATACGTTCCAATGCTTGAGCCATTCTGAAACACCGGGATACGTCCCTATGTTTTTCCTTCTTTTCAAAACACCGGGATACGTCCCTATGTTTTTCCTTCTTTTCGAAACACCGGGATACGTCCGTATGTTTCTTCTTCTTTTTGAAACACCGGGATACGTCCCTATGTTTTTCCCTTTTCGGTTAAGAGCATCTGGAATACGTTCCAATGCTTGAGCCATTCTGAAACACCGGGATACGTCCCTATGTTTTTCCTTTTTTTCGAAACACCGGGATATGTCCCCATGTTTTTCCTTCTTTTCGAAACACCGGGATACGTTCCTATGTTTCTCCCTTTTCGGTTACGAGCATTTGCAATACGTTCCAATGCTTGAGCCATTCCGAAACACTAGGATATGTCCCTATGTTTCTTCTGTATTCCAAAACACTGGGATATGCCCCTATGTTTCTCCTCTTTTCCGAAACACTGAGATATGTCCCTTTGTTTCTCCTTTTTCCAAAACATTGGGATATGTCCCTATGTTTCTCCTTCTTCCCAAAGCACTGGGATATGTCCCTATGTTTATCCCCTCCCACCTGTATTGTCATGCACACTTTATCTACGTTGTTATGCATCTCCTTCGCATTGTTTTGCATCACACTTAGGTTGCATTGTCATGCATCCCTCGACTTACGTCATTACGCACTTTTCACTTGCATTGCTATGCATATTCCTAACAATATTGTACTTGTTGAGTTTCTCTCTTTTGCAAGCACGATATTATATGTACGGTTCATTTGAAGCTGGCGCCACTAGACGAACTGGACAGGTATTGCATGTACTCCGCGTGAGACGTAGCGAGAATTGTATAATCCTCTTACATTCTTACTGCATGAAATGTAGTTTGATTTGCATTCTTGCTCAAAATTGTTGCATTTATTGTATATATTTGCTTCATTACAGCTGTTTTTGCATGATCATAAGTTATGTTCGGCTTCTTGCATTATCATGTGCATTTTGCCCCTGCCTGAGGGCACATTTCTTTGTTATCTTGCATGTTCGTCTAAATCTTCGGCCTTGTCAAAAATAGGTCGTATCTGGGCTTTGACATTCACTCCCGTCACTTATGACTTTCGAGTTCTGTCAAAGAGGGGCAACTGTAGACACCCCATTTTTAACCAACCTTAACACTCAGATGTTATTGATTGAGCTCTCGGTGATAGTGCATGTTGTGCACGTTCTGAGGTTTCGGAGTTTTGGCTGAGAGCCTTACCCCCGGACCTTAGGACTCTTTTTGTGCTTTGCCTCGGTTTACGAACTAGGTCTTATTTTCTCTTCCCGAAGGGAGGGAGAGGTCTTGTAGACCATCTCACAGTGGCCGTAGGCTACTTTTCGTGGTCGTAGGCCACTTTTCCCGTTTGGAGACCAGTTTCTGATTTTTGGAGCCGTCGGCCGTGCGCCTCAATTCGAGACAGCTTAACTTTCTCCGTTTGGCACGATTTTTGGAACACGCCTTGCTTCCTCTGTCTAGAGGGACACTGTGCCCCGGGAGACCACCTTTGTGGTCGCACGCCACTTTCGATGCTTAATAGCTTTTTTTCGGGTCACCCGGCTGCGCGTTTTGACCCCCGAACCCTCGTTTTGCATCCGTCTTGGTTCATTTTTGGCATGGACCTTGTTTTCATTGTTTGGGAGGTGGTACAAGCGTGGGAGACCACTTTTTCTCCTTGGAGACCACTTTTCTCCTGCCAGCCGATTTTCTTGTCAGGAAGTTGGTCTCCTTGATCTTTGAGCGACATTTACTGGTCTCCCACCATACCACTAGCTTGCATTCAGTTGGGAGACCATCAAATGGGCTGGCCGACCAACTTTTTTTGGTTGAACCTTTTGAACTTGTCGGCCGACCAGGGGAAGTCATTGGCCGACCACCTGAACCAGTCGGCCTGCCTCTCCCAGTTTTCTCTCTGTGAGTGTGTGCCAGCTAGAAGGCACAAACTGTATTCTCCATACACGTGTATGGAGGATCTTGGGCCTTGGTTATCAGATTCTTGAAGAAGCTTTGGCCTTGTATCTCTATAAGAGAGAGACTTCCTCTCCTTATACCAGGTTGAGAAATTGGTTTAAGGCTCCAATACATATCTCTATCTATATCTCTATATTTTGGGTTCAAAAGGGTCTTGTTCTTGACCTACTACACCACACCTCATAGCCACACACCTTCACCATTGTTCTAAGGTTCTTCGAGGGTCTTGAGAGGTCTCAAAGAGTTGGTTTTGGGCTGGAGAAGTTGCTAGTTTTGCTGAGCTACAAGGGTAACACTTTTTCTCTCTTTTAAACTTTATTTGGATCCATCTCTTAGCCTTATTTGCATGCATATTTGGGCTTTGTTTTCAACTGAAAAAAGTCTTTTTTTGAGGTCCTTTTGATGTTTGTTTAAGGTCATTTTGTTGTTGGGGGTCATCTACCCCCTTGCATGCTTCAGTTTGCCTTGTTTTGAGCCATGCCCTAAGGCCTTTGTGTTGACCTTTGCTTGGCCTTTTAACCACTAAAATCTAGCTGATTTTCAGTGGTTAACATGTGTTTTTGAGAGCCAAAATTAGAGAGGGGTGACCCTCTCCCTCCTTGTCTTGTTCACTAGCATTTTTGGCCTTACAAAGGAGGCTTCGTTTGCACACCTCCAAGCTTTGTTTCAGGCCCTTTTTAGTGACTTTTAGGGCCTGCCTAGGCTCTGTCCAGGGTTGGTTTTGTCACCTTGGGTGTGTCTCTTGCATGTGTAGAATAACCCCTCTTATAGCCTATCAAAGGAGCATGACATTCTTGCATGCATTGATCAGGTTTCAATGAGTTTTTGGGCTTTGTTTGTCATTTCATGTCTCTAAATTTTGTTGGTTTAGTGGCCTCTTGAATGCTTCATATGGTTGTAGTGTAAACCATGCTCACTAGCTTCCATTGCATGTTGTTTTGGCCATTGATTCTAGCATATTTTGGCCATATTCTAAACTGATTTTATTCGTGATTTGGGCTGCCTTAGCTCTATTTTGAGGTCCCATGGTCGAATGATGCTTGCCATGCATGCTTGTAGTGTAATACCCATGCATAGCTTTGAGTTTTGAAGCCTCTTGCATGCTTAACTTGAGTTGTTTTCATGTTTTGGCATCATTGAACATGTTATTTCAGATCTCATACTTGTGCCATATTTCCATGTTTTTCACTCTTTAAATGCGTTTGAGAGTTGTGCTTGTATGCCTCTTTTTTGCGCTATTGCATGAGCTTCATTTTTGTGCATTGCAAGCCATCATTTTAGTCCATTTTGCCACTGTTTTGGGTCTGCATAGGGATTGTTTGGGGTCAGTTTGGTCATTTGGGCATCGCTTTGCATACCTCTAGTGTAACGCACTTCACTAGTTTCGGTAATTGTTGCCTCATTTTCATCATATTGGCCACTGATTTGGGTGTGGCCGAGGGCCGTCCATCTTGGCTTAAGTCCATCTTGCATTGTGTATGCCCTGTAGTCCATGTTATCGCATGTTTGATCATTACATTGCGTATGCCTCGTTCATAACATTGCGTATGTTAATGCATTGTGTATGCATGCCATATAATCCACGTGCATTGAGTATGCCCTTGATTAGTCCATAGCATTGTGTATGCTAGTTGCATGCTTGCATATCATCCTTTGCATGTTTGCATCACTTAGTCGCATTACATTTAGGATTGCATACTAGAGTTGCATTTGTACATGCCATGCCATTCTACTTGTTGCATTGTGTTTGGAATAGGAGTTAGTCCAAACACGGGAAACAAGGAATGTTTCATACTCCAAGTGATGAAACGTGCCTCGATTCCCGGTCGTCGACACTCTTGACCAACCATGATGGAGTTGTTGGTTTTAGTTGCTTATATGTGCATTCATGTCCTATTGAGTCGTGTAATTCGACTCCTCGGCCATCATGCATCGAGATGCGTGATTGGTGGCACGAGGATCGAGGACTACGCTCCCTAGAGCTTATGCAATGATGGGGGGAGTGGTCATGCACACATATGTTTAAAATACCTGGCCTTCTCTTTCTCTTGCCTTTGTTGCAGAAAAACCAGAAAACCTGGGGCAGAAACTGGTCGGCCGACCAGCTTTTCTGGCAAGCCGACCACCCTTTTGGGTTTCTCCCACAAAAGGTGGTAGGTAAGTGGTCTCCAAAGCCATGAGTTGGTCAGCAGCCTTCCCACAGTTTCCCGGGGTGGAGTTTTATCTCTCTGGAGCTTTGTGCAAATTTTTGAAATCAATTGCAAACAAAGGTAAGCCGGGGCATCGCGGTGGATTTCTTAACAAGGCGACTCGAGCTTGCATGCATCCTTTATCATTCAAGGCAGAGCTGAGGCAGTCCACATTCATGTAGTTTGCGTGCTAGTTTAATTGCTTACTTAGTTAGTTTGTTACTTAATTAGAGTTGTGTAATAATTAGCTGTAATTTATTATTCATTTTGGTTGTGTAATAACTAGCTTAATTAGATTAGCTTGGATTAGCTAGTTGGTGTTGTATTATTTATTCGGACCCTCCGTCAAGAGGGCCAACTATTGTAATAAATGTGTGTGTGCGTGCTGCATGTCTTCCAACCCCACGTCTTTCTCTCTTTTATTTACCAGCTTACGATGGTTAGTTTTAGGGCATGTTTCAATTAGCATCCTTATGCTTCACATGTTTGCATTCATTCATCTGTCTCGCCTGCACCGGGCTCGGCGCATCATACTAACTCCATTGTATTTCGATTCCGAGTTGAATACATGTTATCTGTAGAACCTCATATGCCATCTTAGAATAGTCGAGCCTATCTTAGTTGCATCTTGCATGTGTCGCATTAGGCATCTTAACATGAACTAGGATCATGCATTGATTACTAACTAGTTTCTGTTTTGGCTTGGAGTACTCAGTGAGTGTTTATGTTTTAGTATCCTTGCATGTGTGTGAGTGACTGCCATGATAGCATGCTTGCCATGAGGCTAACTGCTTATGTGATATAACTACCTGAATGCATGTGGGTGAAGGTTGGGTTGCTTGAATTGGAATAATTCATCGAAACCCGTGTTTTAGCCTACTTCCGAGTAGCAAACAGCTTTCAAAAACAAACATGAGATGTTTTGTTCCAACTTAGGTGATCTAGTCTATACTTGTTTGCTGTGCACATCACATAGTAATTCTAGACTAATAAACTGGAATAAGAACGCATGTGTTTTCAAAAACAAGATATCATGTTTAGTAGTGGCCGATCTTTGATCGGGCGAGCGGGGGTGCTCATTGCATGATCTTCCCCAATCGTACCCAAGTTCCCAAGCCGAGGCAACTTTGGTGATGACGGACACGTGGCCTTAGGCACAAGTCAGGGTTTCCTAAATTCCCTCAAAATAAAATATTTAGGTGGCGACTCTGTATCTGGCAAAGCAGTCCATGTTTGGCACTTCTTTCTAAAAATCAGTTTTTCAAAACGATTTGCCGTATTTGGACTCTTTGGTGATTTATCGATCTTGCATTGCACTTTGCGAGATTAGATTCAAAACCGTGACATCAAGTCCGAACTATAGTGATCCCAATGAACAAAACGGGATTCTCCCGGGACGTTCGGGAGTGTCTACAAATAGTTCTTGATGTTTCCTTACAGATACTTCTGCTACTAATTGAGAGTCAATGTGTTCAACATTTGGCAGACAACATTCTTGTGGCCATCTCTGATTACATTATTGCATCTGTATGTGAAAATTTGTTATTTAGACACGCACTCTTTTGGAACCTACATTTCAGATACATTTGATTAAACGGTGGGAAACATTAGGGTGAGGGGGTGGGGAAGTGTTCTTAGTGTATTGTTATAGAAAGCATTCTAACATCTTAAAGTCTGCATTATTCCTTAATTCCAAATTGGAGAAACTAACACAAACTTAACAGTGATGCTGAGCGAAGCTTTTCCATTATTATTGGAAAGCTCTTTTGCATAATTTGCAAAATTGTCTATTGGCTTGTTTAATGCAGTAAACTAAGCTTTTATAATTTTATAATGTTTCACTTTTTTGTTTGGGAGTAGTTAAGAAGATGGACACCTGTGTTTGATTTTTTGCTCCAAGGCCTTTTTAAGGCATTTTAATCCCTTTATATTAATATAGAATTTTATAAGCTGATTTGGTTTTCCACAATGGAGAGATATTATAATCCTGCTAACACTAAACTCTGGCTCAACAAAAAAATCGTTTTTATTTTTTGAGCTTTCGTTCCATTTTGAAATAGGATTAACCTGTTGAAGGGAATGTTGCGCTTTCATTTTCTCTTAAAAAAAATTAAAAAAAAAAAAATTGCTCTCTAATGCAGAAAGTATATAGAATTATTTACATTTTTGTAATGCATAGGAAGATGAAATCAAGTCTAATTAGGAAATTCAATAAATCATGTAAAGTGATTGAGCTAAATTATAGAAATTACATTGTTTTTTCATTGTGGAACGCCTCTGTCAACGTGGTGGAAAGCATACATTTCCACTCACCTATTTTATTATCAGTAATAAGTTGCATGTGTGTATTCTCGTAGTTTTGTTCTTTCTAACTCTTCTTCTTCTTCTTTTTTTCTTTTTTTTTGTTCCCGCCTTTTTTTCCTTTTTTGTCACTAAATGTTAAATATTGCCAAAGTATAGAACAAATGCATGACACAAGCATAAATGCACATGTTATGCATTTGCATACATATAATTGCATGCACACTTGTATGAATGAGAGTAATTAATAGTCAGTTCTCAATTATATATGTCATGTTGGAATGAACTTAAATATGCTTTTTTGAATGGATGAAAATTCAATATATTTGATCATTGGCTAAATTTAGCTATTTTTGCCGATTTAGTTGTCATACATCACAAACCTATATAGTTCTGGTGTTACATTAACTAGGGCCATAGGGTAGAGGCACTTGGCTTATTCCTTGATTTCCCTCTCCCAAATAAACTTATTCTATGAAACACCTTCAGTAACCTGCTCACATACTTTCTGTGGGAAACAAAATTCACAGAACCAATGCAAGCACTCACTTGTCCAAGTGGGTTTCTCTTTTTGCTCAATGTTCTTCCCTCCAAACCATAAGGCTTCAAGCCCTACGGATTAGTAGAATTTGGTTCTGATTTCTTTGGAATCGGTTCTTTTTTTGCAGAGATGTTCTGTATTTGAAGGCTTTTCTTCAAGGACATGAGTTCTTGTTCAAGACTCTGAATTCTGAAGCTTGTGGATTAGTATTCCTTCCTCGACAACTCAGACCTATGAATTGCTACATCTTTTTGTAGCAAGAAGCTGAGGGTTCTACTACTGACTGCTTCGCCTCCGTCTATATATGGACTCCCGCCTAGGTTCTGGCTTTTGGAGTTTGCATATCTCGAGCTTGAGAGGCTACCGGAGAATTCCCCACAATGTGCATACCTAAATGAGTCTGAGCATTCTTTGAAGGCATTGTGCGTGTTTAGTTGCTAAATGAAAAGTGCCTGGACAATCAGATGCAGTTGCATCAACTCATTCTGAACTGCTTCAATGCACATTTCTTGTGATAGTTTCTGGCAGTTGAGGTATTTGCATACTAACCCTTTCTCATCTTGTGATATGCCTTGGTGTGCCTGAGGATCAGAGAACCAGGTCTTAGAAATTAGGCTGAAACATGGATTCAAAACTTATATATATTTATGATCTCGTTGATAAGGTGAACCAATGTCAATTTGAATTTATTCAAATTGAGCCTAAGAAATGGCCTATATAGACACATCATTTTTGTGTAAAATATGATTTGCTTTAGGTCTACAATGTAAATCTTATCATCTTGTCTGGCCAAAATTGCTTGGATTTAATTTAGAAATAGGGTTTATGGTGATTGTCGATAGTTCAAATGAGTTGAAACATATGAAACCTTACCTATAGGAACGCGTTCAGTGCCCTGTATAGATGTTCATGGCTTTGTCTGCTATATACTGTTTTGTTTTTCCTTTTGGGGTTTGGTTTGGTTTGGTTGAGCTCATATCTTATTATACATCCTTGTGGTGTAGAAGTGTCTGATTTACATCATCTATGGATGGAGTATTATTGATTTGGTCCTAAACATGACCTTTTTCTAAAATACGATAATTACAAAATATATGCTCTTTTCCCCTTAATATAGTCAAAAACACAACTCATTTATCAAAAAAATCCGACTCATCGCTCTCTCCGAGTCTATGTAACATAGCTCATATGATACCAAATGTTACTCTCGCTTCGCTGCTCTGCTTTGTTATTCAATCAATCAATTTATGTCTAAAATTTTTATTCACTACTACTATTAATTAATTTTTTTCATTGGTTGACCTCTATATCTATCTCGATTTTGTATTTCTCGTTTTTCCTACTAGGGGCCAAAGAGTTGAATTGGGTTTGAGAAAAAAAAAAGGGTGGTGTTTGATTGACAAAAGGAAGTTGCTGAAGTTCTATTGACCTACTTTGGCTTTAAAAACCCTCTAATTTTCTTTCTTTAATAATTATTTGTCTTGTTCCATAACATTTCCGTTTGATTCGTTTGGTTGGTGGAATTAATGGGGAAGGCCATCCACTCTAGTGTACTATAAGTAGTAGTCAGGAAGGTCAGTCCTACTTCTGAAATTGTTTTGCAGATTTGGTCTTGAGTATGACTTGGATCTCTTCAATATTGTTGTTGTTCCAGATTTTAACATGTAAGTCTCAACATATTCAATGCTTCTCACGTACGTCACTTTCCTTAATATTTGATGTGCCTTGTGAATTTTCCCTTTTAAAAGAAGTCAAGGTTGTTTACAGTTGAAAAGTGCCATAATAAAAAGCTTGCATTCTTATGTGCAACAGTTCTCATTTCTAAGCCACATCAAATGTCATAATACATGAGATCAATAAGGCCCAGAATATGTATCATTAATCACTGTTTTTGATGAAATTGCTATATGAGTTGGCAACCTTTAAACAAATATTGATTGTGTCATGGACTTTATTTTACAAGGTTGGTCATTCACCCATAATTTAAGAATAAAATCATCAAAATACACGTTACCAAGATTTTGGAAATATAAAGCTAGTGAAGGACTTCAAAGTCTGAAATGATTGAAAATATCAGGACTATACAGCATAATAAACAATACTTAAGAAGCAATATATGATCATCACTATTTCTAACTGTCATATTTGCATATGATGAACATTCTAACTTTACAGTGTGCTCGTAGACGTCATGAAACTGACTGATCAATATTACAGAACATGAGGAGCCTTTCCACTTCTTACTCGAAGTTACATAACATCTTCTTAATTTCCCAACTCACATCTTTTGATATTGTATTTCCATCCTCTATTATTTCGTCAATGTACTCCCAACTATGGTAAACATATTACTTTAACTTTGTACTTGCAGAGTGATGGAAAACAACAGACTTCAAGGTCAAATTCCAGTCGCTTTCTTCAGCCTTCCTCAGTTGCAGACTCTGTAAATTTCAGTTTAATCACATTTGGTATTACATTTCATAAAATGCATTAGAATCCAAAGTAAAATGTAACCTCCCTAGGCCTAACATAATTGATTCTGCTTAAATAACTTGTATCATGAACATTATAATAAAAAACCAATTTGCTTTTGGCATGTGGTGGCAATGTATTCAGCTACAACCAGCTTAATGGCATTTTGGATGTTAGAGGCCTCTGAAATCATGGGACTAGAGGGCTAGGCTTAACATAACTGATTACTTCTACACTTATTTTAAAATGACCTCTGAAGCTAGAGGCCTCTGAAATCATGGGACTAGACTGCCCTATATTAACAAAATAGGCCATTAACATAAGGAAGAGCTCTGAGATTAGGTTCAACATGGTTTGCCAGTGTGCCAACATCTGTAGGGAAGTGTGAATAATTTACATTCTTGAAGATAAGTATGCTTTGCAGTCTTTTCTATAAAAAATTGAAAATGTGCATTAAATTTGTGAATTTGCTCAGAGCCATAAAGGATTGGGAAACCCTTGCCAACTTTCCTTTGCTTGTTGAAATGGGTTGGTATGAAATGCAGTGTTTACTAAGTGTATTGGTGCTTATAGGGATGCAATTTATGAATTTGTTTAGAAAGTGATATATTGACATTTAACCACTTTAACAGCTGACTTATGAACAATCATAGTGTATTTGTTAACACCAAAATTAGGATCTGTTTAGAAAGTGATAGATATATATATATATATATATATATATATATTTGGATAATTTTGTGATTGGATCAATTTATACGCACCTCGATTAATTCTGCGGACCTATGAGGACATACGAGATAAGACTTGTGGGGACAGATGGGATGTAATTAGCACACGTAGGTTGAGAGATGGTGTGAAAAACACCATAAACTTAGCCGAAAAAGGCCTTTTGGGGCCAAAAATTCACAACAGCCCCCGAACCACTCTATGGATGCCACTGGTAGCTTCCTCGTATGAAATAGGAACTGTGGGGACAAACGGGATGTAATTAGCACGTGTAGATTGGGAGTTGGCGTGAAAAACACCATAAACTTAGCCGAAAAAGGCCTTTCGGGGTCGAAAATTCACGACAACCCCCGAACCACTCTATGGATGCCACTGGCAACTTCCTCGTGTGAAATAGGACATGTGAGGATAGACGGGATGTAATTAGCACGCGTAGGTTGGGAGTTGGCGTTAAAAACGCTATAAACTTAGCCAAAAAAGGCCTTTCGGGGCCGAAAATTCAAAGCAGCCCCCGAACCACTCTATGGATGCCACGGGTAGCTTCCTCATGTCAAATAGGACCTGTGGGGACAGACGGGATATAATTAGCACGTGTAGGTTGGGAGTTGCTGTCAAGAACGCCATAAACTTAGTCGAAAAAGGCCTTTCGGGGTCGAAAATTGAAAGCAGCCCCCGAACCACTCTATGGATGCCACGGGTAGCTTCCTCATGTCAAATAGGATCTGTGGGGACAGACGAGATGTAATTAGCATGCGTAGGTTGGGAGTTCGCGTCAAAAACACCATAAACTTGGTCGAAAAACGCCTTTCGGGACTGACTATGTTGCACAACCTTACATTGATTATAGTTTTTTAGGGGCTACATGTTTTCTTATCACTGTTGAATATGCTGCACAACCTTAAATTGATTTTCATTTTTGAGGGGCTACATTTTTCCTCATAACTGTTGAATATATATGTTGCACAACCTTACATTGATTGTCATTTTTTGGATGTCAATGGACTTTTAATCTTGTGCACTTTGCGTTGTTTTGGTTCCAAACATTTCAATAATGTTAATTTCATTTTCAAAATATTATGATTGAGGGATGAAACCACCTCAGCCAAATATTCAAAATGAAAAATGAAAAAATCCCTTTACAGATCTATTTACTTCTTTTTTTTTCTTTTTTTTTTTTTGCATGGTCTTATGTTGAAATGCTATATGAAACTAATGGGTGTAATTTTTGTTTTGTAGATGGCTTGTGGCATTGACATGTGGATCTTCCATTTTTTTGTACGGAGAATAATTTACACTTTTGAACAGTTGAGAAGTATTTTGTCATCCTCTGCCTTTTGTGTGGAATTTGGCTAAATCGTACATATAATTTTTGGTGGGGTACATAATAATTTTTGGTATGCTTATTTGTTATGTATGACATTATTATTTCTAATTAGAATATATATAGTTGGTTTGTATACAAGTTTACGTTAAAAGGTATTCTTTTTGTTTGATGGTTGTAAGTGAAATATGCATTATGGAATGGGTGATAATATATATATTTTTTGGGTACAGTGATAATATATACATATTGTTTTGTTTGTATATCTATTACAGGTTGCGGTGGATACATACATGTTATGAAAAAAATTAATTAAAATGAAAAAAATAAAATAAAATGATGTTTTTGGCGACAAAACAATTGGTAGCCAAAAATGGAGTTAAATATTTTTAGTGACTATATAGTTAGTAGCGAAAAAAGAATTAAATCTTTTGGCGACTACATTTAGTAGCCAAAAAAAGAAAAAAAAAACACTTTTGGCAACTAAATATTTAGTCACCAAATCATAACAATTATATTATCGGCGACAAAACCTTTGGTAGCTGAAAAAAATTAGACTTTGGCCAACTAACCTATGTAGTAGCTAAACAAGAAATCGGACTTTCAGCGACTAAACATTTAGTAGCTAAAAAAATATAGATGCACAAGAAAAACTATTGGCGACTGAAACTTTGGTCGCTCTAAATACTCAAATTTTTGGCGAAAAAAAATTTTAGTAGCTGAAAATGTGATTTAAATTAAATTAGTAGCAGTTGGGCGACTAACAGATTAGTCCCTAATTTACCTCATCAGTGACAAAAGGTTATTTTGTCACCAATAGCTTTTATTTTTGCCTACTAAAACATTAGTTGCCATATATAGGACTTTTGGCGACTAAATATTTTTTAGTTGCCAATACCTTCCCCGACAATCTTCCCACGACATATCCAGCGACCAAAATATTTAGTCGGGAAAATATTTCGGCAACTAAAAACCTTACTTTTGGCGACTAAAAATTTAGTCACCAAAAGTGCAATTTCTTGTAGTGTTTGCACCTATTACCATTTTTCCATCAACATTCTACCTGTTTAGCATTCTTGTTAACCCACCATCTAGGTTAAAATATAATATTATAGTGTAAATATCCACTAAAATGCGCTTGAAAGAGCTTGTGAATAGAATCAAGGCCTTTAGACAACCCTCAAAATTCCATAAGATCACAACTGTGATTTTGATCCAAAAGCATGCTGCAACCTAGCTAAAAACTTATATGTTCAACATTGAATGTACCCAACCGAGCTAGTCATACTGCTTGAACCGGGCTAAAACACTATCGTCAGTCCAAACCGAATTGAATCCTTATCCTAAGCCAACATCGGGCTAAAACCTTAAACTGGTAGTGGGCCGAGCTATGTCCAGCCTATGACCATGGTATGTCTTCACACTAACACTCTCGACCAAGCAAACTATTGTCTTTAGCCTGGTCAACATTTTGTGCTTAACACATTTTATTTTTTTCACTTTGCAGAGTTGACTAGGTTGTCCAAGCACTCCATTCACTTTGCCACTCTGATGGTGCAGCTCAATCGAGCAACAAAACAACGTTGATCAATTTAGCCGACCTAACCCAATAACCCTTAACTTAAAGCCAAAGGGCAAAGACCGCTTCATGGTTAGCTCGGGGCCATAGCAGAATTTAGGCGGGATTACAACATTCCTGATGATGTGCAGTTCACCCTAGCCAAGCAAGATACTATACCCTAGGACAAGCTTGGTTGTTACCCCTTTACCGTAATATCAATAGTAGAAGGTGGACTCCGCTTTCTGGTGCAACCCCTTATTTGTGAATTCCTCAAGTAGACCAGACTCTGCCCAACCCAATTGTCCACCAACACGTATAGGATCATAAACGGCATCATCGAGCTCAACCACCATATTGGCCTTAACCTTGGATTGGCCGAGATATTCCACCATTATTCGATCGGTCAGAATAATGACGGTTGGGTCTACTACCTCAAAGTCAAAAGAGGTCGAGAGAAAGTCGTCAAGTGCACATCGGACAAAAATTTACACGACGATGACTTTCTCTGGGTCTCCGGAAATTACGAGGACCGAGAGGCCAGGATATCGGGCTACAACATAAACTAGAATATAGGCACAGCTGGTATGAGTAACTCGGTCTTATGCTTAACTATATAATGACTTACTACTGTGCTAACCCTTCATCTTTTTGCAGGTATAAACATGCTCAAGGAGAATTATTCATACGCTAACTAGGATGGGCTCCACACCGCGCTAAGATATTGGCATCGGGATTGGACCGAGCTACTAAACTTCGAGCTGACCTATCGATATAGCAGCAAGAGGTGGAGTAATGTCACTAACTTCTTTCTCGAACCTTTGCCAAAACCAGACCTAAGCCTTCCTCAAATCAATCCCGTCCCTCTCACCAAAGAGCAAGAAATTTCCAAGAGGAGAGTCGTGCGAGCTCTTATCATCGAGAACCTCCGCCGAAGTCCAAGCCGAGCAAGTTCCTGCTGATCAACTGCGTGATACCGTTGTCGCTCTACCAACCATTAGGGCAACCTCATCTCCAAGCAAGCGCACTCGCACTTCATCCACTGAGCAACAATGCTTGGTGGATGAGGAAGAGACTGCACTTCTTGAGGTCGAGCTGTCTGAATAATAGCCTGCCCATTCTAGCCAAGCAGACCCCTCTTCCCCACCAGTGTGGGCACTAGCTGTGACCTTCAAAGGCCGTGTTATGGCCACCACCGACTCTGTTAATGCCGAAAAGGACCACATGCTGGCCTTCTACTTGACAAAAAGTGTTTGCCTGTCGGTTGACATGGAGAGGCATGAACAGCTGATTGAACTAAAAGTAATTCGGTCAGCTACCAAATCTCTGGTTCTAGTAAGCTTGAATTTTGTATTTACTTTTCTTTGCACTTATTCTTTGCTCGGTTTGGTTGATCATTTGTGGATTGAATTTTAGGCTGTATAGAAGAGCCACACTACCCACAAATGTGTACTGGAGCTAAGAAAAATAGCCCGAGCAGCCATTGCTGACGATCAAGCTGAAGATGTCGAGTTGAAGGCGCTAAAGGCAACTCTAACCGAGTTACGCGTGGAGAATGAAAAATTGACCGAGCAAGTTGGCTCCGCCGAGGTGGAAAAACAGAAAGCCCTCACTGAGAAGAAAGATCACTACCTATATGAGCTGGCCAAGTTGGAGAAAAAGAAGGCCACCGAAATAAAAGCACTCGAGAAAAAGATGGAGGATGCTGAGGACCATGGTTATGCTAAAGGCGAGCAGACCTATGTCTAACAATGTGAGGCAACCTAGGATATTTTTTTCAAATGTAGCTGGAAGGCAGCGGCAAAGAAGCTTGGCCAGGCCCTCGACTATGAGGTCTTCCTTAATTTTCCTTCCCACTTTATCCCAAGCTATATGGCGGCATATGCCAACGTCGTGCAATAAAAGTTCTTGAAGGTGGAGGAGGAGGACAATCTAGTACACAGCGATGTTCCTCTCTCAGTCGTTAAGCTCATCCATGAGAGCCCGGTGCGAATTTGGTCAAAAGTGCCAAGCCAGGTCGAGCTAAGCTTGGTCATCGAAGAAGGCATCACCAATCTGACACTTGACGGTGGTATTGGAGTCGATGCTGGAGCAGACGCCGAGCTAGATGACATGTTCGACTAACCGTGATGTATCTCTTGTTTTTTCTATTTTTTTCTCTTTTTTTTTTCCTATTTTTTCCATGTAATTAGGCTACACCCCCTCCTTTTGTAATCATTTGCGTTATTAATGAAAAAACTTTAATTTTTTGCACGCCACTTATACCTTTCTATGCCACTTTTGAATTTGCTTCCTAATTGTGAATGCAGACTCTACCGAGCTCATTTGCTCGGCCACACACAATAGTTTCAATTGTCTTTGGCCGAGATAGCCATCTCGGCTAGAGAGTGCAAAAGGTGTTAGTCAATCCTGCTAACCCTCTTTAGCCGAGATACCCATCTTGGCTAAAGAGTGTCAAAATTTGTTGGTCAATCTTGTCAACCTTTT
Source organism: Camellia sinensis (assembly GCF_055761805.1). Lineage (NCBI taxonomy): Eukaryota > Viridiplantae > Streptophyta > Magnoliopsida > Ericales > Theaceae > Camellia > Camellia sinensis. The sequence goes on from NC_138961.1 coordinate 41,221,926, forward strand.
TTAGCCTAGATAATCATCTCGGCTAAAGAGTCCAAAAATTTGTTGGTTAATCTTGCCAACCTTCTTTGGCCAAGATAACCATCTCAGCCAAAGAATGCAAAAAATTTGTTGGTCAAACCTACCAATTTTTTTTTAACCTAGATAATCATCTCGGCTAAAGAGTGCAAAAAATTTATTGGTCAAACCTGCCAACCTTCTTTGGCCTAGATAATTATCTCGGCTAAAGAGTGCAAAAATTTGTTGGTCAAACCTGCCAACCTTCTTTGGCCGAGATAACCATCTCGGCCAAAGAGTGTAAAAAACTTTGTTGGTCAAACCTGCTAACCTTCTTTGCCCCCAATTGGGCAAAGATTTACATATAGACTGAAATAAACCTAAGTATTAAAAAATTTACCCGCAAAAAATGACTACTTATTTTATTGAATGTTTACAAAAAATTACTAGTGCAAAAAACTAAAAATAAAATATCTTGATGTTGGCCGTGTTGCATGGCCTTGGGATAGCTCGGTCGTCTACATCCTCGAGGTGGTAAGCTCTTTTTCCTGCTAATCCCATCACTTTGTACGGCCTTTCCCAATTGGATCCTAGTTTTCCATCCCCAGGTACCAAAGTGTTTCTCATTACTTTGCGTAGCACCTAATCTTCAATCTTGAATTTCCTTGGATACACTGCCTTATTGTATTTTCTAGATAGTTCCTGTTAATACGAGGCGATGTGGACCAGTGCCCTTTCTCTTCATTCTTCGGCAAGATCTAACTCCAAGGCTATGGATTCTTCATTCAAATCCAGATCGGAACTTTCATTTCTAATAGTTGGGAGGCCGACTTCCAGGGGGATTACTGCTTCCATGCCATAGGCCAAAGCAAAATGCGTTTCGCCGGTCAACTGCCTAGGTATAGTTCGGTAAGCCTATAAACGTGGGGAAGTTCCTCAACCCATTTCCTTTTTGCTTTTTCTAGCCTCTTCTTTAGTCCATCTAAGGCTACTTTATTGGAAGCTTCTGCATGTCCATTGGCTTGAGGGTATGCTGGCGTGGAGTTGTAGAATTCGATCTTGTGCTCTTCATAGAAATCCCTAAAGATTCTTCCTTCAAATTGGGTACCATTGTCAGATATCAAAGCCTTGGGAATTCCAAACCTGGGTTATGATGTTCCGCCAGACAAACTTCTTGACATCTTTTTCTATGATAGATGCTAGTGCCTTTGCCTCCACCCATTTTGTGAAGTAGTCTATCACCGCAATGAAGAATTTTCTGTTGCCCAGCCCAGTTGGGAGTGGTCACACTATGTCTAAGCCCCGCATTGCAAAAAGTCGAGGGCTGGTCAAAGGTTGGAGCTCTCTAGCTGGTTGATGGATTTGATGCACAAATTTCTGACATTTCTCGTATTTCTTGACATATTTTTCTGCATCTTCCTGCATGTGTGGCCGCCAATAGCCCTGTGAGATAGTGAGATAGGCCAGAGATCTCCCTCCTTAGTGGCTTCCACAAATGCCCTCGTGGATCTCGAACAAGAATGTCTCGACCTTGCTAGGATGGACATATTTCAAGTATGGTCCTGTGAAGGAGTTTTTGTATGGTGCTAGGGATGGGGAAAGCTAAAACCGTTGCAATTTTGCACGAATCTTGTTGGCTTCCTTCTTGTCTTCTGGCAAAATGCTATCCTTTAAAAATAGAATGATGGGGTCCATCCAGGAGAGACCTAGCTTGGCACAGCATACCTCGGCCGCTTCAGGTTCCTCAATGCTCGGTCTGGACAGGAAGGCAACTAATAATAGATGCGAGATATATATGTTTGCCATCAACGCAAAACCGGCCAGTTCATCTGCCTTGCTATTTTCTTCTTAGTCGATTTGCTCTGTCCTCACTACGTCAAATTTCATGATTTCATTCCTGACCAGCTCCTTATACTTGGCCATTCTGTCATCCTTCGCTTCATACTCGTCGGATATCTGGTTGACTACTAGTTGAGATTCGTTGTACACAATTAGCTTGGTGCCCTTCATCTGGTAGGTTGATTTCAAACTGGCTAACAATGCTTCATACTCTGCCTCGTTGTTGGATGTTGGAAATCCGAGGTTGATAGCCTATTCAATGGTCAAGCCATCTGGCGAGATGAGGATTATCCCAAGTCTAGCCCCGTGCCTATTGGACGCTCCATCCACAAAACTTCTACATCTCTCCTACAAACAGCTTCTAGCAAGTGAAGGGATCTGAGGACGCTTTAGGATCAGGGACGTTGACGACATCTTCTTCTAAGTTTTTGTCTGTCATTAGGATTTGATCCTCACTACCTGACTGCCTTAGCATTTCACTTTCGGGCGTGCCCTTGCTTGTAGTTATGTGGCTTGCTCCTGCCCTCCGCAGTGATGGGCTGTTGGCCCTAGTGGACGACGCAACAACTGTAAGGCTAAATGGTTCGCTACTCTGTTGAACAACTTGCTGCAGGGGCTACGCTATTCCTGTGGCACTTTTTCCCCTTTGCTCGGTTTCCTCTGTCAAGTCGACCGGGAAAACATAATGACTTCCTGGAGCAAACTCAGCCACGAAGTCTGCCAAAGCTTGAACCTTTATCGTGGTTCTTCGTTGGAACTTGATGTTGAACTATCCTAACTCCACGGCCCATTTCAATATTCACCCAGAAAAGTCCGCCCTTTCAAAAAAGGCTTTTAAGGGGAATGTAGTTAAGACGATCACAATGTGTGCATGGAAGTAGTGCGACAATTTTCTCAAAGCCATCATCAAGGCTAGGGCTAGTTTTTCTAATGGCAAGTACCTCGTTTCGGCGCCCAGTAATGTCTTGTTTACATAAAAGATAGACAAGTGTTGTATTCCCTCGGCTTGTACCAACATTGCGCTAACTGCTTGTTGGGAGACTACTAAGTATAGGAAAAGTACCTCTCTTGGCACTAGGGTTGCCAATAATGGCAGAGAAGTCATGTATTCTTTCAGGCTCTCAAGAGCTTGGTTGCATTCATTGTCCCACTCAAATTTGGCCTTAAGTGCCTGGAAGAACGGTCGATACTTGTCTAACGACCGACTTATGAATCGTTTCAGGGTGGAAGCTAGGCCCGTAAGGTGCTGTAGTTCCTTGACTGTGTTGGGCCTCTCTACTTCTTGAATAGCCTTGATCTAAGATGGATCGGCTTCTATACTGCGGTTGGTTATTAGAAAGCTAAGAAACTTGCCTGATCCTATGCCAAACGTGCATTTAGATGCGTTCAGTCGTAGCTTGTGGGTTTATAAAATCTGAAACATCTCAGCTAGGTCATTGAGGTGGTCTCATTTGTTCTTACGCTTGACCACCATGTCGTCTATGTAAGCTTCCATTGTCTTTCCTAACAACGGCTCAAACATTTTGGTGACCATTCGTTGAAATGTTGCCCCTATATTTTTTAGGCCAAAGGGCATGACCTTGTAGTAATACAACCCCCTTGGCGTTGTAAAGGATGTAACCTCCTGGTCTAGTTCATACATAGCAATCTGATGGTATCCGCGATATGTATCAAGAAAGCTAAGTCGGTTGTGTCCTGTAGTTAGGTCCACCAATTGGTCTAGCCGTGGTAGAGGAAAACTGTCTTTCAGGCACGCTTTGTTGACTGTCTTGTAGTCCATGCAAACGCGCCATTTGCCATTTTTCTTAGGCACCACCACCGTGTTAGAGATCCATTTGAGATAGTGAACCTCTCTGATCACTTTTGCTTCCAGCAAGTTACCCATCTTTTCAGCCACTATCTCGGCGTGGTGTAATGTTGAACAGCAAGTTCGTTGTATAATTGGTCTGGCGATTGGGTTGATATTAAGTTGATGGCAGATGAAGTTTGGATCAATGCCAAGCATGTCATATGGCCTCCAGGCAAACACTTCGATGTTAAAGATCAAGAATTCCATTATCTTTATTCTCTCGGTGTTGGACAAAGATAAGCCAAGCAAAAAGAACTTCTCTGGGACCGTTTCATCTACTCTTACCTCTATTAGATCTTCCACTATCTTCTGTTCGGTTGCCTTGCCAACATCTGCAAATAACTCGTTGCTTTCTGGCTCCTCTACTATCTACACAAATCCTTTGGTAGCTCGGCTGCCATTCACAGTCATGAAGCATTGCTTGGACATGATTTGGTCTCCCAAGACCTCTTCAATCACTCCATCTTTGTTAGGGAATCGCATCACCTGATGGTAGGTTGATGCTACCGCACGCATGGCATGCAACCATACTCTCCCCAATATAATGTTGTAAGTGGAAAGGACTTTCAACACCTAGAATTTCACTTGCTTCATCATCGTTCTAGCTTTTATTGGCAAAATTATCTTGCCAACCGGCCATTTTGGCATTAAGTTGAAACCGACCAAGGGAGACGTCGCAGGTGCCAAGTCTTTGTCCTTCAATTTTAACTGTTTGAAGGTCTCATAATACACTATCTCACACAAACTCCCATAGTCAATCAATATTCTCTTGATGTCAAAGTTTTTGACGCGTAGAGTAACTACTAGTGCATCATTGTGAGGGATTTGCAAGCTCTCTAAGTCCCTGCCATAGAAAGTGATGACGTTTTTTTGCCTCTGCCTTTCCTTTTTTTACGGCTGAGTGAACACTCAGCACCTCTCTCATGTGCTCTGCCTTCTTGATCATTCCCCGAAGCTCGCTACCTCGCTCTGGCTCAATGATCCCATATACTACGTTAATCAGACCTTGAGAAGGACCTTCAACTTGTCTGGCCCATTGCGGTCCCAGGAGGCTGGCCGAGCTCCCCTTTTAATGTATTGGTCCAAGTGGTCTGCGGCCACCAACTCTTCCAAATGATGTCTCAAAGGCATGCATTTTTTGGTTCAGTGCCTTACCTCGTCATGAAAGATGCATCTATATCGATCGTTGCAGCCCCTTTGCGCTTCTTCCAACTTGGCTAGCTGCCGAATGAAGGGTTTGTCGCGTATTTCACTTAGAATCTAGTAGATAGGCTTCTTGAACACGGTGGTGATGGCAGTGTGGACTCTCATCCTCCGTGCTTTGGGGTCCTCTCTGTTTGGTTGTCTACCGCGACGATTTCTATTCGGTCGTTCCTCCCGGCCGGCCGTGTTAACTTTTGCCGCAGGTTTTTTGTCTGAGATCGCTGTTGTGCTGGACTTTGCCTTTGCACGAGAGCCATATTCTTCCACCCTGATGTGCTGGTGCACTCTTTCCATTAGGGTTTCCATCGTGAGGGGTGGCATCATCATCATTGAATCCCTCAACTTGTGGCCCACCAGCAAACCCCGCTTGTATTGCGCGATAGCTAGGTTAGTGGGGCAATCGCCTATCTGATTGAAAGTGTCCTAGTATCTGTTGTTTGTAAGCTTTTAATGTTTCTTTCTCGGCATGTCAATAGCGAGTAACTAGTCTATCTTAATTGGGGTCTTGGTGTTTGTCTTGAACCTGGTGACAAACGCCTCTTCTAGTTGGGCCCATGAAGTGACCCTACCTTTTGGAAGCCTTTCAAATCAAGTCAAACCTAGGTCGCCCAAGCTTGATGGAAACAAGATGTACATAAGAGCTTCGTTTCGCCAGTATATAGTCATAACTTGGTGAAAGTGGCTCAAGCACATGTAGGGATCTGACTTCCCCTCATAGGTTATGAACTTAGGCTAGTTGAGGCTCAAGGGTAGTGGTGCGTTCTCTATTACCGGAATGAACGGCGAGCTCTGCAACCATGCTAATGCTTTGTCTGCTAGTTCATAAGCAAGGCGCGACATTGGCTTTGTAACCTCGACACTTCCATGTGTCATGGGAGCCAGCTACGGCAGAGTAGAGACGCTTTGGGGGTCATGCACCTGGGTGTCTTCCTTCCTTCAAATCCTTTCTTCTAGCACGATCGCAAGTCAGTCAACGTAGGCAACTCCGTGTGCCTAGAGGTCGTTTGGTGTGTCTACGAGAGACAATAACTGCTTCCTTCCATGTAAGACCTTTTGGTCCTCGTCCTCTCAGGCCTGGAGCAACAAGTCCTGGTGGTTCTTGATTGTGTGTTGCCTGCTCTAAGGCTTACGCTTTTATTATGAGAAAGTGTGACTCACCTGTCACAATCTCCTGAATGGCGAGAACGTGTTCTGCCTTCGCAGACTTCCTCTCCTACCACGCCTTTGCCCTCCATCAGGCACTTCATCATCTCCATGTTTGTCGTCATTCTCTTTATCAACTCATTTTGCTCTTTCACCCAATCCTCTAGAACCTGAGAATCCATCCTCTGCCTCTATCCATCTGGGCTTTGAGAGCGATGAGGACTTGAGCCCTGTTTTTCTCGTGCGCCCCTCTATGGGTTCTGTCGCTAGGGTGTCCAAGTCTGCCATGAGTGGGACAAAAGGCAAATCCTCGTGCCTCTTGTCCCCTTCTGGAGTTTGTCCATCAACAGCAGATTGAAGCAAGTCTTCGTTGTGCGCCATTAAAGATCAGGTGAAGGAAAACTTAATCAAAAGGTTTATTCTCTATAATACTTCCCACAGACAGCGCCAATTGTACGAGCATGAAATAATCTTATCGTATAATCCTATTGATCAAGTTTGTACTCCTCCAAGCATCATCGCTTTGCTATCTGAAAACACACGTAAGCTAGCTAGCGGGTGTGTACCAGAAACCCTCTGATGCCTAAGTCAGCAATTAGACAATAGACAATAAGCTTTATGTATTTGAGAGTAAGAATTGCATTACCTATGCATAAACCCTACCATGAGCTTTTATAAATTCCACCTGACACAACCCTAGTAGGACTTTAACCCTCCTTAGCAAAGTCCTCCTAGGAATCACACGGCTAGAGATAACGCTTATCCTTAGAAAACCCATCTCACTACCACCCAGGTGAGATGATTTAAGCTCTTTATTTCGGCTATCACTATGGTCAACCAAGCTATCTTGGATTTGTGCTCCCCATGGTAGAGCCATGATGACCCTAGCTACAGGATGGCACCCAGTCGAGCTACACCTACCTCGGTCCTCTACATTAGCAATCACCTCGGCGCGATAAAGGTCTGGCCTCAGATAGCTAGGTCCAAGCCCTAGCAACACATCTGTGACTGGCATAATGCTTGCTCGGCCGAAGACCGAGCTACACAAAACTTATCTTGGCCCATTGCGCGGCCCAAACTTCCAAATAAGATTTTACCTAGCTCAGTCCAATTTGCACACAAATTACCCTCTCAGTGATGAAGACAGTCAAGGCTGCGTTAAAAACTGGAGTTGATGATGGCCCATTTTTTAAGGTGACAATTGACAAAACCTTAAATTAGCTCTTTGGAGATTAAAAAAAAAAAAAAAAAAAAAAAAATCGTCATTCAAAACCCAACTTGTTGTAGTGGCTATTTACAAATGTGAAAAACAAATAAATGAAAAGAGATAGAAAGAAGCAGGGATGGAGAATTATTACAACACTAAATAATTACAATAACAAATAAAAGACGTGGTGTTTGAGAATTATTGCAACAAACAAGTATCTAATTCAAACATAAGCTAAATCTAACAAATCAAATATAGTTATAATAATAATAATAATAAAATAATAATATAATATAAACAAACATAATAATAATAATAAATACATACAAATATTTATTATTATATTATTATTAAAGTAAAGAAACTACATATTTAAAATAGTAAAGAAAAAGTAAGAAAATAAATGAGAAAGTTGCGAAAATTCACCTTTGGAGGAAATGATGAATTTTCTAATTTATCAAACTTTCTTATTTACATCCTCAAGTCATGGAGTATGTTTTTGAATCTCAGCAAGAAAATTCAAGTTTTAGCTTTATTGAAATTTTGGGTGGTATATGTAGGAAAATGGAGGTTTATATCTCACTTTATATTTTCTCTCAATTTTGAAAAAATAAACTTTTTCTTTGATCAAAGCTTAGACCTCTCTCTAATAAAAAATTTCACACTTCTTTCAGAACTATAATGTTTTTCTTATTTAGGAAATTGAAGAAGGTTTTCTTAGTGCAGAAAGTGGAAGACAATGGTAAAAGACAATGTATAATGGAGGTGGATGGTGAGTGGTGATGATGGTGTGTGATTAGGAAAGTGGATGGTGAGTGTTAATGGTGGTGTCTGATTATGAAAATGGATGGTGAGTGGTAATGGTGGTGTGTGATCAAGAAAGTGGACGGTGAGTGGTGATGGTGGGGTGTGATTAGGAAAGTGGATGGTGAGTGTGTGATCATTTTTATGTACAAACACATAAAATCATGTAAAATTATAAAATACTACAAATTAATGAATTAAAAATATATTTTAGCGGTCTAAAATAATTTGGCCAAAACGGGTGTGTTATGTTTTTGTAATTGGCAATCCCGTTTGACAAAACTCCTTTTAGTTGTAATTTTATTCGATCTTTTATTTCAGTGAGGCTATGAGTTTTTAGATATGAATCCAACCCGAATTATGCTTTGCAAAGGAGTTCGTGATCTTAATTCTTTCATGTTTGCCACTTCGCTGACTATATCGGGGATCGAGCTCAAGTGGAGAAATAGATCATCCAGTATTTTTGTAGAGTGCTTGAACTTCTGGGAAGAAAATTTTACTGCTCGAGCGGTTAAAGTTGCACTCGAGCGGTCAGCCTATATGTTTCGCACCGCCTTTAGTCACAACGCTCGAGTAGTAAAAGTTGCGCTCGTTGTTTTCTATAAAGTGTGATGTTCGTTGTTTCTAGGGTTTCAACTGTCCAGGTTTTCAGAGAGGAACAAGATACAAAATGTTTTATATTGGAGGGTGTTTTATGAGTGTTTCCTTGATGATTTAAGAGTGATCAATTGATTAGTGAACTTCTTATGAGTGTTTCCTTGATGTTTTCGTTTATGAGTGATCAATTGTTTGTTTTCATTTATTTAGGAGAGAGTTGTTCTTCAGTGGATTATGTGGAACTTGGGCTTGAAACTTTGGTGGATTCCGGAGTGGCACATCGTCGTGGATTCGGCATCATCATTGTGGATTCAACGTTGAGCAAGACAATTCCGAGATGAAGATGGTAGTGGAAGAGGCACATTGGGGTTGGTTTAATTTGGGCATGGATTCGTTGAGAGCGCACTTGTGTAATTCATTTGTATCTTCTTAGTGGATTGTTTTGTAGTTTTGGCTCGTGATTTTTTTTTTATCACAATTGGAGGTGCTCCAATTGTGGTTTTTCCACGTTAAATTGTTGTATCGATTTGTCTTTAATTGTTTGATTGCAATTGTTATTTACTGGTTAAAATTAATACATAATCACAAATTAATATCTCAAGGATTTTTAGATTTTTCGAGGTAAAAGTTGGGATTAAAACTCAAATTTGACTTTTGTTCTTAGAAATTCATAAAATAGTATATTCCAATTTCATTATTGTGTGTTCAAAAGAAATCGCTTAAATCTTAAGACCAGTCAAAATAGGGTGTCTACCGGCTGTGCCAAGGGCAAGGGCTTGATATGAACTAGGACATCAAATGAGAGAAACTTGTTTAGACTCATTTCTGAAAGAGAATGTAATGTACGTTGCATCCAGGGACGGATCCAAGATTATGTTTTTCGGGGGAGGGCTACTTTATAGTTTAAAAAATTAGGGGGGGGGGTACTTTATATAATTTTGAAATTATCTACAATAAATTTGGAGGTGCGAACTCTTATAATTTAAAGTTATTTTAAAATTTTTAATATAATATATAATATTTTTCAAATTTTTGAGGGTGCAACTACGCCCCTACCCCCCTAAATCCATCATTGGTTGCATCTCTATTTCCTTTACGTTGGATTTGAGTTGTGTTAGGCGATATAACATGAAGTCCCGACCAGATGTTAATAGTTTTTATGGGATTTGAGGAATACGCATGAATGTTAATTATATTCTTCGTCACAAGTTATTGTTTATTAATGGATTGCGACGCATCTTACTATTAACAAGTCTGTTGAATCTGGTTGGATTTGATCGAAATCTTTAGTGTTAAGACTATAAAACAATGCATTGATTGTAGTATAATCTGCAGAATAAATTTAGAGTGTTGCTATTAGCACTTACCAAAATTCTTTGGACTCTCCATTTCTTTGGACTCCAACCGTAAATCCTAAATTTTTATAATATTTTTTTGGACACCCCACTTATTACCAAATCTACCCATATTCATAATATTTTCACAATAAAATGCACACCCACCTAATTTTTCATCCATCTCCTTCCCTAACTCACCCAATCTTCAGAGTATGGAGCTTTGCTCCATCACTCTCGTCGCTGTCTCGCTCGTCAACGGAGTATTCCGAGGACTCTCATCTTCTCTGAACGCTCTCCGTATCGCCGAATCAGTAACCTCTCTCATCCTCTCATCATCATCTTCTTCGTTGCTTTTTGTATCTTCATCATCGCTGAGACCGATCGAAGATACTCTAATTTCTACGGGATTTACATAACTGTTTGCAAGATGAGAAAAAACAGAATCATCGTTTGAATCGCCATCAAAATTCTGAATGTAGCCCAAAACAATTTGTTCACCACTGTGTAGCCAAAAAAATGTATTTTGTTCAGAACTGTTTTGTCGAACAATAATGATCCTGTCAGCACTGTATGTCCGAACAAAATTTATTCATCACTGTGTAACTTGAATCCATTCCAATTTACAACTTAAAATAACATGAATTAAATCAATTCAAAATACATAACTTAAACCCATTCCAATCCACTCTTTTCCATTCTAAGTTAGTTTAACAAAGAAAATTACATAACTGACTATCTGCATTAATATTCGGAACCTATGTATTGAACGAAAGGATTATGTTCAATACTGTATTACCGAACATAATTCTAACAGTCAGCAAACCAGTACTAAACAGCTCGAACGAAACAAGAACGACCGAAAACGACCGAGAATGTTAATACAAGATAAATAAACGACCAAGAATGTTGTCATTGTCCTCCATTGCTCTACACAGTGAAATAAGTGATGAAGTATAGGTTATACTTGAAGCAAAACTTTTAAGTTCAATAGCGTTGATGATGGTGATGAAGATAACACAATCAAGATTTAAGATGATTATGAAAAATAATAGATTTAGGATTTATGTTAGTTGGTTATGAAAAGTAATAGGTTTAGGGTTTACAAACATGGAATACGTATAGTTGGAGTTGGAGGTGGGGGTGGGGGTGGGGGTGGGGGTGGGGATGGGGGTAAGTGTTCAATATTATAGAGCATTAGTTCTTATTGATAGGTGGGTGTTCCATTTAATAATGTCTTTTAATGTAATTTTACTTTAGGGTATAATTGTAATTAAAAAAAAATTATAAAATGAGAGGTCCAAAGAATTTTGACAGGTGCTAATAGTAGCACTCTAAATTTAATCCCTTTTTTCTTTTCTTTTTTTAAATTAGAGTGAATTACACTAACACTCCTTATAGTTTAGGACTCGTGTCATTTTAGTAATTGACACATTTGACCTTACATTTTGAATCTTGTTCTAAATAAGGATAATTGAGGATACCATTGTTTAATTTCAAGGGAAAAATAGTCAATTTGATAAAATATAATCCAATTTGACAAAAATAAATATTAAAAAAATATTTTTAAATTTTTAAAAATTATTTCTACCCACAAAAGATAAAATTATGTAAAATTGATAAATCTTTTAGACATTTATTTATTTATTTATTTTACCAAATTAATTTTTATTATATGTTTAGATAATGATCGTGTAATGAGTGGTTGTTAAGATTTTAATGTGTAATCGATATATTTAATATATGAAATATTTTTAGTTTTGGATTTTTTAATTTAATATATTGGTTTAATAATGATATCAAAGTTGTCGCCATATTTGAGTTTTGAAAAAATAAAAACTAATTTAATGAAAATAAAAACAACCACCTATTACATGATCATCATCCAAACACATAATAAAATTAATTTGGTAAAATAACTAAATAAATAAATATCTAAAAAATTTGTCAATTTTACATAATTTTATCTTTAACGGGTGGAATAATTTTTAAAAATTCAAAAATATTTTTTTTTACATTTATTGTTGTCGAATTAATTTATATTTTATCAAATTGACGATTTTACCCTTGAAATTAAGCAATGATATCTTCAATTATCCTTATTTAGAACAAGATTCAAAATCCAGGATCAGATGTATCACAATTGAAATGTCAGGGATCAAAGTGACACAAATTCCAAACTATAGAGACTGTTAATGTAATTAATCCTTAAAATTATAATCTTTGTTAAATATAGTTAAAAGTTGAATGGAATATTTTTCTGATTGTGGCCTACAGCAAAGACAATGAGCTTAGTTTTAGTTAAATGTCATTCAATTCAAATTTCTCATATTTATCACCACCTTAAAGTATTAGAAAACTCTTGCCAATGTGCCATGACCTTAATTATGTTTTTTTTTTTTATAATTATTATTTTTTTAAAACCATTCATCTTACTGTTGCAAGTCTTTGTTAAACCTTGTTTAACTTGACCAAGTAATGAATGGAGAGATTTTGCATAATTCTTATACGAAAATGCCATTGTCATGCCATTTGAAATAATTTTTCTTATATCAAAAATTAATTTATTTGTCAATTAATTTTTCGTGAAATACATAAGAGGAAATTGTCAATCAGTAGTGCAATGGCAATTGTTGGATAAGTATTCTATATTTGTTTATGCATTTATTAACTCCTCTGAAAAATGGCATTGACCCACTCTACATGACAAATTAGGTATAAATTTCTCCATATATGGATGAATATTGGATAGTCTCATACTATGACCACGTGGTATTTCATGATATTATGAATGGTGGAAAAAGTAGGATATTATAATTTTGTATTGGATGATTGAAAAAGATAAGAGGTATAATGAATGATGATTGGTGAAGGAGTATAGACACGTAATAGTTCAGGAGACTGTTGATTTTTTATGATTCTAATATAAAACTACCGGAGCAGGCTCCTCTCAAGTTCAAATCAAACTGGAGGGTGCTGTTGAGCCTCCATGGGCCCATCATGGAATATCATTCAATATGTAGGACTTCTCGACTACTTCTTCTCTGTAAAAAATCACGTTAATCGGATATCGATATATACTTAATTATAATACATTTGTGTTAATGGTAAATATGATTTTTTAAATAAATTGTTGACACAAATATTATCCGATGAAATATCTATTAATATTCGATTAATGTAATTTTTTAAAGGGATAAATTACTCAACGAACCTTACATAGTGAACAGTTCGGATCATTGATGCTTGTTCCATGATGAGTCTACAAAGGCCCAACAACATCCTTCAATAACAAAAAATAAAAACCAATTGAAGAGAGACTGCTCCGAAACTACCTATGATGACAAATCCTTGATTGATTCTCCACTTCTAATTGTCATCATTTACAATGTTCATAGTCAACCATGAATACTGTATTTAACTCTAGTTTGGAATTATGTTATTTTAGTAATTTTTTAATTTTTTAATTAAAATATTACATAAAAAAATTAGTATATTTGAAATAATTTTTTAATTTTTTACGAAAAGATGTGCAAAAGTAAAGAGAAAAAAGAAAAAAGAAATTTTGCTTTTTGATATAAGTTTTAATTTTTTTTAATTTTTTTGATAACTTTTTAGATTTTATATTAAAATTTTCGCATGTCAAACGAGACCTTTAAGTGAACCTTAATATGATGTCTTTAACACTTTTATACACCATTTGAAAAGAAAAAATCAATTACACAAATATATTTTAAATTTAAAAAGATGAAATTTAGTATTGTTGTTTTATATTTTCACTATATATACACGCACAAAGAAAATACTATACAAAAACTTAGAATTATAATATTAAATAAAAATTGAACTAGCTTCTGACATTGGGAGGTCGTTGACTGACTTTGATAATTCATTAGTCAAGCTTTATTGGATTCTAATATAAAACTACCCATGACGACATATCTATGATTAATTCTCAACTCCTTAAATGGTCATCATTTACAATGTGTTAGGGTCCGGCCTCTAATACAATATTCAAAATCCTAAGTGAACCTTAATATGGAGTCTTAATAATTTTATACACCATGTAAAAAGATAAAATCAATTAAAAACATATTATAAAAATTTAAAAAGATAAGAATTCTATATCTATTTATGCATTCATTATTAACTCCTCTGAAAAATAGCATTGGCCTACTCTACATGACAAATTAGGTGCAAGCTTCTCCATATATGAGTGATTATCGGGTAGCCTCATACTATGGCCACGTAGTATTTCATGATATTATGATTGGTGGAGAAAGTGTGGTATTATGATTTTGTATTGGATAATTGAGAAACATGAGGGGGTCTAATGAATAATGATTGGTGAAAAAGTATAGACACGTGGTAATTTGGGAGGCTGTTGATTTTCTATGATTCTAATATAAAACTACTATAGCAGGCTTCTCTCCAGTCCAAATCAGACTGGAGGTGTTGTTGGGCCTCCGTGGGCCCATCACGGAGTATCGTTCAATATGTAGGGCTCGTTAAGAACTTTTTCCTTATAAAAAAATCACGTTTATCGGATTACATAATTGTCAACGGTAAATATGATTTTTAAAATAAATTGTCGACAAAAATATTATCCGATCAAGTATCTATTGATATTCGATGAATTTAATGTTTTACAGGAATATATTACTCATCGAGCCTGACATAGTGAATGGTTCGGATCATCGATACGGGTTCTGTGATGAGCCTAGGAAGGCCAAACAACATCCTTCAATAAAAAAAAACCCAATGAAGAGGAGACTGTCTAAAACTACCTATGATGACATATCTTTGATTGATTCTCCCCTTCTAATGGTCATCATTTACAATATGTCATAGTCAACCCTGAATACTGTATTTAGAGTCCCTTAAGTGAACCTTAATATGGAGTCTTTAACACTTTTATACACCATTTAAAAAGACAAAATCAATTACACAAATATTTTTAAAATTTAAAAAGATGAAATTTAGCATTATTGTTTTCTGTTTTCACTATTTATACATGCACAAAGAAAATACTATACAAAAACTTAGAATTATAATATTAAATAAAAATTGAACTAGTTTCTGACATTGGGAGGTTGTTGACTGACTTTGATAATTCATCACTCAAGCTTTATTGGATTCTAATAGAAAACTATCCATGACGGCAAATCTATGATTAATTCTCAACTCTTTAAATGGTCATCATTTACAATGTGCTAGGGGCCGGCCTTGAATACAATATTCAAAATCCTAAGTGAACCTTAATATGGAGTCTTAATATTTTTATACACCATTTAAAAAGATAAAATCAATTAAAACATATTTTAAAAATTTAAAAAGATAAAAATTCTATATCTATTTATGCATTCATTATTAAGTCCTCTGAAAAATAGCATTGACCCACTCTACAAGACAAATTAGGTGCGAGCTTCTCCATATATGGGTGAAGCTCAGACTATAACTACGTGGCATTTCATGATATTATGATTGGTGGAGAAAGTGAGGTATTATGATTTTGTGTTGGATGATTGAGAAATATGAAGGGGTATAATGAATGATGATTGGTGAAAGAGTATAAACACGTTGTAGTTCGGGAGGCTGCTGATTTTCTATGATTCTAATATAAAACTACTGTAGCAAGCTCTTCTCCAGTCTAAATCGGACTAGAGGGTGCTGTTGGGCCTCCTTTAGCCCAGCACGGAGTATCTTTAAATAAGCCTACGAAGGCCCAACAACATCTTTCAATAAAAAAAACCCAATTGAAGAGGAGTCTGCTCCAAAACTACATATGATGACATATCTTTGATGGATTCTCCCCTTCTAATGGTCATCATTGACAATGTGTCATGGTCAACCCTGAGTATTTGAGTGTTTTGAGAAATTGGTTAAAATTAATTTTTTTAGTTTTTTTGGACTTTTTTTGAAAAAATGTGTAGAAAATGTAAGAAATGATATGATCTAAAATGGGTTAAAAGTTGAGAAGTGACTTTTAACCCACTTCCCAAAAGAGGCCTGTATTTAGAGTCCCCTGAGTGAACCTTGATATGGAGTCTTCAACATTTTTATGCACCATTTAAAAAGAAAAAATGAATTACGAAAATATTTTTTAAAATTTAAAAAGATGAAATTTAGTATTGTTGTTTTATATTTTCACTATTTATATACGCACAAAGAAAATACTATACAAAAATTTAGAATTATAATATTAAATAAAAATTGAACTAGTTTTTGACATTGGGAGGTTGTTGATTGACTTTGATGATTCATTACTCAAGCTTTATTAGATTCTGAAAATCCTACGTGATGTGTGATTAGATCAAGATTAACTAATTCCAAAACCCAGTAAATCCAAAACACTCAACCTAAAATCATCAAACACTTACGAGAGTGATTTTAGTTTGTTTGTTTTTGAGAATAAACAATAAATCAACACAAACGATTTTTTACGTGGAAAAAACCACAATTGAAGAACCTTCAATTGTAATAAAAAACCACGGGCGAATCGCCACTATCAATCCACTACTGAAGAACGAAAAGATTACAAAGAAAACAAACAAATTACCCAACCCTAGTCAATTTGTCTCTGAATCTTCTGTAACTCTTTTCACCACACCTTCGTCACGGAATTGATTCTGAAGTTGATTTCACACCACAACTTCACTTGTCGAATTAACGACTGCGTAGACTCAAACGCCTTTTGGATCCTACGCTTTGATCTTCAGAATCCACCGAAGAGAACTCACTTGAAACTTAAGAAGCAACCTCCTTGATTTATGAATTTCAATGCATAAGTTCAGAACTCTCTTAAGAACATCAAGGAAAACGATCAAAAATCTCCAAAGAAGACTTTAAACACAACCCTAGTTTGTTTAGATCAGATCTGGGAAAACCGCCTTCACAAAAACACCCTTAGCAGCTTTAAATAGAGAACTGGATCCGCGATCTCCGCTCGAGCTCACAACAGCCCGCTCGAGCGGACTGACCAAAAACTGCATATGAATAAGCTGAGATGCGCTCGAGCGTAGGAGTTTCCGCTCGAGCGTAAAATCGCACCCACCAGTATCTGTGCTTGCCCTGTCAAAATACTGAGACCTGCTAATCTACGCTCGAGCTCAAAAGTCTCCGCTCGAGCGTACAGTACAAAAACACAAAAACATAGTTTTGAATCAACACAAGGTTTTGTCTCCGGATTTGACAACACAGGGACCTAACAATCTCCCCCTTTGTCAATTCCCGGACAAAACTTTTCGAAACAAAAGTCCTTAAACACAAGCACTAGACAAAATTAAAAAACAAATACTAAAACACGCAAAACAACTCTATAAACAAACAAGCTTTCCAATCTTGCCATATATCGATCCATCAATCCAATTCATCATCCACCATTCACCTGTGAAAAGACTAGCAACCAAAACTTGTGGAACTATATAAGAATATAGCAAAATGTATCCATTCAATAGAACCAATGGAACAAAAGAGCAAAATATCCATGTGGCATAACCAGTCATAACCAAAAGAACAAAACAAAACAGAATATACTATCAATATCCATGTACCATCAACAAAATATACCATCAATATCCAGCAGGAACCAAACTCTCCCCCTTTTTGACCGGGAATGAAGAAAGCAAGAAATCAAGCACCAGATGGAGGAGGGGGCGGCTGAAGCGGCAGTAAGGAAATGATGTGATCCAGCTGCGAAGTAGTGTGAGCAGCAGTCTGCTCCAGCTGACCAAGACGACCATCAAAGGCATCAAAACGCGCATCGAGAAAGTCTAACCGCCTGGTCATAGCCGCCTCAAAATGCCGAAGCTGATCAGGAAACGAGCTAGGTGGAACAGGTGGAGTAGGATCCGCCTCACCCCCGGCGGCAGCAGCATCATATTCAGCCTCCTCAGCAGGGCCAGCAGTGGTACCTGCAGAAGGATCAGCCCGAGAGGACTCCCCCTTAACATGAGCCCGACTCTGTGAGACAGTTTTCTTTGTGAAAGGGCGAGAAGGAGAGGCAAACTCATCATCATCTAGGATAGGGGTCCCAAGGTCAGACAAAAGTCGGTTGATCAAGCAACCGTAAGGAAGGCCAAGCTTTGTATGCCCATGAGCACTGATCATCTTGGTGATAATAAGAGAGGCGAGATCAATAGAATGGTGATTGGCAATACAAGACAAAATGAATCCTTGGTCTTGTTTGACCTCGGAAGAGTGTGTGGGGACAATGATGTTGGCGCAGACAATCAAATTAAGCAGTCTGAACTCCGGAAGAAGTTCAAACTGTTTAATCAAACCGCCTTTAGGCCAATGACGGGCAACACCACAAAGTTCCAAAGACACATCATCAAAGGCACAGGTAGGACGATCAGGTACAGGAAACGGATAGTATTGGGAAAAAACTTGCTCAATCTGTAGAAGTTGGCGAATCAAAGCAGGGGTGACAGAAATGGATTTGGACCTAACCCAAGTGGTGAAAGATGGCTCATAATCCCGAATACCCTCCATATTACAATAGAATTCTCGAACCCAATCGAGATTCTGACGCCCCGAAAATAATAAAACATGGTCACCACCTAGAGGGTCGAACAATGGACGAATTTGGATAGACTCAAATGTATCGGGTTGAACATTCCGTTCTAAATGAACTGTGCGAGTCACAAAAGATTTATGGAATGACTTGGATTGGGAGGCCGACTAAAACCTCTCAGGGTTATAGGTAGGGCGAGAAACGGTGGCCTTTCGGCGTTTTGGAGCAGGAGCAGACATACCGAAGAAGACACTAAGACACCCAACAAATCAACAAACCCAAAACCCAACCCACACCAAAACAAACCAAAACAAAACATTAGTGCAATAATCAAAGTAAAAACAGGGCATAACAAAAAATAGGGCATGAAAGCATGGTATTGAAGAACTCATAACTAATACACCAAATATGAGAGAAATTGCACAGTATAAATAGGAAGCATGAGAAAATCAAAGCAATGTATCCAAGCCCAAATTGATACCCACGCATAGAGACCTCAACAATACCACAGATAAATCCGAATACCACAGATAAATCCGAATACCACAGACACAACAAAGAAAAATACACATAAAAAACAGACAATCGGACAAAGAAAAAATATGTGAGAGAGAGAAGCACAAACACGACACACAAAACCCCACAAAAGCACAAACCCAACAACACCATAACCAAATAGAACAAAAACAAAAAACAAATAAAAGAGGGTAAAACATACCAAGGAGCAAATCGGTGGGTAGGATGATGGATGTGAGGAAAAATCGACCACAATGCAGCCACAAGACAAACCCTAGATCGAGAGAATGAAGCAGGAAGAGAAAAAAATACCTCGAAGAGTCGAGAGAGGGAGTTAAGTATGAAACAGGGCCGCTCGAGCGTACAAAGTATCGCTCGAGCGTGCAACAAGGCAAGGAGACTCCCGCGCGAGCGTGCAAAGGGCCGCTCGAGCTCAAAAAACCATCTCTCAGAACTGTCAAAACACGAACAAACTGCTGCAAGAGTGAAAAACACGCTCGAGCGTAAAACATTCCGCTCGAGCGGAAAAAAAACATTTATTTATTTATTTATTTATTTTTTGTAAACAATACTATACTCAAAATCAAGAGGTGAGACCTGAAACAAAAAATAGATGATCATACTGGGCCAAGTGAATACTAAGATGAAATAATCCGCAATTCATGAATCTTGTGAACTTGAAATTTTTTAAAAAATGACACTTGGAAATCATGAGCAAAGCAGATAAAATATAATCAATGATCATAAGCTACATGAGAATGTACAACCCAAAAACCAATATGAGAGCTCACATAAAAAGTGTGTGTGTGCAATCCAAGAGAGGTCACTGAGCTAGAGTTAATCCTAGTAGTGATCGGATGGCTGGACCTCCATCAAGAGTAACTCAACAATACAGTGAAAAGTCAAACCACTAGGAATCACGGGGTATTTGTTGAGTAAATGCGGAGGCTCCCCCTCAATCAAAGAGTCTTTTTTTTTCTTGTGGGCACTCACTGGTGGCTTTCACTCTCAAGAGTATGGAAACCAAACCAGAGAAGAATGAAATCATAAAGGATGGCCTGGTTAGTGCCTCTGAGGTAGCCTTTTCCTAATGCCCGGACTTCAAGGAACTGAGGGAGAAACCGTGGAAGTGAAAACAGATGGTAGATGGTTAAGAAACTCAACATCACCCATGATATGGTAGTATCGGTCAATTCCACAGTAAAAGTACAAGAAACACTGTTAGTGGTCCATAGAGAACTTTGATCACATGTGCGGAAACCCCTGCAACAATTAATCTCAAGGATGTGTACAGAATGAGATCATGAGGTTAATGAGCATGGGCATTCAAAATGAGCTATGACCAATGAACAATGAGATCTTGTAAGCAACATGAGAAGTGTAAAAAAAATGGATGCAAGTAAACAGATATCACTGATAATGAGATTATCACATCCAAGCATTCATAGGGCACAAACATTTACACCTACTCAAGAAACAAGTAACACTCTAGTGATCGAGCATGACACCCAAGGTCTTTCTAAGGAACTCAAACCGAAGAAGATCAAGGGGTTTTGTAAAAATATCAGCTTTTTGATGCTCAGTGGGAATGTGCTCAAGAATAACAAGGCCCTCTTCCACTAACTCTCGAATAAAATGATGGCGAATGTCAATGTGTTTGGTGCGAGAGTGTTGGACAGGATTTTTTGAAATATTTATGGCACTTGTGTTATCACAGAAAAGAGTAAGAGTGTTCTGTTCTATCCCATAATCATGAAGCATTTGCTTCATCCACACCATTTGAGCACAACAACTCCCTGCAGCAATGTACTCAGCCTCAGCAGTTGAAAGAGAGATGGCATTCTGCTTTTTACTATGCCAAGAAACCAAATTATTCCCAAGGTAAAAACACCCCCCGGAGGTACTTTTCCTATCATCAGCACACCCTGCCCAGTCGGCATCAGAAAAACCAGTAATTTCAGCTGTAGTGTCAGTGGAAAACCAAACCCCATACCCCAATGTCCCATTAACATACTTGATGATGCGTTTTACCACAAGAAGGTGAGACTCTTTAGGACTGGCTTGGTAACGAGCACAAACACCGACACTGAAGGAAATATCAGGACGACTGGCTGTGAGATACAAAAGACTCCCTATCATACTCCTATAGAGGGTAGGATCAACATCAATACCAGAGGAGTCTTTGGAGAGGTGAAGACTGGTGCTCATTGGAGTGCGTGCATGCTTGGAAGACTCAAGACCAAACTTAGACACAAGATTTTTCGCATACTTAGACTGAGACACAAATATACCTGAAGGAGACTGTTTAATCTGAAGACCCAAAAAGTAAGACAACTCTCCCATCATGCTCATCTCAAACTCATGTGTCATACAATCCGAAAAATATTTCACAAGATGTTCAGCAGTGGATCCAAAAACAATATCATCAACATAAATCTGAGCAACAAGAATATGAGACTTAGTATGTTTCACAAACAAAGTCTTATCCACACTACCCCTTTGAAAATCATTGTCAAGAAGAAATGTAGTAAGTCTATCATACCAAGCTCGAGGGGCTTGTTTCAATCCATACAAAGCCTTGTCTAACTTGTAGACATGATTGGGACATTTAGGGTCCTCAAACCCTTTTGGTTGCTCAACATACGCCTCTTCTCTCAAGTACCCATTCAAAAAGGCACTTTTCACATCCATTTGAAACAATTTAAAGCCAAGAAAACAAGCAACACCAAGTAAAATACGAATAGATTCGAGACGTGCAACTGGGGCAAACGTCTCATCATAGTCAACACCCTCTACTTGTGTGTAGCCTTGAGCAACCAACCTAGCTTTGTTTCTAACAACTGTACCATTCTCATCAGATTTATTTTTAAAGATCCACTTGGTACCTATCACATTCATGTCTCTAGGTCTGGGAACTAGAGTCCAAACTTTGTTACGTTCAAATTGACCTAATTCTTCATGCATAGCATTGACCCAACTATCATCTAGCAAGGCCTCTTTAAAATTTTTAGGTTCAATTAATGAAACATAACACATATGTGATACCTCATCCCGAATCTGTCTTCGGGTTTTCATACGATCCGAGACACTCCCAATCACCTGTTGAGCTGGATGATTTAGTTTCACCCTAGCTGATGGTTTAAGCTCAGGACTTGCGGTGACAGGGGCAACAGGAGTGATGTCCCTTGGAGCACTCTTTGGACTTGACCTTACCTGTGAAGATGATTCTGTAACCATTTCTTGTGATTGGTCCGCATCTTCTCCTCGATTTTGTGATTCCGTATCCAAGATTGGAGACTCATCATTATCATCCTCATTTGTTGCTGGAGTAGGTGCACCTGTGTCATCTATAACCACATTGATAGATTCCATTAAAGATGAAGTTCGCAGGTTATAGACTCTAAAAGCCCTACTAGTGGTTGAATACCCTAGAAAAATACCTTCATCACTTCGGGAGTCAAATTTGCCCAAAGGCTCTCTATCTTTGAAGATGTAACACTTACTCCCAAAAGTTTTGAAGTATTTTACATTAGGTTTCACACCCTTCCACAATTCATATGGAGTTTGTAAAGTGTCGAGCCTTAAATACACGCGATTTATGACATACACAGCTGTATTTAAGGCTTCAGCCCAAAACTTAGGAGGAAGTTTCTTACTAAGGAGCATGACCCTAGCCATTTCTTGAACAACCCTGTTCTTCCTCTCAACAACTCCATTTTGTTGTGGAGTAATAGGAGCAGAAAATTCATGCTTGATTCCATGCATATCACAAAAATCCGAAAACGAGCTATTTTCAAATTCACGACCATGATCAGTTCGGATTCTTATGATACGCCCAATGGAAACACCCTGTTCATTTTGGATTTTAGGGACTAAGGACTGGAAAGCATCAAACGTATCAGATTTTTCCCTTAAAAAATTTACCCACGAAAATTGAGTAAAATCATTAACAGTTAAAAAAATGTATCTTTTACCTCCGATACTTTCAGTGCGAGTAGGACCCATTAAATCCATGTGAATCAATTCAAGAGGACGTTTGGTTGTAAAGCTGTTCACCTTTTTATGAGGAACACGGGTTTGTTTGCCAAGCTGACATGGTCCACACACATGGCTCAAATTCTTACCTAGTTTAGGTATTCCCCTCACAAGCTCTTTGTTGGCTATCTTAGTTAAGTCATTGAAATTCATGTGACCTAATCTTTGATGCCACAGGTCAATGTTACTAATGATGGCAGAGTGACAAGTGAGATCATTAGTAGTAACAATCCCATAGCAGTTATCAGATGTGCGAACCCCATGTAAGACAGTATTTCCCGTTTTATCCAAAATTTGACATTTATTTTTTGAAAACAATACTTCATGATGGGAATCACACATTTGACTAATGCTTAAAAGATTTGCTTTAAGACCATCAACTAGTAGAACATTATCTAGCTTGGGAAGACCAGCAACACTTATAGAGCCCTTACCAATGACTCTCGAAGTGCCGCCATCTCCAAAGGTAACAATTCCTCCTTCATATTTTTCAAGGGAGGTGAAGTAGGATTTGTTACCGGACATATGTCGAGAACACCCACTATCAAGATACCACATGTGTGAATCACGTGCTTTTAGAGCAGTGTGAGCAACAAAACAAGTCAAATCCTCTTTTCTAGTCCAAATCTTTTTAGTCTTGGTGTTCAGCCTAGACTTGTAAGGTTGTCTCCTAACCCAAAAAGTATTAGAATTTCTACCCTTTTGAGACACCTTACCAAATAGTTCAAAACAGTAAGGACGAATGTGGCCATACCTACCACAGTGATGACAAATAAAAACCGGTTTTACCTCCTTTTTGTTGATTTTACCAGCTTTAGGCAGACGGAGAGAGAGATCAGCCTGGTCTACCTTCAATTTTCCCTTTGCTTGAGTCTTCTTGTCATGTGAAGTAGAGGCCTGACCCTTGTGAGTTGTTGTACCATAGCCTAACCCGCTTTTGTCGCAACCCATTTGTTGAGACCCGAGGATGTCTTCTAAAGATTTGGAACCTTTGTTCCACATGGCAATAGTGGCTCTAGCAACCCGAAGCTCTTCATCCTTTTGACAGACTATCTCTTCCAATCTGGCTTGTGACAGCTCAAGACTTTCAAGCTTTTCTTCATATGTGGAATACACCTTCAGAAGTTCATTCCTTTCAGTTTCAGAGGATAGTAATTTTCCACATAAGTCTTGCCTGTCACTCGAGATCTTGACGATATTCTGCTTTGCTGCTACAAGTTCTCCTTTCAGCCTGACATTCTCACTCTCACATGTCTTGAGCTTGAGAGAGAGTTTGTCGTTGAGTTTGGACAAATTCAAGGATTCCTCGTACAGCTTTTCGTAGACTTGTTGTAGTTCATCGCCATTGATCTCCTCATTATCCTCAGATGTTTCATCATCCTCTTTTTGCTCTTCATTCTCCTTTGCCTCCTCCAATCTTGCAACTAAGACTGAAAAGTCACTGGATGGTGGAGAATGTGAGTTTCCTCTTTCATGGAATTGGCTCAAAATTTCCCATGCCTCTTTAACCTTTGTGCAACGAACAATCCGATGCTGTTCTTCAGCAGAAATTGCTCTACGAATAGTGCTAAGGGCTCTCAGATTGCTCGGACTGTCAACACTTTCTGTATCTTCTTCAATGGCCTGCCAGCCTTCTGGATCAAAGGCTCTCAGAAAAGCCCTCATTCTGATTTTCCAAAACAGGTAGTTACTCCCATCAAAAGTAGGAGCATGATGCAAGTTCTGACCACGAGCTAACTCCGCTGGTTTTGGAAGAGTTTGAGTGAAAATGGACCAAAAAGCCATAAAAGCACTATCCCCGTCTTCTCCAGATTCAGGTTCTTCGGGTTCTTGCTCCGACCCGCTTTCATCATCCCAAGTTACAGTGTAGACTTTCTTTCGATTCTTTTTCGAAGGGCATTCAAGGGCAATGTGACCAAACCCTTGACACTCATAACACTTGACCCCTGGTCCCCTTACAATCTTTTTTTTCAGTAGTTTGAGCAAATTTTGGTGGAACAGTTTTGGGTTTGTCACTACTCTTATCTTTTGAAATAGGGGCTCTGAAATTCGGCTTCTTTTTCAAAAAATTTTTAAACTGTTTTGTAAGCATAGCCGTCATTTCAGACTCTAAATCAAATTCAGTCTCCGGAGGTTTTGCAGTCTCATGGGCACTCGTGAAAGCCATATTTTCTTTTTGGTTTTTCTTAGAAATTTGGTGGGCTTCATAAGTCTACAAATTTCCAACCAATTGATCGAGCTTGAGGGTATCAACATTCTGAGCCTCCTCAATGGCTGTCACCTTTGGTTGGAACCTCTCGGGAAGGGACCTCAAAATTTTTCCAACAACTTTTACTTCCGGGATTTTTTCACCGAGAGTGAAACAGGAATTCACGATATCACTGAGTTTTGCATAAAATTCATCGAACGTCTCATCATCGCGCATAAAAAGGGTTTCAAAGGCGGACGTGAGACGTTGAAGTTTTGCCCTTTTAACAGAGGTGGTACCTTCGTGAATCGTTCCAAGAATATCCCACGCCTCTTTTGCTATTTCACACGTGCAAATTCGACGGAATTCTTCAGGTGTGACAGAGCAGAAGAGGGAGTTTAGTGCTTTGCTGTTCCAACTCGAATTCTGGTAATCGATTGTGTCCCATTTATCAAGGGGTTTAGGAATATCAATCCCATCAACGGTGATTGTAGGTTCACTCCACCCAAAGATTACGGAGTGCCAAACTTTCTCATCGATGGATTTTAAAAATGCTCTCATACGAGCTTTCCAATAAGAATAGTTTGTACCGTCAAGTAATGGGGGTCTATGAGTGGAGTTACCTTCACGAATAGAATCCATGATACTAATCACACAAAATCACACTCCTATAGTTTTGAAAAAACAAAGAGTGACCTGCTCTGATACCAATTGAAAATCCTACGTGATGTGTGATTAGATCAAGATTAACTAATTCCAAAACCCAATAAATCCAAAACACTCAACCAAAAATCATCAAACACTTACGAGAGTGATTTTAGTTTGTTTGTTTTTGAGAATAAACAATAAATCAACACAAACGATTTTTTACGTGGAAAAAACCACAATTGAAGAACCTTCAATTGTAATCAAAAACCACGGGCGAACCGCCACTATCAATCCACTACTGAAGAACGAAAAGATTACAAAGAAAACAAACAAATTACCCAACCCTAGTCAATTTGTCTCTGAATCTTCTGTAACTCTTTTCACCACACCTTCGTCACGGAATTGATTCTGAAGTTGATTTCACACCACAACTTCACTTGTCGAATTAACGACTGCGTAGACTCAAACGCCTTTTGGATCCTACGCTTTGATCTTCAGAATCCACCGAAGAGAACTCACTTGAAACTTAAGAAGCAACCTCCTTGATTTATGAATTTCAATGCATAAGTTCAGAACTCTCTTAAGAACATCAAGGAAAACGATCAAAAATCTCCAAAGAAGACTTTAAACACAACCCTAGTTTGTTTAGATCAGATCTGGGAAAACCGCCTTCACAAAAACACCCTTAGCAGCTTTAAATAGAGAACTGGATCCACGATCTCCGCTCGAGCTCACAACAGCCCGCTCGAGCGGACTGACCAAAAACTGCATATGAATAAGCTGAGATGCGCTCGAGCGTAGGAGTTTCCGCTCGAGCGTAAAATCGCACCCACCAGTATCTGTGCTTGCCCTGTCAAAATACTGAGACCTGCTAATCTACGCTCGAGCTCAAAAGTCTCCGCTCGAGCGTACAGTACAAAAACACAAAAACATAGTTTTGAATCAACACAAGGTTTTGTCTCCGGATTTGACAACACAGGGACCTAACAGATTCTAATATAAAACTACCCATGACGATATATCAATGATTAATTCTCAACTCTTTAAATGGTCATCATTTACAATGTGCTAGGGGCCGGCCTTGAATATAACATTCAAAATCTTAAGTGAACCTTAATATGGAGTTTTAATATTTTTATACACCATTTAAAAAGATAAAATCAATTAAAAAAATATTATAAATATTAAAAAATATAAGAATAAGAATAAATTACAAATACTCCACCTAAGCTTTGCTTAAACTATAGATTGCCTTTGTGAATTGGAAAATTATATATAACCCATTGTCAAAAAAATTTATTTAACAGAATTAACTAAAAAAGTAAAATTCATAATTAATCTCTTATACAATAATAAAATTATCCAAATTATTAATTGAAACATATTTCTAATATCATTAATAACTGTTAATTGACTTCATAATAATAAAATAGGCGATTTGTTATGAAATTAGAAACCTCAAGGGGTAGAATATAATTTTCACAACCACGCGAGTAATTCGTATTTTAATCAAATCTCAAGAGGTGTATTTGTAATTTATCCTAAAATTCTAGTATTGTTTATATATATATATATATATTATCGCTGTCTATATACGCACAAAGAAAATACTACACAAAAATTTAGACTTATAACATCAAACAAAAATTGAGCTAAATGTACCACAATATCACTTAAACATTACTGTTCCTTCATTTCTAATTGCAAAATTGAACCAATATCTCTTTATTGAGATTGAATTAATTCTCTACAGTTTTGTTCCTTTTTTTCTTTTCTCTTTCATGTATAGATAAATAACTTCTAGGAAGCATAATTAAATAAACAATCCAATATTTCCACATGTTAACAACCAATAATGTGAGACCTTGGATTTGGCCCAGTAGTCTTGTAGCTACACCTTAGGGTGTGGTGAGGGAAAAGTTAGGGGTTCAAGTTGATGGAGTAGCAGCTTCTCTTTTAGTTGTAATCTAGCTTCACAAACAACAACTAACATCCTATAGAATATCAAGACCTAAAAATGTTCAATTTTAGAATGGTCAATTGGGTTGAAGAGATATTTGGTAATGTAAAATCAATTACTTTCCACCCTCCACTAATAAGAATAATTTTTATTTTGGGTTTGGTATTAACATTCCGTTTGGATTAAGGGGTTTGGTGAGAAATTTAAAAAAAAAAAAATAGAAAGAATTAGGTTACTTACCTTATTAATGATCACTTGTTTGGATGATTAATGAGGTGAATAATTGTGAAAAATGAATAGAAATGGTGATAAAATCAAATCACTCCAAACTTAAGTTTTATTTATCACTAAAAGGGTGAGATTTGGTGAGAAACCAAAAGAGGTAGGAAAATTTTTCTTTGGTGTAAAAAATCATCTCTAACTTTTTTTTATCTCAAAACACTATCTCCATTTTCCATCAAAAACTCTTCTTCTTAGTTGGAGGGGAAAGGCCCTTTTTAAACTTGTAGGGAAGGGATCATAGCCATGAAGGCTACGGTAAAACTTAGCATCAATGGCCATCAACTCTAGCCATTAGGGCTAAAGTTACAAAGGTGCAAAACTCCCATGTACATAACATGATCATCAACTCTATCATCAAAAGATGAGAGTTACAAAGGTTGAATAAATAAATAAATAAATAAATATATATATATATATATATATATATATATATATGTATAATGCTATTTAAATAATCTAACTAGATGAGTTGCAAAGTGGATACGAGGTGTTAGGTGACAACCCGATCCAAACCCAATCTAAAACATACGCATAGGACAAGCCTAGTCTAGCATAGCACAATCTAGCCCATGCCCAAGACTAAGTCCAACACATACACATACACAAGCCTAGGTCAGTCTAGACCAAGACTAAAACTAAGTCTAAGTCTTAGCCTAGGCCCAAGCCCAACTTCTATTGATACCAAATTTATGAGACAATTCTCATTCATAACTTAATCGTTTTGGCCCATCATTTTTATATTGTAATCTTCTTACTTGAGAGAATACAAAACCACTCAGACCCATCTCAACCGACAGTTAGGTCCCACTTTAATTTCAAATTAAAGTTGTCGAAAAATCATTATATTTCAACAATCCCCCACACGTATAAAATTGGCCGAATAAAGAAAAATGGAAAACACTTAACAACAAAGGCTCGGAGAGAGAGCACACGGAATAACACTGCATCAAAAAAGGTAGCGGTTGGCCTTGAACCTTTCGTAGTGAAGCCTATTGGATTTACTGGCTGACCAATGAATGTGATGTATTGAACTGTTCTGTCGTTTGTGTAAACCAAGACAATAGACCTCACACAGGAGTCACTCTAACCATTGTTCTTGTTCTCACTGGTGTGTCTGATTTGGTCATAGAATACTAGCCTAGTTCAGTGAGTATTTTTACATAAGTTGTCCTCATCAATTCTTAAAGAAGCAGCCCCACGTCCCACTCACATAGGTGACCTATAGAAGGTATATCGTTATACCACGGCTGATTATTCACAACACTTAGGTCATAAAAACATCAACTTAACCTTCCACTCCATAGGGTATCACTGTATGAAGGAATAGGCAAGAGATTTACCTCTTTAGTAACTCACCCATTACATGCAATTAGGTTGTTCCTTTGAACCTAAATGTTGGGATCTCCAGTTAACTAGGTAGGGTTTTCCGTTCCGATAACATTTGCTAAAGGCCTTAACCCCATTCCTCATGACGACTTTTTACTAACTCTCGATTTAACCCTTTGGTTAGCTGATCCGCAATATTGTCCTTAGACTTTACATAGTCTATGTTGACAACACAAGAGAGTAATTGTCGTATGGAATTATGTCTTCGACAAAACTGTCTAGACCTTCCATTATACGTATTACTGTGTGCCCTACCAATACTTGATTGGTTGTTGCAAAGTATACAAAATTTCTAGCACAAGTTTCGATTAACATGGAATATCCTAAAGAAAACAACAAAGCCACTCAGTTACTTCAGTAGCTTTATCTAAATCACTAAACTCTGATTCCGTCATTGATCTCGTGATATACATCTGCTTGGAAGATTTTCAAGACACAGTTGCACCTTCAATAGTGAAAATAAATCCACTAATGGATTTGAAGTTTTTATATCAGATATCTAAGTGACGTCACTGTACCCTTCTGGTACAACTGGATATTTGGGATAATGCAACCTATAATCCCGACTTCATTGCAAGTACCTTAGTACCTGCACAAACGCCCTCTAAAGATAGGCATTGGGATTACTCGTGTATCTATTTAGCCTGTCTAATGAGTAGGCTATACATGGCCTTGTACACCTCATCAGATACTTTAAACTTCCAATGACCTAAGAATATTCTAGTTGAAATACACTCTCACCATTATTCTCGGCCAAATGTAGACTCAAGTCTACTGGTGTCCTCGACACACTTGTACCTGATTTACTAAATTTCTCAAGTATCTTATCAACATTTTGAGACTGATACAGTGCAATACTACCAGATGTTCTGGTAATCACATCTGTAAGGTCCATGTCAAACTTAGAATTTAATAACTTCTTGGTAATTCTGAACATCTTCTCATTATTACCAATCGTACAGACACAAACTGACATATCTATTTGTTAGGGTCTTTGACATACACATATTTTTTAATTCATGTTTATATAAAACTCTCTTGACAACATTGTGTTGTCAAATTTCTCATGCCAGTGTTATGGTGCTTGTTTCAAATCATATAAAGATTTCCCAAGCTTACAAACTTTCCTCATCTTGGAGCTGACAAGCCTTTCAGATTGTTCCATAGAGATTTATTCAACTAAATCTTCATATAGGAAAGCTATCTGACAATCCACCTTGAAGTATCTCTAGACTACTCACCATAACTGATGATCATGTATCAAAGTAATCTAGGTATCCTTTGACAACAAGACTATCTCATCGACTTTTATTCACTTGCATGCCACAGCTTACTACCTATGCAAGATAAAGTTAAATTAATAACTTCTTTCTAGAGAAATTGCAACTTCGAAGAAGCTTTTAGCCTCACTAGCCACCATATAGGTTTAAGAAGATTGGACAGAGGAACTTTAAAGTCCTAGTCTTTTAACATCTTATAGGCTCATCTTTTTTTTCATGAAAATTGTTTCCTCAATTTCATGATGGCATTCTTGTGTAAATTGGAATATCTGATTTGTCCACAAGAAAACCAATATGTACTACTATATTGTGCATAACCGTTGAACACAAAGTCAATGGATTTTTAAGGCTATCCTACCCGCTTGGGTTTAGGTATTGCCACCTTTTCCATGATACCTCCACATTT
The DNA here is from genome assembly GCF_055761805.1 of Camellia sinensis. NCBI lineage: Eukaryota > Viridiplantae > Streptophyta > Magnoliopsida > Ericales > Theaceae > Camellia > Camellia sinensis. The sequence continues at coordinate 41,253,112 of NC_138961.1, forward strand.
GTAGAATTTAAACAAAGGCTTTCAGCCTTTCCAAAAGTCACAATATTTTGACATGTGATCAGTAGTCACTCTACCACTAGGAATCACAACGTCTTGACATAGGATCAGTAGACCATTTCATTACTAGGAATCATCATGTCTTGACATATGATCAGTAGACTCTTTTACTACTAGGAACCATTATGTCTTAATATATGATCAATAATCTATTTACTACTAGGAACCACAATTTCATAACTTTGTGGCCAGTGGTCCAACACCTCCTAACCACCAATTTTCTATCTCTGTAATCAGTGACCTTGAACTCACTAGGAGCCACCAACTCAAGAATATATTTAGAATTATAAAAATTCAAAAAATACATTCACCACCCCTAACGGGTTGTCTCATCTTTACTCTTAAGCAAAGCCACATAACAATCATATGTGCTATAATTAACATAAGGATAAGATACTAATTGCCTCTGATAAATTCAAAGATATCGTCATGAAATCTTATGATTTCCTTTAATCACATTTGATCTCTCTAGATCTTCCTTTAAGAACCTCACAAGGTTTAAGGTTGTCAAGTGGACCAACATTTCCTGTTGTCACCGCTTGAAGCCATTTCAGAAAAATCACAACAGAATTTCACTATTCTATTTTTCCATAAACTAAACTTTACACTAGAAAATCCCAAAGTTTGAAATTTAATTCAAAACTGATCTCACTATTTACCCTAGAATCAAACATGGTTAGGAAAGTTTCCAGGAAGACTGGAGGGGTCACACCGAACCCACTTAAGACCCAGTTACCTTTAGACAAAACTTTCAAGAGCATGTTGACTCCTAGTCCATGAGGAACAACTTTAGAATTAAGTTTTTCAGGGGATAAACTAGATTAAAACAAACCAAGTTTACAAAACTAATACGCAATTAAAAATTGCTATCAGAATTACACACTAATAAAAGTTAACTGGTACTCTTGGAAGTGAGCCCAATATTTTTGAATAAAAATCAAAAATATTTTAGCAAATGCTAAAATTTGTTCCCCCCCACCCCCCCCCCCCCCCCCCCCAAAAAAAAAAAAAGAAAAAAAAACAAAACAAAACACTTTGGAAATAATCAAATTATACCCAAAGACTTTCTCAAAACTTGGTTTCCTACCACTTTGGGAATAAAAAGATTAAACCCAAAGACTTCCTCTAATCACAAAAGTTTGAAACCAAATCCATCTAAGTTTCCATTTCTGAACAAAACAGAAATACTTTTTAGCCAAGGCTAAACTTTGGTTTCTATTACAGAAAATCAAAAAACTTTGGAAATAATAAAATTAATCCCAAAGACTTTCTGTAAACCCGAAGGTTTATAATTTCTTTCCTTCTCCTTTTCCTTTTACTATGGTGAAACTATTACAAATTATAAATTAAAAACCACTACAAATGGAAATGGAAATGCAGCTGTTACAATTACAAATTGTCTAAATCTACAAAACGAAGTTTATGGTTGTATCCGAAATCGTTTGTTTAGCCAAAACCACACTTCTCCACTTGTAATGCTTTTTTTTTTTTGTATAAAACACATTACAAAACTCTATCCTCATTGTCGCTAAATCTCTATACTCACCGTTCATATACATACTTGGATACAAGATGAGTTAATGAACCAATAAAGTGAATATAACACAAGCAACACTACAAGAAAAGTGGGTTTATGAGATGGAACTATTTGCGATGGCACTTTTTGCGACGGCAGAAAATGCCGTCTCAAAAAAACAGAGTATTTACGACAGCACCATTTGCCGTCTCAAAAAAGCAGAGCATAATAGTGCCGTCTCAAAAAATGAGAGCATTTGCGACGGTATTTTTTGCCGTCGCAAATACTCTCATTTTTGAGATGGCAAATTGTGCCATTGCAAATGCTCTGCTTTTTTGAGACAGCAAATGGTGCCGTCGCAAATACTTTACTTTTTTGAGACGAAATTTTTTGCTGTCGCAAAAAGTGACTTTCGTGCTTTTTTTTTGTTTTTAGTGAATATTTTTAAAATTAAAATTTTTTTTTTAGATGCATCTTACTTAGATGTATCTAAAAAAAAATTACGAAAAAATATTTTTTAAAATTAATAAATACATAAAAATACAAAAACAAATGTATTGAATTATTGTATTTTTGGTATTTAGTGAATTTTTAAAAGATTTTTCTTACAATTTTTTTAATTTTTAAGTGTATTTATGTTAGGTGTGTCTAAAAATAAAAAAAAAATACTTAAAATATTAAAAAAATTCAGTAAAAACAATATAACACGGAAAACAAGAAAGTATAATTTTCTCAAAAGAGTTTTTGGAAAACTCTAATCTAGCATAGTGATTGTGGTTTTGAGACAGCTTCATATATATACAGTCACCAAATGGTTTGAATAAATTCAACGGTATTTTTCTGTTGCAAAATAAATTAAAAAAAACAATGTCGTCTTACTCTTTTGATATAACATTTCTTTTTTCATTCATTTTTTCATCTTCCTGTCTCTCTGTCTCTATCTCTCTCTCTATTCTCTTTATCTCTTTCACTCATCACTCTTCTTTCTTTGTCTGTCTGTTTCTCTCTCTCATTTTCTCTCTGTGCCTCTCGCCTATCTCTCTTCTCTCTATCTCTCTCATCTGTTTTCTCTCTCTGTCTCTCTCGCCCATCTCTCTTCTCTCTATCTCTCTCATTTCTTCTCTCTCTCTCTCTCTCTCTCTTATCTTTATATCTCTCTCTATCTCTCTCGCCCATTTCTCTTCTCTCTTTGTCTCTCTTTTTTCTGTGTCTCTCTCTCACTCATCTCTTTTCGCTCTATTTCTCTCTTTTTGTCTACCTCTCGCTCATCTCTTGTTTCTCTCTCTTTTTCTATCTCTTTTTCTGTCTATCTCTCTCTCCCTGTCTCTCTCTCACTCATCACTCTTCTCTCTCTCTCTCTCTCTCTCTCTCTCTCTCTCTGTCTACTTGTCTATTTGTCTATTTCTCCCTCACTATGTTCGTCTTGCTCACTCTCTTACTCTCATCTTCTCAATTTATCGAGCTCCTTCTCGATTTATCGATCCACTATAAACGACGTCGTCTTACTCTTTTGAACATTTCTCTTTCCACCCATTTATTTATCTTCCTATCTCTCTGTCTTTGTCTCTCTTCTCTTTCTCTCTCTTACTCATCACTCTTCTCTGTCTGTCTGTCTGTCTCTCCCTTTCTCTATGTGTCTCTGTCTCTCTTTTCTCTCTCTCTCTCTCTCTCACTCATCACTCTTCTATGTCTATCCGTCTCTCTCTTTCTTTCTTTGTATCTGTCTCTCTTCTCTTTCTCTCTCTCACTCATCACTCTTCTCTGTCTGTCTGTCTGTCTGTCTCTCTTTTTCTCTATGTCTCTTGTCCATCTCTCTTCTCTCTATCTCTTTCATCTATCTTCGCTCTCTGTCTCTCTTCTCTCTCTCTTCTTTTTTTCTCTTTCGCTCTCTCGCTCATCTTTTTCTGTCTCTCTCTCGTTTATCTCTTTTTGCTCTTTTTTTTTCTCTGTCTCTCTCTCTCTCTGTCTCTCTGTCTCTCTCTCTTTGTCTATATCTTTTCACCCATTTTTTCCATCTTCTTCTCTCTTTTTTATTTCTCTCTCTCATTCATCACTCTTCTCTCTCTATCTGTCTATTTGTCTCTCTCTCTCTGTCTTTGTGTTTCTCATTCATCTATCTCTTCTCTTATCTCTTTTCTCTCTTTGTCTCTTTCGCTCATCTCTCTTCTCTCTATCTCTCTCACCCATCTCTCTTCTCTCTATCTCTCTCACCCATCTCTCTTCTCTCTATCTCTCTCACCTCTCTCGCTCATCTCTCGTTCATCTCTTGTTCATCTCTTTTCTCTCTATGTCTCTCTCGCTCATCTCTCTTTTCTCTATCTCTTTTTCTCTGTCTTTGTCTCTGTCTCTTTCTCTTTTTGTCTCTCGCTCATCTCTCTTCTCTTTATCTCTCTCTCTCTGTCTCTCTCGCTCATCTTTCTTCTCTCTTCGTCTCTCTCTTTTTCTATGTCTTTCTCTCGATCATCTCTTTTCGCTCTCTTTCTCTCTCTCTTTGCCTATCTCTCGCTCATCTCTTGTTTCTCTCTATTTTTCTATATGTCTCTCTCCATATCTCTTTCTCTCTCTGTGTTTGTTTGTCTATCTCTCACTCTTCTCTCTCTCTCTCTCTCTCTCTCTCTCTCTTTCTCTCTATGTGTCTATCTGTCTGTTTGTCTCTCTCCCCCATTGTGTTCACCTTGCTCACTTTCTTCATCATCTCTTCTCTATTTACCGAGCTCTCCACTACAAGAAAATGTACTTTTAGCGACCACTTTGTCTCTCTCTCGCTCATCACTTTGTCTCTGTCTGTCTGTTTGTCTCTCTCTCTCTCTTTCTCTTTCTCTCTCTATCTCTCTTCTCTATCTGTCTCTCACTCATCTCTCTCTCTCACCACCCATCTTCTCTACCACATTCACCACTACTGCAAATGCAATTCCACTACTACCACTGTTGTCACTCAACCTCTACAACTATCATTACTACCACCATCGCTACCACTCCACTACCACCACTACTACTACCATTACCTCTCATCCACCATCGCTATTCTATCTCCTCTACAACTACCACAACTTCACCACTTATCTCCTTCACCATCAGTACCACCACCACTATCACCTCTTATCCACCACTTTCACCACTACTGCCACTTCCTATCCTCTACCACAAAAAATTAGTTCTTGATTTTTAGTAACAAAAAAAAAAAAATGGGTCGCACAAATTTTTTTTTCATTGACCACAAAAAATTAACTTTATTTTAATAGAAAATATTATCCTTACTTCTACCAAATAAAAAAAAATTAATAATTTTTTATTCATTTAAATAAATATGACACAAATAAATTTTCAACCTTATTAAATGAAAAAAAAAATTCATTAACTATAAAAAAAAATTATTTTAATAAAAAATAATTTTTTTTGGCAACGGCATCCTCCGTTGCAAAAAAAAAAAAAGTCATTTTTATTATTTAAATATTCATTTGTAATGAAAATAAAAAAAAAAATTCATTTGTAATCTCTCCCCTCCCCCTCATTTTCCATTCCCGCTCGGGTTTCCCCCCACCCCAAACCGAAAATCCCTAATCTCAAAATCCCTAATCTCTTCTTACGTCTCTCTCTCTCTCTCTCTCTCTCTTTCTCTCTCTCTCCGTCTCAATTTGTTTCAGATGCTGATTCGGATGATTCACGGTCGAGGAGGAGGAGGAGGAGGAAGAGGAAGAGCAGGAGTTCTAGGTGTAGAAGTAGGATATCGGAATCAAATATCAACATACATACATACAGACTTGTTTGAATCGTCAATCAAATATCAACCAATCGATATCGATGGCTTCATCTTCGGATTCCATGGACAACACTTTCAGAGCTCGAGTCCAGAAGATCTTCGGGTCTCTCATCATCATCATCATCGCTAAGCCCTCCGTGGTCTCTCACCGACGATGAGGTCGAGAAGAGAGAGTGGCAACGACTCTCCTCCGCCCAAGACGACTACCAAACCCCCATTTCTTTCTCTTTCGATGGCCTTTTCGCCAAAAATAATCGACGACGACACGACCTCCAAGATATCAATGACGATGATGATCAATTGGGAGGCGGTAGACATTCCTGTGAATATGTCGAGGGTGATGGTAGAGATGAATGGGATATCAGATTGTCCATTGGCTTAGACTCAACGCTTGATAACGAGGTTCAAGTTCGAATTTTGTTTCTCATTTTTGTTAATTTAGGTTGGTGAAACTATTTGTTCTTGTTTTGATTTTACCTAATTGGATGTGAAGGCTTTGCTTGATTATGGTTATATGATAGTATTATGATGTGATCAAAGGTCACAAACATGACCTGGTTCTACCTTTGGATCTTGTATTGTATTTGTGATGTGATGGGAAGAAAAAATACACAGACTACATTTTTAATTTTATGCTTGAATTAACCCAAAAAGTAGATTTTTTTTGACTAATATCTCGTATTAATTTTCTTCTCGTTTTCCAAAAAAGAAAATATATATTTAGGTTCTATTATTTCAATTTCTTTGCCTTTCAGTTTATTGTTTCTCCACAAGTTCAAGATTCAAACACAATAATAATTTTTTAATTTTATAAGTTTGTTTGATAAATAAATAAAGGTGTTGATTGTGTTTTGGATTTGCTTGAGATGCCACAATACATTTGCTCATGAATGGATGATATAATTTTTTAATGCACAAACGCAACGAGTACTCATTGGTTTTAGAATATTTCTTGCTAATAATACCATTAAACTTGGTTTTAGACATTGCTATATTTTTTGTTGGTACCATATTTGGTTTTATATTGGAAAAAATTGGGATGATTTTTTTTTTTTATATTCATCTACTCTCGTTGGTGGAATTCTAGTGTCTATATATGCTTGTAGGGTTGCTTGTAATTTGTTTCTTTATATATATTTGGATGAGTGTGGGAATTTGGAGGTTTCAACTATCTTCAAACTTTCCTTGGGAAATCAATGGACTGGCTGTTTACATCCAAGGCTGATATGTTTCTTGTGATCAAACTGCCTTCAGGAAGAAGAAGATGAATATGATAAAGTGGCCGAGGGTAGAGAGATCCACAGTGGCTGCTGGTGCAACGCCACATCGGACAGGATGCTGGCCCTTCTCATGATCCTTTTGCTGGAAGGGAAGGTTTTTCGATTCACAAGCACTCTGTTTTCTTGACTTTCTTGTTTTTTTGATTACTGTTTGTTTAGTGTTAGATCGGATGGCTGAAGGGGGAGTTCAATCTCTTTGCCTTTCAGTTTATTGTGCTCCTAGTGAAGGAAATAATGGTTTAAATACTTTCACTCATATTTATGGATAATGCTAGGCGGAATGCATAGGTGGTGAAGAAGCTTTAATTTGCAATATTATAACCAACTTATTCACACACACAAAAATTTATCCTACAATAATTAGGTTAGGTTGTCATTGCGTCTTGTACTCAACTTGGCATTGACTTAAAAATGTCTTGGGGTTGATATTGAGTTTTATTGTAATATTTTCATTTGAACTCATTAGTACTGAACGCAATGAAAGTAATATATTAATTAATAGTAAATATCATTTTCCCTTGTCACATGCACCACTATGCCAAAATATGTTGTGTACATTATTGTTGTTGTTTTTCTAACTTGTTCTTTTTTTCTTTTTAAGTACATTTTAAATAGTAGGAATAGGGTAATATTATGTTTTCTGACAAAGTCTAAATATATAATTTAGTTTATTCTCTGTAAAAGCTTAAGATATTTCGAATGTTTTTTTCCCCCTCCTTTGATTAGAAAAATAGAAAATATATTTGGCAAGAACAAATAATTGACTAATTAATCTCTTTTCATTTATGTTGCTTAGCTGCAGGTTATGTCATTCCCAAAGGATGTTTTGTGGTTCCATTTCTTTCAGCAGTCCATTTAGATGAAAATTTGTAGGAAGGATCAATCACTTTCAATCCATGGAGATGGATGGACCCTTTGAATCAGGTCAGTCAAACAGAGATGCACACTTAGATTCGCTAATTATACTATGTATATATCGATATGTTACATAATAGCAAGTTTAGGAATACAGAACCGGACACAAAAACACATGAATGGATAGGATTTACAGCATTTGTTGATGGGACCTACTTTTGAAAATTTGTGTCCATTGATGTATTTTGTGTCTTGTTTTGTTCTATATTTGATCTATGTGTTTCTAGACTTATTGTTTGCATGTTACCACTTTGCTTTCATCTACTCTTGAAAATAAATAAATAAAAGCTATTTTTTTGTTTTTGTTTTTGTTTTTGTTTTTGTTTTGTTTCCTATATAAAGGAAAAGAGAAATTGGAGAAGCAGTCCATTTTATGCTCCATTTGGATGAGGAGCTCGATTTTGTCTAGGGGCAAAGTTGGCTCGCCTTCAAATTGCTCTCTTTCTTCATTACTTCGTTACTACATACAGGTTATTTTCATCCCTCAAATACTTATGAAAAACATTATACAGACAAACAGACTTTTACATAGTACCAAAATAAAAAATAAAAAACTTAAGAAAAATTATGTTGCATTAATTAATGGTTGTAAAAGATGTCCTCAAATTATGGGTTTGTTTTTTGAGGGTTTATATATATATATATACATCACCAAATACGTTTCACCATTTTCTTCAACTTCTTAGATAGATCCACACAATAAACTCCACCATATTTGCATGTAGGACACATCACATTCAAAAATTAATGGCGGGTCTCATTATTTATTTATAAATATGATGGATTATATACATATTGTTTTTTGTGTGGATGATGTGAAGAAATTATGCTGTAAATGAAGTTCTTATTTCGCTGCAAATTATTTTGGTAGGTGGACCCAACTCAAGGAGGATCGGATGTCTTTCTTTCCTTCAGCTCGATTAGTGAATGACTTTCAAATCCAAATAACCAGACGGGATGACGAGTTGAAAAAAATAAAATAAAAATAAAATTTTTATTTTCCCATTATACATTACATACTGTTAATGCCCTTATCCTTCCATAATTTTTTAATCATTGTAAAATTTTTATTATGAAGAAATTGTTATTTTTATACATGAATTTTTATATTATTATGGAGAAATTTTAATATTTTTAATAATTTTATCGGAGGATTTTTTTTCTTTTTGTGACGGCACTACACCGTCGCAAAAAATAGAAAATTTTATTATTTTTATTGATTTTGTTACAGGTTTTACTTTTTGCGACGACACTAAACTGTCGCAAAAAATAGAAATTTTATTGTTTTTTTAATACTTTTTTGTGACGGCAGTATACTGTCGCAAAAAAAATAGAAATTTTCATATTTTTATTACTTTTTGCGACGGCACCACACCGCCACAAAAACAATGTTCTTGTCACTGCAAAAAAAAAAAGACTATTAGCGACGACATTTTTTGCCGTCTCAAATAACATTTTTAGCGACAGTAAAATAGTGCTATCGCAAAAAGTCAAGAAATTTCAAACATTATTAGTGACTGCAAAGTGCCGTCGCAAAAGACAAAAATGCCGTCACAAAACATTAGCGACGGCACTGTGCCGTCGCTAAAACTCTTTTGCAACCCCCCAGTTGCGACCCCCCTCTTACCGTCGCAAAAAGTTTTTTGCGACGACATTAGGAGTGTTAGCGACAGTATTTTACTGTCGCAAAAAGCTGAAATTTTAGTAGTGTAATTTCAGTTATAACTCACAATATGTAATTCAAAGGCTATAGATGCATTGCAGTTACAAGAATGTTATGAGTTTCATGGCTATGAAATAATTACATATATAAGACTATTATGGTCATAACATTGGCATTCCAACCATCTAACTATGAGCAAATAATCTTACAAACAATAGTGTTGAACTCCAACAATACACAATAATGTTTGGAGTAATTCACTTGATTATACACATGAAGGCATGGAAAAACTCACAACCGAAACAACAATTAATTAATAGAATTATAATGCAAAATTATTCCACCATGCACTAATTTCTCTTAGGATCCATCCACCTTATAATACAATATAATCACAAGCAAACTCAAAAATAAGACCATTATATAGAAAAAAACGGAAACTGTTTTACTAAATTTTCTCCTAACACAAGCCTGTTTGGAGATTATACCATCGGAAACCTCTCGACTAACCGAATCTCTTCACATTCTCAATATCCATCACTTTGTTTTTTTCCAGAATTTAATTAATCAAACTAAATTGAAATTGTTACCAAACTTTCAAAACAACAAACAGAATAAACCTGAAATAAAACTGAATTATAAAGTGAATAATTAAATTCACTAAAATTCTGAAGGTCCAATATTATTCCTTATTCCATGCAAAGGTAATCCTGTTCAAATAAAAAATTAGTAGTCTAATTTACTAATTCCAATTTATTATATTTGTTTGTATTATATATCATGCTTTCGCGTTTAGGTTAACCTGTAGAAAAAGTTAACTACCACAAAAAACAAATAACAAACAAATCAAATAAATTAGTAAGAATCTTAAAGAAAGAATTTTATTTTTATAAATTCCTAGCAACTTAAGCACTAACCATCAAATAACTCATGTAACAACAACTAATTAACATAAAATAAATTTCATGAATAAATTACTTGAAACAAACAACTCAAATTCCAATAACTCTAGGAAATTAAATTAATTTTAATTCCAAGAGTCACTAGAATAAAATTATAATAAAAACTAAATTGTTTTATCAAAACCTATTTATAAAAGTTTGTTTTAAGATTGTTGGTATTTTTCCATAATAATACAAGAAAAATATATAAAATAATTAAATAGAAATGACCAAACAATTTTTTTAATTTAAAGAATGAAATACAGAATAAACTACACAACTAAAATTCCATATATGAATTAGATTACATTACTAATTAAACAAATTATTAATTGGATAACTAAATATTAGAACTCATCTTTGTAAACTAAGGCCTCGTTTGGCAAGTACTTGTTTTAGCCTAAAAGTCAAAAAGTCATTAAAAAAACCAAAAAGCCTATAACCTATTCAAAAAAGTCAAAGATTCCCCTTTCTCTCTGCTTTTTTCACATCTTTTCGTAAAAAATTAAAAAATCATACCAAACATATTAGTTTTTTTACCTCATATTTTAGCCAAAAAGTTACTAAAACAGCATGTTCCCAAACAAGGCCTAAGTATTGAAAATTTTAAGAATAAATGATAAGAAAAGAAGCAAACCGAAGCTTGCACTAGACAGTTTCCTTAAAGCAGATTCACCGCCCCCCGATAGATGCTGGAGGTACGCTGGCGTCTGTCTCCCAGGATACGACGATCAAAACCAGCTAATGTAGAAGTACCTTCTGAATAGTTTCGGCGAACTTGACAATAGATGCACTCTCTCCAACAAGAACCAAAGAAGGGGTTAACAAAAGAAGATAGGAAATTTTTCTTTGGTGTAAAAAATCATCTCCAACTTTTTTATCTCAAAACACCGTCTCAATTTTCCAAAAAAAAATCTCTCAAAAACTTTTCTTCTAAGTTGAAGGGGAAATGCCCTTTTTATACTTGTAGGGAAGGGGTCTTAGCCACAAAGGCTACCATAGAACCTAGCATCAATGGCCATCAACGGCCATCAACTCTAGTCATTAGGGCTAAAGTTACAAAGGTGCAAAACTCCCATGTGCATTATATGATGATCAACTCTATCATCAAAAATGAGAGTTACAAAGGTTGAATAAATAAATAAATAAATATATATATATATATATATATATAATGCTATTTAAATAATCCAACTAGACGGGTTGCAAAATGGATACAAGTGTTGGATCACAACCCAATCCAAACCCAGTCTAAAACATATGCACAAGACAAGCCCAGTCCAACATAGCACAATCTAGTCCATGCCCAAGACTAAGTCCAACACATGCACATATACAAGCCTAGGCCAGTCCAGACCATGACTAAAACTAAGTCCAAGTCTAAGCCTAGGCCTAAGCCCAACTTCTATTGATGCCAACGTTATGAGACAATTCTCATTCACAACTCAATGGTTTCGGCCCATCATCTTTATATTGTAATCTTCTCACTTGAGAGAATATAAAACCACTCAAACCCACTTCAGCCGGTGGTTGGATCTCACTTTAATTTCGAATTAAAGTTGTTGAAAAGCCATTATTTTCCAACAAAACCAAAATTACATTTTTAATCCTCGTGTTAGAAATGTTTACTAGGAAGAGACCCACCGATGAACTATTTAAAGATGGTTTAAGCCTCCATAGCTTTGTGAAAGAGGCTTTGCCTGGCAGTGTATTAGAGATTTCAGACCTAATACTTTTCAGACCGAAGGAGAAGAAGAAGAAAACTTCATAAGGAGTGAAAAGATTGTGGAATGCTTGAGTTTGATACTTGAAATTGGAGTCAAATGTTTTTCGGATTTGCCTAGAGAAAGAATGGAGTTTGATGATGTTGCATCTAAATTGCATTTCATCAAAGACACTCTTTTAGGATCTGAAATACATTGAAAGAGATTAATTTATGGGGTCATCAATTGGAATGTAATACTTTTGTCTTAATAATCTCCTTTCTGGAAGAGATTACATGTTTAATAACAGCCTTATTTTCGCATTGGTTGAGCCAACTGCACATTTGGTAAGTAAAAAGTAATGTTACCTCTTCATCCAAGGAGAGGTTACAATATGCACTTGCACATTGTAAAAAAAGTCATATTTTTTGTGAGAAAAGTCATTTTTTGAGATGAAAATTACGATTTTTGTAATGAAAATTATAAATTTTGAAGTTGTCATTATGCATAACTAAAGTGCACTTTATGTGAGAGAAGTTAAACATTTTGTCAGAATAAGAAGAAGTTATATTTTTTGTGAAGAAAAAAATTATATTTTTTGTGACAAAAGTTATATATTTTGTGAGAGAAGTTATGCTTTTTGTATAAGATGCATACCATATGCACCCAACAAGTGACTTTCCCATTCCAAAAAAGTGTTACAATTTGAAATGTGTAAATATGATTTATTTTGAGTGTGATTCACATTACACCAAATTTAAATCTATACCACGAATTCAAAATTTATATATGTTTTTAATATTTTTTCTTAGTACATAACATCAATCATGCACATTTTACTTTATTTTTGAGTTGGGTTAATTACATTTTTCCTATTATGTGTCTTGCATCATTTTGGTCATTGATAATTTAAATGTGCCAATTTGATTTCCAATCTATTAATTTTGTTGTAAATGGTTTCAAACTCCGTTTTAATTTAAAATTGATAATAGAAATAAGGGCATTTTCATCAAATTACATTTAAAATATCAGCAAAACGGGAAAAAAAAATTCTCAAAATGTGTGATTAGTTTCATTTTGCTCCCTAATATTTTCAATTGTGTCAATTTAATTCCTAACTTATTTAGCGTCATAGGTGATTTGATGAAAATGCCCTCACTTCCGCTATCAGTTATAGGCAAAAACCAACATAAAGACTATTTAGTGACAAAATTAATTAATTAAAGATTAAATCAAAACATTTAAAACATTAGATATTATTTGTGCAAACATAAGAGACGCACTAAACTATTGGAACTAATGAGCTCCGGTGCATTTTGCACTACATGCTGTTTTGGGGTTAATTACACTTACGATTCTATATATATATATATATATATATATTTAGGCTAAATTACATTCATATCACTTTAGTTTTCTTAATTTTAATTTAAATAATTTGATTTATATACTTTTAATTTTGTTACAAATGTGATTCCTCCATCATTTACTATAAAAATTTGAAAATAAAAAGACCATGTGTAAAACTAATGTAACCAAAGATCGGTGGTCCCTTTTTGTTTGTTTGAAATTTCACTTTAATCCATCTAATTTTACACATGATTTTTTTTTTGGTATTATTTTTTATTCAAAGGTTAGTAACACATGACAGATGGATCACATTACAATAAAATTCAAAATATAGAGATTAATTTATTCAAATTAAAATTATGATGACCAAAGTAAATTTGGTTTAGAATAAAGGAACCCATATAATTTACTCTTTTTTTTTTTTCTTTTTTTTCTTTTTAACTACAATTCTATTTTGATTTATTCACTTATAATTATAGGCAGAAGATAGAATTTCCCCAAAACCTTACACTGTTTGGTCTGTGTTTGGACTGAAACAATAATAAACCAAACCCTTTCCATTTTTCCCCGTTTTATTACCTTCTTCATTTTCTCCATCATGATTGCAGAGAGCCACCAACCAACAGCAGCTCATCTGCCGCTGCCACTACAGCCACCATCTAACCATTGTTGACCATCATTCAGCCACCATTATCCACCATCCTGCCGCTGCCACGACTGTAACCCAGATCTGATTCAGCCATCATTGAACCACCGCAATCGTCGAACGACCATATTGCCATCATTGCATTACCATCAAATCTGGTCAAACCAAAAATGGGTAAAATTACATTATTTTTTATTATATATATATATATTTTTTTGATCAGGGTAAAATTACATGATTGGTTCCCTTTAATTTGAGCAAAATTTCACCTTGATCCTTGTCATTACATTTTCTTAATATTTTAAATGGAAAAAAAAATCCGTGCAAAAACTAAAAAACATAATATAATTAAAAATATATAATATATTTATAGGGTTCATTGAGGTAGTTATAGTTTTGCACGTCCAAAATTCTAATGGGACAATACTGTGACAAAATTCAAAATATAACGTATAAATGATTCAAATTAAAATTACGACGATTGAAGTTAGACTTGGTTTAACCTTTAGATATTAGTAGTTTGGGTAAATTATAGTTTAAATTGGGACGAAAAGACAAGAAAGTAGAGCTTTTGAAATTAAAAAAAAAAAATACAATAAAGAAATCAAAGAGAAAAAAAGAAGACAGAAAACTATGTTACCAAGAAAAATAGAGTTTCGTGATTCTAATTTATGCAAAACCCTAGTTCATTTTCTTGAGGAAAATTTTGGGATAAAATGTGTATTGGTGAAAAATATAGATGATTTTTTTTTTTTTACCCTCATATTGTAGTCACATTCTTATCACATAACTAGATTCTGTTAAAGATTTAAACAATTTAGTAACAAAAATGAGACATTGACACTTGTATAGGGATCAAAGTTAGATTTGACCAAAAGTAAAGTTTGATTGTCACAATTTCATATGTAGGAACCAAAGTGGGATTTGACCAGAAGTATAGAAGGTTGACTGTTATGATTTTGTGTGTATGGACCAAAATAAGATTTAGTACAAAGTGCAAAGATGCAAAGTATAATTTACCCTAATTTAATTTACGCACCAAAAATCTTCCTTATTTTCTTTACTTTTTTTGGCTGGTTCAAAAAATAATGCATGTGCAACCATTAAGACCTTGCTTAATTTACTTATGTTTATTTATTTTTAAAAAGTCCTTAACTTTTAAGCTACGTGTCTAATTATCTTGTATTTTGAGAATATTATGGTAATGTTAATCTTGTGGCTGCAATTCTTGTTTTTTTTTTTTGTTTATTTATTTATTATCAAGTTTCCATTATTTAGTGGCATGGTATTCTTTACCCTTTTATGGTTACATGAACTCAAATCACACAAGTGAATTACATTACCAAATCTCATATGGACTAAATGGGAAATAATGTGGGAATATAAAAGTACAATCTTAATCCTCTTTCTTCTTGAATTTCTCACAGCTTTGACAAGCATCAAGCTTCGTTGTCCTGTAATTTAATTATCAAAAAGCAAAAATGAGATGTCAAGGGAATAAATATAAACGCATTCAAGGTTGGTTTTGGGTGCTAACATAATTCGTGCAGTTCAAGTAGACAAAAGCATTATTGATTATTTGAATCACCATTAATAGTATGTTAGACTACCCACAGAGCCATGGTGGCTAATATTTTTAGAATAATGTTACACAAATGAAAAAAATTGTAAAAAAAAAATAAAAAGAAATATTTAATACAGAATGACCTGACAAGTGTTGATATTATTACTTGAAAACAAAAAGTTCATTAAAATGGATCAAATGTTTAAAAAATGTTACTGCCATATCTTTCTAGTTAATAGTCATATATTACATTCTAGGGAAATTTAATCAAAATGGCAAATAATTCTAACCATAGGAACCTTAAAAAAAACCAAAAACAAAAACAAAATAAAGAAAAAGGAAAGAGAAAAGCAAAATGCAATGGCCTTTACATGTAGAGATGTAAGATGAAGGATAATGTTATCAACCAAAATTACTTTGATGAGCCCAAACACTTCCAAGAATTTTTTCATTGTGAATTAAACTACTCCATCTAAATTACATTATAAACCTTCCCCAAACTACGAAATTTTAAATTAATGAATTCTAAACCCACTTCTTGTAATGATATTTCATACCAAACAAAAGCAAAAATAATAATAATAAATAAATAAATGAAACAACAAATGATTTTGATCAGCCCAATACAAAAAAACACACAATAAGAAATCAAATGTGCAAAAACTACTCCATCTAAATTAAGTTATAAACCTTGCTCAAACTATGAACTTTTAAATCAATGAATTGTAAACTTACTTCTTGTAATAATATTTGGAGGATTCAACCAGAAGCATCATACCAAAAAAAAAAAAAAAAAACCGCAAAAATAACTTTGATCAACTCAATACAAAAATCCCACAATAAGAAATCAAATGTATTTCCTACACAAACACTTCCAAGAATTTGTTCCATGTTAGAAATTGGGTCGGGTTTAGAACCCATACCACATTTATCATCCATGGTGCATGACCCAAGACCCATAAGGAGAGACCCAGTCAAAGTGGACTTGGATTAAGCTAATATCTCATCTATTGAGGAGATAGAGTTGTTGGTGATTATAACACTCTCATATAATATACGTATTATACGGTGAGAGTTAATTTTAACCGTATCTGATCAATCTTCTATGGTCTTCTCTATTTTTTTTTCTCTATCCATAGAAACACAAAATAGCATTTGTGAGGAGTGTGGATAGTTCTCTAGTAGTTCTACTCCACTGCTGGGAATTATTCGAAGACATCAATGGAGGCACGTCATTCACCTACATGATCTATGAATTCGGTTTGAGCTTAAAAGGTATGCCCAAATCTGTTTATTTTCACTGTGTATTATTTCTATTTTTTCCTACACTTGTGAATTAAACTACATCTAAATTAAACTATAAACCTTGCTCAAACTATGAACTCAATAAATTGTAAACCCACTTCTTGTAATAATATTTGGAGGATTCAATATCTATCAGCAGCTTTCTTTTTGCTACCCAAATAGATGTCATGTTGGTTGTTTTCAGGGTAATAGCAAACACACGCAAAGCTATTTAACACTGCTCAGTGTAATACATGTAAGACCAAAAAAATTCAATTTTGAAACCAAAGAAAGAATTCAACAATTGAATCCACTGCCCTAAATCATCTTGTTGAGCCCAAAATATATGTGATTCCTGCTAAAGGAAAAAATTCCCCTTATCCATCTTTTTATTGGGGAAAAAAAAAAATCCCAAACATGTAGAAGCCATAAGAAATTTAACATCTTATTGAATTTACATTTTTTTAATTTTTTACGAACATGCAAAATCTGGTAGTCCATGGTTAAATTGATTCTACACCTAATCCTACATTCCTAAATTGATATTAAGACTACAATGTTGCATTCTATTATTCAAACATGAGGAGCTTTGGGCATAATTAGAAACATAACAATAGAAACTTCACATAGCTTATGAAGCATGCTTTCTAGTCCTACCTTAAGATGTATACATCAATCATACTAATATTTTAATTGCTAAAAGGTTCAAAAAAGAAAAAAAAAATTAAAATGCTTCATGAACCATACTTTCTCATGAATTTTCTTCGAGAACCAACATGGAACTAAAAAAATTGTGATGCCAACACTTTGAATAATAATAATATATTCGTTTAGAAAAGAGTAGCTCTGTAACAAAATCAACAAGCATGTGCTTCTATATCAACAAACATCTCATTACCAAAAAAACAAAGGTAGTTTCTAAAACAGAGACCCAAGGGTACTAATTCAGATAAACAAAAATGTAGGACATCATGCCTGCCATGATAAAAAACCAACGGTAACAAATCCGAAGTAAAGACCCAAAGGTAGTTTCTATACCATTTTATTCATGTAGAGAAATAAGAAATCAGTTTCCAAGCTTTTGTAATCCAACACCAGAGGAATCAAAGAATTCATGAGCTCAAAACTCGATCAAATTAACCAAATACTAGCTGCACAACAAGGGGGTAAAATCTAGCAAAACTTTTAGATAAAAAAAAAACCTTCTGTCCCTTTAAATTAGTAGATTCTTAATTTTATCACTTTGGAAACTGTTAGACTAAACTAACATAAAAGAAAGCATCAAAAGTGTCCATGGACAAGTGGGAATGTATTTATTGAAAACTACTTCTCAACGAAATCATTAATGAATATAATAATCTAACCCTTTCTTCAGAAATCATATCTAGATCAGGAAATTGGACCTCAACAATCAATCATATACAAAACACCATATGGATAAGTTCATAATTCATCCCTGATGCTGCAAGCCTGCAACATAAGAATGTGTTAATCTATAAAATCTTTTGCAAACCTGTGCATAAATCCTGTAGGGGATCCACTATTACAATTAAGAACAATCAAGAGAAATAACTTCACTCACATCAACCCGAAAATTTTGACAATTCTGTATGCCTTAATTTGACAATTCAAAGAAAAATAATTTATCCCAATTCTGGGCTCTGTCTGCTAAGGAATCTTGCATTTGGGATTTGCACATCCCTCTATGGTGTGTCAAGATTAACTTTGATGACCTATAATAATATCTCCTTTACCTATTGGCAAACAAAAAACTTCACCAACCTATCAAATTTTCACCAAACAAATTGGACAAAAGGCTTTTTCGTCTAAAATTTAGAGTGTTTTTCTTTAGCAACCCAACCTCACCACCAGCCACCATCTACCTTTATTTTTCTTTCTTGTAACACTGTTTGTAATCATACTAATATTTTAATTGCTAAAAGATTTTTAAATAATTAAATTAAAATGCTTCAAGAACCATACCAATGTTAGACAATCTTCACTGTATTTGAAAAAACGGATTAAGAAAGGAGAGAGAAGTATCATTTTCTTGAATAAAAATTTGATCAAGTCTATAGTTCAACACTGTGTCCTTAAGACAGATTCGTCCTCTCCAAGGTGCTTTTAGATTATGGACGTCTATCTTCCACAAATATAATGATCAATGACAATTTAGTAACAGCACTACAAATTAAATGTCCAATGAATACACTTTGTTTATACTATTTCTTATAGGAAATTTATGTGGAAATATGCAGGAAATCAAAGTAGAGAAGAAGAATGAAATTTATTGAGTGCAAAATCCAAATGAGGGACTGCCTATTTATAGGAGAATTTGTGGCTTTTCAGAATAGGTTTCAATAGGTAAAAACCTATTCGGAGTAGTGTTGAACAGATAAAAACCTGTTCAAATAGATAGAACTTGTTCAGGTTGAATTTTGAATAGATAACAGACCTGTTCGGTTGGAAGAAAATCTGGACAGGTGTGTTGAACCAAACTGCCACCGTTTCAATATTTTGGGGTTAGTTCAGAATTAAATTTGAATTTCAAACTGAAGTTCAAATTCCAAATGGTAAGAACTTAATTTTAGAAAAAATAAAATTCAAATGTTTTTAGCCCAACAAGATAAGCATTGGGTCGGACAGGCCCAGCCCAACCTTACACCACGCACTCGCGCCCAAGCCCAGCCCAGCCCAGCCCGCCAGACCCGACAGATGGCAGTGTAGCTCGGCTTTTTCACGCCCCCTCATGGAAGTTCGAAAGAAGGAAGATAGGGGATGGACCTCTAAACCGGATGTATTGGGAGGAGATAGGGGATGGACTCCGTAGATAGAGCTCATATGCTTATCTAGTGATGTATTGACAGAGCTCATATGCTTGTCATTGGAAGTGTGATAGTGCTCATATGCATATCTGTGGAAGTGATGATATAGCTTGTATGCTTATCTGTTGATGTGTGATATAGCTAGTATGCTTATCGATTATGAAATGGGAAGTGTTTGATATGAGCTACTGTCTCATATGAGTTGTTTGGCTAGGTTCTGAGCCGTGGTTATAAATTGAGAACTGAAAAGAAATGGAAAATAGATTGTAATATGGACTTGTATGTCATGAAACAGTAAAGTGGGATAAGGGAAAGTATCTGTGTTGGCCATCTATCAATTGCTAATCTTTTAGTCATTGTTCATAATTGGTTTAGTATATTTCTACTGGGCTGTGACTCACCCTATATGGGAATATCATTTTCAGGTACAGGTAGCATGCCATCTCCAAGGACGTAGCTTGGATGGTTAGAGGCGGGCTGATTTTGTTGTCTTTTCTTTTGATGTATTACATGTATATTCAAGCTAAGGGCTTAATGTGTAAATGAGTTAGTACTCTTTTTTTGTAACCAAGTGTTAACTTGGAAAGCTGTAAGCCTTTAGGGCATTTGCTTTTGTCGTTAACATGTAATACTTTATGTAATGAAACTCTGATTAATAGAAGAATGTGGATATTTTGTATGTCAATGAATGTCTTAATTGATGGTTTAATGTTATTATTTTCGAGGGCGTTACAATTACAGTTCGGACTCCTGCTGTTCTGAATCTTATCTCACAAGTGCAATGTGAAATTAGTAAACACCAAAGAGTCCAAATCCTACAAATCGTTTAGAAAGTTGATTTTGAATAAAAAATGTCAAAATTGGACTGCTTTGCCAGATACAGAGTCGCCACCTAAATATTTTATTTTGGAGAAATTTAGAAAACCCATGACTCGTGCCAAAGGCTACGTGTCCGTCATCACCAAAGTTGCCTCGGCTTGGGAACTTAAGTGTGAGAGGGGAAGGTCATGAATTGAGCACCCCTACTCGCCCGATCAAAGATCGGCCTCTACTAATCATGATATGATTTTTATCAACATTATATGCTCTTGTTCCGATTTTATTAGGCTAGCATTACTACGTGATGCGCACAAGCAAGTATAGACTAGTTTGCCCGTATTGGAACAATTCAATTTCATGTTTGATTTGCGAAAAGGGGTTTGATTTTGCCGCCTCAAGTGCGCTTAAAGTTGCGAGTTTGTCACTTAACAAAGTGGGCTTAAAGCTTTGAATTTGCCACTAGACATAGTGGGCTTAAACATACATTCATTGAATTGTTCCAATCCAAACAATAAGCCTTCATCCACAGGCATTCAAGCAGTTATAACATTTAAACACTTAGCCTCATGGTAAGCATGCTAAACATGGCAATCACTTACACTCATGCAAGTATGCTAAAGCACTAAAAACTCACCTAGTACTCCAAGCTAAGAAGATATGAGTTAGAAAAATATACATGATTCCTAACTATGCAAAATGTCTAATCCAACACATGCAATATGCAATTAAGATAGGCTCGGTTACTTCATATGGCATATGAAACAATGAAATAACATGTGGTCTAAGCACGGATTCAAAGAAGTGTTGAAATGACAATGCGGTTTGAATGATGCGCCAAGCCCCGGTGCATGCAAAACAAGATGAATGGATGCAAGCAAAAGGTATGATAATTGAAACATGATGTCCCTAATCTAACCATCAAAATTAGATAAATAAAAGGGAGAAAGACGTGGGTTGGAAGACATGCACATTATTACAACATTTTGCTTTCACGAAGGAGAGTCCGAATGAATAATTAAACTAAGCTAATTAAGCTAATTATTACAAACCAAAATGATTAACTAGCTAACTATCTAAACTAATTAATTAAGAATTTAACTAGGCTAAGCTAATCAAATAAGCTAATTAAATAATTACAAAACAATTGCAACTAATAATTGAAATAAGTAACTAAACCAAGCTAATTAGCTACTCTGCCTTGGGAAACGAAGAATGTATATGTGCATGCTCGATCTCTACCCGAAAAGACCACCATTTGGCTCTCGAAAGCCTCTGTTTGCAGAGTTGAATATTTCCAGAACCATTCTGCTCCATCTTACCAACACTCTGCTGAGGTTTGCATCAATGGCCAGCCGGCCACTGGTGAAGACTGCCGGCCACCTGTCGGCCATCAATGGTGGTCCGCCGGCCACCTACCGGCCATGAAGAGTGGCATGCCAGCCACTGATGCACTGCTTCATCTTGCTGTAACAGAGGACAAACAAAGCACATACAGGGTATTTTCACATATTGTCTGCACAACTTACCCCTCCTTTTCATGAGCAAATCCAAGGAAAGGCAAACTTAAGCCACAAACCACCAACTTAAACAATTTCATTGCGTGATGGCTTGTGACTTGAGATGTGCAAGTTCAATAAATGCAAAATGAGACAAAACCCTCCTCCCTTTCATGAAAGATCAAGGGAAGAACTTGACCTTGGAGACTTGGATCATTTCATCACTAACAAGTATGAAATGGCCCAAGCTTCCTTGTGTTCAATTAACGTCTGATTGAACAAACCAAGTTATTATCTTGCTCATCTTTTAGTCCCAAGTTTTAGTTACTCATTTACTTTACCAACCATTCTTTAATCCAATTAAGTCCAAAAAGTGAATTTAAAGTCCTCTAATGGAAAGAAAGCTCAAAGCACAAGTTGCTTTGGGTATGAAAAAAGCATCATACCGTTGGTAATGAACCCCCTAAGGAATTAAACCATTAAGTATGAAACCTCAATTTTACACCTAGGCAAGCAAGTGACTTGAAACCACTTTCAAAGTAAATTTAAAAGCCAAGAAATGAGGGAGGTTGCAGAGATGATACTTGCTGAAATTAAGTGTGAAAAGCACTAAAACAATGCAATCAACTCAAACAAGTGATGTCTAGAGGCCTAAAACACCAAGCTTGTGAGGACTATTACACTACAAGTATGCAATATAAGACTCAAATGACTTAACCAATCCAAAATAGAGTTAAAACAGTCTAAATTAGAGGTAAAAACATGCTGGAATTAAGCTAAAACAAGCAAGAAAAATAAGCTAAAGCATGGCACCAACTAGGCTAGCAAATAAGACACAAGGAGGGGAGGTTAACCCCTCCAATTTTGGACTTCAAAACATAATTTGTATCACTAAAAACACTTTGAAATTTAGTGTTTAAAAGCCCAAAAAGAGATAGTTTGAAGGTAGGAAACAAAGGTGGAAAAGCCTTAAAAGCAAGGAATAAAGAAGGGTGAGATACCTCCCTAACCTTAAATGGCCTAAAACACCAATTTCAGCCCACAAAAATAGAGTTTTTTATGGTCCAAAAGTAGCCCAAAAACAGTACGAATAGATAGAAAAACAAGTATGCAAAACAAGCTAACAAAGCTAGTATTATACCTCTTGAAGAGAAGAGTGATTCTAGGAAACAATTCAAGCCAAAACTAACTTCATGAGCTCCAAGAAGGCTTCAAGGAACCTCAACTCAAAGGTGATCAACTTTGGTTAAGGAGGCATAGGCAAGAGTGTAGTGTGAGTAGGCAAAAGTGTAGAGAATTTGTAGAGAGAGAGAGAATTATAGAGAGGAAAATTTTTGAGTCTAAAATTTTGTAACCCCCAAACATGAGAGAGGGGGCCCCTATATATAGAAAACATGAAATTTCTACAGGGTGATCCAGCCCTCCACACGTGGACAGATACAAGCATCTGTGTATACAGCTAGCATAGCTGGCATAAAATATATGCAGAAAATACTGTTGGCTGGCAAGCCACATCAGTGGCCGGCAAACCAAAAGTGATGGCCGGTAGCCTCTAGGGATTGCCGGCAAGCCACCAGAGGTTGCAGGCTGGAAAGACCAAGGCATGGTCTAAAAATGAGACAAAAAGGATGTAGGGTTTGAAAGGCTCAAAGCTGTGGCGTTCCGTTATGGACTTCAAGCACTCGGCGAGCAAACAGACTCATCATCGGGTGTATCTGCAAGGACATCCAAGTCGTAAGAGCCATAAAAAATGGAGTGTCTACAGTTTCCCCTCTTTGACAGAACTCAGAGTGAATGAAATGATGTGAGTGAATGTCAAAGCCTAGAGATGACCCATTTTGACAAGGCTGTAAGACTCGGACAAACAATCAAGACAAAAAACAACACAGTTGCCCCCTTAGGCTACCTATGTATCCTTTTGCATGGAATCAAACTAGCGTAGTTCTAGTGCGAAATGCAAATGATATGCATAATGCAAGAACATAACTTATGATCATACAATGCAGTTTGCAAGGAAACATTTGAATGCAAATGCAATGCAAAGAACATACCACAGTTAAACAAACTGAGACAAGTCACAATAATTTCAATCATGAAAAGAAGTAAGTAAATAAACACGCCACGTGTGGAAAACACGAGCTAAACCACATTTCATGCAGAAAGGATGTAAGAAAATTATGCAAGCTTAATTACGCGATGCGCAGGAAAGGCGAAGGGCGACAAAACCATCGAGCGCACCCGAGGTCTCAACCAAGATCCTAATGCGTCGAACGCGTAAGAAGGAAAATGGGGGTGTGAACATCGAGCCCACCCGAATGTTTTTAATCGAAGCAATCCTAACGCATCTCGTGCGATAGGAGGAGAGGTGGTGTGAACACCAGGCACACCCCAATGTTTTTAACCAAAGAAATCCTAACGCATCTTACGCGAGAGGAGGAAGAGGTAGTGTGAACACCCGGTGCACCCGAATGTTTTTAACCAATTTGCAATCGTAATGCGTCTCGCGCAAGAGGAGGAAGAGGTGGTGTGAACACTGGGTGCACCCAAATATTTTTAACCGAAGTAAACAATCCTAACACATCTCATGCGAGAGGAGGAAGAGGTGGTGTGAACACCAGGCACACCCGAATGTTTTTAACCGAAGCAAACAATCCTAACGAGTCTCACGCGAGAAGAGGAAGAGGTGGTGTGAATAGCGGGCGCACCCGAATGTTTTTAACCGATGCAAACAATCCTAACGTGTCTCACACGAGAGGAGGAAGAGGTGGTGTGAACACCGGGCGCACCCGAATGTTTTTAACCGAAGCAATCCTAACGCGTCTCACGCGAGAAGAGGAAGAGGTGGTGTGAATACTGGGCGCACCCGAATGTTTTTAACCGAAGCAATCCTAATGTGTGTCACGCGAGATGAGGAAAATGTGGTATGAACACTAGGCGCACCCTAATGTTTTTAATCGATTTACAAAAAGGATACGATCCAAATATGGCACGAATGATTTTACCTGGAATTCCTCTAAATGAACCGTACATATAATATCGTGCATGTGTAAGAAAGAAACTTAATAAGTGCGATACAGTAAGGTTGCATGTTCTACGCAAGACAAACAATCGAGATACAATGGCATGTTCTATGGGAAACAAACAATCGAGATACAATGTTGATGGCATGTTCTATGTGAAACAAACAATCGAGATACAATGTTGATGGAATATTTTATGTGAAACAAACAATCGAGATACAATGTTGATGGCATGTTCTATGCGAAACAAACAATTGAGATACAATGTTAACGACATGTTCTATGCAAAATAATTAATCGAGATACAATGTTGATGGCATATTCTATGCGAAACAAACAATCAAGATACAATGTTAATGGCATGTTCTATGCGAAACAAACAATCAAGATACAATGTTGATGGCATGTTCTATGCGAAACAAACAATAACAAAAGCATATTCTATGCATGATTCAAGAGCGAAAGCATGTTCTTTGCATAATTCATAACGAATGCAAGACGCACATGCAACATGCGTGAATTGCATGTTTTATGTAACAACATATACAAAATGCATATTCTATGCAATGAAGTGAAATGCATAGTCATGCAACCACAGAGAAATGCATATTCATGCACAACAACTTGTGACTTACCTCTCGAAAGAGTTACAATATGTTTAAATGATACACCTCATTCATGTTGACAAGTGACAAACATCGTGCACCGAAAACATAGTTTAAAGCTTCTGTAGAGACAAATCGAACCAAACAGTGAACTGTCCCTGCATTTCTTGGAAACCAAGGACACAAAACAGCATTAGGACCACAGGGGAGACCAAAGGACACCTGCCGGCCACAAGGGGAGGCTGTCGACCAGGTGCCAGCCACTGGTGAGCCTTGCCGGCCACCAATGAGCCTTGCCGGCTACCTACTAGTCATCGATGGCAGTGTAGCAGTAATTTTGACTTTTTGGCTTGGGTCTTTAAATACACACCTCCACACTTCATTTCCTCACTTCTCTAGGGCCGAAATCTTTCTCCCTCTCTCTCTAGGCACTCATTCTCTCTAGATTTGCGCCTTCTACGCGTTTTCCAACACCCCACGTAAAGTTGATTCGCTAAACCCTCTTTGTTTCCTTCACTTTGAACCAATTGAAATTTGATTTTGGTGCTTCTTTCCTCATTTCCACCATTCTAGGCTTGTTCCCCTCGAGTTTCTCTCGAGTTCTGTGCACTTTTTCCCGACTTTGACTTTTTTCTCCATTTTCTCTCTCCTAGGGTTTGACTTTTTCCAAGTTTACCCTTTTTATTCACTTTTTTCACCTATTTCGCACTCATTTTCAAATGGCGGATGAGATTCCTCATGACGGGGCTCCTCCGGAGATTTCCCCAATAGTCCTACCTGTTCCTGAGTAGAGGAGCCGGTGGCTAACCTTGAGGCCGACCTAGAGGCAGAGTTCGAGCTTGAGGCTGAGTCAGAGCCGCTACCGCTGAGGGTACGGCCTTTCAATCTGGAGAGATATCACCCTCAGACACATATATTGCCTAGTGTCGAAGAGGCTGGCTTCAACCTTTTCTATTTTGGCTTGACATGGGTCACCGCGAGCCGTCCTCTTTTGGGAGCACTTGTGAAGAGGTGGTGGGACACCATCAACTCCTTCCACCTTTCCACCACAGGAGAGATGACAATGACTCCCTATGACTTTGCCATGATCACTGGCTTAGACGTAGGGGGTGATCAGATCCCTCTTGATGCAAACTTGGAGGAGTAGGAGGTAGCCTGGCTTGAGCTGCTGGGAGCACACCCACCTATATAACGGACGGGGATGGTCAGGTACACTTGGTTCGCTGAGCGATTCAGAGGGAGTGAGCCCAAGATTGTAGAGGAGATCGAGCAGTACGCCAGAGGCTTCCTGATGTTCGTCTTCGGTACCACCTTGTTTTCAAACAGGTGGAACACCGTCGGCTTACATTTGCTGAGTGCCGTGGTGATCCTTCCTTCGGTGCGCTTTTACGATTGGGGCGGAGCTGGCATCGTCACCTTATACGGATGATCGGAGGCTACTGGCGAGCCTGGGAGGTATGGATCTTAGTTCTCTCTTTGCACTTTACTTTTTCTACTTTACAGTTTTTGTTTTACATTTATTTTAACACATGTGTTTTCTGCTTTGTACTTCCTGCATCTACGTAAACATTGTTCACATATCATTGCATATTCTATGCATCTATGGGTATATGCATACTTCCCGACTCTAGCCCTAGAACATGTAGAGGAGCTTCTACTAACAGTCCCCTACTCGAGGAGATATAACGATCGGTTCCACCGTAGGACCCGTGAGCTTTTCACGTTTTTCTGTCAGTACTTCGGCACAGTAGATGTCCATGAGGTAATCCGAAACACAGCCATTTTTGTTTTGAAATTGTTCTGATTCACACATTTAGCAACTGACATCAACTAATGATTTTGCACAATTTCTATTTGTAGATCATGTGGCAGCCATGGACCTTGATGCCAGCGGGGGTTCGAGACCAGTACACCAGGGCTTGGGCCGCTTCCTACTACCACATCCTACTCAAGGGCCCAATTTTTCGGGCCTGGTTCTTGGGCGAGCGCTTCATGTGCCAGATTATGGGCCTACCCAAGTCGATTATCCCAATGGCTCTGCTAAAGTCCATGCGATCCACAGACGACCTATCTTTTGAGGAGGTCATCCAGTTCATGGTGGGCCTGGATGCTGACTACTTCTGAGTGAAGGGTGACTATGCGGCTTTTATCTAGACACATTTGATGTCGCCCCTGACCGGTGTTCATGGAGCTGAGGAGGCAAGAGCTCCTGGTGCACGAGAGAGGCCTAGAGTGACCCGGGCGAGCAGGGCCCGTGGTAGAGGGGCTTCCCGAGTGAGGTAGAGGACTAATTGGCCAGAGCTTTCTACCATGCTGACTGGTTGACGACACACTGGGGATGCCTACCAGGTTCCGATTGAGTCTGCAGCGGCTCGTCATGAGCTTGTCAGAGTCTAAGGCCCGACTCAAGTATGAACCCCACTTTTCATTTCCACCCCATACTTCATTTCATATATGTTCATTTACAGATACTAATCATTCAAACTGCACTTACAGGCATCCATTAAGTACACGGGAGGCGCTCTCGAGCTGATAGCCTCCCTGATGGGAATGGTACAGAGGAGAGAGGCACTGCTTAGCCTCTACGGTATCTAGGTAATTTCTTCAGTTTTCCATTCTAGGCATCAAATTTCCACTGACACACTAACATTGACATCTCAACTAAAAAACTTCCCAAACTACACTGATACGCTGCATCGATACACTGCATCTGACACGCTGCACTCACATACTGTATCTGACTTTTGTATATACTCATTCTGCATATCATACTTGTATCTGATACGCATATTGTGGCTGACATGTGACAACTGTCTTTTCAGATTCCACCCATACCGATGGCACCAGTGGCAGTTGCAGCACCCACACCAGCAGTACCTCCTCCGGCAGTAGAAAAGAAGGAGAGAGAGGCTCCGGCACACGGCTGAGGCAGAACTCGGGGTGCCCGAGCCGACAGTGGTCCTTCAGAGCCCGTTCGAAGTGATGGTGATACTGAGACGAATGACTCTAAGGAGGCCGCGAGTCAGTATTCAGAGTCATCTGAGAGTGGAGATGAGGATGCCAAGGAGGGGTCCGCTGCAGAGAGAGGAGATGACACCGGCTCAGATTTGGGTCTAGGTTCGGACAGTGGCGCTGACGGAGACAGTGCCCCAGAGTTCTCTCATCCGAGGAAGAGGACGAAGAGGGCTTCTCGAGCCTGAGGTGATCGACTCTGATTTTTTACATTTTTGTTTAGTTTCTTTTCGTTTATAGTTGTAGCACATTGTATAACTTTAGACAGGTTTTATTTTCTTCAAAAAAACCTTGCACTCCTCTTTTTGTAAAATAACCATGATCGGAATGAAAACCAATTTTTATAAAAAAAAAAATGTTGTATGTTGCATCATGAGCACCACATTGCATGGAATGGACATGGAATCAAATTGGCGAAGATAACACTCTTCATTGAAACAAAATCTTAATCGGGTAATCAACCGACCAACAACTGAAATAAAAAGCAATATACAACTCGATAAACAAAACAACATACAACTCGATAAACAAAACAACAAACAACTCGATAAACAAAACAACACAACAAAGATACAAACTCAAAAATCTTGCTAAAAACCAAAATGACTCAAAACAAGACCTCAAGACACACAAAGAGCAGAATAGAACACATGCTTTCAGCATTGTTTAGCACAAAGGAGAACAACAGGTCAGAATGAGAGACTGCCAGCTATAAATGCGGGTTGCCGGCCACATGCTGGCCATGAGAGGTGGCCTGCTGGCCACTAATGTCCCTTGTTGGCCACCAATGTGGCTTGTCAGCTACCTGCCGGCCATCAATGTGAAAGACCTCTAGATTGTTGACACGTAGCTTCCACTCACTGCCTTATCTTCTACAAAAAGTTCAAGCTTCATGGTTTCTTCATTTCAGCTGCACATTCTTCACAAATGGAGCCATTTTTCGCTGAAAAACTCTCGAATTGGATTGTGACTTTAGATGGCTCGAAAAATGTGAATTTTTGGGGTTTTGACATAAATGCACTTTTCTGGCTGAGTTGTTCTCCATTTTGTTTTCTATTCCTTCATACCGCGACTAGATGCTCAAACCCAATTACACATGTCTTTAGCTTCGGGGGACAAGAGATATGCCCAACAATCGAAGAATTTCAAGTGCTAATGGAATCCCGGCGCGATGAGGAAATCATACCTCAGCCTCGTTTTGGCCACATCCAAGCTTTGGGACGGATGTGTGGGCTCACTTTACACAGGCTCGATCTTTGGTTCACAATGGAGAGCTGGATATTCCCAGCCTGATTGATCGATTTTATGACGTCGGCGACTGAGGTAATCTTCTTTGGCAAGGTTTTCGGCAACACGCCCTTTGCTTGTGTATGTTGGCACATTTCATTCTTGCCCCTAATTTCAGCGGGTCAAGCACTCGGCTAGTTGAAGTGGCCCAAGGTTTGAAAGAGGGCAAGAGTTGCATTGGCTTGGTGCTAGCTGAGACTTTGATTGGCTTAGACGCCTTCCATCGGCGAGAGACTACCAAATTCACAGGGAGGCCACTACTTCTTCAGGTAATGTTTCCCACCCTTTCTCATATGTGTTTCTCACATCTCTCGACATTCATGCTCTATTTTTCTCTCAAAGCCCTTTTCTTACTTTTCTCTCAACATATGTCTCTCTATTCTTTAATCTCTCTTTTCTTTTATCCCTCCCTAGATATGGCTTATGGACAAGCTGAAGGAAGTGGACTGTTGCCCTGCATACTCAGCTCAAGCGTACTTCTTCCGCCAATAGCTAGTGGATTTCCCAAATGAAGGGTGGTGGTGCCATTGGATGTGCAACAGGTCTGCTGTTGACATTGCTTGGCGTTGCCCATGCCTTAATCTGACCGAAATGAGCTACAGTATGACTCAGAAGCCTGGCATTTAGCTTATCGGTCTTACACACTATGTATTTTACTTTCCACTCTGGTTCAGACATTAGTTTGGACATGACCAGGCCCGCCTAGTGGAGGGGGTAAAGTACCCGGTTTCGTTCCCCGTCCGAGGTTCACATTTGGCTAGGTACCTCACTGCTTGGAGGGAAAGAGAGCTTCTGGCCCCTGCCCCTAGTTTCAACTGCACCCTTTCTAGCGAGTGCCTAGCTTGGCTCGAGGATGAGGCACAAACCGGGTCCACTTTGGCATTAGAAGCTTCTATAAGCACAAGTGAGGGACGCAAGAGCACCTGACTCATCTATGCCCCTATTTTATTGCTTTCATCTTTACTTTTCAAGTTTTATGAATGTAATAAAAGCAACTTCAATTTGTATTGAGAGTTTAGAGAACTTTGTATTGAAATTAATGAAATTAAAGTTGTGAGTATTGAAAATTTTCCTTTTGGTCCAAAAATGGTCTAAGTTGTAAAAGGCAAAATTTAACCAAAAATCAACTTTTATTAAAACTTTTCAAAACCATTTTCGATAAGGATCACCACTTGACACACACAGAATCAATCCTCAAGATGTATAACCCCGAATCCAAAGATCGCAGATTGCCCCTTGACTGAATAACATTGCTCAGCATTGTAACCAGTTCTTCTCTCAGAGTAAAAATCACAACCGAACTTTCAGATAAAGAAAAGACGAAGATGACTTGATTAGACACATGGACAGGACAGTTGATTTAGAGGTGTTTATGGCTAGAGTTTAGGATGAAGTTGCCTGCGTATCCCGAAGATGGTAATCAGGCCTTACGTAGTTCGGTACAGGTTCACTCGAGTATTAACGCTCTAACTTTTGCCAAGGCCACGCTTTAGGGTTTTTAACCTTGCAAGCTCAGTTTTTCTTTATTTCTAATTTTTTTGTGCTCGAACTTTTGCCTAGGCCGCCCTTCTGGGTTTTTGGCCTAGTGAGCCTCTCAGGGATAGTATTTCTTCAACTTGTCTATATTGATCGGTTGCGAAAATTCTAGGCCATCCAGGTTCATGAGAATAACAGCTCCACCCGACCAGATAGTTTTGACGATGTAAGGACCAGTCCAATTGGGTCTGAACTTGCCCCTAGGGTCATGGATGGGAGCTCGGTTGTCTTTCAACACCAAATCCCCTTCTTTGAGATTCCGGGACTTAACCTTCTTGTTAAAAGCCCTAGCAATCCTACGCTGATAGCCTTGAACATGATATAACCCTTTCAGCCTTCCCTTATCAAACACCATCAGTTCTTTGAACTTGCTCTGTTCCCAGTCCGCCTTTGCTATTTGACACTCAGCCATAACTCGCAGTGACGGGACTTTTATTTCGATTGGCAGAACAGCTTCCATCCCATAGACAAGAGAGTAAGGAGTTGCCCCCGTGGACGTCTGGATGGACATTCTATAGCCCCATAGGGAAAATGGCAATTTGTCGGGCCAGTCCCGGTAGGTCTCAACCATTTTCTACAGAATATGCTTGATGTTCTTATTGGCGGCCTCAACAGCTCCATTGGTTTGCGGCTGGTATGTAGATGACTTATGGAAAGCCACGTTGTATTTCTCCAACAAGCCTATCACTTCTTTCTTGAAATGGAAACCATTATCTGAAATGATCTCGTTTGGGACTCTATATTGGCAAATAATGTTGTTTCTGAAGAACTTAGCCACATGCACTGCTTTCAACACTGCATAAGACTGAGCCTTCACCCACTTTGTGAAGTAATCAATTGCCAACAAAATGTATTCATGCCCATTCGATCCTTTTGGTGTGACCGTGCCGATAACGTTGATTCCCCATATTGAGAAAGGCCATGGCGAAGTCACGTTGTATAGTTTTGACGGCGAGATATTCATGCGATTAGCATGAATTTGGCATTTGTGGCATTGCTGAACAAAACCAATACAATCCTCCTCCATGGTAGACCAGTAGTAACCTTGCCTGAGAATCTTTCGGGCTAGCATCACTCTGTTCATGTGCGCTCCGCACTCTCCCCTATGGATAGCCTCCATCAGGCATTTTGATTCCTCCTTTTTGATACACAACTTGTGCATTCCCAGATAGCCTCTCTTGTACAGTTTACCTCCTCAGATGACAAATTGAACGACCATTCGCCATATTGCCCTTTTGTCCTTGGCATTTGCCCCTGGTGGATAAACCTCTTTTTCCAAGAAGTTCCAGATATCATAGAACCAAGGGTTTTGATCTTGCACTTCATCTATTGTAGCGATAATCTCGTAGGCCGGCGTATACCTCTGCTCAATGATGATTGGACGCATCTAGACTCCAAACGGTATGTCTATCATAGAAGATAGAGTTGATAAGGTGTCAGCAAACTTGTTGTTCTCTCTTAGTAGATGCATGAAAGTCAGTTTTTCATACCTAGGAATTAGAACGTCCAGGGTCGAGTGATAGATCTTTATCTTTTCTTCTTTGACCTTCCAGTCTTCTTTTGCTTAAGACACAGCTAAGTTTGAGTCCCCGATTACGTCCAACTTTTTTGCCCCTAGTTTCAAGATGGCTTCCAAACCAGCGATACATGCTTCGTATTATGCTTCGTTGTTGGAGACCTTGAACCGGAGTTTGAAGGCTAAAAGTATATGGGAATTGTCGGGTGCTATCAGCAACACCCCTATCCCATAACCATATTGATTGGATGCTCCGTCAAAGTACATTGTCCAAGTCTCCTTCTCAACTTGTAGAATGGCTTCATCTGGGAACAGGTATTCTAGCGCTTCATGCCTTTCTATTGGGTGATCTACCAAAAACTCCGCTACTGCTCTCCCCTTGACCGACTTGCGAGTAACATACTTCAGATCAAATTCGAAAAGAAGAAGTAACCAACGGGCTAGCCTACCCGTAAACCCATACCAAGGCTAAGCAAGCTTTCTCCAACGGGGTGTAACGGGTCTCATAATCCAGCATTTTCTTACTTAAATAATAGATGGCTTTCTTCACCCTATCCTCAGATTCCTGAGCAAGCATACATCCAATCGTTGTGTTCGACAACACAGGGGAATTATGACAGATACAAAATCAAGGGCTTCCCTAACTCTGGTGGCAACAACACAGGGGAATTCTGAAGATATTGCTTGATTTGCTCAAAATCGAATTGACATCGATCATCCCATCGAAACATCTTTCCTTTCTTAAGGAGACCAAAAAGTGGTTCACAAGTCAAGGTTAATTCACAGATAAATCATCTTATGAATTGCACTTTACCCAGAAAGCCTTGCACCTCCTTTTTAGTCCTTGGTGGTGGCATTTCTAGGATGGCCATGATTTTGGAAGGATCTACCTCGATGGCCCTCTGTATGATCAAGAAGCCCAGCATTTTCCTTGCTGTTATGCCGAAAGTATATTTCTATGGATTCAACCTCAGTCTGTATTCTCTGATCCATTGAAAGAATTTCTTCAAGGCGGTGTAATTGTCACGACTCGAACCCGCCCCTATGGGTTAAGGACGTAACCGGCCAGTAATCCTGAGATTACCTACGGCCTCGACCCAACGTAGACGTAACTCAACAGAGTAAAGGGGGCCAAACGGAAGCAATAATTAAAAACTTTGTCCACAGAGCCGTGCTTATATGCACTTTTAAACAAACCATGCACATATATGTTAATAACTCACAACAAAATACAGTACCATAAAATCCTTTACAGAAAGGATTCATCTCAACTGAGTCGACCATATCCAAACTATATACAGACATACACAAGGTCCTTGCCAACAAGACAAAATATAAGTACATATCAAAATGGCAAGGTGGGGTCTCGTACGTGAGACACAAGGCTGACTCTCCAAAACTCATGTTGTTCCCGGCAGACTTCACTGGGGCTGGGTTTGGACTTCTCTTGGCTCACCTACAAACACATGAATGAGCGTGAGCGATAGCCCAGTGAATAATATCAAATACAGAAGTTACATAACAATATGTAGAACAATGTGCTCCAAACGGCCTTGGGCCCAATTCATACTTCTACTTAGCAGATATATATATATATATATAACTATACGAAATTCAAATCAAGTAACTGTAGTTCCAACCATTCTGGCCTTTGGCCCATTCAGGTTTCCATTCATGGCAAAACGGCCTTCGGCCCATTCACTTATGTCAAAACGGCCTTCGGCCCGTTCATTTCTGTCAAAATGGCCTTCGGCCCGCTCGTTCATGTCAAAACGGCCTTCGGCCCACTCATTCATGTCAAAACGACCTTCGGTCCATTCACATATGTCAAAACGACCTTCGGTCCGTTCATTTCTATCAAAACGACCTTTGGTCCATTTATTTCAATCAAAACGACCTTTGGTCCATTTATTTCAATCAAAACGACCTTTGGTCCATTTATCATTATCAAAACGACCTTTGGTCCAATTATTCATTCATGTCAGACTTTTGTCCACAATCCCAATTAGCAACTCATAAAGCTTATAAGGGAATACACAATTGGACATTGATAAGCTTTCAAATATCGATATTACTCACAGTGATCGGCTTGTGGATTTGCCCTGGAGCTTGACCCTACATATTTCATAAACACAAAAGGGTCACTAACAGTTCAATCCATTCTTAAATTCACATATTCCTCTTTAGGCTTTATTCCTATTTCATTACCTCAGTTACGATGTTCAGTACGTACTTAAGAGTATTTACAAGTGAAAGAGAACGGAAAAAAAGAACACAGAATGCCTTTTTAGAATTTCAGAAAACAGGGTCCCCGCTCGAGCGTGGACTTACCCGCTCGAGCAGACCCTTAGGCCTGCAAAAGTGCTGGTTGCATCAAAATTACGCTCGATCGTGAACTCTGATGCTCGAGCGGAAGGCCTCTCGACATGGCTCCACGCTTGAGCGTGAAATCCCCCACTCGAGCGGACACCGTGTCTGTAAAAAGTGCTGGGAGCACGAAATTCACGCTCGGGCGGCGGTTTCCCCCGCTCGAGCGGTAATCGAACTTTCTGGAAATTCCAGAACTGTTCTTGGAGTTCAAATTCGATGTTCAAAGGTCTCAATTCATGGTTTTTGGCTCAAACTTCATATTTTTATGTACTAACATGGTACAAACACCAAATCACTTCACAATGGAGCTCAATTTCATGAATTAACCACATGCATGTCCCAAATTGGCACTAAACTCAACTCCAACATAACAATTTCATATATTCAAGCTCATATCTTCATAAATTGTACATGCATGTGATGAATTAGCCACATTCTCAACTTAGACAACACAAATGGTGATCAAAACATGAGTTCCAACCAAAACTCTACATGAGTCATGTATTTCAAGCTTATACATGCTATTTCAAAACAATTTCTTACATGCATGCATATATTAAGCTTTAATCCAACAAAACCAACCCAATTTCATTACATTCAAACTAATTCATGCTCTTGACCATCTATTTAACTTGAACTCTCAAGATGATGCTTATAAATGCATGAATTACTTACCAAGGAGTTTAATCTTCAAAATCTATGGCAATTCTTGAGCTTAACCTCCAAAATTTCCAAGCTTTAAGCCAACCCTCAATCTCCTATTCTCTCTTCTTCCAACCGACCCTCTCTTCTCTTCTTTGAGTTTATTATTGTAGACACCCCATTTTTGACCGACCTTAAGACTCAGACGTCACCGATTAAGCACTTGGTGATGTTGCATAATGTGCTTGTTCAGAAGTTTCAGAGTCGCGGCTGTGAGCCCTGCCTCCGGACTTCCAAACCCTTTTCTGCGCCTTGTCTCGGTTTGCGAACCAGACTCGGTTTTCTCCGTTTCTTTTCCTGAGGGGAGGGAGAGGTCCCGTAGACCATCTCTCAATGTCCGTAGGCTACATTTGGTGGCCGTAGGCCATTTTGCCCATTTCGGAGTCCGGTTCCCGGTTTTCGGAGCCGTCAGGCCGTGTGCCTCGGTTCGGGACCGCTTAACCATCTCCTATTGCTCTGATTTTTGGCATACACCCTATTTCATCCATTTTGAGGGACACTGGGGGCTGAGAAACCCACTTCGAGGTCAAATACAATTTTCGGTGCTTAACAGCCCATTTCCGGGACCCCGAACTGCGTGTTTTGGCTCCGGAACATTCATTTTGCAACGGTTTTCGCTCATTTTTGGCAGGTACCTCTGTTTTATCACAGGGAAGGTCACTGAAGGGTGGGAGGCCAGCAATTGTTGCAGCAGCCAGTTATCTCTCCTCCCGAGCCTCCCGGCGCCCGTTTTTCGCACTTCCGGGCTAATGTTGAATACCTTAGAGCTAGCGTTGCCAACTTTCGATCACATATCTGTGATCTACACATCTGAGAGGCCCCTAAAAGTTCATGGCCGGCCATTAAGGTCACCTGACCCTTTTGACCCCTTTCTTCCGGGCTAATGTTGAACCCCTTGGACCCTTTTTCTCGAACTTTGAACCACATATCTGTGATGTACACACCTGAGAGGCCACTAAAAGTTCATGGCCGGCCATTAAGGTCACTTGACCCTTTTGAACCCCTCTTTCCGAGCCACTGTTGAACCCCTTGGGCCCACTTTCTTGGAATTTCAATTACATGGTTGTGTTGTACACACAAAGGCCTACCTCCCCAATACCTGGCCGGCCAGAAAAGATGGTTGACCCTT
Source organism: Camellia sinensis (assembly GCF_055761805.1). Lineage (NCBI taxonomy): Eukaryota > Viridiplantae > Streptophyta > Magnoliopsida > Ericales > Theaceae > Camellia > Camellia sinensis. The sequence goes on from NC_138961.1 coordinate 41,290,108, forward strand.
TTGACCCCTAGCCGGCCGGCTAGGGGGTGTGGCCGGCCGGCCACCTCCGGCCAAAGTGAGCGGCCGGCCGTGCTCTCCTCACTGTGCCCCTTCCAGCTGTGAGGCAATATCCCCCAGATATTTTCTGTATCCGGGGGATATTTTGGGAGAGAGTTTTGCTCTCCTTTGCACCCCCCCTTTTACACCCCCTTTCTTGACCTTATAACCAGCTGAGGGCCTTCTTCTTGAGGGTTAGAAAATTTGATCTTAAAAGCTCCATAGCCAACTCCATCTTCATCTTCTTCAATTCTTCAAAAACCCTAAGTCCATTAACCTCCATTCCTTCTATACCACCAAGCTCTACCACCACTATCTCATTTCCAGCAGCTAGGAAGGGTTCTTGAAGGCCAAAGGAGCAGCAAATCCATCCAAGAAGCAACCAAAGTCTAGATCTTCAAGGGTAAGTTACACTTTGATCCTTTTGACCCTTTCCTTTGATCTATTTCTAAGCCTCATTTATTTTTGGTTTCAAGCTTCGGTCCTAACTGAAAAGGGCCATATTTTGAGCTCATCTTCACTTCTCATTAAGGGCTCAACCTTGTTTGAGCCCTCCATAATATACTTGCTTCATTGACCATGTTGTATGTCATGATTTTGTATGCTTTTTTTGACCTATGAGAAATTTATTTTCGAGCATGTTGTAAATTGATATAAGGCTTATTTTGAGCCCCTCTTCAACATTGGAGAAGGGCTCAACATTGTTTGGTATTTCCATGTGGCACTTGTAGTTCAATCTCTTATTTGGCCCCATTTTTTGTATAAATTGATAGCCCTCTTTGCTTCTGTTTTTGGACCTTGGTCCGAACTGAAAGTGGCCTTATTTTGGCCTATAATTCATGTTTCATTCACACTTTTTTTCTGTTTGGTGATTATTTTATATACTTCATGTTATAGCACCTTTTGAGCCTTGTTTTGCATCACATTTTTAGCATGATTGTATACTGATTTGAGGTCTGCCATACACTGTAAATGTTCATATTTTTGGTCCATCTTCAGTGTTGTAGAAGGAATTTTTTCAGTTTGGGTTTAGCTTATACCACTTGCTTCATTACCCCTATCTTGGCCCCTATTCTTGTATGCTATTTTTGCCATACCTATATTTGCTGTTTGGCCATGTTTATAACTGGAAAAGTGCTTATTTTGGGACTGTCTAGCTTCTGTCTTTGCATTGCATGTCCATGTTGTGCATGTTTAGTATGGCTATAGGCCATTTCGGATGCCTAATGTTGCATTTCGGGACATTTCCTTGCATTTCATGTCATTTCGCTTCATTTCGGGACTGTTTTCCCTCATATTTTGTTGCTGAAATTCCATTAGTATGCTTGCATATCATTTCCATGTCATTTCATATCATTTTATCATTGCCTCGGTTTGCGTGCCCGTGTGCACGCATTTCGAGGCACTTCATTTTCTGCCATCGGCATCCGATGTGAGTGTGGCTGAGGCTCACTCATGTTGGTATAAGCCCATTTGTCATTTCCATGTTATTTCATCACATCTTATCATCGCCTCGGTTTGCGTGCCCGTGTGCACGCATTTCGAGGCACTTCATTTTCTGCCATCGGCATCCGATGTGAGTGTGGCTGAGGCTCACTCATGTTGGTATAAGCCCATTTGTCATTTCCATGTTATTTCATCACATCTTATCATCACCTCGGTTTGCGTGCCCGTGTGCACGCATTTCGAGGAACTTCATTTTCGTCCGCCGGCATCCGATGTGAGTGTGGCTGAGGCTCACTCATGTTAGTATAAGTCCATTTGTCATTTTCCATGTCATTTGCATTGCGTATGCATCGCCTCGGTTTGCGTGCCCGTGTGCACGCATTTCGAGGCACTTCATTTTCTGCCATCGGCATCCGATGTGAGTGTGGCTGAGGCTCACTCATGTTGGTGTAAGCCCATTTGTCATTTCCATGTCATTTTATCACTGTCTCGGTTTGCGTGCCCGTGTGCACGTACTTCGAGGCATCTCATTTCCATCATTCTGCATCGCCTCGGTTTGCGTGCCCGTGTGCACGTACTTCGAGGCATCTCATTTCCATCATTCTGTCATCGCCTCGGTTTGCGTGCCCGTGTGCACGTACTTCGAGGCATCTCATTTCCATCATTCTGTCATCGCCTCGGTTTGCGTGCCCGTGTGCACGTATTTCGAGGCATCTCATTTTCATTGCATTTGTCATCGCCTCGGTTTGCGTACCCGTGTGCACGTACTTCGAGGCATCTCATTTTCATTGCATTTATCATTGCCTCGGTTTGCGTGCCCGTGTGCACGTACTTCGAGGCATCTCATTTCCATCATTCTGTCATCGCCTCGGTTTGCGTGCCCGCGTGCACGCATTTCGAGGCATCTCATTTTCATTGCATTTATCATTGCCTCGGTTTGCGTACCCGTGTGCACGTACTTCGAGACATCTCATTTTCATTGTATCTGCCATCGCCTCGGTTTGCGTGCCCGTGTGCACGCATTTCGAGGCATCTCATTTTTAGCATTGTGTATGTCAGGATCGCATCTTAGTTACATTTCATGCATATCATGCGTATTGCATCGTGTCCGGAATAGGGGTTAGCCCGGACACGGGAAACGAGGTACATTTCGTACTCCGAGTGACGGAGTGTGTCTCAATTCCCCAGTCACCGACACTTCGGATTATCCATGATGGAGTTAGGTTTTAGCTGTAGTTTCATGTGCATTCATCCTATATTGAGTTGTGCATTTCGATTCCTCGGCCATCATGCCTGGGTTTGTGCGATTGGTGGCACGAGGATCGAGACATGCATATATCTGTACAAATACATTGCTATGCCCCTTTCCTGCTCTCTGTTGCAGCAAAATCAGGAATCAACAACTTTTCGGGACTTGGCGCGCATTTCAAGGATAGGTGTAAACAGAGGCTAATTGGGGCATTCCGGTGGATTTCCGCGCAAGACAATCCGGATATGCATCATCCATCAGAAGCAAGGCAGTCCCTGGCTTGCACGCCAGTTTATTTGCTTTCTAGTTAATTCATTAGTTAGAATTCTGTAATATTCTTTTATTCGGGACTGTAATATTCGGACTGTATTATTTATTTGGACCCTCCGAGTGAGGGCATAACTGTAATAAGTGTGCGTGAGTGTGTTGTATGTCTTCCAACCCCACGTCTTTCTCCCTTTTATTTATCCGCTTATGATGGTTAGATTAGGGCATATTTAAATTAGCATACAGTATGACAGCATGTCTACATCATTCATCTGTTTTGCATGCACCGGGCTCGGCGCATCATACTAACTGCATCGTACTTTCAATACCAAATTGAATACATGTTAGTTGTAGCATTTCATATGCCATCTTAGAATAGCCGAGCCTACTATAGTTGCATTTTGCATGTGTTGCATTAGGCATTTCTGTACACTTAGGATCATGCATGATTTCTAATATAGTTTCTATTTTGGCTTGGAGTACCCGGTAAGTTTTATGCTTTAGCATCCTTGCATGCGTGTGAGTGTTGCCATGAATAGCATGCTTACCATGAGGCTACGTGCTTATCTGATATATCTACCTGAATGCCTGTGGGTGAAGGTTGGGTTATGTGAATTGGAATGAATCATCAAAACGTTTCAAGCCTACCTGCGGGTAGCAAACCATTTTCAAAAACAAGCACGAAATGTTTTGTTCCAATTCAGGCGACCCGGTCTATACTTGTATGCTGTGCGCATCACATAGTAACCTAGGCTAATAACCGGAATAAGAGCACACAATGTTTTCAAAAATTGATATCATGGTTAGTAGAGGCCGGTCTATGACCGGGCGAGCGGGGGTGCTCACGAAGTGACCTTCCCCAATCGTACCCAAGTTCCCGAGCCGAGGCAACTTTGGTGATGACGGACACGTGGCCTTTTGGCACCGAGTCAGGGTTTCCTAAATTTCCCAAATAAAATATTTAGGTGGCGACTCTGTATCTGGCAAAGCAGTCCATGTTTGGCACTTCTTTCAAAAATCTGTTTTCTCAAAACGATTTGCCGGATTTGGACTCTTTGGTTCAGATTTAGAACCGTGACTGCGAAAAGTCGAGTCCGAGCTGTAGCGAGGTCCCCCGCGGGCTGGTTACAGTTTCTGGCGACTCTGCTGGGGATTTAGAGAACTTGACTCGAACTCATGATATCTGTTTTTGACTACACTTGTGTGATTCTTTGCATTGCATTTGCATTGGTGCGCCTAGGACACCGTGTTTGCCATCTGCTATTCCTGAACGGTTTGCCGGAGGCTTGTCTTGTCAAGGCATGACCATAAGGCTGACCGGTTGTGGGCTCTGCCAGTATGGGAACACAAACCCCGGTTTTACCGGGGCACCCTCTTTGACCATTCGACCTAGTGCATATTCGGATCCATAGTGACCATTCTAAATTAGGACAGGTTGCTTACCCGTTTATAGGTTGTTTGAAACCGCTGCGTGCATAGTGAAACCCTAGCTCCTGACAAAATAGGACAGGGAAACCCTACCCCAAACATAGGGGTGTTTTGGCTCTCACTTATCTGTTATGTGCTTTAGAGTGCGTCTCTACAGGAATGCATGTATCAGTATATGAGTTTGGGCAACAGGCCTGCGGGCATCAATTCAGTATTGTCAGTATCAGGCCTGCGGGCATCAGTTCAGCATTGTGGGTATCAGACCTGCGAGCATCAGCCAGTATTTGAGAATCAGTTATCTGCGGGTATCAGATTCAGTGTTAGGGGACAGTGATACAGGGATAATAACCAGTGTTTGAGGACAGTATGTTGTTCAGCTTTTTGACTGTCTGCCCGACTGCGTGTCGTGCATTTTATTTTAAGCTGTTGTGCTGTCCATTTATCTGTTTATTTATTTCCTTTTCGCTTTATTTATCTTTTGCTAGGTCAGTTTTAGCACGATTGCTTCCGACCCAACAGGCATTCCCCAAGCACCTTGGACGCGAGGTCGTCGACTCCACCGATCTGAGGATCTAATCGACGGACAGCCAGTGTTCCATTCTCTACCCCCTGTTACAAGAAGGAAGCAAAGGAAGCGCAGTACATCTGAATTGAGAGCACCAAAACAGTGGTATCCCCCACCAGTGGACAGTTGGACTGAGATCCCCCTTGAGACAAGTCTGTCAGTAGTTCAGACAAATCAAGACAGTATGACGGCACCAACAGGAATTGAGGAGATGATGCGCCAAATGCAAGAAACTATGCAGGCCATGCAGCAAGATGCCGTTCGCCGGGATGAACTCGCTAAGCAACAATCTGAAATTATGACCCATCAGGCTGAGCTGATTACCAGACTGCAACAGCAGAATGAGGCATCTGCTTCGCAACAAGTCCCTCCCCCGGCAAGGCCCCCATTACCTGAGAAGGCTCCTGCCATTCATGACGTTCCTCCGAACACCCAGAATACCGTACCAACCATCCAGACTCTGCAAGAGGACACAAGTCTTCCAACGGGGCCAACTCCGCCCCCGATTCCACCACAACTGTCCAAGGTCCATACACCCAATCACCCGGACTCTCCATCCGAGCTCGAGGTTGATCAAACAGCTCTGAAATTGAGCAAACTGGAGAAGCTTTTCAAAAAATCCCAAGGGGCTAAGGCTATGCCGGATATCGGAGATGGATATACCGAGGAGGCCGTGACGCTCCCCGATAGATTCAAAATGCCACAAATAGACCGTTTTGACGGGACTGGTGACCCCATGGTTCATATCCGACTGTTTGCGGATGTCTTGCGGCCAATGGGCCTAACACGACAACAAAAGCTCTCACTATTCGGCCGAACCCTGTCAGGTGTGGCCTCCCATTGGTACGCAAGATTATCGGATGAGGTGAAAAAGAATTGGGACGAGATGGCTGAGGCCTTTGTCACACAATATTCATACAACACACAGATCGAGATCACAACCCGTGATCTTGAAACAACGAGGCAAGAGCCCAAGGAATCTTTCTCGGACTTTGTGATCCGATGGAGGGCAAAAGCGTCGACGATGACCTTAAGGCCCACTGACAGGGATCAAATTCGGATGATTGTGCGCAATCTCCACCCCAAGTTAATGCAAAGAATGATTGTGGTCCCCTTCCCTACTTTCGCAGATTTACATGATATGGGGGTGCAAATAGAAGATGCTATGAGGCAAGGACTGCTTGACCAGGACAGAGAACAACCAAGGAGGACCTTCAATCGCAACAACAACGCAGGCCCGAGTGGCGCTGCAAATACGAGAGCCTCGGAAGTTGGTATGGTCACCACCACTCCCCCTCCCCCTCCAAGACCCACGACTGCCACACCATTCTCCGGCGCGTCCGGAAGCAACTCACAAAACAGCCGATTCCAACCCCGAGGCCAAAGAACCTTTACTCCACTATATATGCCTCTGACCAAAGTTCTAGGAATACTGATCAGAAAGAATCATCTGAAACCCCTGGAACCAAAGCCGTTACCAAATCCACTCCCCCCCTCATATGACTCGTCAAAATACTGTGCATACCACCAACAACACGGTCATGACACCGACCGTTGTTACAGACTGCGTCATGAGATCCAAGATCTTATTGACAAACAGGTGATCGCACCTCCCGACCAACCCAATGTTACGACCAACCCTCTCCCATCACATAACCAAGCTCCTCCTCCCAAAAGAATTAACTTTATCCAGACTGGGGTCGCATCTTACGATCCTAGCATCTACATTACTCCCACCCACCTACCCAAGCCAGAGGTGCTCCTCCCCGATTGCACTGACTTCTTGTGCATGGTGGACACCTCCAAAACCCAACCAGAACCGATGGTGGTGACCGTCGAAGGCAGGGCAGGGCAGATTTTGGGAGAGACCGAGTCTGTTGAATCTGGGACTGGGCAGAGTTTCGCTGAGAGAGCTTATGATCCGAGCAGGCACATCCTATCAACGAGCCGAAGTGGGCTAATTGTAGAATTTCCCGAGACAGGAGAATTGTGCATGATCCGAGAGGATGGATCTAGGCTATGGGCAGATGAGCCGACAACCATAGAAGAGGACTTTGCTAACTTGCAATTTCGCGATGATCAGGAGTTGGAGGACGCGTCCATTAACTGGAATGATTATGAGGGATCAGAGGAGGCCATTGGATGGCTTGAAGATCAACCGGATGCAGTGGGGGAAGCCCAACCAGAACAGAGCCCGGCGGGGGCAGAAACATCACTTGTGACCGGAACGGCCGAAAATCAAGTTGTACCGCCGGAGAGCGCCGGTGTTAAGAATTCCGCTCAGGACATGGGCATTACGGATGTGGGAACTGTTGAACAAACAACTGTACTGACGCAGTTGGAACAAGCAAAGTTTGAGGAAGCTGAGAGAGCCAGAAAGGCGAAGGGCCCTGAGGGGACCGGAAGTGCTGTGTGCACAAAGACAGACAACGCTGCGAGCATTTGGACAGAGAGCACTGAAAGTGCGAGTAGACTGGAGCCGGACAGATGTCTGTTGGCTGCCAGCGGAATGTGGTGGGAAGATGACGATTTGTGTCTTGCCCACACCGATGAAGACTGGGGAAATGGCCAACCAGATGATACTTGGTATCTTGATGAAGTGGACCACATGACAAGAAGTGGGCGGTACTTCAAGCCCCCACACTTAGACCAACCCGAAGCATCCGGGAAAGACAGAGAAGTAGAGAGACAGAAGGAGAAGCAGATTGAAGACGAGGCTGTGTTGAAACAATTAAAGAAAATACAAGCAGACATCTCCATCTGGGGACTGCTAATGGCATCACGAGTGCACAGGGAAGCTGTCCTATCTGCCATGGACAAGTCGAAACTTTCTATAGACACCACGCCAGAACAGCTGGTTGGGCTGGTTTTTCCGGGAGGAGGTTCCCCGGCATTAACTTTTTCAGACAAGGAGCTACCGCCTGAGGGCGCAAATCATAATAAGCCTCTCTACATCTCTGTGGAATGTAGAGATAAGTGGATACCGGTGGTACTTGTTGATACCGGGTCTGCGATTAACGTCTGCCCGACCAGAACGGCATATGCAATCGGGTTGAAGCCTGTAGATTTCGTCCCAACCACCCAAGTGATCAGGGCATATGACAATACCAGCAGAGAGGTGATGGGGACTGTTAAAATTCAAACTAAGGTTGGTCCAGGACAACACAGTATCGAATTTCATATTTTGGACGTTCCCGCAACCTTTAACTTACTTTTGGGGCGACCGTGGTTGCACCAGGTCAAAGCAGTCTCCTCCACCCTTCATCAAATGCTGAAATACCCTCACGGGAAAGGGGTAGCAATCGTTTTTGGAAATTCATCGATCCATCCCCCGCCAGAGGTGTCTACACCCGTCTTGGAGATCGAACACGGCACGGAGGATGTGTTTTTGTCGGGGTTCACTTTGGCCGAAGCTCAAGTAGTGCAGAATGTCATGGCTGCGAATGAGGGCATGTATGTTAGTGCACAATCCATATACCTCATGAACAAGCTAAAACATACCCCTGGGATGGGATTAGGGAGAAGCGGCCGGAAGGGCGTCTCAGTGTTGGCCGAAGTGCCACACAACCCCCACGCCTTTGGACTGGGTTATCTGCCCACCAAGGAAGATTGGGTGAGGAAAGGAAAAGAAATGGCCGGAAGAGCCAAGGCAAAGAGGGCTGGGAAGCCATTTGACTTAATACATAGGCCCATCTGGGGTACCCTAAACGGACGTTTCGTCCGGGAGGGGGAAGATTTTCCATTCTGCGGCTTCCCGGAGCCATGGCTAAACGCAAAGGGGAAGCGCGTGCCTGGTTTTGAAATCTTCTTCGACATACAATTATCTGGGGATGACGTTGCCGAGGCGCAGACAGACCCACCAACCGGGGTTGAGCAATGTAAAGCAGTGGATCCCGAGAGTACAGAGCTGGAAATGGGGGTAGCACTGGCGAGTCTACTATCAGATCCTCCGATCAGCCAAGAGTGCTTGGGGGATAACTCTTCGGTTTCTGTGATTGGAGATGAAATAGCCGCGGGCTTTCCGGCGCCGATCTTGGATGCATCTATCGCACCTTCTCTCATCTGGCAGTATGAAGAAGGCTTTTTATCTAGCAGTTCCGGGTCAGGTAGTGAGCCGGAATCTGATTCTACCGAATCTTCTGCGTCGGAATCAGATTCCAGCTCGACGGAGTCTGAGTCCGGTATTCCTGGGGGTGATAACCCGGATACCACAGTCCTGTCTAAGTCGTCTTTTTCATTTTCTTTTGAGTCTGTTGTAACAGAGGAATCTGACGGCTTGGAAGTATTTAATGAGAATGATGTGGATGTGGTTTCCGAGTATTTTTCTGTGCCTTTGATTTATTGCTTAAATCAGGATTTTCAAAATTTTGATGAAAATAGTGAGGAAGAAATTCCTCCAGTTTTGCAACGATTAATTGATCAAGAGCAGGAAAGATTTGTTAAACCTTTAATCGATGAAATCACTTCTGTGAATATTGGTACTGAGAAGGACCCGCGGCTGGTCCAGATCGGGTCCACGTTGTCTTCAGAGGAGCGCGAGCGCTTAGTCGCTTTATTAAAGGATTTCAAAGATGTTTTCGCGTGGTCCTATGAAGACATGCCTGGAATCGATCCTGAGATTGTACAGCACCGGATCCCTCTTGATCCAGAGGCCCGCCCTGTCAAACAGAAACTCGGAAGGATTCGCCCGGACTGGGCCCTCAAGATTAAGGAAGAGGTCACCAAACAAATTGACGCAGGGTTCCTGTTGGTGTCTGAATATCCAACTTGGTTGGCCAACATAGTCCCGGTGCCAAAGAAGGACGGCAGAATTCGGGTCTGTGTAGACTTCAGGGATTTGAACAAGGCCAGTCTGAAGGACGACTTCCCCTTGCCGCACATCGATGAATTGGTGGATTTCACGGCAGGACACGCCTTGCTTTCGTTTATGGATGGTTTCTCAGGCTACAATCAGATAGTAATGGCACCCGAAGACCGAGAGAAGACTGCGTTCACTACCCCGTGGGGGACATATTGTTATCGAGTGATGCCATTCGGTTTGAAAAATGCTGGAGCTACGTATCAACGGGCAGCAACTACAATATTACATGATATGATCCATAAGGAGGTCGAAGTGTACGTGGACGACATGATTGTCAAGTCCAAAGATAGAGAGGGCCACTACACCGCCTTACAAAAATTCTTTCAAAGGATCAAAGAGTTTCGGCTGCGACTGAACCCCCAGAAATGCACGTTTGGTGTTACAGCAGGGAAGATGTTAGGGTTTCTGATCACACAAAGGGGCATCGAGGTCGACCCTTCCAAAATCAAGGCCATCTTAGAAATGCCACCACCAAAGACTGAAAAGGAGGTGCGAGGCTTTCTGGGTAAAGTGCAATTCATAAGACGGTTTATTTCTAAATTAACCTTGACTTGTGAACCACTTTTTGGTCTCCTGAAGAAAGGAAAGAAATTCCAATGGGACGGCCGATGTCAAGCAGCTTTTGAGCAGATCAAAGAGTACCTACAGAACCCACCCGTGTTGTCACCGCCAGAGCCGGGGAGACCGTTGATACTATACCTTTCAGTAACTGAGACCACCATGGGTTGCATGCTTGCGCAGGAATCAGAAGACAAAGTAGAAAGAGCCATCTACTATCTGAGCAAAAAGATGTTGGATTACGAGACCCGCTATACACCGCTAGAGAAGGCTTGTTTGGCCTTGGTATGGGCAACCAGAAAGCTGCGGCACTACCTGTTAGCCCACTCTGTAATGTTGGTTTCGCGTTTGGATCCCATCAAATATCTTTTCGAGAAACCAGCACTTACAGGTAGGCTAGCTCGTTGGCTGCTGTTGCTCTCCGAATTTGATTTGAAGTATGTGACGCGCAAGTCAGTAAAAGGCAGAGCGGTAGCGGAGTTCCTTGCCGACCACCCGGTTGAGGGGGATGAAGCGGTTGAGTATCTATTCCCAGATGAAGCCATTCTGCACGTCGAAGATGAAACTTGGACAATGTACTTTGACGGAGCGTCAAACCAGTATGGGTATGGGATAGGGGTGTTGCTGATAGCGCCTGATGATTCCCGTATTCCTTTAGCATTCAAGCTCCGGTTCAAAGTTTCCAACAATGAAGCAGAGTATGAGGCATGTATTGCTGGCCTAGAAGCAGCCCTAGAACTAGGGGCGAGACGAGTGGACGTCATTGGGGACTCGAACCTCGTTGTGTCTCAAGCAAAAGGAGATTGGAAGGTCAAAGAGGAAAGGATGATAACCTACCACCAAACCTTGGATCTGTTAATTCCTCGGTTTGAGAAGTTAAATTTCACCCACCTCGTAAGAGAGAACAACAGGTTTGCAGATTCATTAGCAACTCTATCTTCTATGATAGACATCCCGTCCGGAGTCCGGATGCGTCCAGTCATTATTGATCAGAAGTTTGCGCCAGCGTACGAGTCGATTTCCGCCATAGATGAGGTTCAAGACGGCAACCCCTGGTACTACGACATCTGGAACTTCTTGGAAAAGGAGATATATCCACTAGGGGCAAATGCCAAGGATAAGAGGGCTGTCAGAAGAATGGCTGCTCAGTTCGTTATCTGCGGGGGAAAGCTGTACAAAAGGGGTCATCTGGGAATGCATAAGCTCTGCGTAGAAGCTGAAGAGTCAAAACGCCTGATGGAAGCCATCCATGGGGGGGAGTGCGGTGCACACATGAATGGAGTAATGCTGGCCAGAAAGATCCTCAGACAGGGCTACTACTGGTCAACCATGGAGGAGGATTGCATTGGTTTTGTTCGGCGATGCCACAAATGTCAAATTCATGCAAATCGCATGAACATCCCACCGTCAAAACTATACAACATGACTTCGCCGTGGCCTTTTTCAGTCTGGGGAATTGATGTGATCGGAGCTGTTACCCCGAAGGGGTCAAACGGGCATGAGTTTATCCTGGTAGCGATAGATTATTTTACAAAGTGGGTCGAGGCCCAATCATACGCAGTGTTGAAGGCGTCGCATGTCGCAAAGTTCATTAGGAACAACATCATCTGTCGCTACGGGGTGCCAAACGAAATAATTTCAGACAATGGTTCCCACTTCAAGAAAGAAGTGATAGACTTGTTGGAGAAATACAATGTGGCTTTCCATAAGTCCTCTACATACAGGCCGCAGACCAACGGAGCGGTTGAGGCCGCCAACAAGAATATCAAGCATATACTACAGAAGATGGTGGAAACCTATCGAGATTGGCCAGACAAGCTGCCATTTGCTCTGTGGGGCTACAGGACTTCAATCAGAACTTCTACTGGAGCAACTCCATATTCATTGGTCTATGGAATGGAGGCTGTTCTACCCATTGAGATTGAGGTCCCATCATTACGAGTATTGGCTGAATGCCAAATAGCCGAAGCAGATTGGCAGCAAAGCAGATTCGAAGAACTCATGCTCTTTGATGAAAGAAGACTGAAAGCGCTGTACCACATCCAAGGTTATCAACGCAGAATTGCCCGGGCTTTCAACAAGAAGGTTAAGTCCAGGAATCTGAAAGAGGGAGATTTGGTACTCAAAGACAACCGAGCTCCCATCCACGACCCAAGGGGCAAGTTCAAACCCAATTGGACTGGTCCTTATATCATCAAAGCTATCTGGTCAGGTGGGGCTGTGGTTCTGATGGATCTAGATGGCTTGGAGTTCTCACAACCGATCAATATGGACAAGTTGAAGAAATACTATCCTTGAGAGGCTCGCTAGGCCGAAAACCCGCAAAGGGCGACCTAGGCAAAATTCAGAGCACAAAAAAAAATTAGAAAATATAAAAACTGAGCTCGCAAGGTTGAAAACCCGCAAAGGGCGGCCTTGGCAAAAGTTAGAGCGCAAAAGGAGAGTGAAAATACTCGAGCGAACCTTAGCCTGAACTACGTAAGACTTGATTCCCATCTTTGGGATACGTAGGCAGCTTCGTCTTGAAGTTCAGTCATAAACTTTTCCCCGATCAACTTTGTCCAATTCGATCATCTCAGTCATCTTTATCTATCAGCGTTTACCGTGATCTCCGGTACAGTGCTGTTCAAACTAGGGGCAACTTTCCGTTGCCGCGACGGTGCAGAGTTACTCAGACAAGGGGCAACTTTCCGTTGCTTTGGAGTGCCGCATTGTTCTTCAGACTAGGGGCAACTTTCCAGTTGCAAGGATCTGGGGTTGTGTATCTCAGTGACAGATTTTCGGCATGTCCAGTTCTGATCCACATCGAAAATGGTTTTGAAAAGTTTTAATAAAAGTTGACTTTGTTCAAATCAATCTTTTTATGACTTAGACCATTTTTGGACCAAAAGTGGAAAATTTTCAGTACCATAACTTTCAATTTCATTGATTTCAAAATAGAGTTCTCCTGCTCTTGCATTACAATCGAGGTTGCTTTTTAGTACAATCATAAAGAAAACTTGAAAATACTAATAAGCAATAAATTTGGGGCATAGTTGAATCAAGTATCTCTGTGTCCCACTCCAGAGTTGGACGGGATATCTGATGCCAAGCTGGGCCCAACTTGTACCTCCTTTTTTGAGCCAATCCACATATTCATCTAACAAAGTGCAACTGAAGGTTGAAACAGGGGCCAGAAACTCTCTAGTCCTCCATGCCGTGGCATATCTCTGGCCGGCCAGCTCCCATGGATGACTGGCAATGTTGCAGTGTGTCCCCTCGGCCTTGTCTTGCTCTTCGAAGGAGAACTCCAAGCATTACCATACAACAGGAGAGCCGAAGGCCTTCATTTCAGACGCGTTCCGATGCCCAGATCGTCAGAAGTACACCTTTTGTTTTTGAACTTTTTGCTTATCGAGTTGTTGTACTTTGTTTATCGAGTTGTTTGTCGAGCGGACGTGTTTTGTGTTTTGAGTCCTTGCTCTCTGTTTAAGCAAATTTTGTTAAAGTCTTGTTTGTTTGCATTGTTGCTTTTTGCTTATCGAGTTGTAAACTTGCTAAAGATTCTGTTATATCTTAGTAAGTTGGGTTGTTTAGTTTGTTGCGTCGGTTCACTACCTGATTTGGTGATTACAATGCGCATTACCATTCAAATTCATTTCTTGTGCAAAACAAATTGATGCGATACGATGCTAAAAGTACAAACACCTTTCCAAAAGCTATTTCATTTCATCATGCATTACAACAAATAAAGGTACAAGTTTTACAAAAATAAAACCGCCTAACAATGTGCAAAGTGCTACAAACTACTAGTAAAAAGAAAAATAAAGCATGGAAATAGCAGCATCAAAATCCTCGGGAGCGGGAACGAGAAGCACGCCTAGTCCTCTTTTGCGGGACAACCTCCACACCATCGTCAGAGTCGGAGCTGTCATCCTCAGGATCCTCCTCAGCCTCGCCTCTGTTCCCCGAGCCAAAACCGGAGCCTCCCTCCTCAACAGATGTCTCGAACTGGCGGTCGGTATCCTCCTCCTCCTCCTCCTCCTCATCAGGCTCCACCTCCACGACGTGAGCCCTGCGCCTGCGGACCGGTCCTCCTCGAGCTCCTCGATAAGGCCTAGATGGCCCGGCTCCTCGGGAAGGCCGAGATGGCCCCTCCCCCTGATAAGGCCCGGATGGCCCAGCTCCTTGATAAGGCCCGGATGGCCCAGCTCCCCAATGAGGCCCAGGTGGCCTGGCCTGCGGCTGACCGGACCATTAAGGCATCTGAAAACAAAGAGTTCAATTCAAATACATCAGTCCGAATATGTACATCGGATACAGATACGAGCAAAAGCTACATGAAGTGGGTGCGTGTAAATACAGTGTACAAGTGAGGTGTGTGTCAGATGTGCTCTACACAAGTAGTCTATCAATGCAGTAGGAATCAGCATGTCATCAGAAGTATGATAAATGCCAGGAAAAACTGAAGGGTACCTGAATGCCCGCAACAGACAACTGTGCCTCCCTGCGTAGGACCATGCCCTCGAGTGTGGCCACCAGCTCAACCATCTCCTCCATGTACCCTCGCGATGGCTGCAAAAATGAGTTCATAATCATCAGTGAACAAATGAGTATTTAAACATCTGAAATGATGAATGACGAAAGTGGAGCGTACCGGCGGTGAGTCCGGATCAATGGCATATCGATCACTGGGCATCCGAGGCTCTAGTGGAACTGGAATCGGAGAGCTAGTCCCATACTGCCACGCCATCAACTCAGTAGGCATATCTGGCCATCCCAGATGAGGATGAATCGACGGGTTCGGAGGAAACGGTCTACTCCCACCTCTAGATGCGCCAGCCCTGCTAGAAGAAGGGATGTCTGTAGCCCGAGCCTGAGCCTGATCCGAGGATGACATACCGGCAGGTCTCATCATCGGAATACGAGCTTCTGTCAATGGAGGCATCAAATATATGTGACGATAGGTGGCGTAGTCCCCCTCCGCAACATATAACAAAGCATCACTGCCCAGCATGGCGCCGACTACCTCTGAGTAAGAGAGCCTGTCAGCGGTCCGCATACTAGCTGGAGGTACCGCGGGAACATCCTGAGAAAGATACCCCCGTACCTGGCACAGAAAGCGCTCCCCCAGGAACCAAACTCTGCCGACTGGCCCTTCGAGCAGGACCCTATACCGGGAGATGCCTGATGCTCCGGTATACTGAAGTAGGAGATCATCACCCAAGGGTGCCCAAGGCTGCCAAGTAATCTGCGGATGATAAATGTATAAACCAATCAGAGAATGAGAATATACAGAGCAAGTCAAAGATGAAAATGAAAAGAACTGAAAGTTCTGAAGTACCTCTGAGTGTCGCACAGTGTCGAAGTACTGTCGCAGGCGAACCAGGGTCTCTCGAGGCCTCGCCCGGTGCAGGCCCTCAAATATCAATGAATATGGGGTCACGGGAATCCCCACCACCTCCAGCACTGGGGCTAACGATGGGAAGTATACATAAGCCCATAACTGAGAGAAGCAGTGCAGAATATAAGTACAAAATGCTGAGAGCAAAATACAGACTGTAAAAGTGCGCTGTGTATGCGATGTACAAGTAATGAGAAGCAGAAATGTAAATCAAGGGGACAGAAAGTACCTCCCAGGCTCTCCAGTAGCCGCCAAGCAAATCGCCCCGCCCGCGGGAGGTCGCGCTCATGTAAAAGTAGAGGGTAGCCAGGCCAGCGCCACCCCAATCATATCTACTGACCTGTGATAGGTCGACTAGAGCGCTCAACAGATATAGCCCAATGGTGTTCCCTCTGTCGGCGAACAGGGTAGTCCCGAAGAGGAACATCAGGAAGCCACGAGCATACTGCTCTGTCTCCTCAGGAGTCTCGGGCACCATCTCGGCCCGCCGGAAATGGGAGGAGAACCAAGTATATCTGACTCTCCCTGAAACCCTATCAACAGGTGGGCGAGCCCCCAACAAATACATCCAGGCAGCCTCCCACTCGCCCATATCCTCGTCATAGGGGATGGCCCAACCTCCGACATCAAGGCCGGTCAATACAGCAAAGTCAAAAGGGGTCATGGTCATGTCCCCGGTGGCAGAGAAATGAAAGGAATTGGTGGTGTCCCACCATCTCTCTACCAAAGCTGCCATCAAGGTCCTCCTAGCAGGACAGCGTGACAACCCGGCGCAGAAGGGCCCAAACCCTGCCAAGTCTACTAAGTCTCTGACGCCCTCCGGGAGCTCAGCATACCAATCTCGTGCCATGGTGGAGCCATACCCTCGCACACTGCGGGAACCACCCTGCATTCAGAATGAATACATGTGTCAATAATGAAATGAATGGGCTGTGTGCCAATGAAATGAATGGGCTGTGTGCCAATGAAATGAATGGGCTGTGTGCCAATGAAATGAATGGGCTGTGTGCCAATGAAATGAATGGGCTGTGTGCCAAAGAGATGAAATGGGCTGTGTATCGATGAAGTGAAATAAGCTACATGCGAAATCTACCTGGGCTGCGTGTTCAGAAAATTTGAAATTTGGGCTGCGTGTTCAACTTTCAGTTAATTTGTGGGCTGCGTGTTCACTATTTACCTGGGCTGCGTGTTCAGAAAATTTGAAATTTGGGCTGCGTGTTCAACTTTCAGTTAATTTGTGGGCTGCGTGTTCACTATCTACCTGGGCTGCGTGTTCAGAGAATTTTGAATTTTGGGCTGCGTGTTCAACTTTCAGTTAAGTTGTGGGCTGCGTGTTCACTATCTACCTGGGCTGCGTGTTCAGAGAATTTGAATTTTGGGCTGCGTGTTCAACTTTCAGTTAAGTTGTGGGCTGCGTGTTCACTATCTACCTGGGCTGCGTGTTCAGAGAATTTTGAATTTTGGGCTGCGTGTTCAACTTTCAGTTAAGTTGTGGGCTGCGTGTTCACTATCTACCTGGGCTGCGTGTTCAGAAAATTTTGAAATTTGGGCTGCGTGTTCAACTTTCAGTTAATTTGTGGGCTGCGTGTTCACTATCTACCTGGGCTGCGTGTTCAGAAAATTTGAAATTTGGGCTGCGTGTTCAACTTTCAGTTAATTTGTGGGCTGCGTGTTCACTATCTACCTGGGCTACGTGTTCAGAAAATTTGAAATTTGGGCTGCGTGTTCAACTTTCAGTTAACTTGTGGGCTGCGTGTTCACTATCTACCTGGGCTGCGTGTTCAGAGAATTTGAATTTTGGGCTGCGTGTTCAACTTTCAGTTAATTTGAGGGGTGCGTGTTCACTATCTATCTGAGCTGTGTGTTCAGAAAAATTTGAAGTTCGGGCTGCGTGTTCAACTTCCATTTAAAGTGTGGGCTGTGTGTTCACTTTCGAATTCGGGCTGAGTGTTCGACAAATCAGTGTTTGAGCCATGTGTTTTAATGTGGGCTGTGTGTTCGCAATTAATTAATGAGCCGAGTGTTCAGAAATTCAAGTGTTGAAACTACATGTTCAAAATGTAAGCAAAGTACTATGTCATAAGCTAAACTACATATTCAAGCATGGCAAAGGTGCGAAATGTGAAATACAGAAGATAAGGTAAATACCTCTCGGGCCTCGTGAGAGAGATGCTGCTCCGGCTCTCTGAGAAGCAGATCCGCGGGTGCTTTCTCGTCAAAACTGGTAAAATGACGGAAAACGGCACGTGGAAGAACGTGTACTGGTGGACGATACCTCCCGGGAATAAAAGGTCGGGTCCTCGGAGGTAGAGTCATGGGATCGAAGTCATCTCCGGCACC
The DNA here is from genome assembly GCF_055761805.1 of Camellia sinensis. Lineage (NCBI taxonomy): Eukaryota > Viridiplantae > Streptophyta > Magnoliopsida > Ericales > Theaceae > Camellia > Camellia sinensis. Next base: position 41,308,241 of record NC_138961.1, read on the forward strand.
TGGGAAACCCCCACCGTGAGAAGAAATACCCGCCATTTTCAAGAATCTGCAAAAGGGGAGCAAAAATGAACAAAATGTGCAAAAATTGGAAAAAGTCAACAAAAGTCAACTCTCGGGAAATAAAAAGTCAACAAAAGTCAACTCCCGAGAAAATATTCTAAATATTAAGATGAACTTACCTCAAGTGGTGGAAATGCAAAAAGAAGCTTCAAAACCGGAATTTAGTCGCTCCAAAGTGTTTAAAACTAAGTGTTTTTACGAAAACAATTTGCGCGAGGTGTTGGAAAACGCGCGTAAAACTCAAAACTGGAGAGAAAAGTGTTGAAAGAGGCAAGGAATGAAATGGGGTTCGGCTGCCATTTATAGGCTTCAAGCCTTGGATGAAATGCATGCAAAAAGGAGGCAAAAAGACGAAAATGCCCCTGGGAAAAGGGCACGGCCGGCCGGCCTCTAAAAATAGCTGGCCAGCCATCTGTTTTTTGCAGAAATGGCCGGCCAGCCATTAGCTTTTTTGGAAAACGGTTGGACACCCCCCCTTGGGAAGATAAACGGCCGGCCATGCTCCCCACATGCTCACCTAGCTCTCTGCAAATTTTGAGGAAGATCGGAGTTCCCGGGACCTGAAAAAGTTCAAGAAAAGTACACTTCCGGTCGCGAAATTGCTCCGTCGGGACTTCGGTTTCGAGCGCTGACATGTGTCTCATCATCATTCATCGAAATCAAAGTGTATCCTTTTTGAATGAGCTATAACCTTTCAAAGAAGCAGATCAGAGGTCGTGATCGAGTTACCTTCGCCAAAACACGCATTTCCATACTCGTTGTTTCACGACGAATGACACTCCGATTCATGCTCGTTTTGTACTTTCATGCACACGTCTTGCACTCTCATGGGCATACTCACATTGTCATGTACATTTCTTGATATTTGTGTATCTCTGTGTTTGAGCATGCGTCGTCACACATATCTCATTCTTGCATTACGATGCATCCACTCACCAGCACTGCGTGTGTCAAACTTTCGGAATCACATTGAATATATGTTGTTAGCATATTGTGCTTGTTGCAATTTCTCTCTCTTGCAGGCACGATATTGTATGTACGATTCAATTGAGGTTGGTGCGACCAGACGAATCGCGCAGGTATCGTATCTTCTCCGTGTGAGACGTGGCGGGGATTGAATAATCCTCCGCATTCTTAACTGCATGAAATGTAGTTTTTGCTTTGCATTCTTGCTTAAAATTGTTGCATCTAGTTACGAATACTTGCCTCATTACAGCTAGCTGCATTTGCACGATCATTGGGCTATCTTCGACTTCTTGCATGTCATTTGCATTTTGCCCCCCCCTGCCTGCGGGCATGCCTGCGGGCACATCTTTTTCTATCTTGTATGTTTGTCTGAGTCTTCGGCCTTGTCAAAAATGGGTCGTCTCTAGGCTTTGACATTCACTCCCGTCACTTGTGACTTCCGAGTTCTGTCAAAGAGGGGCAACTGTAGACACCCCATTTTTGACCGACCTTAAGACTCAGACGTCACCGATTAAGCGCTTGGTGATGTTGCATAATGTGCTTGTTCAGAAGTTTCAGAGTCGCGGCTGTGAGCCCTGCCTCCGGACTTCCAAACCCTTTTCTGCGCCTTGTCTCGGTTTGCGAACCAGACTCGGTTTTCTCCGTTTCTTTTCCTGAGGGGAGGGAGAGGTCCCGTAGACCATCTCTCAATGTCCGTAGGCTACATTTGGTGGCCGTAGGCCATTTTGCCCATTTCGGAGTCCGGTTCCCGGTTTTCGGAGCCGTCAGGCCGTGTGCCTCGGTTCGGGACCGCTTAACCATCTCCTATTGCTCTGATTTTTGGCATACACCCTATTTCATCCATTTTGAGGGACACTGGGGGCTGAGAAACCCACTTCGAGGTCAAATACAATTTTCGGTGCTTAACAGCCCATTTCCGGGACCCCGAACTGCGTGTTTTGGCTCCGGAACATTCATTTTGCAACGGTTTTCGCTCATTTTTGGCAGGTACCTCTGTTTTATCACAGGGAAGGTCACTGAAGGGTGGGAGGCCAGCAATTGTTGCAGCAGCCAGTTATCTCTCCTCCCGAGCCTCCCGGCGCCCGTTTTTCGCACTTCCGGGCTAATGTTGAATACCTTAGAGCTAGCGTTGCCAACTTTCGATCACATATCTGTGATCTACACATCTGAGAGGCCCCTAAAAGTTCATGGCCGGCCATTAAGGTCACCTGACCCTTTTGACCCCTTTCTTCCGGGCTAATGTTGAACCCCTTGGACCCTTTTTCTCGAACTTTGAACCACATATCTGTGATGTACACACCTGAGAGGCCACTAAAAGTTCATGGCCGGCCATTAAGGTCACTTGACCCTTTTGAACCCCTCTTTCCGAGCCACTGTTGAACCCCTTGGGCCCACTTTCTTGGAATTTCAATTACATGGTTGTGTTGTACACACAAAGGCCTACCTCCCCAATACCTGGCCGGCCAGAAAAGATGGTTGACCCTTTTGACCCCTAGCCGGCCGGCTAGGGGGTGTGGCCGGCCGGCCACCTCCGGCCAAAGTGAGCGGCCGGCCGTGCTCTCCTCACTGTGCCCCTTCCAGCTGTGAGGCAATATCCCCCAGATATTTTCTGTATCCGGGGGATATTTTGGGAGAGAGTTTTGCTCTCCTTTGCACCCCCCTTTTACACCCCCTTTCTTGACCTTATAACCAGCTGAGGGCCTTCTTCTTGAGGGTTAGAAAATTTGATCTTAAAAGCTCCATAGCCAACTCCATCTTCATCTTCTTCAATTCTTCAAAAACCCTAAGTCCATTAACCTCCATTCCTTCTATACCACCAAGCTCTACCACCACTATCTCATTTCCAGCAGCTAGGAAGGGTTCTTGAAGGCCAAAGGAGCAGCAAATCCATCCAAGAAGCAACCAAAGTCTAGATCTTCAAGGGTAAGTTACACTTTGATCCTTTTGACCCTTTCCTTTGATCTATTTCTAAGCCTCATTTCTTTTTGGTTTCAAGCTTCGGTCCTAACTGAAAAGGGCCATATTTTGAGCTCATCTTCACTTCTCATTAAGGGCTCAACCTTGTTTGAGCCCTCCATAATATACTTGCTTCATTGACCATGTTGTATGTCATGATTTTGTATGCTTTTTTTGACCTATGAGAAATTTATTTTCGAGCATGTTGTAAATTGATATAAGGCTTATTTTGAGCCCCTCTTCAACATTGGAGAAGGGCTCAACATTGTTTGGTGTTTCCATGTGGCACTTGTAGTTCAATCTCTTATTTGGCCCCATTTTTTGTATAAATTGATAGCCCTCTTTGCTTCTGTTTTTGGACCTTGGTCCGAACTGAAAGTGGCCTTATTTTGGCCTATACTTCATGTTTCATTCACACTTTTTTTCTGTTTGGTGATTATTTTATATACTTCATGTTATAGCACCTTTTGAGCCTTGTTTTGCATCACATTTTTAGCATGATTGTATACTGATTTGAGGTCTGCCATACACTGTAAATGTTCATATTTTTGGTCCATCTTCAGTGTTGTAGAAGGAATTTTTTCAGTTTGGGTTTAGCTTATACCACTTGCTTCATTACCCCTATCTTGGCCCCTATTCTTGTATGCTATTTTTGCCATACCTATATTTGCTGTTTGGCCATGTTTATAACTGGAAAAGTGCTTATTTTGGGACTGTCTAGCTTCTGTCTTTGCATTGCATGTCCATGTTGTGCATGTTTAGTATGGCTATAGGCCATTTCGGATGCCTAATGTTGCATTTCGGGACATTTCCTTGCATTTCATGTCATTTCGCTTCATTTCGGGACTGTTTTCCCTCATATTTTGTTGCTGAAATTCCATTAGTATGCTTGCATATCATTTCCATGTCATTTCATATCATTTTATCATTGCCTCGGTTTGCGTGCCCGTGTGCACGCATTTCGAGGCACTTCATTTTCCGCCATCGGCATCCGATGTGAGTGTGGCTGAGGCTCACTCATGTTGGTTTAACCCCATTTGTCATTTCCATGTTATTTCATCACATCTTATCATCGCCTCGGTTTGCGTGCCCGTGTGCACGCATTTCGAGGCACTTCATTTTCTGCCATCGGCATCCGATGTGAGTGTGGCTGAGGCTCACTCATGTTGGTATAAGCCCATTTGTCATTTCCATGTTATTTCATCACATCTTATCATCGCCTCGGTTTGCGTGCCCGTGTGCACGCATTTCGAGGCACTTCATTTTCGTCCGCCGGCATCCGATGTGAGTGTGGCTGAGGCTCACTCATGTTAGTATAAGTCCATTTGTCATTTTCCATGTCATTTGCATTGCGTATGCATCGCCTCGGTTTGCGTGCCCGTGTGCACGCATTTCGAGGCACTTCATTTTCTGCCATCGGCATCCGATGTGAGTGTGGCTGAGGCTCACTCATGTTGGTGTAAGCCCATTTGTCATTTCCATGTCATTTTATCACTGTCTCGGTTTGCGTGCCCGTGTGCACGTACTTCGAGGCATCTCATTTCCATCATTCTGCATCGCCTCGGTTTGCGTGCCCGTGTGCACGTACTTCGAGGCATCTCATTTCCATCATTCTGTCATCGCCTCGGTTTGCGTGCCCGTGTGCACGTACTTCGAGGCATCTCATTTCCATCATTCTGTCATCGCCTCGGTTTGCGTGCCCGTGTGCACGTATTTCGAGGCATCTCATTTTCATTGCATTTGTCATCGCCTCGGTTTGCGTACCCGTGTGCACGTACTTCGAGGCATCTCATTTTCATTGCATTTATCATTGCCTCGGTTTGCGTGCCCGTGTGCACGTACTTCGAGGCATCTCATTTCCATCATTCTGTCATCGCCTCGGTTTGCGTGCCCGCGTGCACGTATTTCGAGGCATCTCATTTTCATTGCATTTATCATTGCCTCGGTTTGCGTACCCGTGTGCACGTACTTCGAGGCATCTCATTTTCATTGTATCTGCCATCGCCTCGGTTTGCGTGCCCGTGTGCACGCATTTCGAGGCATCTCATTTTTAGCATTGTGTATGTCAGGATCGCATCTTAGTTACATTTCATGCATATCATGCGTATTGCATCGTGTCCGGAATAGGGGTTAGCCCGGACACGGGAAACGAGGTACATTTCGTACTCCGAGTGACGGAGTGTGTCTCAATTCCCCAGTCACCGACACTTCGGATTATCCATGATGGAGTTAGGTTTTAGCTGTAGTTTCATGTGCATTCATCCTATATTGAGTTGTGCATTTCGATTCCTCGGCCATCATGCCTGGGTTTGTGCGATTGGTGGCACGAGGATCGAGACATGCATATATCTGTACAAATACATTGCTATGCCCCTTTCCTGCTCTCTGTTGCAGCAAAATCAGGAATCAACAACTTTTCGGGACTTGGCGCGCATTTCAAGGATAGGTGTAAACAGAGGCTAATTGGGGCATTCCGGTGGATTTCCGCGCAAGACAATCCGGATATGCATCATCCATCAAAAGCAAGGCAGTCCCTGGCTTGCACGCCAGTTTATTTGCTTTCTAGTTAATTCATTAGTTAGAATTCTGTAATATTCTTTTATTCGGGACTGTAATATTCGGACTGTATTATTTATTTGGACCCTCCGAGTGAGGGCATAACTGTAATAAGTGTGCGTGAGTGTGTTGTATGTCTTCCAACCCCACGTCTTTCTCCCTTTTATTTATCCGCTTATGATGGTTAGATTAGGGCATATTTAAATTAGCATACAGTATGACAGCATGTCTACATCATTCATCTGTTTTGCATGCACCGGGCTCGGCGCATCATACTAACTGCATCGTACTTTCAATACCAAATTGAATACATGTTAGTTGTAGCATTTCATATGCCATCTTAGAATAGCCGAGCCTACTATAGTTGCATTTTGCATGTGTTGCATTAGGCATTTCTGTACACTTAGGATCATGCATGATTTCTAATATAGTTTCTATTTTGGCTTGGAGTACCCGGTAAGTTTTATGCTTTAGCATCCTTGCATGCGTGTGAGTGTTGCCATGAATAGCATGCTTACCATGAGGCTACGTGCTTATCTGATATATCTACCTGAATGCCTGTGGGTGAAGGTTGGGTTATGTGAATTGGAATGAATCATCAAAACGTTTCAAGCCTACCTGCGGGTAGCAAACCATTTTCAAAAACAAGCACGAAATGTTTTGTTCCAATTCAGGCGACCCGGTCTATACTTGTATGCTGTGCGCATCACATAGTAACCTAGGCTAATAACCGGAATAAGAGCACACAATGTTTTCAAAAATTGATATCATGGTTAGTAGAGGCCGGTCTATGACCGGGCGAGCGGGGGTGCTCACGAAGTGACCTTCCCCAATCGTACCCAAGTTCCCGAGCCGAGGCAACTTTGGTGATGACGGACACGTGGCCTTTTGGCACCGAGTCAGGGTTTCCTAAATTTCCCAAATAAAATATTTAGGTGGCGACTCTGTATCTGGCAAAGCAGTCCATGTTTGGCACTTCTTTCAAAAATCTGTTTTCTCAAAACGATTTGCCGGATTTGGACTCTTTGGTTCAGATTTAGAACCGTGACTGCGAAAAGTCGAGTCCGAGCTGTAGCGAGGTCCCCCGCGGGCTGGTTACAATTATCAGTCAAAATGAGGCTAGGGAGTGAGAGAATGAGTGTTTAAAGCCTTGACAACAAAACCCACTAAGGCCAATATTATAAATAAAGTAGTTGGGCTCTAATTCATCAATTAAATCGACTTAATCTGACCTGAATCAATTTTTCAATCAAATTTCACCGTAGGCTCTAAAAATCATGCCAATCACAATGGTGTAATCAATTTCGGGTTCTGTGGCCGATAAGGCCCTCAATTTAATTTCCAAAGCAGATTATTCAAACAGATATTCCTACGGTGAACAGATAAAATTCCAAAATCACATATATTCACATAATGGCACACAAAATCATATCAAAACATATAATCACATACGTATTAGGGACCAATTAACATAATACGGAACGGGGGTATCACAGTAATGGCCCTCTCTTTCCTTGGACTTGGCAATCATGTCGTCCACATACACCTCGACCTCTTTGTGGATCATATCATGTAGAATAGTGGTTGCAACCCTTTGATAGGTAGCCTCGGCATTCTTCAGCCCAAACGGCATTACTCTGTAGCAGTAGGTTTCCCATGGCATAGTAAATGAAATTTTCTCCCTATCTTCGGGCACTATCAAAATCTAGTTATACCCAAAAAATCCGTCCATGAAGGAAAGCAACGCATGACCCGCGGTGAAATCCACCAATTCATCGATGTGCGGTAGAGGAAAGTCGTCCTTCGGACTGGCTTTGTTTAGATCTCTGAAGTCCACATACACCCGAATTCTACCATCTCTCTTCGGCACTGGGACGATGTTGGCTAACCAAGTTGGATATTCAGATACTAGCAAGAACCCTGCGTCTATCTGCTTCGTGACCTCCTCTCTAATCTTTAAATCGATTCCAAGCATGTCTTCGTAGGACCACGCGGAAACATCTTTGAAATCTTTTAATAAAGCAACTAAGCGCTTGTGCTTCTCCGAAGACAACGTGGACCCGATCTGGACTAGATGCAAATCCTTCTCAGTACCCACATTAAAAACAATGATTTTATTAGCAAGGGATTTTGCAAACCTCTCATCCTTTCGATTAACCAAGTTTTTCAAAACCAGAGGAATTCATTCCTCATTGTTTTCATTAAAATTTTGAAAATCATGATCAATGCAATAAACAAACGGCACAGAGAAATACTGAAAATTTGCAGTGGTATTCTCATTCAAAAGGTCCAACTCATCCAGTTCTTCGGTTACAACCAACTTAAAAGAAAAAGAAAAGGACAACCTGGACAAGACTTCGGCATCTGGGTTATCACCCCCAGGAATGCTAGACTCAGACTCAGAAGCATCGAAATATGATTCTGACTCCACAGACTCTGTGGAATTAGATTCTGGCTCACCACCCGACTCAGAACTACTAGACAGGTAACCCTCCTCCAGCAGCCAAACGAGGGATAGTGTGTCAGATGCATCCAAGATGATGCTAGAAGGGTTCACACTTGGTTGGACCCCGATCATGGAGATGGTCAGGTTATTCCCCAAGTTCTTTGAGTCGACTGGAGGATCCGAAAGGAGACATGCCAGTGCTGCCCCAATTTCAAGTTCGCTGCTATTCGAGTCACTTTCTATGCTCTTTTCAGCTTCAGTAGTTGGTTTAGCCCTTTCCTCCGTATCACTGTCTTGCAGCTGCAAGTCGAAGAAAATTTCAAAGCCGGGAACACGCTGTTTCTCAGAATTTAACCAGGGTTCAGGGAAGCCGCAAAATGGGAAGTCTTCACCTTCCCTAACAAAATGACCATTCAAGGTTCCCCAGATCGGTCTGTGCACAAGCTCACAGCGTTTCCCGGCCTGCTTGGCTCTGGCTCTACCTGCCATCTCTTTTCCTTTTCTAACCCAATCCCCTTTGGTAGGCGTATAGCCAAGACCAAAGGCATGCGGATTATGTGGCACATCGGCCAATGCTGTGACGCCCTTCCGACCACTTCTTCCTAACCCCATTCCTGGAACATGTTAGAGCTTGTTCATGAAGTAGATTGATTGGGCATTAACATACAAGCCCTCATCTGCTGCCAAGATGGTTTACACTGCTCGGGCCTCAGCTAGAGTGAACCCTGAAAGGAACACATCTTCCTCGCCATGAACAATTTCCAGCATAGGTGTAGTTACCTCTGGTGGAGGATGTATAGATGAATTTCTAAACACAATAGCCACCCCTTTCCCATGGGGGTATTTCAGCATTTGGTGGAGGGTAGAGGAGACAATTTTTACTTGGTGTAGCCACGGCCTTTCTAGCAGTAGATTGAAAGTGGCCGGCATATCCAGGACATGGAACTCAATATCCTGTTGAGCTAGGCCCACTTGAACTCTGATCTGTACTGTGCCCATTACCTCTCTGCTGGTGTTATCATACGCCTGAATCACCTAGGCTGTAGGTACAAAATCTACTAGTTTTAGACCGATGGCATATGTTGTACGAGATGGACAAACATTGATAGTCAACCCTGTATCGACTAATACCACTGGCACCCATTCTTTTCTGCACTCTACAGACATGTACAGAGGTTTGTTGTGTGCTGAGCCTTCTGGCGATAATTACTTGTCTAAGAAGGTTATAGTTGGCGCAACACCTCCGGGGAAGACCAACCCCACAAGCTGCTTGGGAGTCATGTCAATGGACAATTTGGCTTTGTCCATCGTTGATACCACAGCCTATCGGTGCACGCGAGAAGCCATGAGCAGACCCCAGATCGAAATATCGGTATGGATCTTCTTCAGCTGTTTCAACACCTCCTCTTCTTCCAATTGCTTTTCCTTCTGCTTCTTTAACTCTTTATCTTCCCAGAGGCTTCAGCTTGGTCCAAGTGCGGAGGCTTGAAATACTGCCCACTCTTCGTCATATGGTTAATCTCTTTGGAGTACCAAGTGTTGTTTGGCAAGTCCTCACCCCAATCCTTATCAGTGTGGGCCAGATGTAGATCATCATCTTCCCACCATGCACCTCCGGCAGTCAACAAACAATTGTCTGGCTCTATTTTGATCATTCCTTCATCACAAATATTCCCTGCAGGGCATTGGTCTTTTCCAGCTTCCTGTTTATTTTCATCATTTTCTCGCACAAACCGCTTTAATGCGGCTTTCTATTCAGTATCCGCGGTGCTCACGGCGCCTAGTTCTTGAGTTAAATTCTTGATGCCGGTACTCTCCGGCAATTTCCCATTGTCTTCGGCCATTCCGACCACTGCAGCTATTCTTGCTTTCTTTTCTTCAGGTTTTGGTTCAGTTTTCTCCTCCTGGTCAGGTTCATCACTAAGCCATCCGGAGTTGTCCGTCGACCCATTCAGATTAAACCAGCCAATCTGTACGTCCCCCTGATCCTATTCATCATAGAACCACAGATTGTCCAAGTCCTCCTCCAGCTTCGCTAGATTATCCGAACTTTGGCTTGGGCCATCCTCTCGAACCACATTAACCTCCACTACTGCTGGTAATACCACTTCGAGTTTGGCTTGATCCACTGGTACAATATAATAGCACGGGTTATACACCTTCTTAGATAAGTCCGCAGAGCTCTCAGGCAATGGACTGACATTCTCCTCCAAGGTTAACCTCTCTTCTTCGGCCACTGTCACCATCACGGGTTCGGGTTGGAGTGTGGATGTGTCTATCATGCACAAGTCCGTGCTTTCAGGGATGAACACGACCGTCTTAGGTAGGTGAGAAGGGGGAATGTATATGCTGGGGTCATAGGGGATGGCTAATGTATGTATTAGATTTAAATGTCGGGGTAGAGGAACCTAGTTGTGGGTTGGAAGAGGGTTGGTGGTTACATTTGGCTTTTGGGGTGGTGCTATAACCTTGTTGTTGGTGAGATCTTGAATCTCATGATGCAGCCTGTAGCATTGGTTGGTGTCGTGACCGTGCTGCTGGTGAAATGCACAGTATTTGGTCGGGTTGTGTTTCAGTGGAAGAGGATCGGGTAGTGGGCGTTGTTCTAATGGCTTAAGATTCCATTTTTTGATTAGCACCCCCAGGGCTTTGGATAAAGGCATGTAGAGCGGGGTAAACACCCTTTGAGCTCGGGCCTGGCTGTTTAAGGTTTGTGGATTTGTACTAGCGAATGGGTTGGCAGTCTTGGCTGTAGTGGTGCCAACATTCACATCAGATGGCTGCGCAGATGCACTTCCACTCGTGGTTGCATTGGAACTGCATGAAAAAGGTCTCTTGGACTGCTCCTTCTCATCGTTTATCAACCCCTATTTCATTACATCTTCAATCTGAACTCCTATTTCATGGAGCTCATTGAACGTGAACAATGGCAAGACTATCATCTTCTGCAATAGTTTCCCTTGCAGATTGCGGACCACCATCCTGATTTGATCCTTCTCAGATGGCCTAGTAGTCATCATCGAAGTCTTGGCCCTCAACCTTGTTACAAAGTCCTAGAAGTCCTCCTTTGGCTCCTGATGAGTTGCTTCAAGATCTCGGGTCGTGATCTCGATTTGAGTATTGCCGGAGTACTGTGCGATGAAGGCCTCAGCTATTTCCTCCCAGCTCCGCTTCACAGAGTCTTCTAACTTTGCATACCAGATAGCCACTATACCCGACAGGGTCTGGCTGAAAAGCGACAACTTTTGGAGTCTGGTAAGGCCCATTGGCCGCAGAATATCGGAGAATAGCCGCAGATGAACCATGGAATCCCCAAAGCCATCAAACCGATCTATATGTGGCATCTTAAACCGGTCTGGCAAAGTTACTACGGAGTCGGTGTATCCATCTTCGATGTCAGGGATTGAGTTCACACCCTGGGCCCATTTGAAAAGCTTCTCTAGCTTGTTAACCTTGAGAACTATTGGGTCAACTTCGAATTCAAATGGCGCCTCAGTTTGGTACACTGTGCCTTGGAGGCTTATGGTGAGATGGGGTCTACCAGGTTGCCCTGATTCTCAACCTGAGCATTAATAGGGATTCTGGGTGCTGGGATACCCACTGGAGGTGTATGAGAAGCAGAAGTCGCTGCTTGCTGTGGTTGCTGCTACTGTAGCCTGTTTATCACTTCCGCTTGGTGGACTGTAAATTTAGCTTGACGGGCAGCATCTTGTTGCATGGTTTCCACTATTTGTTGGAGATGACGGATCAAGTCCTTCATACTGGCTGTAGGATACTGAGTCATTTGAACATGCGAGAGATCTCTTATTGACCTAGATGCAGAAGATAAAGCCTGACTAAATGTAGGTGATTGTTGAACTGGTGAATTGTGCCTAACCCTCATCCGTCTGGTAACCGGTGGGAGTGAAGCAAACACTGGTTGTCCCCTAACAAGATCCCCAAATCTGTAAAGTGTCCTTACATGGGTCCAGAGTGCTTGAGGGGTAATGCAATGGTTCGAAGCAATTGTGATAAACTACCTTGCAAAAAGAAATAAAGTAGAAGGAAAACAAAAATAAAAAACTGCACAGCACCTCAGTTCAGATGTGAACAACACATAGTTGTAATCAAAAGCTGTAGAACTGCACGCAACACTGACTTCTGCCCCCAAAATCTGATACCCAAACTTGTAACTGATATGTACGTTCCTGTAGAGTTTCACTCTAAAAGCACATAACAGTTAAGTGAAAGCCAAAACACCCCTTTAAGGGGGTAGGGTTACCCTGTCCTAATTTCGTCAGGAGATAGGGTTCACTATTCAAACAATGCAGTTATGCGCAATCCTGTATTCGAGTGAGGAACCTGTCCTAGTTTGGAACAGTCTCTATGACTTTCAATATGCAACTAGGCCGAATGGTCAAAAAGGATACCTCAGCAAGACTACATAATATACCTCTCACACATAACACTGAGAAGTGAAAGGAGGATCAAATGATACAGCGGTAGTCCAGATCCAAGGGTTGTGTTCCCATCGTGGTAGAGCCCGAGACTGGTCAGCCTTTTGGCAAGCTTTTACAAGCAAGCCTCCGGCAAACCGTCTATGAATAGCAGATAGCAAACACAGTGACTTAAGCGCACCAATGCAAATGCAAATGCAAAGAAACACATAAGTGTAGATAAAATGTCATGTCATGAGTTCGAGTTAAGTTCTCTAAATTCCCAACGGAGTCGCCAGAAATTGTAGCTCGGCTATTTCATGCCCCCTCTTGGAAGTTCGAAAGAAGCACTACAATTCGGACTCCCGCAGTTTTGAATCTAATCTCACAAGTGCAATGTGAAATTGATAAACACCAAAGAGTCCAAATCCGGCAAATTGTTTGGAAAATTGATTTTGAATAAAAAAATGCCAAAATTGGACTGCTTTGCTAGATACAGAGTCTCCAGCTAAATATCTTATTTTGGGGAAATTTAGGAAACCCATGACTCATACCAAAGGCCACGTGTCCGTCATCACCAAAGTTGCCTTGGCTTGGGAGCTTAGGTACGAGAGGGGAAGGTCATGAATTGAGCACCCCCACTCGCCCGATCAAAGATCGGCCTCTACTAATCATGATACGATTTTTATCAACATTATATGCTCTTGTTCTGATTTATTAGGCTAGCATTACTACGTGATGCGCACAAGCAAGTATAGACTACTTTGCTCGTATTGGAACAATTCAATTTCATGTTTGTTTTGCAAAAAGGGGTTTGATTTTTCCACCTCAAGTGGGCTTAAAGTTAAGAATTTGCCACTCAACAAAGTGGGCTTAAAGCTGTAAATATGCCACTAGACATAGTGGGCTTAAACGTACATTCGTTGAATTGTTCCAATCCAAACAAGCCTTCATCCACATGCATTCAAGCAGTTATAGTATTTAAACACTTAGCCTCATGGTAATCACGCTAAACATGGCAATCAGTTACACTCATGCAGGTATGCTAAAGCACTAAAAACTCACCTTGTACTCCAAGCTAAGAAGATATGATTTAGAAAAATATACATGATTCCTAACTATGCAAAATGTCTAATGCAATGCATGCAATATGTAATTAAGATAGGCTCGGCTACTTAACATGGCATATGAAACAGTGAAACAACATGCGGTCTAAGCATGTATTCAAAGAAGTATTGAAATGATAATGCGGTTTGAATGATACGCTGAGCCCCGGTGCATGGAAAACAAGATGAGTGGATGAGAGCATAAGGTATGCTAATTGAAATATGATGTCCCTAATCTAACCATCAAAAGCAGATAAATAAAAGGGAGAAAGATGTGGGGTTGGAAGACATACACATTATTACAACATTTTTCTCTTATGAAGGAGAGTCCGAATGAATAATTAAACTAAGCTAATTAAGCTAATTATTACAAACCAAACTGATTAACTAGCTAACTATCTAAACTAATTAATTAAGAATTTAACTAGGTTAAGCTAATCAAATAAGCTAATTAAATAATTATAAAACAATTGAAACTAATAATCAAAACAAGTAACTAAACCAAGCTAATTAACTACTCTGCCTCGGGAAATGAAGGATGTGTATGTGTATGCTCGATCTCTACCCGAAAAGACCACCGTTTGGCTCTCGAAAGCCTCTGTTTGTAGAGTTGAATATTTCCAGAACCATTCTGCTCCACCTTACCAACACTCTCCTGAGGTTTGCATCAGTGGCCAGCCGACCACTGGTGAAGATTGCCGGCCACCTACCAGCCATCAATGGTGGTTTGCCGGCAACCTGCCAACCATGAAGAGTGGCATGCCAGCCATTGATGCACTGTTTCATCTTGCTACAATAGAGGACAAACAAAGCATATACATCGTATTTTCACAGATTGACTGCACAACTTACCCCTCCTTTTCATGAGCAAATCCAAGAAAAGGCAAACTTATGCCACAAACCACCAACTCAAACAATTTCATTGCATGATGGCTTGTGACTCAAGATGTGCAAGTTCAATAAATGCAAAATGAGACAAAATCCTCCTCTCTTTCATGAAAGATCAAGGGAAGAAGTTGACCTTGGAGACTTGGATCATTTCATCACTAACAAGTATGAAATGGGCCAAGCTTCCTTGTGTTCAATTAACATTTGATTGAACACACCAAGTTATTATCTTGCTCATCTTTTGGTCCCAAGTTATTATTACTCATTTTACTTTACCAACCATCCTTTAATCCAATTAAGTCCAAAAAGTGAATTTAAAGTCCTCTAATGGAAAGAAAGCTCAAAGCACAAGTTGGTTTGGGTATGAAAGAAGCATCATACCATTGGTAATGAACCCCCTAAGGGATTAAACCATTAAGTATGAAACCTCAATTTCACACTTAGGCAAGCAAGTGACTTGAAACCACTTTCAAAGCAAAATTAAAAGCCAAGAAAGGAGGGAGGTTGTAGAGATGATTCTTGCTAAAATTAACTGTGAAAAGCACTAGAACAATGCAATCAACTCAAATAAGTGACGTCTAGAGGCCTAAAACACCAAACTTATGAGGACTATTACACTACAAGTATGCAATATAAGATTCAAATGACTTAACCAACCCAAAACAGAGTTAAAACAGTCTAAATTAGAGGCCAACACATGCTGGAATTAAGCTAAAACAAGCTAGAAAAATAAACTAAAGCATGGTACCAATTAAGCTAGCCAACAAGACACAAGGAGGGGAGGCTAACCCCTCCAATTTTCTCAATATAATGAGATTGAGATAATGTATATCCATAAGATGTTTTAGTAATTTTCATTCCTAATATTATATCTGTGACTCCCATATCTTTCATATCAAATCTTTTGTTCAACATTTTCTTAATTGATTTGATCATGTTTTGACTGCTTCCAATGATAAGCATGTCATCCATATAAAGACAAATTATGACATATCCTTGGTCAGCATTTTTAATAAAGACGCATTTGTCACATTCGTTTATCTTAAATCCATTAGTAAGTATAGCGTGATCAAATTTCTCATGCCATTGCTTAGGAGCTTGTTTTAATCCATAGAGAGATTTTATAAGCCGACAAATTTTGTTTTCTTGCCTTGGCACTACAACCCCTTCGGGTTGCTCCATATAGATCTCTTTATTTAGATCACCATTTGAAAAAGCTTTCTTAACATCCATTTGATGTTTCTCTAAATTATACGACACTACTATAGCAATAAGCATATGGATGGATGTTATTTTTGTCATAGGGGAATATGTGTCAGACTAGTCCAGACTTTTCTTTTGTCTGTAACCTTTTACCACGAGTCTATACTTGTTTATTGAACCATCTTCTTTCATTTTTCTCTTGAATATCCATTTATACCCAAGAGGTTTAGAATCGGGTGGAAGATCCACCAAATTCCATTATAATTTTGCATAATGGATTTAATTTCATTAATAATAGCCTCTTTCCACATAAGTGCTTCAGGACTTGACATTGCTTGATTAAAGCCTTGAGGCTCATTTTCTAACAGGTAATGTTAGAAAATCTAGACCAAAGGATTTTGATATTCTCGCTTCTTACTTCGTCTTGGTTCATCATCAGTTAAATCTTGTTGGTCGAGACCATTACTAGTCGCTTCCATTTGATTGTCATTAGTCTCTTCACTTTGTTTACAATCATAAGTTCTTTCCTGTGAACTTAATTCATGTCCTTTCTTGTAAGGAAAAACATGTTTAAAAAACACAGGATTCCTTGATTTTATAATAGTGTTCACATGTATATCAGGTATTTTTGATTTATAAGTCAGAAACTGATATGCACTACTATTATGTATATAACCAATAAACACAATCCACTATTTTTTTTGTCCTATCTTAGTCTTTTTCGGAACATGAACTTCTACGTTTTCCAAACACCCCCACACTTTTAAGTATTTGTAGGAAGGTGGTCAACATTTCCACAATTCATAAGGAGTACTAATAGTTTTCTTGTGGGGTATTTTATTAAGAACATAATTAGCAGACAATATTGCTTCCCCCTACAAGTTCTGCAGTAAGCCTGAACTGAGTAACATGGCATTCATCATTTCTTTAAAGGTTCTATTCTTCATTTCAGCAATTCCATTTTGCTGAGGAGAATATGGTGTTGTAGTTTGATGAATAATGACATGCTGTGCACAAAATTCATTTAAAGGTGCATCATATTCACCACCCCGATCACTTCTAACCATTTTAATGGTTTTATCAAGTTGATTTTCAACTTCAGTGTGATAGAGTTTAAACATTTCCATGGCTTCATCTTTACCTCTAGAGGTTTGATTTTTCTTTCAACCGATTTAAATGGAGCCTTAGTTTTGCTTCTACACATATCTCACATTTGTGATTAGGATCAATTTCAAACTTTGGTATAGAATCCAAATTAGTTAGTCTATGCAAACCATCAAAATTCACATGTCCTAATTTACCATGGCATAAATTTGACTCAAGAATATAAGCAAAAGATGTGTTATTCTTATTCATAACAAATTTTGGGTCAACAATCATTACATTTAACTTCAAGAGACCATCGCTTATGTATCCCTTACCCACATACATATCACTCTTTGTTAATACAAACTTATCAAATTCAAATACAAGTCTAAAACCATTTTTACTTAACGAAGAACCAGAAACTAAATTCTTCCAGAAGTCTGGTACATGCAGTACGTTGTTGAAAGTAAGTTCCTTCCTCGATGTCATCTTCAAGATAACTTTCCCTTGTCCAGCCACAGCAGAAGTAGATGAATTTCTCATGAATAGTTATTCACCATATTTGTACCTTCATTACAAGTAGTGAACCTCTTTTTGTCCGCACAAATGTGTTGAGTTACCCTAGTGTCAACCCACCACTCCTTGGGATTTCTAACCAAATTAGCCTCAGACACCATAGCAGAGAGATTAATGTTATTTACCCCGTC
Source organism: Camellia sinensis (assembly GCF_055761805.1). NCBI lineage: Eukaryota > Viridiplantae > Streptophyta > Magnoliopsida > Ericales > Theaceae > Camellia > Camellia sinensis. Next base: position 41,325,630 of record NC_138961.1, read on the forward strand.
AGAAATGTAATCGACTTCTATCACATTGGCTTGATTGGTGGTTTTTTTGCTTGTACTTCCACGATCCTTCGTAGGGCATCGGCAATCTGAGGCACGATGTCCAGTCTTGCCATAATTATAGCATTTTCCTTTGAACTTTTTATTGCCATTATTGTCGCCTTGTTTAGGACCATCTCCAGTAAACTTCCTCTTCTTGTTATGTGGTTTGGGCATTTGTTCCAGTACATTAGCCTTGGACTTAATGGGATTTTTACAATTCCTCTTTTCAACCTTACGATTATCTTCCTCAATTCTCAGTTTCACAATAACTTCATCCATGGTCATCTCTTTGCGTGTATGTTTTAAATCATTTTTGAAATCTTTCCAAGCCGGTGGTAATTTTTCCACTAATGCAGCAACTTGGAAAGACTCGCTAAGAGACATACCTTCAGCATGAATATCATGCAAAATTCATTGGAAACTATGAACTTGAGAATTACCGTTTGGGAGTCTACCATAACAAAATCCAGAAATTTACCGACAACAAATTTCTTAGTGCCGGCATCCTTTGTCTTGTATTTTTTCTCCAAAGAATCCCACAATTCTTTTGTTGTTTTCAGAGGCTGTAAATATTATACAACATGTTGTCTAGGCCATTGATGATGTAATTTCTGCAAAGAAAATCAGAATGCTTCCACGCATCTACAGCGGCGACAACTTGCTGATCAATTACATCCTCTTTAAGCACTAGAGCATCTTCATGGAGAAACCGGGCAAGATTAAGAGTTGTAAGATATAACAACATTTTCTGCTGCCATCTCTTAAACTTGGTGCCATTAACTTTTTTTGGTTTTTCTCCATGACTTATTAGAACTTGAACATGGTTTTGGGTAAGGACCGAAGTTGTTGAAATAATCGGATTTGGAGTACTACTTTCAGTTGCAGAAGCCATAATATTTGATTACAAAAGTAAAAAAAAAACAAAAACCAAAACCAAAACACAAATTAATTTTTCAATTATTAAAACCAGAAAATAAGTTATAACACAAAAAAATTTACTTTTCTAGATACTAAAACTAGAAAAATAAAACACAACACAATAATTTTCTTGTTACAAAAACCAAAAAATTATTTTATTGGATTCAAATATAACAAGTTTATATAACGAATTTATTAATACAATGAAGACTTATTAAAGAAACCAAACTCTATCTTAAGATTGTTAGACAATCTTCACTATATTCGAAAAAATGGATTAAGAAATAAGGGAGAAGTATTATTTTCTTGAACAAAATTTGATCAAGTCCAGTGTTCAACACTGTGTCCTTAAGACAGATTTGTTCTCTCCAAGGTGCTTTTAGATTATGGATGTCTATCTCTCAGGATAAAATGATCAATGACAATTTAGTAGCAGCACTACAAACTAAATGTCCAATGAACACATTTTGTGTTTATACTTTTTCTCATAGGAAATTTATGCAGCAATATGCAAGAAATCAAAGAAGAGAAGAAGAAGAAATTTATTGAGTGCAAAATCCAAATGAGGGACTGCCTATTTATAGGAGAACTGGTGGCTTTTTAGAATAGGTTTCAACACGGAATAGTGTTGAACAGATAGAAACCTGTTCAGACAGATATAACCTGTTCAGGTTGAATTTGAACAAATAAAAGACCTGTTCGGCTAGAAAAAAATATGCATAGGTGTGTTGGATCAAACTTTCAACATTTCAATATGTTGGGGTCAATTCAGAATTAAATTTGAATTTCAAATTGAAATTCAAATTCGAAATGGTAAGAATTTAATTTTAGAAAAAATAAAATTCAAATGTTTTTAGCCTAAAAAGATAAGCATTGGGCCGGACAAGCCCAAGCCAACCTCACACCACGCACCCAAGCCCAGCCTAGCCCAGCCCGGCCCGCTCAACCAACCGGACAGACGGTGGTGGCACGCGCGTGTGTTTGTTTTGGGTCCAGTGGGTCTAGCCCATTTTGTCCATAACCTCACCCTTCCACAAAACTTGGGTACCCCTTGGAGCCCTCCCTAAGTTGTAAACCCAAGGCTTATCAACCCACATCAAGTTTGCCCACCAAAGTAATGTAGGACAAACCTTAACTTCAACCTTTATGGAAATTCCACCAAAAACGCCATTTTCTTGGAGCTCATTTTGGCATCGATTTCCCATTCACCCAATAATGGTTTTGAGCAACCAAATATACGACGTGAATCGTTACGCGGCAAAGAACGCGTTGCCACATGGGCCCGTCAACTTTGGCGCAAAAGTCCCACCTAAAAATCTGTTTTTACTAAACAATTTTTTTCCCAAACCATTTCTTACAACCAATTGATAAAAATTTTCTTCAAGAACCATAGTGGTACTAAAAGTTCCTTAATTCCATGAGAAATCAATTGTTTCAGTGTCGAATAATTCCATGACAAAATGCTCTTAATCCATGAGAATTAGTGTTAAATTGAATTAAAATACCATAAATCCATGAGAAAGTATCAATGTTAAATCAAATAAACCCTAATTCCATAAGAAAGTAGATGTTTCAGTGTTAAATCAAATTGAAATGCCCTCCTAAATCCATGAGAAAATATTTTTGTTAATTCAAATAAACACTAATTCTATGAGAAAATGGCATAAATCCATGAGAAAATAGATGTTCCAGAGTTAAATCAATAGGAAGTAGGTGTTTCAGTGTTAAATCAATAGGAAGTTAGCATTTCAGAGTTTCATCAGAAGATTATAGAGAAAAAAACCTACCAGATTCTTCTTAAGTTCAACAATGGTGAGCCCGAGGGACGAGCAACACTCAGGGAAATGGCAGAAGGTATGCACACAGAGAGAGAGAGAGAGAGAGAGAGAGAGAGAGAGAGAGAGAGAGAGCAAAAGAAACGAAGAAAAGTGAAAGAGGATGATCTGTGCGTGAAAGAGAGAGAATGAGGGAGAGGGAATATTGGAGGTGTTTGGTGTGGATTATAGGGGGTGATTACAACTCATTTTAATTTGGGAGTCTGTGCCAGACTGTTTGGTGCAGCTTCTGCTTACAGTTTTTTAGGCAAAAATAACTTAAATAAGCTGAGAAAAGCTAATTATTTAGAAGCTGGGAAAGGGGTACTTTTGGTTTTTGCTTTTTGATTATCAGTTTTTAGCTTATAATAAGCTGCACCAAATAGCACCATTGTGCGTGGGTAATGGGCAGGAAAAAAAGAGAAAGTAAAATCATCGTAGCTGTTTATTTTTTATTTGGGAAGATCTCAACCGTTTTAACCAATTAGGAGAGATAGATATTTTTAAAAATAATTCTGTTTTATTATATAAATATAAAAGAAAAATTGAAAAATATAGGAAAATTTACAATCACACTTATTCAGAAAGGATGATTAAAAAAATATATCTATATTTATAATCACACTTATTTAAAAGGTGTAATTAAAAATAAAATTTTGCTCAATTAAATTAATTATAATTAAAATGTCATTCTAATTTTTTTAAGGGATATTTACTAATAAATCCCAACACACAAACAAGTACTCCAATTAGTCCCAAGTTTTTTTTATTGATCTATTAAGTCTTATTAGTGGGGAGTTTTTTTTCCATGTGGTCCTATTTTTAATTTTGGTAATGTTTTGGTGAACAGTTATATCCTTTTATTAATGTGGTAAGTATGATGTGATACTCCAATATGGCAAGCATTAATGTGACACTCTAACGATGTGACACCACAAAAAAATTAAAAACTCCTTAGTGTACTTTTGCCAAATATGACAATGTGGCAGGTCTGATGTGACACTCCAAAACTTTTACTCCAAAAAAAATAAAAACTCTTTAATGTAGTTTTTCCTATTGTGACAACGTGATGGGTATGATGTGACACTTCAAAAAATATAAAAAAACTCTTTAGTGTACTTTTTTTAAACGTGACAACATGATGGGCATGATGTGACACTAAAAAAAATATTAAAAACTCCTTAGTGTACTTTTTCCAAACGTGACATGTGACACTCCAACATGATGAGTATGATGTGACACTCTAAAAAAACTAAAAACTCTTTATTGCACTTTTCTCAAATGTGACACTCTAGCGTGACGGGTATGATGGGACACTAAAAAACTCTGTAGTGTACTTTTTTCCAAATGTGACACTCTAATGTGGCGGGCAAATGAGTCATTACACATCTAAAAAGACTAAATGAATCACAAGAAAAAAATATAGGATTATATGGATTACAAGTCTAAAATATGAGACTTATTGATCAATCTCTTTTTTTTTTAATCACATTTCCAATAAAAATAAGATATTTTTAATTCTTCTAATGTGATCTTTAAAAATTATTTGTTAAATGGGCACTTAACTGAGTCCTACCCATTTTCTCACGTCCACTTTAATCCCAACTATACCGTTCTTTTTGAACCCCCAATTCATCTTCTGATAACCTTTTCTTACTGCCAGTAGCCTTTCACCGTTGGTAGTGACGTCTTTTCCGGCAACCTCCCTATAGCAAACCCCAAAATCTATCATCATCATCTCTTTCATCTTCTCTCTCTCTCTCTCTATATATATATATATCAATTACAATAGAGAAGAGGACAAGAAAAATCTCTCCTTCGACGACCTTAGCTTCGCTGTCTATGGTCCCCTCGGTCACCTCGCTGTCGACTCCATGATCATCCTTTCCTTAGCCGGCTTTTGCGTCAGCTACCTCATCTTTGTCGCCACCTCCTCCCGAAACCCCTACTCCATCTCCGCCTTTTCTTCTTCTGCTTTATCTCAGCATGAACCCTAACTCTAACCCAGTTAGTCTCCGGCGGCGGTGGGTCTCCCGACCCCTTCACCTCTTTCCTACCGCTTTCCATCTTCCCTCTAACTCCGCACCCTATGCAAACCCTCACCGCAATGCCCTCACTCGTTTTGCAAACGTCACTAGCAACAAACAGCTAATGACGTCGCAATCTGTGTTTTGAAAACCCTAGATATTGAATCTGCTTCTCTCTCAACATATGTGCTTTGATTTTGAAAACCCTAGGTTTAGGGTCAAGGTTAGGATTTCCATGCACGCCATCTGTTTGATCAGTTGTCGTAATGGAATTGAGAGTGTGATTTTCATGATCTTCGATTTTGGGTTGAGTGAGAAAAGAACCTGCAAAGCACTGAGACAATAGAACAAATAGAGACACACACACAGAGAGAGAGAGAGAGAGAGAGAGAGAGAGACCCAGTTTGAGGCAAGAAAAGCATGTTCACTAGCGACGAGGGTGGGCGGCGCCGGCGCCGGCGACGGCCAGAGGTGATGGAGAATTAGGGTTAGGATTTGAGAAATTAAGGTTAAAAGTTAGGAATGAGGGTAAAAATGGAACTTCATGTTTGGACAAAATTGGAATTAAAAAAAATAAAATGAAAGAGTGGTTAATCCAAAGTAAAGAGGTAGACGCTAATAGCAGTCCTCAAAAAAAAAAAAATCTTATTTGAAATTTAATGGAGTATGAGTTCACAAAATGACATTTTTATATAAATGCTTTTTTTTTTTAAGTACAATTTTATTTTGATGTACCCGTGAAATTTTATTTTGATGTACCCGTGAACACAAATCGCTGACCGTATATTGGTCCGACGAAATCAATCTGTGAGTTCTTCTTCTTCACTCTCTTTATTTGTTTATCAAATTTTAATAATGGAAGACTAAAGTTGTTTTCTCTAATTTCTTTTCCATAATTTTTGAGCCCTAATTTATTTGAGGATATAATTATTTGGCCCTAATTATCAGTTAGGCATGTAATTGTTTAAGCTACTTAGCACTGTTACTTATGGCTTTTTCACTGTTGTAGTTGTTACCCTTAGTTACCCAAAATTATACTTGTTGCCCTAATTTGTGTTGTGTTGTTCTCTCTTGAATTCAATTTATTTATGCTTGTATGTGTATATGCAATAAATAAATTTTTAATTCTATGCTTATTGCCATTTTTCATTGGTTTGGTGCTTCAATGAAAATCTCCAATCTTTGTTGTGCTCTAATTTATGAAAACATATTATTTGTAGATATCAGTCATTGTGAATTTGTGTGGATTTTTTTTATTATATAGCCATTATTCCTAGGAAGTATATTTCTGAATCGGAAAAAAGAAAAAAAAGCAAAAAGTACAAAATTTTATTCAATCTTAATCGGGAGTACTTGCGAAATTTCTTGATAGCAAAAAGCAAATAGAAGGGCCCCTCTTAAGAGTTCATTTAGGACCTTAACACTAGTCTGAATACACCTGCATTTCATTTTCATGGATTCAATAGTAACTTTCTCTTTTCAAATATATATATATACAGTTCGTGAAACAAACAAAGTCATATTATTGGCTAACAATTAAAGAGGTAAATAAACTTGAATCACACAAGTACAATACATTATTCTGACATGGACTAGATAGAAAATAGTATGATAATCAAATTATTTATACAGTTGTGACATATAGGTTCCTAGTTTGAATATAAAAGTACTAGCATAATCCTTTTCCTTTTTTACTAAGCTTTTACTATTTCTCACAGCTTTGGCAAGCATCAATCGTCACTGTCCTGTAATTTAGTTACCAAAGAGCCAAAATGAGATGTCAAGGGCATAAATGTAAACTCATTCTAGATTGGTTCAAGGGTTGACATAATTCATGCAGTTCAAACACATAAATTAATCACATTGAATCTTTTAGAATACCCACACAAGGCATGGTGGCCAATATTTTTAGAGTAATGCTATTCAAACAAAAATTATATCAAAAATTAATATAGAATAATATAACAAGTTTTAATCTAGATTGGTTCCTGGTGCTAACATAATTCATTCAGTTTAAGCACATAATAGCATTATTGATTATTTATATCACCATTAATCAAATTGAGTATTTTAGAATAACCATAGAAGGGAATGGTTTCCAATATTTTTAGAGTAATACTATACCAAGAAAAAAATGTTATTAATTTACTACAAAAGGACATGACAAGTGTTGATTTTATTAATTTAAAGCAAAAATTCAATCAAAATGGATTAGATTTCAAAAAATGTCATTGTCATACTATTCTGGTTAATAGTCATGAATTCTATTTGACTAGAAAAGGACAAACTAATTTGAAATCTCATAATACAAAACATGCCACGCTTGCTCCCACCGTTCTCCAATTATCTTTACGACTTCCTGTTAGCAAGGACAAATCATGGAGAACTAATGCCAATGCAATAGAAACAATAGGTGCAATTCTATAGAAGAAAGAAGTTAAAAATATTGAGCAAGAACTGATCAATTCTGTACATTATCGAAAGTTCATCTTCAAGGAGTTTCTTCTTGATCAAATGAAGTTAATGAAGGATATTACTTAAGCTCATTCGACCTTGTGGTGGCTCTATCGAGCATGCCACTCCAATCTTGACTATGGAAATTAGACATTCCCCCATTTTATCTCCATAGTTATCTTGAATTGATTCCCATGTACTGGCACCAACAGCAGTAGCTGCTGCTGCTGCTGTTGCTCTTACCTCTTCTTCGTTATTGTCTAGGAGCACTGGGTCTGTATTCTCCATCACATGCTCAGGAAAGGCCATCCTAGCAAAGCAATGAAGATTAAGGCCTTCCTCAAACATGATATCAGTGGGTCTCGTCCCCGTCATTATCTCCAACAATAGGATCCCATAGCTGTAGACATCTCCACAAGTTGACATCTCTCACTTCCAAGACCATACTCTGCCATTAAAACAATTCACATTGAAAACCCCTAACAGTTTGTTTTTCTTAAAAGCAAAAATATTGTGGGAGCCGAATTTTAAAGGAGGCATACTTTAACAGACAGGTATTGCCTGGCTCTGTCCAGAACTATCAGGATGCCGAATATAAAAGGTAGATGTGCCGAATAGATACTGAGCTATGGAGCTGAGTAAATATGAACATAATGAGCGAAAAGTGGACCTGGCCCCGAGGCCCAGGGAACGAGTATAAATAAAGGAATAGCAGACTGAGAAAGATATGTGATAATTGTGGTGTTTAACTTAGAACACAAGTAATCTAGAACAAGAGACTGATTTGTCCGTCGGAGTGCTAATTCCGGTACCCCCGACCGGAGTGTTTACTTCCTTTCAAGTGCTTATCGGTGGATCACGAGCATCCCCCAGGATCAGAAGATTATTTCCTAAAACCACTTCCCCACAATTGGCGCCGTCTGTGGGAATACTCAAGCACATCCATGGTGGACGCGACGGAGGACCCTCCAATAGTCGCTGATGACACCACACAGATAGACGACTTTACTCCAACAAACACGCACGGACCGAAGCCTAACCTAGTAAGACGCGCTTTGAACTTCGGTTCACATTCGACTCCAGAACATGAGGCAATGCAGGCGATCATGGAGCAGGCAAAGCAAAACAAGCAGTGGTTGGAGAACATGATCGTTGAGAACGAGCCTCTCCATCAGGATTTAGCACTGGAGGTGGCAAAGTCCAAACAAGCCGTGCGCCAAGACCCGGAGCGACCTCTGAAAGCAGGTGGTCGACGACCTCGAGCCCGGCAACAAGACACTGATAGCTACTCCGACTCACTATCTCCGGAGCCCAAAAAGAAAGGATGACCTACAACTTCTGGCTCCTCTGAAGAGAGCCCACGCGTAAGGCATAAGCGCAGAAGAAACGGCTCAGATGACGAGGACCAGCATGATCCTTTTGTGCGACGGATCGCAAGGGCAATCTTGCCCAAAAAGTTTAAAGCTCTGTCATTTACTCTCTATGATGGCAAGTCAGACCCCATTGATCATATCCGCCACTACAAGCAAGCCATGACATTGTATGCAGATGACGAAGCCCTCATGTGCTGAATATTCACCAGCAGTTTGGGACCACTGGCTGTCAGGTGGTATTACAAACTGGAGCGGACTTCGATCAAAACCTTCCACCAATTATAGAAGTCTTTCAGGGCCAGATTAATCACAAATGAGGTCCAGCCGAAACAAGCCGACTCTCTCTGGGCAATGCAAATCATGCCAGGAGAAACGCTAAGAGCATATTCGGAATGATATTGGGAATGCTTTAATCTTGTAGATGATGCTTGCAATGACTCCATGGCCATCATCGCCTTCAAAATAGGACTACACCCAGATAGTGCCCTCCGCAGTTCCTTGACCAGAAGACCTCCCAAAACAGTCTGGGGGTTGATGAAGAAAGTACAAGAATACTGCAAAGTAGAAGATGACGGTTTGCGAGTTAAAGCCGGACACAGTACCACCAAAACGTCCCCTCTGAGATTGCCCAGCCAATAAGTTTCGTACCTCCTCAGAGCCCTGAACCACGCCAGCAGACTAAACGAGATAAGAAACGAGATTCTTGCCGACCAAGCAATCATTGCCCACACCGAACAAATGAACAACTGCAAGTTGATAATATGAGCACAAAGCTTGCCGACAAGAAATATACGGAGTTGTCAGGTTCAATCAGCTCGATTATGTCCCAAATCCAACATCTTTCATTTTTTAAATGGCCATCCAAAATGGTGGGACCTCCCGACATGAGAAGACGAGACAGACGGTGTGAATATCCTAAAGATCACGGTCATGATACGGACAGCTGCTATGCTCTGAAAGACCACCTTGAGGAATTGGTGCAAGATGGTCGGCTTCAGCAACACGTACGAAAGAACGCAATCAAAGCTATTGCCCTTCGGCAGGATTCATCTCCGCTCGGCATCATTCATATGATATACGACCTTCCAACGCCACTTGTTGTACACGCAATCAAGCCTCCCAGAAGCAACACACACCATCGAAGTAGCCCCACGAAGCTCCGAGTATTATCTTCAACGATTCCGATGTTATCGGCGTAACACTCCCCCATAGTGATCCATTGGTCATTGAGCTACATGTAAATCGATTCGTCGTTGAATGCATCTTTATAGACCAAGGAAGCATTTTCGAGGTTATGTATTACGAAACCTTTGTCAAACTCGGTTTCAATCAATTAGACCCCTGTCTCCGGCTCCCCATCCATTGTTTGGCTTCAATGCAAATCCAGAGTATCCGTTGGGGAAGATCACACTACCCGTTCGAGCCGGCTCCCGAACGGTGGATGTAGTATTCTTGGTCATCAAGCTCCCATCGCCGTATAATATCATCATGGGGCGAACTTGGTTGCATGCTATCCAAGCCGTGCCTAGCACCTGCCATCAGCTGCTACGCTTTCCTACCCAACACGGTATTGAGCAAATCCGTGGTTTCCGGCACTCTGCACTAGCATTCTATCCCCCTCCCGAAATACCAAATCGAAACATCCTTGACTAACATGATCATCATCAGAAGGATTCCATATCGGCTCAGAAACACGTTATGGCCCTGGAACTCAAGAATTGTCATTAAACTCGACTTGTGGGGAATGATCTCAGTTCTAAAATGATTCTTCATGTACATGTTCCTCCTTTGTAAATGCAAGGATTCTTGTTGCGCAGATATAATCCCATCCTCTACAAAATCTAATTAAAAAGGGCATTCTGACCAAAAAGCCTCCTCGGCGCATGACAGCATTGGGCCGATAAAGCCTCCGGATGGATATCACGATTGCCCAAGTAAAGCCTCCGAATTCGGAGCCCTCTCTGCGCATGACGCCGTCAGGACAATAAAGCCTCCGGATTCGAAGCGCCCTTCGTGGATATCACGATTGGCCAAATAAAGCCTCCGGATTCGGAGTGCGCTTCGTGGATATCACGATTGCCCAAGTAAAGCCTCCGAATTTGGAGCCCCCTCGGCGCATGACGCCGTTGGGACGATAAAGCCTCCGGATTCGGAGCGCCCGTCGTGGATATCACGACTGGCCAAGTAAAGCCTCTGGATTCGGAGCGCCCTTCATGGATATCACGATTGGCCAAGTAAAGCCTCCGAATTCAGAGCCCCCGGGGCGCATGACGCTGTTGGGATAATAAAGCCTCTGGATTCGGAGCGCCCCACGTGGATGTCACGATTGGCCAAATAAAGCCTCCGGATTTGGAGCGCACTTCGTGGATATCACGATTGGCCAAGTAAGGCCTCCGAATTCGGAGTCCCCTCGGCGCATGATGTCGTTGGGACGATAAAGCCTCCGGATTCGAAGCACCCTTCATGGATATTACGATTGGCCAAGTAAAGCCTCCGGATTCGGAGCCCCCTCGGCACATGACGCCATTAGGCCGATAAAGCCTCCGGATTCGGAGCCCCCTCGGCGCGTCACGCCGTTGGGCCAATAAAGCCTCCGGATTCGGAGGGCCCTTCGTGGATATCGCAACTGGCCAAGTAAAGCCTTCGGATTCGGAGCCCCCTCGGCGCGTCACGCCGTTGGGCCAATAAAGCCTCCGGATTCGAAGCGCCCTTCTTGGATATCACGATTGGCCAAGTAAAGCCTCTGGATTCGGAGCCCCCTCGGCGCGTCACGCCGTTGGGCTAATAAAGTCTCCGGATTTAGAGCGCCCTCGGCGCGTCACGCCGTTGGGCCAATAAAGTCTCCTGATTTAGAGCGCCCTCAGCGCATAGCGCCATTGGGCCAATAACGCTTCCAAAAGCTGAATAACATTCTGAATTCGGAGCGCCCTCAGTGCACATCAGAGCAGGGAAATGTAACACGAGCCGGCATAACGGCATAAACGAAATAAAACATGCCAACACTCGAAATAAGATGCTTAACAAAAATTCACAATGAAATACAAACTTTTAAAATAAAGCATTTTATTCGATTAAGCAATAATTACAAAAACGCAATTCGCGTTTGAGCATTACAAAGTCTACTTTCATACGGCGTCACCTTCATCCTCACCCTTCTCAAATTTCGAAGGTGAAAGAGGGGAAGTGGTCGTGAAGGTACACTGGTAGCGCCCGATCGACGCTCGCTACCCAGAGAGCGTCCGTAGCTTGAAATTCTTCGATCTGACCGGGCTTGAACCCACAATGTTCACACCGGTGCGACAATCATCCTCAAGGTCGAGAGCCTTGATACCATAGACAATGTCAAGGCCAAGATCCAGGACAAGAAAGGAATTCCGCACGAAACAGTAAAATTCAACGGTTGTAGCGCTACGTTGACCTCTTCCTTCCTTCGGGGTGATCTGCTTCGACGACTTGCAGGTCAACGTTCTTCCCGTTCTTTGAATGCCCCACCCCTCGCATAGGTGGGTTCCTCGCTGCGATTCATTGTAGTGTCAAGCTCAGCCAAGGTTCGAGGCCCACTTCTGCTGTTGAAGAAAATTCCATTTGACATTCACATTTGTCTGCCCCATGCAACAAAGTTGTTTTAAAGCAAGTCTGAACACAGTAAGTGAAATTACTACGGCGAAAAGTCCAAGGCAATATATTTTTACTCCTTGCGGTGACCCCGAAGTAACGTCATTAATATTGAACTCCAAAAGACGTATGCCGATAGATGTTGGCCATAGCCATTCCATGTACTAATTTTTGGTTTTTTTGAGTTAAAGTGGACTAATTATGGAAATTAAAGATGGGATGACAATCTCCGGATTCGAAGCCCCTGGAGCATGGCATGTTTGGGCCAATTAAGCCTCTGAATTCGGAGCCTCATCGACGCATCATGCCGACCGATACAAGTCTTCGAATTCGGAGCCTAATCGGCTGAGCGATCATGACAAGCCGGCACGTAACCGTTCGAAATTAAATTACTTAAGCCAGACAATGTTTATACAATGAAAACATATGCAAACACGTGTGTGCCGAATGTAGATTACAATGAAACATTTAAAATAGGACATTTTATTCAATCAGGCAACAATTGCACAATTAAAATAGGACATTTTTATACGGCATCGTCCTCATCCTCACTCTTCTTGACTTCAAAAGCAGAAAACAAAAAATGATTACGTTGGTAGAGTTGCAGCGCCGAATCAATTCTCGACGCCCAGAGAGCTTCCATGGCTTGAGGTGCCCTGATCCAACCGTGCTTAAAGCCACGATTCTCAAATCGGCAAACTTCTTCAGTAAGCTTCTCTTTGGTCTTCTGAATTTCGACCAGTCGGCCGTCATGAAAGCCCTTTTCGTACGCCACGTTTCTCGCAGTCTTGATCGCAAACATGCTCGCCGTATTACGATCGGCGATCGCATCACTAATCATCCTTTGAGTAACCCTCTCTGCAACAACCTGGTTGGGAGGGACGGCTGATTGGGGCAACGCAGGTTTGTTTCTCCTCAGCTCGCGCTCGGCCTTTTCGGCGCGAGCTTCTAACTTCTGAATGCATTCATCTCTCTATTCTACGTCCTGACGAGCGGCGCGAAGACGCATACCAATCTCATAAGCCGTGTAAAGTCCCCTCACCACCCCAAGAACACCTTCACAAAACACTTCGAAGTCCGGACGGCCTACCATCGACTGCTGAACTTCGGGCAGAAAAATCTGTTGAGCAAACTTGACTGTCACATTTAGGTCTCGAATGATGGAATCCGCCTCCGTCATCGGTCTGTTACCCACGAAGACTGCAAAATTCAATGGGTGAGGAATTGCGTCAGATTCCCTTCCAGGATGAGATTGAAGAGATTTATGCTGTGGCTGACTATCCCTCCTAGGCCATCTACTTCGACGTTGAGGAGATTGGTGTCTCTCCCAACCACTCAACATCCTACCGCCCGTGTGTGACGGTTCACCGCTTCGATTCATGGCACCTTGCAGCTCAGCTAGCGTCTTCGCTTGACCTCTACTATTGTAGAAAAGCTTATTTGACATTCGCACTTGTTTTGCCTTCCTCAACGAGCGGGACTGAGATGCTCATTTAGCAGTTAAATAGGACCCTCGTTCACGAAGTACGCGCCCATTTATTCCCTACAAGGGCAGCATCTCCGAGGCTTCCGCATTAACAATGAAGCGTCAATAGCCCACCCTGTACCGTCCTGTACCAGTCCCAATCGCCCCAATCACTGATTGGACCAAGCCCCAATCACCCTATCACCCGCTAATATACGGCGTTCTCAGTTCATGAACCATCTGGGGCAAGGGCAGATTCATCAATTTATACGACTCCAGTCTCCCAGCTGTTCCATGAATCGATTCTTGCGTGCAAAATTTATTACGTTTTATTCGGCATTCTCGGTTCATGAACCAGCTGGGGCAAGAGCAGATTCATCAATCTATACGGCTCGAGTGCCCCAGCCGTTCCACGAATCGATTCTTACATGCAAAATTTATTACGTTTTATTCGGCATTCTACATTTGTGAACCAGCTGGGGCAAGGGCAAATTCATCAATCTACACGGCTTGAGTGCCCCAGCCGTTCCACGAATCGATTCTTGCGTGAAAAATTTATTACGTTTTATTTGGCGTTTTACGTTCGTGAACCAGCTGTGGCAAAGGCAGATTCATCAATCTATATGGCTCGAGTGCTCCAGCCGTTCCACGAATCGATTCTTGCGTGCAAAATTTATTACGTTTTATTTGGCGTTCTCCGTTCGTGAACTAGCAGGGGCAAGGGCAAATTCATCAATCTATACAGCTCAAGTGCCCCAGCCGTTCCACGAATCGATTCTTGCGTGCAAAATTTATTACGTTTTATTCGGCGTTCTACGTTCGTGAACCAGCTGGGGCAAGGGCAGATTCATCAATCTATACGGCTCGAGTGCCCTAGCTGTTCCACGAATCGTTTCTTGCGTGCAAAATTTATTACGTTTTATTCGGCGTTCTCGGTTCGTGAACCATCTGGGGCAAGGGCAGATTCATCAATCTATACGGCTCGAGTGCCGCAGTCGTTCCACGAATCAATTCTTGCATGCAAAATTTATTACCTTTTATTCGACGTTCTACGTTTGTGAACCAGCTGGGGCAAGGGCATATTCATCAATCTATACAGCTCGAGTGCCCCAGTCGTTCCACGAATCAATTCTTGCATGCAGAATTTATTACGTTTTATTCGGCGTTCTACGTTCATGAACCAGCTGGGGCAAGGGCAGAGTCATCAATCTATACGGCTCGAGTGCCCTAGCCGTTCCACGAATCGATTCTTGCGTGCAAAATTTATTACATTTTATTCGGCATTCTCGGTTCGTGAACCATCTAGGGCAAGGGCAGATTCATCAATCTATACGGCTCGAGTGCCGCAGCCGTTCCACGAATCAATTCTTGCATGCAAAATTTATTACCTTTTATTCAGCGTTCTACGTTCGTGAACTAGCTGGGGCAAGGGCATATTCATCAATCTATACGGCTCGAGTGCCCCAGTCGTTCCACGAATTGATTCTTGCATGCAGAATTTATTACGTTTTATTCGGCGTTCTACGTTCGTGAACCAGCTGGGGCAAGGGAAGAGTCATCAATCTATACGGCTCGAGTGCCCCAGCCGTTCCACGAATCGATTCTTGCGTGCAAAATTTATTACGTTTTATTCGGCGTTCTCGGTTCATGAACCATCTGGGGAAAATGCAGATTCATCAATCTATACGACTCAAGTGCCATAGCCATTCCACGAATCGATTCTTGCGTGCAAAATTTATTACGTTTTATTCGGCGTTCTACGTTCGTGAACCAGCTAGGGCAAGGGTAGATTCATCAATCTATACGGCTCGAGTGCCCAACCGTTCCGCGAATCGATTTATCTGAGCACTAGTCTTGAATTCGTTTTGTTTGACTAAATCAGATCCCTAATTTTAATCGGCCGTTAAATCTGCTGTCTCACGCATGCTTGACATTTTGTTCTAATTGCTGACTCTCCTAACTATATGCTCACATAATAGAAAATACGAAAAATAACTTGAGAGCATATAAAATTTTCATTCATAAACTGGGCACTGGCAGCGGACATTTTACAAATTAAAATCCAAAAAATGTACATTGAATATACTTAATAAAACTAAAATGTCTCCCAGATCAATCCTCGGGATCAGACTCAAGTGGCTCAATGTCCACTTGCTCGTATGGAATTGGCACGGCCGATATAGCTCTAACGGCAACAAGGGCTTTGAGCCACCCATGTTTGAATCCCCGATTTTCGAATTTAGGGACTTCGTCTAGGTATTCCTTGAAGGCGGCACTCTCCCCAGCCTCAAGCGCCGTAGAAACTTCGGATTTGGCTTTTTCCTTGGCCGCCTTCAACTCCTTTAACTCAACCTCTGCCTTGGCAAGCGCCTCCTTGGCTAACTTGAGCGATTCCTCGCTAGCGTTCGCCCTATCCTCGGCTTCGGATCTGAGCTGGTCAGCAATCTGAGCCCTTTCTATTTCTGCTTCGGCTCACGCATTTTCCATAGCGGCCCTCATCGCCTCAAACTCGGCCCTGCTCTTTTCACCTTCAGCTTCAGACTTTAAGCGGCCAATTTTTTCGACGGCATCATGCTACCGGTGACCTAGTTCGGCTATCCTTCCAGCCGTCTGCAAAACAAATCAGGATTATCACATCAAGCAATATAGTGTGCAAACCAAATCAAACGAGCAGAAAAGGGAATATCGCATACATACCAGAAGGGCAAACTGGGCAGCGAACGCTATAAGCTCTAAATCTGGCTCTTCCTGAAAGGTGGCCTTATCAGCCAACAGTGAAACTGAGGCGGCCAAGCTCAACGCTATAGCCGGATCCCTTATGACGAATGCGTCATTAGAGATTGGCATGTTTTTTTATCTTTGGTTGAAAAACAAAAGGAACAAACACGTTGGATTCCTCTAAACGAGGCCTTTTGCCAACAAGACTATCCTCCGAGCTTGCGTCTCCTTCGGCATTATGTTTTTCACCCCGTTCTTTACAAACCAGTCGTTCTTCCGTGACCTGCTGTTCGGCCTCCCTCTCTGTCTCATCCAAAACGATTTTAGCCGTTTCTTCCGCAGTAACGGGTTGTAAAGATTCAACCGGGGCAGGCTCAGAACGAGCAGCCTCTGCCTTCTTTCGAGCAGCCATTCGCTCGGCATTTCTCTTTCTCGCCATTTGCATGAGATTTTCCCCAGCCATGCCTTCAGAAAAATCGCTGGGCTGGTCCTCCAAATTCGTAAAAATGTCTCTGAAAGAAAACTCTACCCGACCTGAAATGGATAGTGAGTTTGGCTGGTTAAGACCGATAGTTTCAAATGCTGACTTCAGAGCTTCGTCCACCTCTTCAGCCTTGGTAATGAACTCCCTGGTTGATTTTGCGACCACCTCGACTTCTGGCTCTAAGTCTCGCTCCAAATTGGAAGTGTCTAGACCAATCTGTCTCAGGGACTTGAAGCTGGGAAAGATAAGAGCCATATGGTATTGTCCGCCGGTTGGGATTGGAATGTTGTCTGCGGCCGAGAACATAGTATGGGTAGGCTCGTACCTAAGAAGAATATGGGCGGCTCTGCCTTGTTTCTGTACATTTGGATGGCCAAAATACTTTAGCGCAGTCTTAATGTCCGATAGTACTGCATCGTCAGCCGAGGTCAGAACCCTCTTCAACTTATTGCCTGTAAAAACGGAGGATTATATTTGGAGAAGAAGCCAAATAAAAGAAAGTTCAACAAACAAGGAATCACACAGTAACCTGGTTCACCCCTCCGTCTGGGAATAGGGTCCAGGCGATCTTCGCCTTCGTCGAATTCCCAGTTGCCCTGAACATTGACCATTACATCATCAACTCATTTGCCAGAGCTAGCAAGCATGGTTACCAAGTGATGGTCGATGTCCCTGGCCCTGAGAAAGTAACGCCCGAGCCAACTGGAGGATTTGGCTAAAGCGTTGCAATGCCGAATCGCAGGAATGCCCAGGTTGATCTTGAGGCGCCGGTTCAATTCAACAATTCCCATTACGGTTCGAAAGAAATTCACATTGAGTTGCGAGGGAATCAGATCCCAGTGGCGAAGGACGGCCCTAAGAAATGGATGTAGGGGAAAGCGAACGCCACCCTCCGCAATGGACAGAAGAGGGAACACGATTGTATTTGGGTCATCCCTCTCCATATCCAGGGAACTCTCCATTACTAGAGATAGATGACCATCATCAGGAATAGAGAAATGTTTTCGAAACCCAGAAATTCGACCCTCAGAGAGGAGGTCTTTCAAATGCTTAGCCATTCTAGAGAGAACTCAAGGATATTCTAAAGCAAAAAATAAATATGGAAAGTAGGATTGCAAAGAAAAGAAAAGCAGACTTACGAGAGGCAAAGGGAACGAGAAGAAGACGGAGAGGAGTGGCAAAAAATACGTCAAAGAAGAAATACCGATAGACGGTCTAGAAGGTTCAAAAATTCGAAAAAGTATGTGTTCGAAGGGACTTAAACTTCAAATCATAATAAATGCGAGAGAAGCACGAAGGAGGCGGGAAGGCGTTACAGTGACCGAAAAGCATGTACGCGTCCTGACATGCATCAGGAAGAGGATTAACCGCTGAATTTCTATTTTCCTAAATCAGGAACCAAACACGCCGACTAACTGATGCTAGAAGGGTGTTTGGGGGGCAATTATGGGAGCCGAATTTTAAAGGAGGCATACTTTAACAGACAGGTATTGCCCGGCTTTGTCCAGAACCATCAGGATGCCGAATATAAAGGGTAGATGGGCCAAATAGGTACTGAGCTATGGAGCTGAGTAAATATGAACATAATGAGCGAAAAGTGAACCTGGCCCTGAGGCCTAGGGAACGAGTATAAATAAGGGAATAGCAGACTGAGAAAGGTATGTGATAATTGTGGTGTTTAACTTAGAATACAAGTAATCTAGAACGAGAGACTGACTTGTCCGTCGGAGTGCTAAATCCGGCACCCCCGACCGGAGTGTTTACTTCCTTTCAGGTGCTTATCAGTGGATCACGAGCGTCCCCCAGGGTCAGAAGAGTATTTCCTAAAACCACTTCCCCACAAATATTATAAAAGAAAAAAAGGAACAATCAAATCTGGTTTATGAGAATGTCAAAATAATAATATGAAAGTAGTACATTATACATATTCCAAATTTTAGCAATGGAAAGCATAGCCATACATTAATTCTATGACTAGCAGTTGACTAGCTACGGACTAGGTCTTAAGGTAACCATGCAAAATTCCCCATCTTTAGAAATGGATAGATCAGTACCCATTTAACATTCCTTCAATGATAGCTAACTTATATTTTGTTTGAAACTTTAAATTTTCATCCTAGAATAGGCATATGTCAAAGTAAAAGCAGGGTAAAGAGAATTTGTTACCTGGAGGTACATATCCAATGGATCCCCTTATTCCAATTGAACTACTTTGATTAGAAATGGTAAGATCTGGAAAAAAATTAAGCTAGGCCAAAATCTCCAACACGGGCAACCATGTCATGATCAAGAAGGATATTACTCGGCTTCAAATCACAATGAATGATCGGTGTATGGCATTGGCGATGAAGATAATCAAGTGCATAAGCCACATCGATGGCAATTTTTATTCTTTCTAGAAGGTTGAGTCTCCGGTGCTCATTTTGCCCATTATTTGTTTCTGGACTTGAATACAGCTATCCATCTAGACTCCCATTAGGCATGAACTCAAAAACTAGAGCTTTAAACTTATTTCCCTGAAAATCAACACTAGAACAAGAAGTTATGATCCTGACCAAGTTTTGGTGTCGAATATTTCTCAAAGTTTCGTACTCTACCATGAAACTCTTTGTAGCTCCATGGTTTTGAATGTTAAGTACTTTGACAGAAGCAACAAACTCCCCATCTTGATCAAGAATCCTTTCATGTACAGAGCCAAAACTACCAAAACCAACCAGATTCGTGGAAGAGAAACCATCTGTTGCTTTGAAGAGTTTTTCATAAGAGATTTTCAAGAACGATTCTTTCAACAATGAATTGTATTATGAGTTGTTCTTTTCTTCTTGAAACAATAAATTATAAAGAGAGACACTCGGGTTCCTCCTACAAATATAGAAGCTACTGTAATTGGTAATATATGTGAAAGAGGCATCTTATGCTTTGATTTTTGGGTGATGCAGTTGGGTAGTTGTAATTTAGAAATACCACCACAAAGTCTATAATTTGCAATAATTGATATTGAACTCGCATTTGTGAAAACTCCTTTCATTGGTACCTCACCCTCAAAATCATTGAATGACAAATTGAGTTTTTGTAGGGAAAATTTTCTAAGAACGTTGGAATTTTTCCCAGATAAGTTGTTATGAGAAAGATCAAAGTTTGCAGTCTCTATCAAAGTTTCTAATGACAGAGGAATAGATCCTTGGAAGAAATTTTCTTTCAGGTATAGGTTTTCAAGGCTAGAACAACTACCAAGACTGCTAGGAATTTCACCAAACAACCCATTCTCAGAAATACCCAATTCCATTAAATTTTTGAGGTTTCCAACCTTAGCAGGCAAGGAACCAAACAAATGGTTCTGAGCTAGATTTAATGAAATTGATAAAGATGAGATTCGCAAGAGTTCTCCAGGAATGGTACCACTCAGGTTATTTTGAAATAAGTGCAGCAACAACAAATTTTGACAGTTACCAAGACTTGAGGATATGGTCTTGTAACAACCCCGACCTATGATTTGCTTTAATCTTTGATTAAGAATGCCTAATAAGTAATTAAGAGGAATTCTGAGTTAATTGCATACGAATTGTGTTATTTGTGTTTGTATCTATCTATTGTAGAAATATCTGTTTGTGTTTCTGTTTAGTTTTGCGAATTGAACGCCTTATCGACATCCGATCATGAAATCGACTTAGTATCTATTTAGAATTTTTAGAATTTAATGGTAAGTTTAATTAGAATTTGATTCGGAACCAAATAATTAGAACAAATAATGCCCATTTGATTAGTGGTAAGCCTAGCTTAATTAAACCAAGAATTGAGCTAGGGAAGAAGAATTAAGAAGATAACCATACATGCATGCAAATTCTCTTGCATTTAGAGTTTGATTTTGAAGAATTCTCACATGCATGCATTGATCATAGCTTGGTTTTGGAAATTCATTAAGTTTCATACCATTTTACCTTGTTTGATATTGTTTTGGAAGGTTGAAGTTCATGTCAACTCATGCATGTTATGTTTTCTACTTTTCAAGTTTAGTTTTGTACAATTGGCAAAGCTTTTGGGCTTCATTTTACGAAATGGTTTGTAATTCATCATGTACTATGGGTTTTTCAATGTGTTACTGAGTTTTGGCCCAAACGAATGTGTTTTGAAGATTTAAAATTGAGTTTTGAACTTGAATTAGCAATCTGGAAATTCTAGAATTTGCACCCTCCGCTCGAGCGATGGAGTTTGCACTCAATCAGAGAATTCGAGCTCCTAGAAGTTTTACAGATTTTTGCAAAGCACTCGAGCGGAGACCCTATTTACTTAGTCTTTGGCTCAACTATCCATCGAGCATGGAAATCATGCAACTAGTAGTTTTGTAGACCTTGCAGACCGCTCGGGCGACTGAAGTTACGCTCGAGCGGACTGGCCTGTTTTTTAAAATTTGACTAAGTGTCCTACAGCATATTTTGACATCCTCATTACATTTTAGGCATTCTTAAGCCCTACTTATGACATAGAAGTGAGGATAAATAATAACAACACACCTAATCAGGAAAGAAATGAATTAAATGAATTCTGAGCGTGTGTTTCAATGTGCATCCATTCTGTGTTTGTGTAGGTTACGCGCCGTAGGCTACCTGGTTATCTGCTCTATTTGTTTGTTTTATCTACTCTGTCTATCTGCTATTGGAACCAACTATGAGTAATAACTTTGTAAAGCTATTTTCATTTATAAGTATTTTTTGAATGATATAAGATGATCTATTTTATGAAATATTATTTTCTGCATGAATGAATGGTTGTCAAATGTTTCTAAAATGTACTCGTGGCATCATTAGCTTTAGATGACATCTGTTATCTATTTTGTTATGTCCCAATTATGGGCCAACTATACGTCTTATGAGCCAACTATTATGGATCCTTCTGTAGACGTCCCATTTATGGGCCAACTGTACGTCTCATGAGCCAACTGTATGCCTTGATGGCCGTCCCTTTATTGGTCAACTGTTTCTATTAGTGCTAATGGATGTACCACGTATGATTGACTATAAATTATGATTATGAATATGATTCTGATTCCATTTTTGTTTTGAATATCGATTTCTGAACAAGAATATGAATCCACTTCTAATATGAGCTGGATTTTGTTTTCTGTATCTGTTATGGAAAACATTCATTAAATCCTTCACTCTATTATTATTCACTGGGCTCCTGCTCATTCTATTATTTATGTATGTAGGTGATCAGGTACGTGACCAGGCTGAGTGATGATCGCTTGGAATTTTGTTTTGTCGGCCAACCCTTGTGCCACCCGAGAAGGTTCCGGTAAGAGTAATGTGTCGAGTTTTGTGAACTAAGTTTGAGACTTGTTTTCTTTTATTGAAATCTGAACAAGTTCCTATTTGTCTATATATTGGGCTAAGTCCCATGTTGGTTTTATCTGTATATGTGAGTGACGTAAGACTAATGTAAATATGATGTCACATGTGTGTATATAAAGTTTTAAATTTTCGTTCCATGTATGTCTGCACACCTCAATGGAATATGTATGTTTTATATATCTGCTTCTGTAGCCCCTTTTTATGTGATAATATGTTCAGAGGCCTTTAGTAATCCAAGGATTACTGGCCGGTTACGACGCTAAACATATATAGACAGGTTTGGGTTGTGAACCCCTCTATTCTGTTGCTGGCCAAGTAAAGTTTAGTCAACAATGACAAGTTTCCAATGGAATTTGGAATTTTTCCCAAGAGCTTGTTATTATCAAAACTCAACCTTCGCAACTTCTGAAGATTACCAATGCTAGGGGGAATTTCGCCAGTGAATTTATAGCGATCCCGGTTTTCCCTTCATTTTGTATTGTATTCCGGACTTAGTTCCGTAGACGTGGTTTGTTGTATTTAGCTTGTTTCCGTCCTTCGATATTTTGTATTTGAGTTACAGAATGTTTTGGGGAGGTTCATTTCAGGTTGGTTGTGATTGGAAGCATATGGTTGCTGTCCAGCTTTTAGCCTCTTCGCTCGAGCCAAGACTTTATCGCTCGAGCGAGCCTTTTGTTGTTGCTTCTTCGCTCAAGCGAGAGTTTGTACGCTCAAGCAGGATTTTCGTGTCTTCAAGTTTTGTTCAGACCCAGCCTTGGCTCGAGCGAGCTGTTCTTCGCTCGAGCGAGCGAGCTGTATGTTTTGGGCTTCTTCGCTCGAGCGAGAGTTTCTTCGCTCGAGCGTGCTTCTGGGTTGCAGACCTGAAGCTTCGTGTTGGTCGCTCGAGCGAGGCTTTGTGCGCTTGAGCAAGGTTTCTTTGTGTTTGGTAGCCTTAGTGACCACTCCTTCGCTCGAGCGAGGAACGTATATATCAGTTCGCAGCAACAGCTTCTTCTTCACTTTTTGAATTCCCCTTTTGTCTCAAACCCTAGATCCAAGCTCTCTCTCTCTCTCTCTATACACCTTCTCTCTAGGGATTCATCTAGTTTTAGTGTGTTCCTACTCTAAGTCCTTTGTAAGAAAGATAGAGGGTGGCTTGGGCTTCGTTTTAATCTGAACATTTATGGATTTGGGGCACTTTGGATTTTGGTCATCTTCTCCATTTGAGCTCTTCATTTTGAGGTAGGGATTCTCCTTGTTCTTTTTCAATACTCCGTCTATAGATAGACATGTGGTAGTTTTGTATTGCATGAAAATCATATCATGTTGAATTTCTTTAAAAACCATGTGAGGGAACCTAAGGTTGGTTGTTGAGAATGATTAATTTATCACTGATAGTTCTTTGGGTTAATTGGAGTGTAAATTAGCATGTGGTTGTGGAAAGAAGAAAAAGCCCTAAATTATATTTTGTTTTGGTAAATTAAAGAGAGAGGTTGATTGAACAATAATTGTAAATTACTATTGTTAATATGAGTTGGGTGGAGGTATTAATGCCTTTAGGATTAACTATGGCTTTGGGGTTGTTTTGAAATAAATGTATTGCACCAAGTTGGATTATGGCTTTTATTATCCATGGAATTGATTTTGTAAAATAAAAAGAATGGAATTGATTTTGTGAATGGGAAAAGTGTTTTTGGGAATAAGTGGTGTAACTTGTTGATTTGGAAAGTTTATGAAAGTTGACCTTGAAAATGGAAAATGAAATGTTAACTCTATGTGAGTCTCGGAGAATGAATATGAGAATTTAATTATTGTATTGTGAGTGTTGAATACCCATATTTGGGGTTTTATCTTTACCTATCGTACTAACGTTGTTGTTGGGTTTATGATCTCATGATAGTTGAGTCTTGTAATAGGTGTATTGTATACATGCATCTAGAGGTTTTGTCCTTGGTCATCGGTGGAGGATGACATTGTTGTATTGAATTATTTTGTTTACATTCCATCGGTGTTGATTGAACATTGTACGTAATGAAGTGCTGTGATACATTATATATTTATAATTGTTAGGGAGGAGATAGGTGATGTACTCCAGTGTGTGGGAGGAAATAGGGGATGTACTCCACACACCTATGTGTTCATATACTTTAACACATTGCTTATGTATCTTGAGTAGTTTATGTGTACGTATTACACTTATTGGTTGTGCTTTGTTATATTGAGATGGTTGGTGTTATATGCCGCGCTTAGAATAAGGGGTACCAG
Organism: Camellia sinensis; assembly: GCF_055761805.1. Lineage (NCBI taxonomy): Eukaryota > Viridiplantae > Streptophyta > Magnoliopsida > Ericales > Theaceae > Camellia > Camellia sinensis. The sequence goes on from NC_138961.1 coordinate 41,350,129, forward strand.
TGCCTTCCAGCTAGCGCCTGAAGAACTTGGACTAGGTACCATTATCTTCCAGCTTGTGTCTGGAGAATGTAGCTAGTCATTTGATTGTAAGTGTATCCTTAACTTACCGTGCTTATGGTAAGTAGAGTAGAGCTTTATTATTATTGTCTCAGTATACCTGAGTATATCATGGATTGCGATGGTTACAGTTTTGGAGGGCCGAGTTGCCTTATTTGTTGATTTTATACATGTTGATGATTTGTTATTACCTTTCTATTAAAGGCATGCATGAATAGATATAAATGTATTGGGAATAAACCAAAATGCCATTATGAGATTTTGGGAAAGTGTAGAGGAAAATTGGGTATTTGAAAGTATGTTTTGAAAAAGGGAAAACCTGTTGTAAGTATGGAAAATGGGAGAAAAGTAATGGGCTTAGTGGAATTGTTTTCTAAGGTGATGTTGTTATGAAAGTTTGGGAACAAAGAGTAATGAAAAGAAAGATGAATCGCTTATAGCATTGAATGAAATGGCTACTTTCAAGAAACGTACATACTTATGTATATTTTGTATAAACTGCCACATTACTATTCTAGTATGAGATTGAGCATTCATGATCATAGTTGTTATTGTTGAGGATCATGTCGAGATCCCTACTGGACTATATGTTCATCCCATGTTGTTGAATCTTTTTCAGGTAATAAGCAGGATGTGCTACAAGATTTTGGATCTTCTTATTTGTTGGCCACGGGGCCTCTTTTATGTTGGCGGAATGCCATTCTTGTAAAAGGATTACACCCATCTTCTTGATTCTTTTAAATAAATGATGTAAGCCTTCGGGCATTTTATTCAGTATGCTCATGTTGTATTTAATTTGCATTCTGATGAGAGAATGATTATTTATTTCTACTCATTGGACTAAAGAGTTTATTTCCGCACGTTATCTCTGAAATTGAATTAAGTTATGAATTTGATAACACTTCCGAGTAATAAAAAGTGGGGCGTGACAGAATTGGTTGTTGTACATACCTAACAAAGCCAAGTTGACAAGATTACCTATTGTTGTAGGAACTGTTCCATATATTTTGGTTTTCGTCAAGCCTTAAAAAAAAGAGATGGTTTGATAAATTGCCCACAGAATCTAGTAATACCCCTCTGAATTGATTTTTCTCCATACTCAACTTTTCCAAATTGCTACAATTGACCAAAGAACGAAGAAAGGCTAGTTCATCAGGTTCCCCGCTTCCGAAATGGTTATCTAATATAGTTATCTCCCTAAGATTTTGTAGGCTTCCACAATCATTTGTTATTTTCCCATTGAAGTTGTTTTCTCCCACATCAAAAGTTACTAGCTCTACAGAATTAGATATTGAAAGCGAAAGAGGTCTACTAAATTGGTTCCCATATAGCTGGAGCCTTTGATGATGGAGGAACATGGAACCAAAGCCCAATGGTAGACTACCGTGAAGTTGGTTAGAAGAGACAGAAAAAACAGTTAGCAAGGAGTGGTTATAAATGGAAGAAGGGATCATACCAGAGAGTTAAGTGACACCCAGTCCAAGGAAACTTTGTTTTTTCAATCGTTCCAAGGTATCTGGAATACTTCCACCAAAGGATTATAAGTCGCAATAATTCTTACAAGAGAAGTAAGATTCCCAATGAATGGAGGAATACCTCCTGTCAAATTGTTCATGTGAATTCCAAGGTATATAAGCTTTGACAATGAAGCAAGCTCTTTGGGGAATTTTCCAACTAGATTGTTGGAACCTACACCAAGGTATGTGAGGTTTGAATAGCGAGAAAGGTTGGCTAGAATTTCTCCTTCAAAATTGTTTTTGCTCAGGTTCAGTTTTTGAAGCCTGAACAGATTTCCAATTTTAGCAGGGATTTCACCCCTAAAAGTGTTGTTATTGAGCCTCAACTCGTGAAGGGAACTGAGATTCCCAATGTGAGGAGACAAGGAACCAACTAGATCTCTGGATTGTAAGTCTATAATGGGGACTCTCTTGTGCTGATGACTGCATCTAACACCTTTCCACTCACAGAAATGGTAAGAATTGTTCCATGAGTTCATAACCCCATGTGGGTCTCGTGTTATCTTTGTCTTGAAGGCGAGCAATGCAAGGCGATCAGTCTCATTCCCAAAAAAAGGTATTCGTGGAGGTGGTAGTGACTATGAGATATATGCCACTCCACAAGTAACATAATTGGAACAATCCAAAACCCATCCTTGAAGTTAAAAGTGGAAATGCCATTTTTTTCTTTCTTTTTTTCTTCTTTGCAGGTATGCAAAGTTAGCTTTTAATTTGTTTTATTGCAATTTAAAAAACCTACAGATTCTAACATGGTGGCATTGAATAGGGTAATTTTTTTATTTTTTATTAACAGAAAAAAAGATGCTTTGTGGTGTCGTCATTGCATCCGCAAGGCTTAGCCTCGGAATAGTCGGTTGCTAGTCAAATTTAACCTAATACATAGGAAGTGACCCATCGCGAAGGCACCAATGGAGCTCAGCCACACACCACAGAAGAGCTCAGAGTCGATCGAAATATAGTTTGAGATCTCAAAAAGAGCAAACTCAAAATCAACCATTTTTCACACCCCACAAGTCTCTCTCATTAAATGAGCTATTGACATTGACAAAGAAAATGGAACAAGAAAAGGCATGTAATGATGTTTAAAATAATAATAATAATAATTAGATTTTCTCAGAGTATCATTTGGCATTATTAATTTTTTATTTTTTAACTACCTAAAAACGGTGAGTTAGTATGTCCTATCTATAGAATTTTCAATTACGTTTGGAGTACCATGCAAGTAATGCCACATAATTTCAAGACTATTGAATAATAATTACCTTAAAAAATAAAAGTCACATGACAACAATAAAGGGTGCATATTCCTTACTGAGAAATTATTCGGTCATTTTGGAGCAAGTTCAAAGGTGGTATTCTAAATTGGTAGTTATTGCTTTAAATAGGACCTATCACTTTTGTATTAATGTTTTAGAAGATAATATGAAATGAGTAAATTATTAAGTGAAATGAAACACTTCTTTAAGAGCACTAAATAATTTTTTTGATGGAGGGAAGGGTAATGAGATGAACACTCAAAGCACAAATAATAATCACAAATTTGATAAAAAGATATAGTTGCTTTCACATATTATTAATTCTCCAAAATCAATTGATTTGCCTAACGCTGTGTTTCGTTAGGACATTTAGGAAAGGATTTGGAAAGGGAAATGAAAAAGGAACCGGGCTAGGTTTTAAGAACTGATTGATTTTGTCTGCTGCTATGTTTCTATCTCTTGCTTTCCTTTTTTAACGCTCTATTTCTTAAGCTACTTAATGCTTATTTTTATAGTCATTTTCTTGTCCAAACAAAGCAAAAAGCATTGAGGCAAAGAAAAGTTAGAATAGTAATAACCACTAGATATTTTTAAAAATTCATAAATAAATTTTATAATAAATTTTTGATTTCATAACTGCTAGTTAATGGTTTGGAGAATTAATTTTTTGATTATATATTCTGGCACTCATCTTGCAATAATAAATATATGTATACTCGTCTTGCAAATATTTTGAAAATTCAATTACTTTGTTGAATTTAATTATTTTTTTCATTTTTACATTTGTATTTTTAATATATATTTTTCAATATATTTATGATGTAACTATGATGTTATGGTTCGACCGCTTCGACCCGACGGTTGAACCGGTGACCTGCCCGCCCGATCCTTTTTTCAATTCACTCACCGATATGATTTTCAAAACATTGTATCAGACTATCGTCTCTCTCTCTCTTTCTCTATCTATCTATCTTCCACCACTACCGAATCCAAAAGGACAAACCTACTCTTTCCACTAATTTAGACATCGGTCGGTCACATACAAAGAGCTCCATCAACACCTCCGCCGCCGCATCAAAGATCTCCAACTGAACTGCGCATCTCTCTCTCACTCTCTCCGCAGATCCAGCGTTCCTCACTGTCGTCATCCAGCCACCACCAGCGTCCCTTACCACCGCCTCTGTCATCATCTCCATCATCACCGCAAATCTGTCGCTATGCAGACAGATCCGTTACCGTGCACTTAGATCTGTCTCTTATTTCTTGATCTCTTTTACCTTGATCTCGGTATCGCCGATACTCCGCTACTTCTCTGTCGACCATTGACACGATATCCAGATCTAGATCGATCTAGACTTACATAAAAATAAACAAGAGTTTCCAAGGAATCCATCTTGTTGGTATAAGCACAACTTTGTATAATCCTGCATATTAATTTTTGGGCAAACTTCACTTTACCCACTATGGTTTGGGGTAGGTGCGGATTACCCCATAACGTTCAAATATCACCACATAACCCTTGTGGTTAATGGGTTGATGTGCACAATTAACACCGTGAATGGCAAATGTAAAATGACTAATTTGCCCTTGTAAATACCTTGCTTTCCATTTCACTCAACAGTCGTGCATTTGAGAAGAGAAAAGTGGAGAGAACTTAGGGTTTTTGATTGAACAAATTAGAATTGAACAAATTATTGCTTAGATTTGGCAAAGTAGGTCTTTGATTGTTTGATTCGACAAATTAAGGGTGCGAAGTTACTGATTTGGAGATTTACAAAGCAAACGAAGCAAAAGAACAAGTTGGAAGGTATTTTTTTTTATCATTTCTTTTTATTTTGTATTGGATTCGCTTCGATTTGCTCATATATATATATATATATATATATATATATATAATGTTAGTTGATGTAGTTTTTTTTTTTTTTTTTGCTGTATCGTATGGTCCCCTATGTTTTGATCATTTCTTTTTATTTTTGTTGATGTTACGTCTTTTTTGTACTATTAGTGGTTTACTTTTTGCGATGGACACTGTGTTTGATGATGTTCTTCATATCCTGTTGCTATTTGCTTTTTTGGTTGTTTGTTTATTTGTAGTGAATGATGTCAATGTTTTGTTTTGTTTGGTTGTTGCCATTGTGTTTTCTCTTGAAGTGGGGTATGCACTGAAAATGTGAAATTTCCTTCTTTAATTAACTGTATGTTTGTTGTCATTGCAAATTTGTCCTATGTGTAGTGGTCCTAGTAGAATCAAGAATTTGGTTTTTTATTCTATTACTTTATGCTTGTCATATAGCGTAGGCATTAATGTATGTTTTCTTTTATATTCTCTTTTTGTTTTGTGTGATCTGTTTGAGGATTAGGGATTATTCAATTACTATTTTACTTTATGTTGGTTACATGCATGAATATTTATTTGTTTAGGGTATTGAGTGGTTGTACCAAAATGTATTTATAGAAGTTTTTTTTGTTTTTGTTTCCTTTTAGGAGGGAATGCTAAATTTCACAAATGCTTTTACTTTATGCCGGTTGCATGCATGACTATTTGTTTGTTTAGGGTTTAGGGTTCTAGTCCAACAAATGTATTTATGGAAGTCTTTTCTTCTTTAGGAGTGTATGCTGAAAATGTCAGACAATTTCATTATTGTTCAAATGCATCATGGGGGCCATTTTGTCTTTCATCCATATGTTGTTTATGAGGGTGGTAAGGTGAATCAAATAATTAGCTGTGACCTTGACAAAATGTCCATATTTGAGTTAAGAGACCTTTATTATGACCTGGTTGGTGGAAAAGGAGCAACATAGATATGTATTATACATGGCATGGTTATAGTTTAGATATTGGGTTGAAAACAATTTATAGTGATGTTGATGTGATGAAAATGCTTGAGGCTTATAAGGGTTTGGATTATATAGTAGTTTATGTAGAGAAGGGTATAGATCCTATTATGGTTTTTTCATCCAGTGGTGAGTTGTTGTCAGATTCCAATGGTACACAAGGGCATACTCAGGGTGTACAAGAGAGAGGTAATAGTACACATGAGAAGATGTTGCAGATTGGTTGTGTAGAACAGGGTGGTAATGTAATAACCCGACCCTCGTACATGTTCTTTGTTATATTTTTGGGTCCTATTTTGGTGATTTTGAATGTTTACTGTGGAATCCTTAAGTGAGTAAACCATACGATTAAAGATGTCTATCTGTTCAATAAGAAAAGTATCTGTTGTATGAGAATGTTTAGATCATAAATTGGAAGCCTTAGAGGCTTAATTATCTGGAATTGATTTCATATATACGACCAGCATGATTTTTAAGTAATATTAAGCATGTTTATGAAATTTTAATTTGGGGATGCTTAAACGATTCATTTTCGTCCCTATCTAAGTTTTATATATATGTATATATATGCTCATAAGAGTCTTATGACTCATAAGACTTAGGAATCATATTTGCTCCTAAGGGAAGGTGATGAGTGAGAGAAATTGAAGGGTAGGGGGAGGAGATCATCAAAAAGGTTAGGAATTTGTGGAAGATTAAGCATAAGGTATGTATAAGACTAACTCACTTAACTTCCATAACTCTTCTTCTTAAGATGTGTAAAATACCCTTATGATCATGTTACTTAGGGGTTGGAATGATAATTCCATATGTATGTAAGAAGTTAATGAACAAGATAACCTTGCTTAGTTGCTTGAATCAACCATGGAGACATTGTATTTGAGCTTTTACTTTAAATTCAAAGATGTGGATATATGTGTTTATGGATGTGTAAAGCAAGAATTTTCATGAATATGTGTATGTTGAGAGCTTAAGAATGATGAACTGAATTAAATTGATGTAATTGCTATCATCTTGACATGATTTTGGACCATGTATTATCAAATAAGAATGTTGATTTGAGCCTTGTAGATATGTGCCAAAAGATGGGATTTTGTAAGAATTTTCGGACATTTTTTGAGCTGAATCGCCGCACGTGCGGGGGTCATGGCCGCACGTGCGGGAGGTGCTGCCGCACGTGCAGGAGTCATGGCCGCACGTGCGGGAAATGGTGAAAAACAGGGGCCTCTGTTCTGCTAAAAAGGCACGTGCGGGACCTCAGGGCCGCACGTGCGGGGCCAACTGCCGCACGTGCGGGGCTCACAGCCGCACGTGCGGCTCATGCTGAAAAATATGGTTTGCTCCGTTTTGCGTGTAGAACCCTCTAATGTTGTCAGAATATGTATTTGATGTCTTTTAATATGTATAAATTCCTTCGAAGTAAAATGAAACAGAAAGTGATTTAATACGGAAAGGGAATTAAAGTGTGTAAGGTTGAATGTGTGCAGGGCACACTCCGGGAAGAACAAGCACGTCGTCGCAACACTGTGAGTAGTAGTATCATTATCTTCCTTACACATGAATAATGATTTTCATTAGCATTTCGTTTACGTGACTATGTTAATGTCTCAAGTATGCAACTAAGATTAATGTTTCAAGTGTGTAAGTATGTATGTTAATGCTCAAGTATGCTGTATGTGAATGAAATAAGAAAGATAAAACACCTATGTTCTATAAGACTCTAGGCCTATGGCCATTCAAGATAAGTTATCAAGATATGGAACAAAGTGCTACACGGAACTAAGTGCTACGACGTGAGCCACCTCTAGAATCCGTGTGAGACACCTCTTGAGTCCGTATAAGTATGGTTTCAAGGGCTTTATGCCACTTTCAAGGGCTTTATGCCACTTTCAAGGGCTTTAATGCCAACAAGTACAAGGGCCTTGTGCCACATGTTTCAAGGGCCTTAGTGCCATATGTTTCAAGGGCTTTATGCCACCATGTTTAAGGGCCTTGTGCCACTATGTTCAAGGGCATTATGCCACCATGTTAAGGGCTTCAAGCTGTTATGAATTAAGAATATGATATATCAAGCTTTTATGTTCAGGTATGGGCCTAAGGCCGATATAAGATGCATACAGAATCAGGCTACTTTTGGAATCTTTGCATTCACACATATAATGTTATATGTTATGTTCAAATTGAGCATTGCTTCCTTATGTATTACTATTCACTGAGCCCGGCTCACTCTCTGTTATGTCTGTTTCTGTAGGCAATCAACCAGGTGGTCAATCCTAACCTATGATGCCCGGTTCCTTTTGACAACCTTCGTGTATCCAAGCACTCACAGGGCCACCCATTTTGTGAAGTTTATTAAGTTAATTGGCTTATTTCTTGGCTACCTTTCCAAGGTTGATAGTGTATAACTCCAATAGTTTTTGTTGTATACCCGACTATAGGGCTGGGTCTGTATATGTGTTTATAAATATATCTTCTGCTAAGGAATATTTTTCTTTGGATTCTATTAACTCCTTATGGTGCATGTAATGTATGAGATCCTGGCATATTAGAAATAGCTCAATGGAATTTGTTTGGTTTTGTATTCTTGTACGTTTGTGTGCTTCCGTCAAGGCCCCATATACTATATGAATACCAGGTCATATGTCTATTTGAGAATGGGTCATGCCCGAACTTTTAGGGGCGAGTTGGGGGCGTGACAAGTGGTATCAGAGCACGAGTTGCTATCTCACACACGGGTCCATTGAGCTTTAGGGTGTCTAGAAAAGCTTTAGGCATCTTGCATGACATTCTGAAAGTATATGAAAGAGCGATGGCAACGTTAAGTTTACTCTGATAATGCTAATACTTTGACATATGTCTATTCTGTATAAATGATTATTGTATAGGCAATGGTGAGAACAAGGACAGAGGATACAGAAGATGCTACCTCTGCACGGCTGGATAGAATGGAGAGAATGATTATGGAAATGGCGGAGACCTTACGGCAACAACAACAACAGCCACAACAACCACCCCCACCACCGGTACCTCCACCGGCAGTACAAGATTTTCATGTTGAAGATCGGACTATCACCCTTACTAAGGAGTTTAAAAAGATGCAACCGCCATCCTTCAAAGGAGGAATAGAACCAATGAAAGCTGAGGCGTGGGTGTTGGGAATAGAGAAGTTATTTGAGGTCTTTCCCTGCACAGAAGCTCAGAAGGTGCAATTGGCTGCCTTTACTCTCGAGGATGAGGCACGCAGATGGTGGATGCTTACGAGAACTGTACACCAAGGGTTGACATGGGATAGATTCTTAGAATTGTTTTATGACAAGTACTTCCCTCAAAGTATGCGGGATAAGAAGGTAACAGAATTTGAAACTCTCAGGCAAGGGAACAAAACCGTCGCCGAATATGAAGCCCAATTTGCGGAGTTAGCTCGGTTTGCACCTCATATGGTGGACACGGATTATAAGAAGGCGCGTAAATTTGAAGGGGGATTGCGGAGCGCTATCCTGGATAAGGTCAACATGTTGAAGTTACCTACTTACGTTGATGTGTTGGAAAGAGCCGTTATAGCGGAAGGAAATCTTGCTACTCAGAGTCGAATCTCGGAATGGAAAGGGAAGAGGCAAAATACTCAATGGTCGAAGGGATCGCCTGCTCCACCAAACAAGAAGCAGATATTAGGGAGTGCAAATACTTCTACCCCTGGTCAGGATTCAATACTGACTTGTCCGGAATGTGGGAAGAAGCATCGTGGAATGTGCTATCGGAAGTCTGGAGCCTGTTTCCAGTGTGGCAAGACAGGCCATTTGATCAAGGATTGCCCTCAAAGAAATCAACAAAGCAATAATAGAACCACTACAAGTTCAGCGGGGTCTGCACCAACTTCCAACACTAAGACAACTGTTAAACCTACTAATAATAAAGACACCACGAGACAAGGCAGGGTATTCGCATTGGTTCCGGGAGATGTACAAAATGCAGCAACGGTGGTGTCAGGTACATTTATCGTTCACGATCATTTTGCTCACGTATTATTTGATTCTGGCTCCACCCATTCTTTTGTGTCGAAACTATTTGCTCCTAATTTAGATAAAACTGAAGAAAAACTGTCTTATATGTTATGCGTGTCTTCACCTTTGGGAGGCCCTATGATTTGTACTTCTATCTATGTTGCTTGTGAACTCCAACTTGGGGATATCCGGGTCTATGCCAATTTGTTACCTCTTGATATGGCCTATTTTGATATTATTCTGGGAATGGACTGGTTAGGTGAATATGGGGCAACTACAGATTGTTTGACTAAACAGATCAGTTTCCACCCTCCGGGACAATCAGAGTCTACTTTTCAGGGACATGGAGTGACTACTCCACCTTATTTAATTTCCGCAGCAAGGGCTTGTAAATTAATTCAGAAAGGGTGTCAGGGGTATTTATGCAGTGTTCTAGAGGGGCAAGTGGTGAATGGGAATACTGACGTGATCCCAGTTGTCTGTGAATTTCCAGATATTTTTCCAGAAGAGTTACCAGGGCAGTTAATAGACCGTGAAATTGAGTTTACAATTGAAGTAGCACCGGGAACTCAACCCATTTCTAAGACTCCGTATAGAATGTCACCAGTTGAGATGAAGGAATTGAAAATGCAGTTGCAAGATTTACTGGACAAAGGATTTATCCGTCCGAGTGTATCTCCGTGGGGTGCACCAGTTTTGTTCGTAAAGAAGAAGGATGGAACACTCCGACTTTGCATTGATTACAGAGAGCTTAACAAGGTCACAATTAAGAATAAGTATCCGTTACCAAGAATCGATGACCTATTTGATCAGCTTCAAGGGGCACAGGTATTTTCTAAGATTGATCTACGGTCTGGATACCATCAATTAAAAGTCAAGGATGAAGATGTTGAGAAGACAGCCTTTCGAACCCGGTACGGTCACTATGAATTTTTGGTCATGCCCTTTGGAGTTACTAATGCCCCAGCAGCCTTTATGGATTTGATGAACCGCGTTTTTAAGTCCTATCTGGATGAATTTGTGGTGGTCTTTATTGATGATATCCTCATTTATTCAAAGAATGTGGAAGCTCATAAAACCCATCTTCGCTCAGTTCTGCAAACCCTCAGGGAAAGGAAATTGTACGCAAAGCTTAAGAAATGTGAATTCTGGCTACTCGAGGTGGCGTTTCTGGGGCATATTATCACAAAGGATGGAGTTTCTGTTGATCCACACAAAATTGAGGCGATTGTGAAATGGCCAACTCCTACTAATGTGGCTGACGTACGTAGTTTTATGGGGTTAGCTGGTTATTACAGGAGATTCGTTCAAGATTTTTCTAAAATTGCTGGACCACTTACACAATTGACTCGAAAGGGAGTTATATTTGAATGGTCGGAAGAGCGGGAATCTGCTTTCCAGGAATTGAAAATGAAATTAACCACAGCTCCAGTTCTGGCTTTACCGTCTGGCACCGAAGGGTTTGTAATTTACAATGATGCGTCCCATAAGGGATTAGGGTGTGTGCTTATGCTAGGTGGAAGGGTCATTGCCTATGCTTCACGACAGCTTAAGCCCCATGAAAAGAATTATCCTACGCATGATCTTGAACTCGCGGCGGTGGTTTTTGCTTTAAAGATATGGCGGCACTATTTGTATGGTACTACCTGTGAAGTTTACACCGACCACAAAAGCCTTAAGTACCTTTTTACCCAGAAGGAATTGAACATGCGGCAGCGTCGGTGGTTAGAGTTAATTAAAGACTATGATTTACAGATCCATTATCATCCTGGTAAGGCCAACACGGTTGCAGATGCTCTTAGTCGGAAGAATATGGGAGATTTGGCCAACCTGTTTACGGAGCAAAGGGAATTGGTAAATGAACTAGATAAAATGAGTATGGAGTTTAAGGTACATGGACAGGAAACAGTACTAGCAGCGATAATGGCTCAGCCGACTTTACTTGAAGAGATCAAGTCACATCAAATGGAGGATGACATTCTAAAGAAGGTATGTGATGAGTTAGAGACAAAACCAAAATCGGGGTTCAGTTTAGTGGATTCGGTACTCAAATTTCAAAATCGAATATGTGTCCCCAATGTGTTGGAACTTAAACGGAAATTGATGGAAGAAGCGCACGCCTCAAGATTTTCCATGCATCCGGGAAGTACTAAAATGTACCGGGATCTGAAACAAAATTTTTGGTTGCCAAGCATGAAAAAGGAGATTGCAGAATTCGTCTCTAAGTGTTTGCAGTGTCAGCAAGTGAAAGCGGAGCATCAAAGGCCAGCAGGATTATTACAACCCCTTCCTATCCCGGAATGGAAGTGGGAACATCTCACCATGGATTTTGTTGTGGGATTACCACGGACACCTCGGGGTATGAATTCTATATGGGTCATTGTTGACCGATTAACTAAGTCCGCCCACTTTCTGCCAGTGAAGACTCAGTACAATGCAGATAAACTGGCGGTCCTTTATGTGAATGAAATTGTAAGGCTACATGGTGTACCAGTCTCAATTGTATCGGATAGGGATCCGAAGTTTGTTTCCAGATTCTGGCAAAGTTTGCAAGAAGCCATGGGTACAGAATTGAAGTTTAGCACAGCTTTTCATCCTCAAACTGACGGTCATTCCGAGAGAACGATACAAACTCTGGAAGATATGCTCAGGATGTGTGTGCTAGAGTTTCAAGAAAGTTGGGAAACCCATTTACCGTTGGTGGAGTTCGCATACAACAATAGTTACCACTCAAGTATTGAAATGGCACCCTATGAAGCTTTGTATGGAAGACCGTGTCGTTCTCCCGTATGTTGGGCTGAAGTTGGAGACAAATCCTTGTTAGGGCCTGAAATTGTTCAGCTGACCACTGAAAAAGTTAAAATTATTCGGGAAAGATTAAAAACAGCTCAAAGTAGACAAAAAAGTTATGCGGATAACCGACGGAGGAGTTTGGAATTTGAAGTGGACAGTCATGTTTTTATAAAAGTTACTCCGATGAAAGGCCATCCAAGATTCGGGAAAAGGGGTAAGTTAACACCCCGTTATGTTGGTCCCTTTCAAATTCTGGAAAGAGTCGGTCCAGTGGCTTACCGGATTGCCCTTCCGCCACACATGAGTCAAGTGCATAATGTGTTTCATGTCTCTATGCTTCGGGGGTATCTTGCAGATTCGTCCCATGTTATTGATCATCACCAAATTGAACTTGATGATAAATTAACTTATGAGGAGAAACCAATCCGTATATTGGATCGGCAGGTGAAACAATTACGAAATCGAGAAATTCCAATGGTAAAAGTAGAATGGCAGGAACATTACAGAACTGACGCAACTTGGGAGAAAGAAGAGGAGATGCAACATCAGTATCCACATTTGTTTCTACCCTGAGGTAAACCAAGTTTGGAGGACCAAACTTATTTAAGGGGGGGAGAGTGTAATAACCCGACCCTCGTAGATGTTCTTTGTTATATTTTTGGGTCCTATTTTGGTGATTTTGAATGTTTACTGTGGAATCCTTAAGTGAGTAAACCATACGATTAAAGATGTCTATCTGTTCAATAAGAAAAGTATCTGTTGTATGAGAATGTTTAGATCAGAAATTGGAAGCCTTAGAGGCTTAATTATCTGGAATTGATTTCATATATACGACCAGCATGATTTTTAAGTAATATTAAGCATGTTTATGAAATTTTAATTTGGGGATGCTTAAACGATTCATTTTCGTCCCTATCTAAGTTTTATATATATGTATATATATGCTCATAAGAGTCTTATGACTCATAAGACTTAGGAATCATATTTGCTCCTAAGGGAAGGTGATGAGTGAGAGAAATTGAAGGGTAGGGGGAGGAGATCATCAAAAAGGTTAGGAATTTGTGGAAGATTAAGCATAAGGTATGTATAAGACTAACTCACTTAACTTCCATAACTCTTCTTCTTAAGATGTGTAAAATACCCTTATGATCATGTTACTTAGGGGTTGGAATGATAATTCCATATGTATGTAAGAAGTTAATGAACAAGATAACCTTGCTTAGTTGCTTGAATCAACCATGGAGACATTGTATTTGAGCTTTTACTTTAAATTCAAAGATGTGGATATATGTGTTTATGGATGTGTAAAGCAATAATTTTCATGAATATGTGTATGTTGAGAGCTTAAGAATGATGAACTGAATTAAATTGATGTAATTGCTATCATCTTGACATGATTTTGGACCATGTATTATCAAATAAGAATGTTGATTTGAGCCTTGTAGATATGTGCCAAAAGATGGGATTTTGTAAGAATTTTCGGACATTTTTTGAGCTGAATCGCCGCACGTGCGGGGGTCATGGCCGCACGTGCGGGAGGTGCTGCCGCACGTGCGGGAGTCATGGCCGCACGTGCGGGAAATGGTGAAAAACAGGGGCCTCTGTTCTGCTAAAAAGGCACGTGCGGGACCTCAGAGCCGCACGTGCGGGGCCAACTGCCGCACGTGCGGGGCTCACAGCCGCACGTGCGGCTCATGCTGAAAAATATGGTTTGCTCCGTTTTGCGTGTAGAACCCTCTAATGTTGTCGGAATATGTATTTGATGTCTTTTAATATGTATAAATTCCTTCGAAGTAAAATGAAACAGAAAGTGATTTAATACGGAAAGGGAATTAAAGTGTGTAAGGTTGAATGTGTGCAGGGCACACTCCGGGAAGAACAAGCACGTCGTCGCAACACTGTGAGTAGTAGTATCATTATCTTCCTTACACATGAATAATGATTTTCATTAGCATTTCGTTTACGTGACTATGTTAATGTCTCAAGTACGCAACTAAGATTAATGTTTCAAGTGTGTAAGTATGTATGTTAATGCTCAAGTATGCTGTATGTGAATGAAATAAGAAAGATAAAACACCTATGTTCTATAAGACTCTAGGCCTATGGCCATTCAAGATAAGTTATCAAGATATGGAACAAAGTGCTACACGGAACTAAGTGCTACGACGTGAGCCACCTCTAGAATCCGTGTGAGACACCTCTTGAGTCCGTATAAGTATGGTTTCAAGGGCTTTATGCCACTTTCAAGGGCTTTAATGCCAACAAGTACAAGGGCCTTGTGCCACATGTTTCAAGGGCCTTAGTGCCATATGTTTCAAGGGCTTTATGCCACCATGTTTAAGGGCCTTGTGCCACTATGTTCAAGGGCATTATGCCACCATGTTAAGGGCTTCAAGCTGTTATGAATTAAGAATATGATATATCAAGCTTTTATGTTCAGGTATGGGCCTAAGGCCGATATAAGATGCATACAGAATCAGGCTACTTTTGGAATCTTTGCATTCACACATATAATGTTATATGTTATGTTCAAATTGAGCATTGCTTCCTTATGTATTACTATTCACTGAGCCCGGCTCACTCTCTGTTATGTCTGTTTCTGTAGGCAATCAACCAGGTGGTCAATCCTAACCTATGATGCCCGGTTCCTTTTGACAACCTTCGTGTATCCAAGCACTCACAGGGCCACCCATTTTGTGAAGTTTATTAAGTTAATTGGCTTATTTCTTGGCTACCTTTCCAAGGTTGATAGTGTATAACTCCAATAGTTTTTGTTGCATACCCGACTATAGGGCTGGGTCTGTATATGTGTTTATAAATATATCTTCTGCTAAGGAATATTTTTCTTTGGATTCTATTAACTCCTTATGGTGCATGTAATGTATGAGATCCTGGCATATTAGAAATAGCTCAATGGAATTTGTTTGGTTTTGTATTCTTGTACGTTTGTGTGCTTCTGTCAAGGCCCCATATACTATATGTATACCAGGTCATATGTCTATTTGAGAATGGGTCATGCCCGAACTTTTAGGGGCGAGTTGGGGGTGTGACAGGTAATGCCATAGGTGATGGTGACACAGACATTATTGATATCAACTTGTCTAATATTGACATCATAATTGATGACATTGGAAATGACTTAGAGGATTGTGCAGAGGTAGCTGAGGGTGAGAATATGGATAAGGAATCTGAGGGTACGGACAATTCAAGTCAGAATCAAGCTAAGGAGAGTCAAATAGGAAGTCGGCATGAAGGTAATGATACATAACATGATGACGGGTTGCAGTATACTATTGACACTGAGTGTGTAGAAGGTAATGAGGCTAATGAGAGTGACATTGCAGAGAGTGAAACTGATTTTTTAGCTGATGATAGGACTGGATGGTTGTCATTTAAAAGGGATTTTTGGAGGGCAGTACTTAGTGCTATTGGAAGAGTTGGAAATGACAACATGTACCTTATTACAGTGGCTTTGGTTGAGATTGAGTGTAAAGCTTCTTGGTCTTGGTTTCTTGAGGAATTGATGAGTGACAGTGAGAGTGTCGAAGAGATGGGGTGGACATTTATTTCAGATAGACAAAAGGGGTTGGTTAAAACATTCGCAGAGTTATACCCTACTGCAGATCACAGATACTACCTAAGACATTTGTATAATAACTTGAAGACAAAATACAGTGGTTGTGTGTTCAAAGACCTATTCTGGAAAGCTACATCAAGTAGAAATGTGTTTGAATTCAATTACTGGATGAAGAAGCTGATCCTAAGACTGGAAATAGGAAGACAGCTGTGGAGTGGTTGAGGGAGACTGACCCTGCTTTGTGGGCAAGGTCACATTTTTCTCCAAGGAGCAAGTTTGACATCCTTGTCAACAATTTGAGTGAGCCATTCAATTCTTACATTGTAGAAGCTAGAGAGCTACCAATCATCTCCATGTTTGAATGGATCAAAAGGCAAAGGATCCAAGTTAAAAAGACTGGAATGGAAAAATAAAGTGGTCAGATTTGTCCCAATATTCATAGCAAACTTGAGAAATTGATGGTAGAATCAAGGAACTGCTTTGCAACTTGCTGTGGACAACTGGAATTTGAGGTTGATCATTTTCAAAGGAGGTACATAGTGGACCTAAGTACTTGGAGTTGCAGTTGTAGAAGATGGGATTTGTCTAGTTTACCTTGTAGCCATGCCATCAGTGCCATTCAAATCAATCATGAGCAGCCAAAAGACTATGTGCATGAGCATTACACCAAGTCTAGGTACTTGGATACTTATGCATTCATGATACACTCTGTTCCAGACATACATGAGTATGAGGAAGGTGGCCAAAAATTTAATCCACCAGAAGCAAAGAAATTAGCAAGAAAACCAAATTGGTTCAACTATTGTGAAAACTGTTGATGTGTTTTTTGTGGTTTTTTAGCAGATTAGATTAATTAGCAATTGTGGTGTTGAAATGCAGCATAGTTCTGTAAATGGATTAATTTTGGGCCATTGTCATGCAAATGTATAGACCATTTTGGTATTGTAATGCAGTGTTTTGGGAAGTACTGTTTTTGGCTTTGGAAAAATATCACTTCTTTGATTTTTTGGTTCATTGCTGAATAGCATTGTCATTGCAAATTTGTGTCATTTTTGTTCCATTGGTTGAAGTGCATTGATTTGGAATGGAACAATACAAGAACGGGTTAATATGCTCAACATGCCGACTTATGCCGGAGTATTAGATAAAGCCATTCTGGCATAAGCTAACCTAAACAGATATCAGAATTCAAGGGAGAGCCAAAGAAAGAGGCAGAGTTATGAAAACCGCCGAATATCGTTTGATGCCATGAAGAGAGTAAACGTCGGCAATTCAAGCAACTCAAATCGAGGAAGTGATACTAGGCCAACATGTTCAAGTTGCGGGAAGCCACATTTTGGAGTCTGTCGTTGGGAGTTTGGAGCTTGTTTTGAATGTGGAGAGATGGGTCATCGCGTTAAAGACTGTCCCAAGACTAAGTCTAATGATGGTAAAAACAATGGGAGTACTTCGGGTGCTGCACAGAAAAGCAACGTCGGCAAGGCGCAGACGAGGCAGGGCAGAGTCTTTGCATTAGTGCTGGGAGACACCTAGAGTGTCGAGGCAGTAGTGTCAGGTACCCTTCCAATTTGCTCTAAAGATGCATATATATTGATTGATTTGGGTTCTA
Source organism: Camellia sinensis (assembly GCF_055761805.1). NCBI lineage: Eukaryota > Viridiplantae > Streptophyta > Magnoliopsida > Ericales > Theaceae > Camellia > Camellia sinensis. The sequence goes on from NC_138961.1 coordinate 41,367,774, forward strand.
CACATCCATTTGTATCTACTAAGTTTGCCGAGAATTTGAATAGGGAACTAGAACCCCTTGGGTATGTGTTATCTGTATCTACATCGTCTGGGAGAACTATGACTGTCGCATCCATTTATAGAGCATGTGTAGTTGTAATTGAGAATGCTGAATTACTGGTTGATTTGATGCCGTTGAACATGGCCCATTTTGATGTCATATTGGGAATGGATTGGTTGGTAGTTAATCATGCATCCATTAATTGTGTTTCAAAAAGTGTCACATTGAAACCCCCAAACCAAGCCGAGGTTACGTTTCAGGGTAAAAGAGTAGTATCCCCACCTTACTTGATTTCATCCATGAAAGCTTATAAGTTAATCCAAAAAGGGTGTCGAGGTTATCAGTGTAGTGTACTAAGTAATCCAAATGGAAACGTCGAAATGGCTGATATCCCAATTGTTAATGAATTTCCCGATGTCTTTCCAAATGATTTGCCTGGCCACTTAGTCGATAGAGAAGTAGACTTTACTGTTGACGTTATGTCGGGAACCTAGCCTATCTCCAAAACACCCTATAGAATGGCCCCAGCCGAGCCTAAGGAATTGAAGCTGCAATTACAAGAGTTATTGGATAAAGGCTTTATTAGGCCGAGCACTTCACCTTGGGGAGCACCAGTTCTATTTGTGAAGAAAAAGGATGGCACACTTCGTCTTTGTATTGATTACTGAGAACTGAACAAGGTGACCATTAAGAATAAGTACCCATTGCCGAGGATCGATGATTTGCTTGATCAACTACAAGGAGCACGAGTCTTTTCAAAAATTGATCTCAGGTCGGGCTATCATCAGCTCAAGGTCAAAGCAGAGGATGTTGAGAAGACTGCTTTTCGGATAAGATATGGCCACTACGAATTTTTCGTAATGCCTTTTTGAGTGACTAATGCTCCTGCAACATTCATGGATTTGATGAATAGAGTCTTTATGCCTTACCTAGATGAGTTTGTGGTTGTTTTCATCGACGATATATTGATCTATTCCAAGAGTAAAGTTGAGCATGAGAAGCATTTGAGACTTGCCTTATAGATTTTGAGAGACAGAAAGTTGTATGCCAAGCTTAGCAAGTGTGAGTTTTGGCTTTCTAGCATTTCATTTTTGGGACATGTGATTAATGAAGAAGGTATTTCGGTTGATCCTAGCAAAATTGAAGCCATTGTGAATTGGCCGACACCGACTAATGTGTCAGAGATTCGTAGTTTTCTGGGTTTGGCAGGTTATTATAGAAAGTTTGTGAAGGACTTCTCAAAGATTGCAGTACCATTGACACAATTGACTCAGAAGGGAGTGACATATGAATGGACGAGGGTAGAGAATCAGCCTTCCAGGAACTCAAGACGAGGTTAGTTACAACACCAGTTCTTATACTACCATCTGGTAATGAAGAATTTCAGATTTATAGTGATGCCTCGCACAAGGGTTTGGGTTGTGTATTAATGCAAGGGGGTAAGGTTATAGCATATGCATCTCGCCAGTTGAAGCCCCATGAAAAGAATTATCCCACTCATGATTTAGAACTAGCAGCCGCAGTATTTGCCTTGAAAATTTGGCGTCATTACTTGTATGGAGCCTCTTGCCAAGTTTTCACTGACCACAAGAGTCTAAAGTACTTGTTCACTCAAAAAGAATTGACTATGAGACAGAGAAGATGGCTCGAGTTATTGAAAGACTACAATATGCAGATTCAGTACCATCCGGGTAAAGCAAACTCAATGGCCGACGCGTTGAGCAGGAAGTTAGTTGGGAATTTAGCATGTTTGGCAATGATTTCAGTGGAGCTGACTATTATGGAGGAAGTAAAGACAAGACAGAGGGAGGATGAATTCTTCAAGAAGGTAATCGATGAGTTTGTCACCAAGCCGAGGTCAGGGTACACCATTGAGAACCAGGCACTAAAGTTTGAAGGAAGATTGTGCGTGACCGACGTCCCAGAGTTGAAAAGTAGAATTTTATAGGAAGCCCATGGTTCTAGATTTGCAGTACATCCAGGGAACACCAAGATGTATCAAGATGTGAAGCAGACTTTTTGGTGGCCAAATATGAAAAGAGAAATAGCCGAGTTTGTATCTCAGTGCTTATATTGCCAACAAATAAAAGCAGAACACCAGAGACCAGTAGGACTTCTTCAACCTTGTTCAATTCCTGAGTGGAAATGGGAACACATCTCCATGGATTTTGTGATTGGTTTGCCGAGGACACAAAAGGGTATGGATTCAATTTGGGTTATAGTTGACAGATTAACTAAGTCAGCACACTTTTTGCGTATTAAGACTACATTTAATGTTGATCGACTTGCTTTGTTGTATATGAATGAGATTGTTAGACTTCATGGAGTGCCGATGTCCATTGTGTCAGACCGAGATCCGAAGTTTGTTTCTAGATTTTGGCAGAGGCTACAAGGTGCTTTGGGAGCCGAGTTGAGGTTTAGCACAGCTTTTCATCCCTAGACCGATGGGAAAACAGAGAGAACAATTCAGATACTTGAAGATATGCTTAGACTATGTGTATTGGACTTCAAGGGAAGTTGGGAAGTGCATTTGCCATTAGTGAAATTTGCTTACAACAACAGTTATCAAGCTAGCATTGGCATGGCACCGTATGAAGCTTTGTATAGAAGGAAGTGCAGATCGCCGATATGTTGGACCGAGGTAGAAGATAAAGCTTTGATTGGTCTCGAGCTAGTTCAAGTGACAACTGAGAAGATTAAGCTCATTCAACAAAGAATCAAAACCGCTCAGAGTCGACAAAAGAGTTATGCCGACCAGAGAAGAGGGGAGTTAGAATTTGAAGTTGGGGATCATGTATTCCTGAAGATTTCGCTGATGAAAGGAGTTTTAAGATTTGGGAAGAAAGGTAAGTTAGCACCTCGTTACATTGGGTCATTCAAAATTCGTGAGAAGGTTAACCCCGTTGCCTACAGGCTTGCTTTGCCACCAGAATTAAGCCAAGTCCACAATGTGTTTCATGTCTCGATGTTGAGGAAGTATATTCGAGACCCACTGCATGTGATTGATTATTCCGGAATCGTGGTTAATGAAGATTTGGGCTACGAGGAGAAGCCGATGAGAATTGTTAATAGGCAAGCGAAACAATTGAGGAACAAGTCGATACCAATGGTGAAGGTTGAATGGAAAGAACATTATGGCAAGGATGCTACATGGAAAATGGAAGAAGAAATGAAAATCCGACATTCGAAGTTGTTTTTGGGGCAAGGTAACTTAAGTTTGGGGACTAGACTTCCTTAGGGAGGGTAGGATGTAACAACCCTCACTTTGTCTTAGTCATGTTCACATGCATTTACATGATCCCTGTCTTGATTAAACTTGCATTACAGACCTTGAATTGTTTTGTCTAAGTGTTGCTTACATGCTTTGTTCCTTGCTTAGTGTGTCTTAGGCCGAGGTCATCTTAAGCCCAGGTCACACCTTTGAACCTCTTACACCTAGGACCATCTTGGAACCACTTTGATTGACCTCCACCTTCACCCTGGCATATTGGCTGAGATGTTATCATCTAGGCAACCAACATCCTTCATCCTTGCACCTAGTGGTCTTGTTCCTGGACTGGTATGACCTAGACTGAGGTGTGGCACATCTAGGCCGAGGTGTGGCACAGCTGGGCCAAGTGTTATCCTTCCTAACGGAGATCATTGAGACCTTACTTGCCGAAGCCTATGTCTTGACCTAAGGTCCTTACCTTGTTAGAGTGCCTTTGTCACCTTGCTTGTTGTACACACTTTGTCATGCTCTTGTCTTGTCAGTCAGTCACCTTTTTGAGGAGAACCAACCAGTTGTTGCCACGTGCCCCAGCAAAGGGTTAAGTCAGCCGGTAGAGTGAGAAAACATATCATTTGTTATATCTTTGTCCTAGAAGAGAAAGAAGCTCTAGGAAGAGAGGAAGAAGAGTTCTTAGAGTGAGAATAGATTTCCAAGCTTGATCTTCACACCTTGAACCGTTAGATCATGTTTTGAGGTTAGATTCTTGATCTACTCTTGTTATTCCTTATGTTGATCCGATCACATTGCATGATCTAGCATGATTCATAAGCCATGCATTGATTTAAAACTTGTTTTAGAAAGAGAAAATGATGTTCTTGTGTTCTTGAAATAAAACCATGTTTTGATCTGAAAGTTTATAACAAGTTCCATGTTTCGTGTTTGTTTTCAAGAAGATTTTCAAGTACGGGTACCCAGGTCTATGCCTTTGAACTCATATCATGAAATCTCAGATTTTGAATAAAGAAGTTATGATTTTAGCATTCATGTTCTTCAAAAAGAAACCCAGAATTTCCAGACTTCATTTCCCTGAATGTGGCCATCGGGACCATACCTCAGCCAAGACCTGGTTGGTACCCAGCATGTTTTCCCGAGATGAGAAATAGTGTTTTAACTCCCAGCACATGTTTTGTTTTAGGAATGCATTTCATATCCATCTTTGAGCATCTCTTCTTGTCTTCTTGAAATGCATCCAATGGGATTTATTATGTACTTGTAGGACTTGGATCCTTGCTTGGAATCCCCACACCATAAGAGCTATGTGAGTGGCATTTTTAATAAAGTTATGTTACAAAGTTTTGATAAAGCTTTGCTTGTTTTGGAAAAGTGTTTGTTCAAGTATGAATGATCATCCCTAGTTTTTGTATCAAGTATTATCTTGTTTTGATAACATTCTTAGAAAGTCCTTAGTGCTAGGGGACTATAATGAAACTAGTACCCTTGTTTGAGATATCTCCCTTGGCACCGACGGCCTTGTGCGGGTGGGTTTGTCTAATCGATTCCAGGTCAATTGTTCCCTTATTTTGTCAGGAATGTCATCCCTTGTATTATATTGATGCCAGTAAGCATCCCTTGAAGCTTTGAAAGACTCGATAGATGAACTTGGTTCATCCCTTGATTTTGTACAAGCTATGATATGTATTGTTTTGATAAAGATCTCGGATATCATTCATTCAAACCTTTATTAATTATATCATTCACTGAGTATCCAAGCTCACCCTCTCCTTATATATATGTAGGTGACAAGCAAGAAGGCTGTGATGCCTAGATATGTTTTGCAAGATGTTTTGGATTCATGTTTTTGACTAGCCTCTTGAAGATTATGCTTGTTAGCTTGTATTACATGTCCTTTGTATATGTCGGCTTGAGAAGCCTTTTGATCAAGATGTAACATGCACTTTATTATAATTGTATCCAAGTTATAGACCATGTTAAGATGTATGTCATCTCATTTAATCTATGCACAACTCTTATGGACTAATTAGATTTCAATTTATTGCTTCTGCACATGTAAGCCCCATATGTATACTTTGATTGTGTGTGAACCTTTGCAAGTTGGCCTTTGGTAATCTCGGATTACTAGCCATCACGACACCATTCTACCAGGGGTGGAATGGGGTCGTGACAGAATATTAACATGGTGCTAATGAAACACACAACCAAAACCACCATAGATGCCTTTATCATCATGTTCAGTGCCTCCATCTTCATTTCCAGCATCATGAGTCTTCCATTAAAGTCCACGCCTTCCTTAACCCGTGGCTTCTCATCATCAATCTCATCTCTTCCATAGATGGGAGCAAAACCAATTGGGTTGCACCAAGCCCATAAATCACAACCTCCCAAACCCGCCTTTTCACACACATAGTACAACCTACCTTTCGAAGGCTTTTCGGACTCTACGATTCTAATGACTGCTTTTTTTTCCACAACAACATTTCTTGCAGAAGAACCTCAATATTTGTCCTTCTCCACCACCCATGCTTGAAGAGGACATTTTTGCTGTCCTGCAGCTCAAGCATACTGAGGAAAGAGAGAGTATACAAAGCAATCTTCTCGGGTAAGCTTTTATTTCTAACTCTAGGGGCATTTTGGTCTTTTAATTGTGAGGGATCATTATCAGTTCATGCCCAATTACACATTACTCGCGTGTACTGCATGGCCTATTAGAATAGATAGAAATGCTAACAGTGCACATCAACCTATTAACTACAGGGAGTTATGTAGTGATATTCGAACATCAGGGGGGTAAGCCGCACCCGCCCCAAACCATGGGGGGGTAAAGTGAAATTTTCCCTTAATTTTTTATGTGCAGGACTTACAAATTCAATGCAAAAAAAAAAAAAAAAAAAAAAAAAAAAATCCATAGAGACCAAGAGGAAGACAAGTTGAAACATATATCACATATACATATACATATATAGATATAGATACACAAATGCATGCATACATATGCATAGGTCTATATACATTACATATACAATACATTACCAATGTAAATACAAATAGAGCTAAATGAAATAGAATCAAAACAACAAATTTTAAAATCGAATTAGCTTCATGGCTTTTAATATATAATCGTGGTCGTAGAATTGGGACCAAGTAAATTCTAATAATATGAATGGTATGAATCAACACAAGTATTGGTGTGTTCATGATAGCTATTAGCTGTTTGATTTACTCAATACTATAGATGCATTCAAATAAACGACCATTTGTTATCTAAAACTTACAAAGTTTCAAACTTCCTAAATTGCATAACTATCATTAGTGTGTATAGATAAAATACTACATAATCATCATGAGTTTCTCTTCGACCTTGCTTATAACCTGATTGTAGAGTTCTGATTTTCTCACATCTTAATATTTTTGTGAACTTTCGGTCGACTTTTGGCATGTTTTTTAATCCATATGCTTAGCATTAACATATATATAGATATGTGGAATTTCAACTCATGGCCATGCTTAAACTACTGTTCTAACAACCTGCTTTTGTTGTTGATACAAGTCCATTAGGCCTATTCAAAACACAGGAAATATATTACCCAACCTAGGGTTTAACGAATTGTTGATAAGAAAAAAGAAAATCACATAAGAAGAAAAGTTTCAACTATTCCAACTGAAATCCAACCATCCTAAAATTCAAAGAAACATCCCAAAAATATTCCATACCATATACATTTTTTTTTTTTTTTTGTGGATAAATTACCATACTATGCCTTCGTTTGGCACAAGTTAAAATGGGGTTTTTTTTTTTGGCTAAAATAGCCGCAAAAAGACAAAATAGGCTTTTTAGTCCAATAAGCCAAAATGTCATATTCAAACCATAATCATTTCATTTTTTTTCTCTCACAAAAGTCAAAAAAGTCAAAAAAACCTATCCTAAACGAAACTTTTTAGCCCCAAGCTAAAAAACCCAAAAAGTCAAAAAATCAAAAAGTCAATCCACATCTCAAACAAACCCTATGTACAATACAATCTCACTTGTGCACACCCAAGAATCTCATGTTTTCTTTGAATAAAATATATCTTTCACTTTCTACACATTCCATTGTCACATATATTAATGGTTCATGAGCTGAATTAAATATTCTACCAAATCACCAAAACAAGAAAATTTTCTAAACATTTAAAATACATCTATTTTTGAAAGAATACATTGAAGCCCATTATGGAAGAACATATATAAGCCGACTTTTAGAGTTAACACCAACTAGAGGAAAATATAACAAACAATCAGACATCCCTTTCCTACAGTGACTTTTTATTCATCAATTTGGTCAATTTTTCCTTTTTCTTTTTTTTCTTCATCCGCATCAATTTCCCACTTTCTCCCATGTGAGCTTGTACATATAGAGTTGGATTAACATACCAACCATGCAATGCAAGTGTGAATGTGTGTGTGTTTGGAAATCAAGTTGGAGAGATTGTAGTTCCGTTGTGAGTGGAAATTAAGGGGTTATAGAGAGATTCAACAATGGAATCCAACAAAGAGGCTTGTAGTTGTTGTTGGAAATCGAGGGTTACACAGAGAACCAACAGAGGAAGAGAAGAAAAGAGGGAGAGACCAAAGAGAAAGACTCTTTGAGGAAAGTTGGAAGGAGGAAGGGAGGGAAGGAAATGAGAGGATTAACCGGTTTCTATTTTTATCATTGAACAAGAGTGCTGCTATTAGCACTCTATCAATTATTTTGGGCCCTCCATTTTTTAGCTTTTTTTTCTTTTTTTTAATTACAATAATAACCTTAAATGAAATTACTAGAAAGGACATTAATAATTTTAGAATACCTCATCTCATAATTAAGCCCACACACCCACTTCATTCAACGCCCTCAAAAAAATACATAGAAACCCACATTATTGGCATGCATTGATATAAGAAAATAAAACATCCTTCCATTCATTAGAGTAGTTAAGTACAAAAATATTACATGTTGACAACAAAAGTAAATACCCTATAAGCTTACAACTTTCCAAGCCAACACTTGGTCACAAAAGAGAGTACTAACTCAAATACACTTTAAGCCATTGGCTTGAATTTACATGTAATATCGAAATAACAAAATAACAAAAAAAAAAAAAAAAAAAAGTCTTCAACTCCAAAACCTTCCAAGCTATGTCCTTGGAGGTAGCATATCATCTGAACCTGAAAATGATGTCTCATATAGGGTGAGCCCCAGCCCAGTAGAGATATACTAAATCAAATATAAGCAATGACTAAAATAATAACATTTGATAGATGGTTAACACTTATAAACCAATTATATCACAATACAGTTCCATGACAATTATGTCCATGTTACGTTCCACTTTCCTTTACTTATCCAAATCATTTCATATACATGGCTCAAAACCTGGCCAAACAATTCAATGAGACTATAACTCATATACCAACACTTCCATATTTCACGATAGATACACATATTTGATGCATCATTATCATATTAAGACACTTCCATACTTCACAAATGATACACAGATTTGCTGTATCAATACTTCAGTTTAATACACATATTTGCTGTATTAATGGAGTCCATCCCCTATCTCCTCCCAAACAGGTTTGAGAGTCCATCCCCTATCTTCCCTCAAACCATGGAGTACATCCCCTATCTATTCCCACACAAAACACATATTCCAAGTATATAAACAATTATCATATACAAGAATAATTCAATACACATATTTGATGTATTATTCCAACTGTCATATTCAACGACATATTCAATGTGATTAGTTTCAGTTTTCCCTAATTAACATACAGTGTCTACAACAATCAAGACTGTCCTCCACCGATAGCCCAAAGCAGTTATTTCTAAACAGAAAATAAATGCATTAAACAAATATAATATCAACATTTACGTAGGTGAGTGATAAATTAATCCAACTACACCATTCAATCCCATAACTTCCCGATTTCACAATTTCCAATTCAATTTCATATTTCCCCCAAATTAATTATACCAATTAATTTATCACATAACTAGGGCATTTTTCCCTAATCTACAATATCAACCCTAAGGTTCATTTTCATCAATAACACAACAATAATTCCATTTCTCAATGTCTTACCTACATATGGGTTTTATTATTTGAATACCCCTCTTTTATAAATTACACAACAACTCTAACTTTTCCCAAAATTACCCAACATCACTAACTAATCAAAATGGCCGAAATTTAAGACAAAACTCATAAGATGGAGTAGGGTATCCCTACCTCGAAATGAAGAGACCAAAGGAGAAAATGGTGAAAATCCAAAGTGCTCCAAATTTACAAATTTTCAGATTAAAACGTAGCCCAAACAACCCTCTATCTTTCTTACAAAGAACTTAGGATAGAAACACACTAAAAATAGATGAAACCCTAGAGAGAAGGTATATATATATAGAGAGAGAGAGAGAGGACGGATCTAGGGTTTTGAAAGAAAAAGAGGATAAAAAGTGAAGTGTTTCCCCGCTGTTGTCTACTGATATAACACAGGCTCGCTCGAGCAAAGGATTGGTCGCTCGAGCGACCAGACACAAGGAACCCTCGCTCAAGCGTAGAAAGCCTCGCTCGAGCCAACAATTCGAAGCTTTAGGTCTGCAAACCAGAAGCACGCTCAAGCGAAGAAAAGCTCGCTCGAGCGAAGAACTCCAAAACATAGTCCTCGCTCGCTCGAGCGAAGGAAAGCTCACTCGAGCCAAGGATTGCAACTCTCAGGTCCAGAACCAGACGCAGATGCAAGCTCGAGCGAAGGAACCCTGGCTCAAGCGAAGGATCTAAAACACAGAGCTCGCTCGAGCGACAAAAGGCTTGCTCAAGCGACAAAAGGCTTGCTCGAGCGAAGGACCAAAATCTGGGCAACAACCATTTGCTCCCAATCACAACCAACCTATAACAATCCTGCCCAAAACATCTTATAACTCAAATACAAAGTATTGAAGGACGGAAACAAGATATAAACCACAACCGACATCCACGGAACCAAGTCTGGATATAACAACCAAAGGAGGAAGAACCGGGATCGCTATACTTCATCATCAGTTAGGGTTTATGAGAACACCCACCTCCATCACCATTTATCCATCTCCCCCAAATCCCACCTTCAAAACCTATCCACCCTCAAAACCTTGAAAATCCTTTCGCGGTAATATTCTGGCAGTAGCGGTGGCAACCATTTGGATTACCTACACTTCTCTAACAATGACAATGAGTGAGTTTTTCTGGAAATCACAGCTCCATGAGACAAGAAGAGTACAACAATAAAAACTCAGAGGACATTCATAACTTTGATTGTAACGCCCTCAAAAAAATAACATAAAACCCATTAAAAGACTTGCATTGATATTCAAAAGTTCCACATTCTTCCATTTCTTCAGAATTCTATTACATATGTATTACATGTTAACAACAAAAGCAAATGCCCTATGGGCTTACAGCTTTCCAAGTTAACACTTGGTTACAACAAAAGAGTACTAACTCATACACGTTAAGCCCTTGGCTTGAATTTACATGTAATACATCAAAAGGAATACAACAAAAAAAATAAGCCCGCCTCAAGCCTCCCAAGCTATGTCCTTGGAGGTGGCATGCTACCTGTACCTGAAAATGAAATTCCCATATAGGGTGAGCCACAGCCCAGTAGAAATATACTAAACCAACCATGAACAATGACTAAAATATTAGCAATTGATAGATGGCCCACACTGATACATTCACATAAATCATACATTTATGTCAAACGACTTGTGAGTCCAAGTTACTTTCCATTTTCCCTTTTTCAACAGATAGGCATATAGGCACTACCCACATTCTCAACAGATATGTATAACAACAATATCCACATTCTCAGATAAGCAAATAAGCTATATCCACATTCTACAACAGATATGTATAACAACAATATCCACAATTCACAAAGATAAGCATATGAGCTCTATCTTCACTTCTCTAGACAAGCATATGAGCTGTATCTACGGAGTTCATCCCCTATCTTCTCCCAACACTATCCGGTTTAGAGGTACATCCCCTATCTTCCCCTAAACCGCGGAGTGCATCCCCCATCTCCTCCTCTACACATAACGTATACAAACACATTGGTTCTATATACAATCACACAATACATACAGTTAATGTATTCTATCAACCGTCACATTCCATGACACATTCCATTGATTAGTTTCAGTTTGCCTAATCATCATGCATTGTCTACAACAATCACGACTATCCTCCACCGATAGCCCAAAGCAGTTATTTCTAAACAGAAAATAAATGCACAATGGATATTCAATCAACATTACATTTCCTCAGTTCTCACAATTAATTATCCCAATTAATTAAACAATGTAATTAGGTTAATTCCCATAATTAACATCTCAACCCTTAGGTTCCATTTTCATCAATGACTTAACATTTATTCCATTTCTCAATGCCAAACATGCATTCAGGTTTATTATGAATAAAACCCCAACTTTTGTAAAATTACACAAAAGCCCCCAAACTTTCAAAAAATTACCAAACCAACGCCAACATCTCAAAATACCAAAATTTAAAGACAAAATCCATAGAGAGGAGTAGGATATCCCTACCTCAAATTCGGAGCCCCAAGGGAGAAGAAGACAAAACCCAACGTGCTCCAAAACCTGAAATTTTCAGATTAAAACAAAGCCCTCGACGATCAACAACTTTTTTGTAAAGGCCAAAGATGAGCAAATCACTCCTACTAGATCAAAACTTAGAGAGAAGGTTGAGTTCTAGAGTGAGAGGCTCAACAATGGTGTTTTTGGAAAAGTATGAGAGAGAAGAGAAAGTGAAAAAGTGATTTGAAAAGTCAAAACACGGAACTTAAACCCAGACTCTCCGCTCGAGCGTAAAACACCCCGCTCGAGCGTCACTCACAGACTTCCGCTCGAGCGGCCAAACTCCCGCTCGAGCGCCGGATGCACTCTCCCAGCACTTTTACAGAGCCAGGCCTCCGCTCGAGCGGCTAATCCCACGCTCGAGCGTACAACACTGCACAGGAAAGAAATACTGGAAGGGTGTATTCCCCGCTCGAGCGCCCAAACCCCCGCTCGAGCGCACGGGCCAAAATCTGGGCAACTAGTTTTGGTTTCTAAACTCAACCAACCTGCAACAAGCTTGCCCAACACATCCTATAACTCAAGTATGAAGTAAGGAAGGATGTAAACAAGATAATAAACGACTACCAACATCCACGGACACATGTCCGGATCACTGTACAACAAGGGTAAACCCGGGATCGCTATAACCTCCCCCCCTTAAAGAATTTCGTCCCCGAAATTAAGCACAAGTTTTCAAAAACGAGTTTTTCTCCATTTAAGCAATGTTACACTTTAACATTCAACAATCCGACCCATTACCGGTCACCCCATCCCTTTAACAAGAGACAAATTCACAATATGTAAACAACATATGTACTTTCAACATGCATTAACATTACGCATTGTCTTTCCAATTTTAACAATACATTCAACACATATAGTGTTATATTCAACTTCCATATGAGGCAAGTTCCAAAACATACTTCCAATAAACCCAAACATTTTCAATGTTTCCCAACTCAAGACATATATAAAAGCTCTTAAGTTCAACAATAGTGCAAAATGTAAATACAAGATTACACATCAACAAACAAGTCCGGATATTTCTCGCGGACTCCCAACTCACGTTCCCAAGTGGCCTCCTCCACTCCGTGATGTTTCCACAAGACTTTCACCAAAGGAATGGTCTTGCCGCGCAGGACCTGATCCCGCCTATCCAAGACCCGAACCGGTCTCTCCTCATACGAGGCATCCTCATCTACCTCTAAATCAGTCCAATCCAACACATGTGATGGATCCGGCTCATACTTCCGAAGCATACTCACATGAAACACATCATGCACTCCGGACAACTGCGGTGGTAAGGCTAACCGATAAGCAACCTCACCAATCCTCTCAAGGATCTCAAAAGGACCAATAAATCGAGGGGATAACTTCCCACTCTTCCCAAACCTCATCAAACCTCGCCTAGGTGATATCTTCAGAAAGACATGATCACCTACCTCAAACGCCAAAGGTCTCCTCCTACGGTCAGCATAACATTTCTGCCGACTCTGGGCTGTAACAAGCCTCCTACGGATAAGCTCAACTTTCTCCGTCGTCTCCCTAACCAACTCCAGACCCAACAAAGGTGCATCACCCACCTCGGCCCAACAAACTGGAGACCTACACGGTCGGCCATACAAGGCCTCAAACGGTGCCATACCGATGCTAGACTGAAAACTGTTGTTGTAGGCAAACTCCACCAATGGCAAGTGCCTCTCCCACGTCCCACTGAAGTCCAGGACACAACCCCGAAGCATATCCTCGAGGATCTGGATAGTACGCTCGGAATGCCCATCAGTCTGAGGATGATAGGCCGTACTAAAGGTCAACTTAGTGCCCAAGGCACTCTGCAAACTCTGCCACAACCTAGCAGTAAAACGAGGATCTCTATCTGAGACGATCGTCACTGGGACCCCGTGCAATCTCACTACGTCCCGAATATACAAATCGGCAAGATGATCTACCGAATCTCTCACGCGCATAGGAATAAAGTGCGCCGACTTAGTCAACCGGTCTACAACCACCCATATAGCATCACTACCCCGTTGAGTCCTCGGAAGACCTACAACGAAGTCCATAGTGACATGCTCCCACTTCCACTCGGCAATAGGCAAGGGTTGCAACAAACCCACTCGCCTCTGATGCTCGGCCTTCACTTGCTGGCAAGTAAGGCACTTCGATACGAAAACAGCCACATCTCTCTTCATACCTTGCCACCAAAACTGGCGGCCCAAATCCTGATACATCTTTGTACCTCCCGGATGCACCGCAAGGCGCGAATGATGAAATTCTCGGAGTACCTCCTCTCGGCAAGACTCCGGTACAAACAAACGGTCTCGGTATCTCACACTCTGGTCGGGATACACTGACAAACCCTTCTCAACCTTCCCACTGGAGATCTTCTCTCGGAGAGACTCTACCTCAAGGTCACCTCGCTGTGCCTCTAACACCCTAGGCACAAGTGCAGGCTGCGCAACAACAGAAAACAAGGCCGCAGTCTCAACAGATTCGCCCAGTAGCAAATCAAACTCACCAAGCGCTCCCAACATCTCCCATTCCCGGATGGCTATACTAGCTACATCACTAATGGTTTTCCTACTAAGGGCATCGGCCACAACATTGGCCTTTCCCGGGTGATAATGCAACTCAAAATCATAATCCTCGATGAACTCCATCCACCTCCTCTGCCTCAAATTCAAATCTCTCTGTGTAAATAGATACTTCAAACTCTTGTGGTCCGAGAACACCTCGAACTTCTCACCAAAAAGGTAGTGCCTCCAGATTTTCAAGGCAAAGATCACTGCTGCTAACTCTAGGTCGTGTGTGGGATAATTCTTCTCGTGTATTTTCAACTGACGTGAGCCATAAGCTACCACTTTCCCCTCTTGCATCAACACACATCCCAAACCCTCTCGTGAGGCATCACAGTAAACCGCATAACCCAACCCTCTCTCCGGAATAATCAACATCGGAGCGGCGGTCAACCTAACTTTCAGCTCTTGAAACGACTTTTCACAAGTCTCACTCCACACAAACTTGACTCCCTTCCGAGTCAGTCTAGTCAACGGTGACGCTAACCTGGAGAAATCTCTCACAAACCGACGGTAGTACCCAGCCAATCCCAGAAAACTGTGGATCTCAAACACACTCTTAGGTTGTGCCCAATCTTGCATTGCCTCAACCTTGGATGTATCAACAGACACCCCCTTCCCAGATACCACGTGGCCTAAGAATTTGACTTCCCTCAGCTAGAACTCACACTTCCCAAACTTGGCATACAGCCTATGGGCTCTAAGTAACTCAAGCACCACTCGCAAGTGTTCCTCGTGCTCCTCCTCTGAAGGTGAATAGATAAGGATGTCGTCCACAAAGACGACCACAAAACGGTCTAAAAACTCCCAAAAGATCCGGTTCATCAAGTCCATAAAGACTGCCGGTGCATTGGTAAGCCCAAATGGCATCACCAGAAACTCGTAATGGCCATACCGCGTACGGAATGCCGTTTTCGGAATATCCTCCTCCCGGACCCTCAACTGGTGGTAACCCGATCTCAAGTCTATCTTAGAGAAACAACGGGAACCCTTCAACTGGTCAAACAAATCATCTATACGGGGCATAGGGTACTTATTCTTAACCGTAGCCCGATTCAACTTCCGGTAGTCAACACACAATCTCAAGGCACCATCTTTCTTTTTAACAAAGAGGGCCGGTGCTCCCCACGGCGAAACACTAGGGCGAACAAAGCCCTTATCTAGCAATTCCTGGAGCTGAACTTTCAACTCAACCAACTCTGCTGGCGCAAAACGGTAAGGTGCCATAGAAATTGGCGCCGTGCCGAGCACTAAATCAATAGAGAACTCTATCTCTCGATGAGGTGGCAAACTAACAAGATCTTCGAGAAAGACATCCGAATACTCACAAACCACCCTCGGCAACACAAGCTGGGTCTCACCACTCTCACCACTCCCAAAACTGGCAAGTAGACTACTAAGTTCACTTCGCTTTCGCGAATCATACCCCGGTGGCAAAACACTACCAACCCGGTCTCCCAAGAAATGGAACCCCTCCCCGCTCAAGGTACACAACGTGACCCTCTGGCAGTAGCAATCGATAACAGCCCGGTATGACGATAACCAGTCCATACCCAAAATAACATCAAAACCCTTCATGGTATGACAACAAACGGAAAAGCAAGCCTATAATCGGCAACCTCTATATCACATCCTCTAACACCCTGTTTCAGGATCAACTCACCACCCAAAGGCGATACCACACAAATAGGAGATGCTAACTGTGCTAGCTCCAATTCCAAAACAGATGCAAATGCAGCAGATACAAAAGAATGAGATGTCCCTGTGTCTATCAACACATTAGCAACCGAGTTGCAAAACAGAAAAGTACCTCTCACTACTGATGGAGCTGGTACTAAATCCGGCGCGGTAACAGCATACACGTGCCCCGTAGGCCCCTGGTCTACCTGCTCACCTCTCGGAGCAAAAGACTGCTGCACAGACTGGGATGACGAAGCTCCCGGATTGGCCCTCGAGGCCTGCACAGACTGAGCTGGCTGAAAACCCTGCGTCTGCCTAGAACCAGACGCTCCCGAAGTGGCACTCAACTGCGGGCAAAACCTCTTCAGGTGCCCAGGCTGTCCACACTGATAACAAGACAAGGGCTGCCCCCTGCCAAACTCTGACTCTGCGGTCTAACTGAAGAAGAAGCAGTTTTCTGACCTCCACCCTTCAACGGGCAAACAGAAACCTTGTGACCCAGCTGGCCACACTTATAACAAGTAAACTCCACCTGACCACCTCTCCCGGAGCCTGCACTCGGCACTGGGAAGGTCGATCTAGCAACACCACCCTGCGACTGCTGAAGGTTAGAACCCCTCTGCCTCCTGCCATCACTCTAACCATCTTGGCTCCTCTTGGAGCCTCTCTGCCCCTCATCCTCCTCCTGCATCATAATCTCCATATGAGCAGCTGCATCAACCAGGTGTCTATACTCTCGATTGTAAGACCCACCAATTCTCAACTTGAGGCCCCGCCTCAACTTCCGCTCAAACTCATAACAACGGCGTTCCTCAGACGCCACCAGTTCAGGTGCAAACCTGGACAGACTGGTAAAAGTAGCCTCAAACTCGGCCACTGACAAGCCCTGCTGATAAAGCCGGCTAAACTGATCCCTCAGCTTCTCCCTAGCTGCTGCAGACAAAAACCTCTCCTGAAAAGCATTCACAAATGCCTCCCAAGTACCACCAACACGAGCCTTCTCGTACTTCCACCATTGACCCGCATCTCCCTTCAGTTGGAAGGATGCCAAGGTCACTTTCAGTGCTCCATCCTCTATGGCAAGCATCTCGAACGTCTTACTCATTTGCTCTAGCCACTCATCAGCCTTCAGTGGCTCCTTCGGATCCCCGACAAACTCATCCGGATTAGACCGGAAGAACTCCCTCTTCAAGAAAGAAGGCCCTGCCTCAGCTGCCTGATTCCCAGCTCTAAGAATACCCAAAGCTCTTGCTATCTCTCTGGCCAAAGCACCCATGGCCTGCTGACCCACTGGCTCGGCCACATTGGCCTGACCAACTCCCTCCTGGACTGCCGGAATCTCACCCTGTAACGGTACTTCCTGCCTCGCAGGTCTACCACGCCTAGCACCTCTTCCTCGTCCTGACATCCTAATAAAGGTAACACAGAACATTAGCACATTCATAAATGTGCCGAAACTAAACACTCACGTCCTAATGCATGGACAACAGTAATTCACTCCACGTAAGCACATAAACACATAAGCACTTACGAATTTCATTTCCGGATAATGATAGTCCCGAGGCATAACTAGAGTTCCAGTTAGAAACAACATTGATCAAGTGCTTTTCCAACAAGACTCCCAGAAATCCAAGGATCCAATCAACATCCCAGAAACCAAATCCCATACCCACATAGCCACATAAACATGTTATCAATTATGCACATAGCCTATGATACTACATCAAAGTCTCTATCAAGCGAGACAAACCCATTGTGATCCTAATCACTTCCCACGTACCCAAAGTATTCGAACCCAGTACGCTCTGATACCAAGTTGTAACGCCCTCAAAAAAATAACATAAAACCCATTAAAAGACTTGCATTGATATTCAAAAGTTCCACATTCTTCCATTTCTTCAGAATTCTATTACATATGTATTACATGTTAACAACAAAAGCAAATGCCCTATGGGCTTACAGCTTTCCAAGTTAACACTTGGTTACAACAAAAGAGTACTAACTCATACACGTTAAGCCCTTGGCTTGAATTTACATGTAATACATCAAAAGGAATACAACAAAAAAAAAATAAGCCCGCCTCAAGCCTCCCAAGCTATGTCCTTGGAGGTGGCGTGCTACCTGTACCTGAAAATGAAATTCCCATATAGGGTGAGCCACAGCCCAGTAGAAATATACTAAACCAACCATGAACAATGACTAAAATATTAGCAATTGATAGATGGCCCACACTGATACATTCACATAAATCATACATTTATGTCAAACGACTTGTGAGTCCAAGTTACTTTCCATTTTCCCTTTTTCAACAGATAGGCATATAGGCACTACCCACATTCTCAACAGATATGTATAACAACAATATCCACATTCTCAGATAAGCAAATAAGCTATATCCACATTCTACAACAGATATGTATAACAACAATATCCACATTTCACAAAGATAAGCATATGAGCTCTATCTTCACTTCTCTAGACAAGCATATGAGTTGTATCTACGGAGTTCATCCCCTATCTTCTCCCAACACTATCCGGTTTAGAGGTACATCCCCTATCTTCCCCTAAACCGCGGAGTACATCCCCCATCTCCTCCTCTACACATAACGTATACAAACACATTGGTTCTATATACAATCACACAATACATACAGTTAATGTATTCTATCAACCGTCACATTCCATGACACATTCCATTGATTAGTTTCAGTTTGCCTAATCATCATGCATTGTCTACAACAATCACGACTATCCTCCACCGATAGCCCAAAGCTGTTATTTCTAGACAGAAAATAAATGCACAATGGATATTCAATCAACATTACATTTCCTCAGTTCTCACAATTAATTATCCCAATTAATTAAACAATGTAATTAGGTTAATTCCCATAATTAACATCTCAACCCTTAGGTTCCATTTTCATCAATGACTTAACATTTATTCCATTTCTCAATGCCAAACATGCATTCAGGTTTATTATGAATAAAACCCCAACTTTTGTAAAATTACACAAAAGCCCCCAAACTTTCACAAAATTACCAAACCAACGCCAACATCTCAAAATACCAAAATTTAAAGACAAAATCCATAGAGAGGAGTAGGATATCCCTACCTCAAATTCGGAGCCCCAAGGGAGAAGATGACAAAACCCAACGTGCTCCAAAACCTAAAATTTTCAGATTAAAATAAAGCCCTCGACGATCAACAACTTTTTTGTAAAGGCCAAAGATGAGCAAATCACTCCTACTAGATCAAAACTTAGAGAGAAGGTTGAGTTCTAGAGTGAGAGGCTCAACAATGGTGTTTTTGGAAAAGTAGGAGAGAGAAGAGAAAGTGAAAAAGTGATTTGAAAAGTCAAAACACGAAACTTAAACCCAGACTCTCCGCTCAAGCGTAGAACACCCCGCTCGAGCGTCACTCACAGACTCCCGCTCGAGCGGCCAAACTCCCGCTCGAGCGCCGGATGCACTCTCCCAACACTTTTACAGAGCCATGCCTCCGCTCGAGCAGCTAATCCCACGCTCGAGCGTACAACACTGCACAGGAAAGAAATACTGGAAGGGTGTATTCCCCGCTCGAGCGCCCAAACCCCTGCTCGAGCACACGGGCCAAAATCTGGGCAACTAGTTTTGGTTTCTAAACTCAACCAACCTGCAACAAGCTTGCCCAACACATCCTATAACTCAAGTATGAAGTAAGGAAGGATGTAAACAAGATAATAAACGACTACCAACATCCACGGACACATGTCCGGATCACTGTACAACAAGGGTAAACCCGGGATCGCTATATTGATGGTATTCTTAGTGCAGTGGAGACTGACCTTATAAGAGTAAGTTTCTTTAGAAAAAAAAATTAAAAAAATAATAAAAAAATGTTTGTCCTTTTTTCGGGACTAAACTCTCGAACATATGATCAAAATTCGAGAACACGTGCTCGAACATTGTTCATTTGTTCGAGAACAAGTAATCAAACATTTCTTATTTGTTCGAGAATAGATAATCGAAACTTCTGGAGATCACAGAACCTACAAAAGGAAAATTTTGAGTCAACTACAAAAAAATCCTACATTTATTTTCTCAGGTCATGAACAAGTATATGGAGATGAAATAATAGTCACCTTTGTGGGTTTTGTTAGGATTTTTTGGAGAGAGACTTTTTGGGGTGTTGGGATGTGTATTAAATTGAATGGGCAGAATGTTTTCATAAGGATAATTTTGATATTATTTGGGGAAAGAAAAGAAATTTTAAGGGTTTTAAAATTTATAAGTGGGAGTCCAAAAAAATAGGGAGTCCAAAATAATTGATCGGGTGCTAATAACAGCACTATAAACAATTCAATGGTTTTCATCAATTGTTTCTAATTATGTCTTTCTTTCTTTTTTCTTTCTTTTTATAATAGAAATTGTCTTTAATAGTTCTAGAAATTATATCCCACTCTCTTGAAAATTTTAATTTCATAACAAATGGTCCCTTTTGTTAATAAATCATTAAGTTAATTAATAATTTTTAACAATATTGGAAATTTATTTCAATTAATAATTCAAATAATTTTATTATTGTATAGGAAAGCAACTAAAAATTTCATTTTTCATTTGATTCTGTTAAATAAAAAAACTTCGATAAAGGGATATTTATAATTTTTCGAAATCACAACAATTTATATTTTAAACAAATATCAATTTTTTTTTTTTTTAATTTTTACTGTGCATCTCACTATTTCATCTCTTTGTTAAACCTTTTTTAACTTGACCAAGTAATGGAATGAGAGATTTTGCATAAATTTTTATATAAAAATGTCATTATCATGTCTTTTAAAATAAATTCTTATATAGAATTTTTTATTTTTTTTATTATTATTAATTTTTTTTTTTTTTGCAGAATACATAACAGAAAATTGTTAATTAAAAGTGCAATAACAAATGTTTCATAAGTATTCTATGGGTGATTATTCAGTATTCTCGGAGTATAGACACATGTTGTTTCATAAGGTTTTGATTGGTAGAGAGGGGTAGGGCCCCACGATTTATGTTAGGGATGGGGGAATAACATGAGACTAAGTAATTGGTGATTGGCTTGGAGTATAACGACATGGTGTTTCAGGATTATTGAATAATTTCCCATATTGTATACCCGTTATGTGTTCATTATTAATTCGTTTGAAAAAATTCATTGGCCCATTCTATATGACAAATTACGTGCAAGCTTCCCCATATTCTTTTTTGATACAAATCATTGATTTCCTGAAATTTTTTGCCTCATCAAAAGTCTTCCAAGATAATGGGAATCCATTAAAAAGGTTGAAAAGCTACAAAAATTAGGTAAAACAAGCTAATCCTATCCACAAGTTTCACTTTTCTCCACAAATTTGATGGGAATGTATATAGCGATTCCGGTTTTGACCCGACCTTTGTTATATACCGGACTTGGGTTCCGTGGTTTAATATTGTTATCTATGTCTTGTTTTCTCCTCATTTGTCTTTGGGTTTGAGTATTGGAATGTCTTGGGCATGTCCGGAGTAGGTTAGCTGCTAGTTGTTCAAGTTGTTGTTGTCTAGAAAATTGCCTCTTCGCTCAAGCGAGGCTTCTTGCGCTCGAGCGAGCCTTGTGAAATTTGCTTCTTCACTCGAGCGAGACTTCTTGCACTCAAGCGAGATTTGTGTGCTCTCAGTATTTTGCCCAAACGCAGAATTTCTGGGACGGTTGAGGTCTTTGCTCGAGCGAGGCTTTTTGTGCTCGAGCAAGGGTGTGCATCTATATAACTTCTGAGTGACAACTCCTTCGCTCGAGCAAGGGTCGCGTATATCAGTTCACAGCTGAGCAATTTTATATCACCTTTTGATTTCCTTTTTGCTAAAAAACCTAATCCGGAACTCTCTCTCTCTCTCTCTCTCTCTAAATCTCTCTACAAATACTCCTTGATCTAAGCATATCACTACCCTACTCCCTTCGATAAAGAGTTAGAGCATGTTGTGGGCTTCTTCTTGATCCGAGCAAAGTCAAATTTGGCGCACTTTTGAGGTTCTTCTTCATCTCCTTTGGGCTTTTACACTTGAGGTAGGGTTATTCTACACCTTAATATGGTTTTTAACCTAGGTATTTGTTGTTTTGTATAAATGGTGGGATTTGGGAGGTTTGAAAAAAGTTAGGGTTTGGATTCAAAAATTGAAAGAGGGGTTTTCCATGTTGGTTTTACAAAATGACTATGGGCTTGTACATGAGATTCTTTAGTGTTAGAATGGTGAAAATTTAGCCTTTGGGTTGGTATTTGAAAATGGGGGAACTTGCCCGAAAATGAGTTAAAAGATTATTTTGTATAAATAAAGAAATTGATATGGAAAATGTGAAATTGGGAGGATGTGTGAATGAATGGTGTAGTTGGATTTGTTAAATTACTCACCTATGGAAATTTGATAAATTATCTGTTATAAGGATTCTATATCTGTTTAGAAATATCTATTTTGGGCTATCGGTAGAGGATAGCCATGATTTTTGTAGACATTGCATGAGGATTAGGTGAATTGAAACTAATCATTTGAATTATGTCATTGAATATGACGGGATGATTAAATCATTGAATATGTGTTGTGAATAGTCATTGTATATGACGATGCTTTTAAATACATTGTATATGTATGATTGTTTGGAAGGAGAAAGCGGATGAACTTCATTGTTTGGGAGGAAAAACGGGATGGACTCCATTATAATTAAGTTGGCCAGAGTGTCCAGGATGAAAGTCCCGAAATCTTGTATATATATATATATGGGTGCCGATTCCCTCGGATGGAAATTCCGTAAAATGGAAAATAGAAGTATTGGAGTGATGAATGTATTGAATGTGAACAATTGAGTTGTAGTCTCATTTTGGTTGATTAGATAATAATGAATTTTGTAAATAGATTAACCTGAAATGAATGAATGGAAATGGATTGAGATATGGTTATCTATATTGAATGGTTATGGAAAGAATATAAGTTGGTTATGAATATTGAACATTTATCTGACACTTATATCGTAGTTAAACCTTATATACTGTGTTAGTTTACCTTTGCTGGGCTTTGGCTCACCCTACTTGGGAAACCATTTTCAGGTACTGATGACATGCCACCTCCAAAGACATAACTTGGGAGGACTGAGGGCTGAAGGCTCTATTTTGATTTTATTTTTGCTTAAGTGTTCATTCAAGCTGAGGGCTTTACATGTATAGAGCTTAGGACTCTTTCTTTTGTTGTAACCAAGTGATATCTTGGAAAGATGTAAGCTTGTAGGGCATTTATTTTGTTATTATTAACTCGTATTACATGCTGTAGATTCAGAATGAATGTTTATGAATGTATAACGCATGTGATGTCTTTTTGTAATAGAAAATCTGATGAATGAAGTATATTATTTTATTATGTTTATATATCTTATGTAATGGATTATTTGGATTTTATTTTGGGGCCGTTACAATGTATTAAAAGGTGTATAGTAAGAATAAAGGAAACAATTTTAAAGTTAAAATATATTAAAAATCTAACTAATTTAATGAAAATGTTCTTATAATCAGTGACGAAATTAGAAGAAGACTATGGGGTGCCATGACCCCCCTGTTTCTGTGAAAATTATTATTTGCTATAGAACTTAAAAAATATATATCATTTTATATATAAAATGGCCTCCCAGTATAAATATATATATATATATATATTATTCTTCTTCCATCTTGAATTCTCTTTCTATTTTATACCAAAAAAGCTTCGTAATCTTCTTAGAAATTGCTTTTGTAGTATTTAATTTTTTTTTATGCATATATAATTTACTAGTTGTAACCTGTGCTATGTTCGGGACTTTATAAATTTAAAAAAACAAAAATCATTATAATTATCTTTAAGTAATTTAATATTTTATCTTGCGGTATATATGAAATTTATAAGTTAACTTTTATGTTTATAACTTTTTAAATTATTGGTTTAAAAAATTAATATATATCTATATAATAAGACAAGAGGCTTTTTGAAAATGTCTTCAAATGTATGAGAGATACATTTCAATTCAACGGCTGAGATGAGTTGTTTTTAACCATTGAGGGATGAGATGCTTGGTAATATTTTCAATTCCCCGCCCAAAACAATCCCTTCTGTCTCCTGCGTTCCACCCACTCCAAACATTATTTGCACACTTCTCTCTCTCTCTCTCCAACTTCTCAGGTCTCAAACTCTGTCCTCAGAGATCTCTCTCTTCCTCTCCCTCCTCTCCACCATCGAGTCATCTCCACCGCCGTGCCACTTCCGATCTCCTCTCCAACTTCTCAGGTCTCAAACTCTCTGTCCTCAGAGATCTCACTCTTTCTCTCCCTCCTCTCCACTGCCGCTCTGCTTCCACCATCGCGTCGTCTTCACCGTCGCGTCGCCTCCGATCTCCACCGACAACAACTCTTCATCTCTTCTCCCTATTAGATCTCAACCCACTACGGCACCTCCGTCCTCCATCACAGAGAAACTGTAAATCATCGAAAATCCAAGTCCGCAGCTGTGCGTTTTACAGAGACTTTGATTTAGTTTACTTGAGAAGATTTGATAAAAGCATTTTTCGATCTCTGTTTTCCTTATGTTTCTGGTAATTTACGAAAGCTTCAATTATTATTATTATTTTTTACACGAAATCGAAGTCTGAAATTTGAATAATTCATGTACGGTGCGTTATACGGCTACTTTGATTATTTTACTTGAGAAGATTTGATAAAAGCATTGTCAGATCTCTGTTTTCGTTGTGTTTTCTTCTTTTTTCTGGTAATCTGATTTGGAAATCGAAAGCTTCAATCATTGTTTTTATTTTTTAATTTTTATTTTCATACTAAATCGATGTTTGGAATTTGAATAACTCATGTACTGTGCGTTATACAGCTATTTTGATTAGTTTACTTGAGAAGATTTGATAAAAGCATTGTTAGATCTCTGGTTTCCCTATGTTTTGTTATTTTTCTGGTAACTGAATCGTAAAATATAGAGCTTAAATAGTTTTTTTTTTCTTCCTTCACGAAATCGAAGTCTGAAAATTGAATCCTTTATGTACTGTGCGTTATGCAGCTACTTTGATTAGTTTATTATTTGAGAAGATTTAATGAAAGTATTGTTCTCTGATTTCTCTATGTTTTGTTCTTTTTCTGGTAAGCTGAATCCTAAATTGAAGTCTGAAAATTGAATCCTTCAATGTACTGTGCATTGTACAGCTATTTTGATTAGCTTACACAATGCTATTTAGATAGAGAAAACATAGAGAAAGCATTGTCCAAATTGAAGAATGAAAGCATTGTGTAAGCATGATAATCAAAGTAGAGAAAACATAGAGAAAGCATTGTACAGCTATTTTCAATCACATACACATACACAGTACATACACATTCTGCATTGTTCTCTGTGTATGTGTAAGCTAATCCTTCTATGTTTTGTGTACAATGTGAAAGCATTGTCCAGCTATTTAGATCGAAACTGTGGTTTATGGTTTTGATTGTGAGTTGGTGTTTCAGATGAGATCGCGAAGCTCTTTCCTGGCCTATTTGAGCAGCCATCGGCAATGTTGGTGCCGGGCGAATCGGCCGAGTTTCCCTCAGGTCTGAAGTTGAAGATTGGAGTGGTTTTGTCGGGAGGCCATGCCCCCGGAGGACACAATGTGATATCTGGAATCTTCGGTTATAGAACTTCAATTACTGAACTTCAATTTTCTTTTTGGATGTGTATGTGTTTGTGTGTGGTAGATTACTTGCAGGATTGTTGCAAAGGAAGCACAGTGTACGGGTTTAGGGGTGAACCAACTGGGATCATGAAGTGCAAATATGTGGTGTTGACTCTTACCTGTACAGAAATCAGGTCAGAATTATTTGAATGAAACTTGAATTATTTTTTGAATATTAATATTAAATCGGAATCGAAAGCGAATAGTTTTTCTTCTTCTTCTTCCATTAATATTAATATTTCAGAAGGAAGCAAATAGTGAAAAGGGAAAATTGAGATCATACGGTCAAAAATCCATTGAAACTGTACTGCATAATTGATATAGTATCAACACCCAATTCCGGTCATTGAGGTAAGGACCATCTATGTCCATGATAGTTTTAACATCAGGAAATCTAGAGAAAGCCCATGTGTGGTTGAGGCGGATGCTATAATCAAATAATTCGGGACCTTGATCATGAAAAATGATTGCTCCTTTAATTTTGGGATTTGGAGAGTTCCTATACATCAAGAAAAAGAAACTTTAACATCCTTATGTGCTAATGGTGCAGAATCAATAATGTGAGTTCACTGATAAGCATTCAGAAGATACAAATAGAGCAATCAGGGAATAGGAAAAAAGAATTTAACATCTTTCTATGCTAATGACCCAGAAATAATGATGTGAGTTTATGGTTTTGGGAAGATACAAAATGCAGGCATGCATACTTTTAAAATTTGTTGCTCAAACAGATAAAAACATACATGACAAGCATATTGTAGAGACAATAATTGCATGCTGTATATAATAATCACATTAATTATCTCTTTATTTGAATTTATGTTTGAATCAGATTTTGTTTCTTTTGTTATATAGATTACCATGTCATATTGTTGATTATGGTTTGTTTTGTTTCTTTAAATCGTGAACAGTTTTTTTTTTTTTTTTCTTCCATCTTTCTGTATCATTAATTTACATGATTTTGTTTGTTCTGTTAAGCCCAGTTAGAAGAAAACATATATTTCTGACAGTTGGTATGGAGATTTGGATTGAATTAAGAATATGATTTTCATAGTGTCAGTTTTTTAACTTAGTTTTGACAGTTTGGAGTTTATGAATTCAGATTCTTTGAAATAACGGAAGTAATGGGCTTCGCCTGTATTTATATTCTATTTTAGACAATATTGGTTCTGGCTCGCATTTGTTATTATTTTTTTTGATGTTTTATTAAGATAATTTCTGTGAATAAGCCATTTTAAGACAATTTTTTTCTTCTGATCTTAGTTTAAAACAGTTTGTCCTAATTTGTGTACTGACTTTTTTTTTTTTTTTTTTTGAACAAGGTGTACTGACTTTAATTTGTGTGTATTAGATACAATTGTGTGTATTATATATGGATGTTTGTATATAATTTCAGAGATTGATGTATATATATGTATGATTATGTATCGGCGTTGGTCGCCCTTTAAATTTAGGTATTTTCTTCTCTCTCCTCTCTCTCTCTCTCTAAAAATTGTTGAGGAAGATGGATTTGGGAGGGTTCTTCAAACCCAAAGATGGAAACACCCATCAAAATTCTTCAACTGATAAATTGCCATGTACACTGTTTTCTCTCAGTTCTTTATTATTTTACTTTCTAATTTGAGTTGAAAATATGGTGTCATTTTCATGTACCGCTATTTTCATGTTGAATTGAATTTGGTGTCATTTTCATGTACAGCTATTTTCATGTGGTGTCATTTTCATGAAAATGTGGTGTCATTTTCATGTTGTTTGAATTGAATTTGTTGAAATTCACGTTAATTAATGTTTGTCCAGCTGTATTTAGGTGAATTTTCCTTACACTTCAACAATTAGCTTTGAAAAAGAACTACAACAGCAATAACAATTAGCTTATATCACAATGGCTTTGTTGACAAGTAGGGTTCTATCATTAGAGAATAGAGAGCTGAGCTCTTGCCAAATTTTGGCATTGTTATAATTTGGCGCCAAAAAATAGCACATGAATTGGAAGTGTTGTTGCCAAATTTTGGCTTTCGCATGAAGGGAAAGCACACCATTAGCTTGAAAATAGATGTGTTATTCTATAATTTTTCTTTTTGGATGATTATTCAATAGTCCTAGAGTATTCTATAATTTTCCATTTTTTTTATAGAATGTATATTTGGGGAAAGAAATGGAGATTATGAATGAGATAAATGGAAAGTGAAAAATTTAGTAAATTCAGTTTTCAATAATAAGGAAATACTGCTATGTAATGAGTTGGACTTATCAGATAATTTTAACGAGTGACAAAAAGTGGGGTAAGAGACGACCACTGGATTCATCGAGAGAGCCCGATTTCTCTGTCTTGATGAAATGGCAAGATATGTTGAGCCCGATTTCTCTGCCTTGATACATGTATAAGACTTGATCTATGCAAAGTAAATTTTTGTACCTAAAATTTGTACATATAAAAGGCTCTGATCTATCCAAATTTATGATCATGATGAAGAGGTTGAAGAGTGTGGCAAAGAGGTTGAAGAAGTACTTGGAAGAGGCACATACAACTTTGTTTTATTTTTAATTTTTTGATGTTTTTTTTTTTTTTTTGTGTGATGATGATGAACGGATAGGATTTGGTGATTATGTTGTTGTTAATGAACAAATAGGATTAGGTACGTGTTTGGGTATGATTTGGATTGGTGTTTGTGTTTCCAAATTGGTGAGCAACTTTGTGTTTGTGTTACGAAGGTAAGAATGAAAGGAGATGTGAAATTGCTAAAAAATTAGTAGAGCAACTTTATTGAAATATTTAGGTGGGTTGAAAGAGCGGTTTTTTTTTTTTTTTGACTCATTTTGTAGTATGGTATACAAACCAATCCTTGGGTTTGAAATAATAATCCATCCTCATGAAATGGTTTTCAAATGGTTTTTAAGATATTCTTAAGTGATTTTTCAAATAGTTTTCAATGTTTCATTGTGTTGGATTTGTGTTATTATTATTATTATTTTTATGTATTTTTGTTGATTAGGTTGTGTTTCTAAGATTTCGGTTTCGATTTGTGTTTGTGTTTCTAAGATTTCTGTTTGGTTGTGTGATTAGGTATGCATTCAATGGAACCACATAAAAAGTTGGAAACAAAGCTTAAGAGACACAAAGCATTGGAACAGAGCATTGAAAATCATTATGTTTCTTTTCAATCAAAGTAAAAGAGACCCATCAATTTGGGTTTGTGTTTCTAAGGTTTGGATTTGTATTTGTTTTTCTAAACCTTAGACTGATGTGTTTGTGTTGGATTTGTGTTTTTAAACTTTAAACTAATATGTATTTGGATTTCTCTTTCTTTTTTTGTGTTCTGTTTCTTTTTTCATTTTTTTATTTATGCATCTTTCAATTTATATGGGTTGGTGTTAAGTTATGTTATGTATTTGGGTTGGTGTTTTTAAACCTTAAACTGATACATATTTGTTTTTCTTTCTTGTGTTGTCAGGTGAGAGTCTTGACATTGGTTTGTGGGGGCTGTTGACATTGGTTTGGGTCTCAACATTTTATTTTTTATTTTTTTTTCTTCAACCCGTATGTCTCTCATGGGTCATTATTTTTGTTTCATTTTATTTTATTTTATTTCTATAACCCAATTTAAATTTTCACTCATAATTCATGGACTATTTCTTCATCCCTGTTGATGACATGGTGAAGAAATTGAAAAGAAACAGAGTAAGAAAAGAGATAGTGGTCGGTTTTCATAATTGTGTTGCGCATTCAAATGCTTGGCCTCTATCATATCTTTATTTATTTTATGTGCTATTCAAATTGTGTTGATATATTATTATTATTCTTTCAATATGAATGCAAAATGTGTTGATATATTATTATTTTTTTCAATAAAAGAATGCAAAAAAAAAATGCGAAAGACAGACCCCGCAATGGACTGATGGCTACTTCTTCCTATCGACAAATTGCTTGGATTGTTAATAGTATTTATTTATTATTTATTATTTAGTAAAATACGTAAAAGATCTCAGATTGTTTAGATTGAAAACATGCAAATAGTTTAGATTGAAAATAAATCAGAAATTTAATTTTTAAATTTATAAAATTAAAAACTAAATAGTTTATTTTGTTACAAGTATTAAATTTTAAGTTTTTTTTTTTTGGTTAATTTTTCCTAAATTTTAATGATACCTACAATTATTCAAACAAAATTGGCTTATGTGTGGTGGCAGTGTTTCTAATATATTCATGTTTTCCATGATTAATTAAATGTTGAGGATGCATTAAATTAATTAATTAATTGACATTATACGTAGAAATTATAACTACATTTTAATCACAACATTATTTACACCGAACATTATTTACTTCGTGCCTTCAGGCACGGGCATACGCTAGTATATATATATAGTGCAATTTGGATAATTTGTATTAAAAAAAAGTTAAACCTGATTAAATGAGATTAACTGAGTTACGACATACCTCTTCTTGTTATGAAAATATACAAATTTAAAAGTTATAATTGAAATAAATATATAATTTTATTATTAAATATGAAGTGAAGTGATAT
The DNA here is from genome assembly GCF_055761805.1 of Camellia sinensis. Lineage (NCBI taxonomy): Eukaryota > Viridiplantae > Streptophyta > Magnoliopsida > Ericales > Theaceae > Camellia > Camellia sinensis. Next base: position 41,398,181 of record NC_138961.1, read on the forward strand.
TTAACAATAATTAATATGATGTTTCTATTATTAATCCAATAATTTAAGTTACATTTCTTTTGATTTCAATTTCATAACTAAAAATATAATATAAATATAATACACACAGATTTCTAGTCTTTATGAATAAGAAAGTTTCAAAATATTTTCAAACTTTTATCATTTTCTTTTAATTTTTTTTATCCAATTTCATTTTAAATTTGAATAAAAAAATTTGATTTGATATGAATTACTTTAAATTTTTCATTAAATTTTTAAAAGAACTTTCATTCTTATCCCATTTTTTTTTTCTTTTCACCAATTTTGATGGAAAAAACAATAATTTTCAATGTATTACCTTTTTAAATTTTTATCAAATTATAATTTGGTAAAAAAATATATTAAGGGTTGAAGATTCTCTTAATCAAAATTATAGTGAAATAAAATCTTGAAGTAGTCAAAGTTTGAGCAAGTGGATGGTTGAAATATATAATTTAATTAATTCTCTTCTCATATTTGTATAAAAATTGACACTTATGACTATATAATTATAAGTTGGATTATGGAAAAAAATTTGGGGTGTCAAACCTTTTACATTTGTAAATATCCTACATATTAAAAAATGAAAGGAAAAAGAAAAGAAAAAGAAAAAAAAAATGTGTAGTTTTTTTATATGTGTTTATCAGTTTTGTTTTATGGACATAAATAATTAATGTTTAAATTTAAAAAATTAAAAAGTAAAAAAAATAGATTAGGCTTTTTAGAGATAAAAGAAACCATCTAACTCTTCTATATACTATTAAGGTGGACTATTTTAATCACATAAAAAAAAATTATATTTAGAGATTATCCCTATATATTATGCTATTATATACAACTATAGTTGTAACAAACTAACTATAATATATATGAAAAGTTATATTAAGCTTTCATTTTTAATTAATTGAATTATAATTAACAAACTAACAAATAGCAGTATTGGTCTAATGGGATAGAAAGAGGATAAAAATAAAGAACACAATGATATTTTAAAGTTTTAAATTTACCTAATTATGCAAAAATCTAATGTTATAGTAAAATCTTGAATTCTCAATAAATTTTCACTTTTTTTATAAAATAAAATGACAATAAAAAATTAAAAAAATTGATACCCATTTTTTTACTTCAATTTTATGGTCTTTACTGAAGAAAACAAAATCCGATCAAAATCATTGGCATGGAATGGACATAGATACTTCGATTGCAACCATAATTACCAATAATTCTTCTCTACCATGCACAACTAGATAAACCTCACTAAAATTGAAATCAAAACCAAACCAAACCAACAGTAAAGAAAGAAATCACGCAGGGAAAAAATAAAATTAAAAAATAAATAAATTTATAGAGTGGGAGAATGTTACCTCCAACAACTTAAACCTCACTTAACCCAATCTGTCAGCTTCTCTGCCAGTGCCCGCGAAGTTTAGGAGTTGGGATGACTAATCAGATTATTCTTTAAATAAGACTTGAAAATTGATTAATTTGTCTCATTAAGTGATTTAAAATTTTAATATATATACATCAAAAAAATATATAATTATATTATTAAATCATAATTGAAATTTAGATATTGTCATATTTTTTTTAGATCCATATCTAAATTCTTATCTTTTTTATTTTTGTGTGGTTTTTATTCGGGTTTTTTTTTTCTTTCAATTTATTTAAGATGGAGCTGTGGGTTTCTACTTTTTTTTTTTAAATTTAACTTATCTATGGTTTCTAATTGTTTTTAATTATTATTATTTAGGTAAGTTTTGATGTGAGTTAAATATGTGATAGATATGTGAGTTTTATTAATTTAAAGTATAATGGTGGGATATATTTTCAAAATTGGATTTGTTTTGATAAACTTTAAAGATTTTTAAAATTTAAAATTGGATATTGAGATGCAAAAGAAAGATTTAAGCTGAATAAATAAAAATCAAATTTCTTAATTTTATCTGTATGTATATTTGATTTTTAGTTTCTTTTTTTTTTTTTTTTTTTGTTGTTATGTTATGATATAATATATAAGATATAGATAGATAGCTACAACTTCTATGAAAAATATTATTTGATTTTTTTGGGAAGAGAGAAGGAAGACAAGTTTTAATATATTTTTTTTGAGAATTGGTGAGAGAGATTAGGATGGAGAGATTATGAAATATTTTTGCTATTAAATAAATAAATCAGTCAACAGTTTTTTTAATCTATTTTATAAATTAAAAAATTAATAATTTTACAAAAATTGATTAATGTGTCTCATTAAGTGATTCAAAATTTTGATAGATATACATCAAAAAAATAGATAATCATATTAGCAAATCATAATTCAAATTTAGATGTTGTTATATCTTTTTGAGATCCATAGCTAAATTCTTATCTTCTTTATTTTTTTTGTGTAACCACAGTATATGGGAGAAATTGAAAAGGGTGCTGCAGTAATTATGAGAAAAGTCAATAAATGATAAGGGTTTTTTTCTTTTTTAAATCAAAAAATTAGAAAATTGGGATTAGGATATTGGAGCTCCCACAGATTAGAAACTCTCTTTTCCTTATATAATATATAGATATATCATATTATACATACATATGTGTTTTGTGTATATGGTGAAAACATTATTTTTCTTTTAACCTCTCTAATAATAAAATTCTGATTCCATCCTGCTTAGAATAATAGGGTCCGACCATAGTGGTACATTTATTTTACAGGATGGGATCAGGTTATTGTTGTTGTTTTTTTATTTTATTTATTTATTTTTTTTGGTAACGTTTCTATCATTGGATTGGATCAAGGGATGATGGGATTATTATGGTAGATAGGTGTGGATGTGGGCACGATGGCTTGCTAAGCCAGTTTATGATTTATAGGGGTTGGATTATAGTTTAGATCCATAGAGCTGGGCTACGCAATGTTTTTAGGGGGACTTACCAGCCGGTCCCATCCAAACAAATTAATACCCACCAAGTCCTGCCCTATTTCAGTTTCCAATTTTACCCCTGAATGTCACACCACACGTGTGAAGCAAAGAACATATCATGAGGTCTCCCCCTGTGCGCGTGAAAGACACGCTCCTACTCAATTGTTCTGATTTGGAAAATATTCTGAGGCGATTTGGAAACCATTCTGAGGTGATTTGCGATTTGGAAATCAAAACAAACGAAGAGATTTTCCCTGAATCTCCCATCGTTTCCAAAGAAATCACCTCTGTTTCGATCTATATTCTGATTCCGAATAGATCCCCAACAAATCCTCCACCGTTTCGATCTATATTCCCTGTTTAGTTCATCTTCAACAAACATGCGAATCAAACGTGAGTCATATTCATCTTCCGTTCTTCTTTTATAACAATAATTAAGTAATATTCGACTTCATAATAATCACATCTTCATGTTCATTTTCTATACAATGATGGATTTGCTTACTTTTGCTAATTCAGTGATAAAATTTGATATACAATAACAGATCTGCTTCCTTTGCCCAATTTAGTGAGAAAAATTGCTATAAGAATGATAGGTTTGCTTAATTTTCCTAATTGAGTGATAAAATTTGTTATAATGATGGATTTGCTTCTCTTCTTATTTCATAACTATGGATTTGCTTCCCTTCTTCTTTCATAACTATAATTGAGTAATAAAATTCGACTTGAAGCTATTTTCAATGTATATCATACAGTATTAATTTATGAGTGATATTCAACTTCATTATAATCACAATGATGGATTTGCTTACTTTTGCTAATTCAGTGATAAAATTTGATATGCAATAACAGATTTGCTTACTTTGACCAATTCAGTGAGAAAATTTGCTATAATAATAATAGATTTGCTTAATTTTCCTAATTGAGTGATAAAATTTGTTATAATGATAGATTTGCCTCCCTTCTTCTCTCATAACTATAATTGAGTGATACAATTTGACTCGAAGCTATTTTGAATCTGTACCATATCGTATTAATTTATGAGTGATATTCAATGTCATAATAATCATACCTTTATGTTCATTTGCTATACAATGATACATTTGCTTACTTTTGCTAATTCAGTGATAAAATTTGCTATACAACTGTTTTCATCTTCATCTTCATCTTCATCTTCATCTTCATCATGATGCTTCATGTTCTTTTGCAATTTGGAATCTAAACTTTGCTATACAGTTATATGTTTCCTTAATTTGCATAATAGAGTGATAAATTCTTCTTAGTTTGCCTAGTTCATGCTCAATGTTTTTCTACAGATGCTGCCAGTCATTCTAAAAGATTACGTCGTCGAGAAACAAGTTTCTCAAAGAAGAAAAAGATTGAAAAAGTTAAGTTTGTTATAGAGCCAACAACACATGAAAGTGAAAATCAACTACAAGTTAAACCTGAATCTAACATTAACAATGAGGAGCCCAAATAGGAACAACTGAAACAAGCTATAGAGCTCCACAAAGCAAGAGGGAAGAAAAAGATTGATGGAAGAAAAACTAGGACTGCATAGATACCTGATAATGAAGCAAAGTATGTCTACCGTTCTAACATTCAATCTCTTATCAAATTTTTCAAGACAACAAAACTCATAGAGGAGCATTTGACACTATTGAGAAAGACACCTTTTTCACTTCTGGTTGACACATTGAGTGAAAACAAGGTTAAAAGAAGAGATTCAATTAAATATGATAATGTGGTTGCAAAAATTTTGCAAACTTACCAAATGGATGGAACCACATTTGAAATTGTTGGGAAGAAGCTGAAGTTGAAAAGAAATGACTTCAAGTTAATTTTTGGGATTGCATGTGGACAAAAGAAGATGAATCTTGCATACAGAAGAAAAAATGAGGTAGTTATGGTGCAAAGAAGGAAAATAACCGAGAGCAGAATGACAAATGCTTTAATCCAAAAGTTGATAACGAAACTTTTGAGAAGCAACAACAATGAAGATGTAGAAGATGTCGTTAGGCTTGTGTGCCTTCTGGTTTGTTTGCTTTTGTTGTATCCGGGTACTGGGACAACAATTGGTTGGGGGTTCATGAAATACCTTGAGAATATTGACGAAATGAAGTCTTATGATTGGTGTGGCGCAGCAAAACAACATCTTACAAGATCAATAGCACGCAACATCAACCAAATTGATAGAGTGTGCGGATGTGTGATCATCTTATTGGTAAGTAAATACCTCACTTACAACTTATAAACTATAATATTTACATTTACCAAATACTAATTTATGACATTTTTTTCGTCCTCAGCAATATTGGATATGTGAGCATGTAAAGATCATCAAACCAAATGACAAGAACCCAATCCCAAGATTTGCAAAATGGAACATTACTCATCTGGGAGAACAATTGGCAAAGTCATCCTTGCATGATCTGAAACATATTGAGGTATCCATTGATATCCTTTGTTTTGTTTAAACAAATATTAGATTTTGTTATACAATGATAAATTTTAGCAAGACTGATAAATTCTTCTTAATCTTCATGGTGTCACATTTGTGGTAGAAAAATTATTTAGGCATTTCATCTGTGCTAGGAAATTATTCAATAAACAAGTTTTATCAGTGTATAACCTTTACTTCTTTAATTGAGTGATGAATTTTGCTATGCAGCAATAAATATTGATATGGACTGATAACGTTTTGCTCACAGTTATAAATTTTCTTAGTTAGCTTCATGGAGTGATAAATTTTGCTTAATTTGCTAATTCACTGATAAAACTTGTTATCATGAACCAAATTACTAGTCTTATTATAAATTTGAATCACCGAATGATAAATTATTACTTAACTTTGCGTCATATCATTCTTTTTAATAATTTTCATTCATGTAGGAAAGTAATTTGAAAGACACAATTGAAGAACAGAACATATACAAACAATTGCAACCAAAAACAGATGATGAGCATGAAGATGAACAATATAACTTTGAGAAACAAGAGGAGACTGAATTATCTGAAAATGAAGAAGAACCAATTATCAGAAAGATTTTCAGTCTCAGTCCAGGAAGAAATTCACCAAATCCCAATCATCAAACAGGTGCTCGAAAAAAGAGGAAATCAACAACACTGCAATCAAAAAAGAATGCAAGAACAAAAGCCAACTTTCAGCATAAAATTGAAGAAGGTCCAGTTCATGTGCAAAGAAATGAGCTTTCTTTTGACAACCTAGAAAATGATGAAGAAGAAACAATGATCAAACAGAAAGTTGGTCCAACAACTTCCCGGGGATTCAAGCATCAAACACCGGTTGAAAAGAGGAAAGCAAAAAGGAAACTTGCCTATGAAACAAATATCTACCATGTCAAAATTAATGAACATACCTTTCAAAAACTAGAAGAGAATGTCCTAATAATCCAAAAGCTAGAAATGGAGAAGTGTCCTGATAATCCAAAAGCTAGAAATGGAGAAGGCAAGAATCCAAGTAGAAAATGATGAGTTTAAGGACCAACTCATGAAGCTCAGTAAACAAAAGGAAGAGCAGACCAAGAAAGCAAAGACACAAATGGAAGTGAAAGATGTGGAAATAGTGCTACTTAATGAGGGAATTGCAATGTTGGCTGAATCAAATCTCTACCTGGACAGTCAAGAAGAACAAATTGCAGTTGAAGTTGAAGCCACCACTCCCAAAATATCGCCTCTTGTGAGCTCAATGATAAAAAGGGTAAAAAATAGAGAAACAAGAAAAGAGCACAAAGATCCAGATTTCTGGTACATAACGAAAAGACAACCAAAGCAGAACAAGACAGTTGATGAAGTAGAACCAATGGTTGAAGAAAGTGCAAAGACTAGAAAAGAAGAGAACCCAACTCTCATTCACCCTGATAAATTTCAACGGCAGACAGAAAACGTCATCAACAGCCCACAACAGGAAGACACATCGTAAGTTTATCAATAACAAAACACTGTTATTAAAAAAAAAAAAAAAAAAAGAGAGCAACGAAACTAAATTATAATATTTTGTTTTCAAAATGTTTTTGCAAGCTTGATTGTGGAATCCTTGTTTGCTATATCATGAGGCAATATGTTTCCAATAACAACATAATGCCTACTTTTTCCAAGGAAGAATGCAATCAATTGAGAGCTGATATGTTAACTATCTTCTTAACTGACCAACAAGTTGCTCAACGACAAATACCTGATGAAAACATTGATGACTTGCCTCTGCAATAATCAACAGATCTGGAATAGAAAAAAACAAAAGGAAACACTGATTCATTTGGTTGTTAGAATGTCAATACTTCATACATTTTGCTTGTTTGCTTGTTATAATGTTACCTGTATTTTGATGATTTTGGTTCTTACTTTACTCCAATGAATATTACAATGCTTCGTTGTTACAATGTCAAAGTTATGGACAGTGCTTGGTTGTTACAATGTCAATGTTATGGACAATGCTTGCTTGTTACAATCTCAAATTTGCTTCAATGAAACATTCAGTCTTTTTTAGCCATATCGTTACCAGACCTAGCTTTTCATATCAGTCTTATTATCCAAATTTCATTCAAAATATTGATTCTAATTTGAGTATTTGTGTTGAATTTAAAGGTTAATAACAGGTTTGGAGTCACTATATACTAATAAATTTATTTTTTATAGTGTTTTGTTTACCCTGATAAATTTATCACTGTTTTAACAAATTTATCATTGTGAACGCTGATAAATTTACCATTGTTCAAACAAAAAAATCAGCGACTCTCTCCCTTATTCTTTTTCCCCAATTCAAGTAAACAAAACACTATAAAAAATAATAAAAAAATTACCTAATTGAAAATTAAAACACAAGCACTATTACATTGTCCAAATTGAAAATTAAAATACTGTTACAATTTGTAGATATTCCCAACTTTGAGAATGAATGTAAGAACATGTCATCCTTGTTGATTTCTGAATAATCAAAACCATTTGATACTTTAGTTAAACAACTCAAACATCCAAAGCTAGTTTCTGAGTGACCACAAAACAGTATGCAGACTGAGAACTTGTTGCTAAACCATATAAACATGGTAGTTGATCTAAACAAATTTTCTTTTTAAAGCAATTAACACAACAGATATGCAATTATGTATTCTAGAGATTTGATCTACACCTATGTATTGTGGAAATTTTTCCTGGGAAAACTAGATAACTCCGGACAATGATAAATTTATGACTGTAGAAAAGAACATTTGCCTGGATATGACAGTGATAAATTTATCAACCACTGACATAAATGTAATAAACCATCAACTCTTCCCACCCAATAAATGATAAATTTATCATTCTTCAAAATAACAAAATTCAAGAACCACATTAATGGTAAATTTATCATTCTTACAAAAAAATAATCCATCAACTTGTCCAAACCAACCAGTGATAAATTTATCACTTTATAAAACACCAAAAACAGTAACTACATTTAACCTAAATCAAATAATATAAATCTGTGAAACTTAATCCTGTAAAAATATCTGCAAAAAATATAATTTATGATCAACAAATTCCTCAATCATTCAATGCGAGTACCAAAATGATACATCTTTCAAAAAATATTCAATCATTCAATGCAAGTAACACCTCTCAACTCTCAAACAAAGTAATTCAATTAAAATCAATACAACTAAAGTAAAGCTTCTTTACATGTCTTCCAATTATGAGTTCCCATCTTTCCACACCTACTGCATCTAATTCTCTTGATTTCTCCCTTGGAAGGTATTCTCTCCGTTCTTGGACGTCCAGCCAGTCTCTCACCAAGTGGAGGTAAAACAACGTCATCATCAACAACTACATTTGGCTTCCGCATACTAGGAACTAGATAGATAGAATGTGAATAAGAATCACAATAACTACTAACACGGTAGTAATCATCAAGAAAGCAATTCAGATTCTTCCCACTCCTCTTTATAGCACAAAAACCATGTTTGCAAGGAAAAGAATCAATTTCTCACAATCGACAAGAACAATAACGTTTCCCAATATCAACCATAACTGAATGATCCAATTGGATTTCATAAATGTCATCACTATATTTCTTAACTATCCATGCTTTTGTATCATTAAAAGCTTCTTCCAACTTTTCTCCACAAAAGGACAAACAATATGATTCCACTTATTCCCAACTTCTCTCATTCTTGAAAATTGCTCTATTAGTTTCACCTGTATAGCATCAACAGGACTAGTTGAAAACAAATGGCGTTCATCCCTAATCCATGAATTAAAAGATTCTGTAGCATTTGTGCACATTTCACCATACCTCTTGTCTTGAAAATAAGCGTTACACCAACACTTATTAGGCAAATCCTCAAGTAACTTCTCAACACTACGACCACAACGACCCTTAAATTCTTCAAATAGCTCATTAAACAACTCAATACTAGGAGCATATGCACATCTACTAAAAAGAGTAAGCAAATACTCTTTAGATTCACGACTCTTCACTGACAAATAGGTCTTCAAGTTTGTCTTCAAATGCATTAGATAAAAAAAAATGAGAAGAAAACGGAAAGACCTCAGCTAAAGCTTTCAGCAAACGTCCATGTCGATTAGTAACAAACGCAATATCCCTCTCCAGTGTCAAAATACCTAATAACTTTGACAAAAACCAATGCCAACTGTCATAACTTTCACTATCAACAATAGCAAAACATAACGGATATAAACCTACAAAAATATATATATATACACATTATCAATAACAAATAAAAAAATTACAAAAAGAAAATCAAAACACAAAGTTTATAACATATAGCACCAGCCATAGATAAATTTATCACTGTATAAATATAAAAAATTAACAAAAGTATACATCATAAATTTATCACTAATGGATTGACCATACTCAATAATCAGCACTCTCCAGTAACAAAAATGATAGAATTATCACTGTTTCAATAATAATAACAAATAGGCACAAAATATACCTTGGTTACCATCTTTTGCAGTAACAGCCAATAAACAACCTTTGTGTCTTCCTTTCAAGAAAGTTCCATCAAGCATCAACACAGGCCTACAATACTTGAAACCATGAATACATGCCTCAAAAGCGAAAAACAAGCATTTGAAATGTCTTCCTTTACTATCAATATCAAATTCCATATCAAAAACACTCCCCGGATTGCAAGCATTAGCGGCATCAACATACCAACGAAGATCATCAAATGATCATGAATAGCCACCAAAAACAAGACCCCTTGCTTTTTCAACACCCATCCAAGCTCGCCGATAAGAAACTTCTGTTTCGTAATAGTCCTTGAAATCACAAACCACCTCACTAATTGATGTCAAAGCCTTATTACGAATACCACTTGAAATTACCCCACCAATCATACTTGAAGTCATCCTAGCATGTTTAATTGTACGAAAAGAAGATCCACAAGTATGAACATCCTCAAATTGTTTAATAACAAAAGCTTTACTATAATTTTTCACTCTAGCATGCACGCTCCATAAACATCCCAAATCAGCCCTTCTCTTACGATGAACAGTGACACGATCCTTATCATTCTTAACAAAATCAAAATTAAAACCAGAATGAATAGAATACTTTGACAACGCATCTCGAAATTCAACAACTCCTTGAACAAACCTTTGTCCCACTCCTTTCATACAATTAACCCACCCATCGGAGAGTAAAGGTTTCCGTTGATTTGAATAAAATGAAGGTAAAAAATCAGTTTCACAAACAACACTACTACTACTACTACTACTACTACTACTACTACTACTACTACTACTACTACTACTACTAGTTTCACCATCACAAATCATATAACCTTCACCCAAAGAACAACACTTTACAAAAACATCAATACGATGAATATCACAAGAAAGTGCCAGTCCAACCATAACCTCCAAATCCTCTTCACTTTGTAGACCACAAGAAGAATGTCTAGGCATTGAATATGATATATTCAAAGAACTACCAACTAACTCACTCCACTTTGCACACAATTTATATACTAAATCTTTGAAATTAAATCCATCATTATACTTGATAACCAATGTCACACCTCTAAACTTGCATATAAGAAACAAACAATTCTCCATCACTATAAATCCTGCAACAAACAACAATTGCATTTCAGCAAACACCCTAAAACAAAATCAAATACAGTGATAAAATTATCAACCAACTCAAACACATCCAAAAACCAACACTAATAACTTTAACAGTTAACACCACCAAAGACCAAGAACAGTGAATAAGGCTTACACTTATTAGACATGGTAACTCAATTTGAATCTTACCGTTACATTATACAACCTTTTCATCTCCTATTCCCATACTCACTCATAAATTTATCACTGTTGAAAAAGTTAATCCAACATCACCCCCAAAATACACAGCGATAAAATTATCACTGTATAAAATAACAAACCAACACCTGTGTTCAATCAACACAATTTCATAACCAAAAAAATAAAAATCTAAAATTCAATCAACATATACATATCTCAAAACTTTCAATATCATGATCAAAACACAAATTCAATCGCAACAGAAAACAACAGAGTAACAACAATATCACTACAAAATCAAAATCACAAACTCAAACTAAAAAGAACCAAAACATTGAAATTGAAATCAAAATCAAACAAACCAGTCGACCTAACTCCACAACATCGCAAATCAGAAAATGTAACTATACACCAAACGCGAAATCACAAATAGGAAGAATCACCAAGCACGTGATCGCAAATCACAAATCGCGAAGATACACCAAGGGCGAAATCAGAAATCATGAAGCTCCACAATAATACAGTAGCAAATCGTGAAATTCCACAGAAATCCAAATCACAAACACAATATTTTGATGGAAAATCCAAACAGAAACACGCCAGAACAGGGGAGGGGTAAAACGGTACCAAAAAAAAAAGCTCAGGACCTGTTGGTGCACAAGATCAAAACTCAGGACCGGCCAGTAAAAAACCCATGTTTTTAAATTCAATTATAGCATGGGCCATGCTAGAAAAAACGTTTCATGCCCAATTCCGTTCAGTTTAATGAAAATGCTCTTATAACATTAAGGTCCGACTATGGCGAAACGTTTATTTTACGGGGTGGAATCAACTGTTTTTTTTTTTTTTTTTTTTTTTTTTTTTTTTTTTTTTTATCCAAAGATGATGGAATTACGATTGGTAAGTATATGAATATGGGCTTGATGGCTCGCTAAGGCTGCTTATAATAATGGAACACTTACGGGCCGGTTCTATTGATCATACTTATTTGCTTACAAGTTTTAACTGATAAATTTATCATTGTAAATTTATTCATAAATATCCACTAATATCTTTACTTATATTCACTCACTCGCTAACAAGAATCTACCATTCTCTTCCACATATATAGAGAACAAAAGAGATTGCTAAATTTATTACTGAAAAATAAATCTGATTCTAATTTGCAACAGATTTGGTTTTCAAGAGAGAGAGAGAGAGAAGGGAAGGGATCTGTAAAATCACCATCATTTAGAGTCATTTAGTGTCAATTTCACTATTAGAAACAAAGGAGGTGGTGGTGACATGGTAGTTGTGTAGATCAACGAATGTGGTGATATAGTGTATAGATCGGCGATAGTGGAGAGAATTGATGAATGGTGGAGGTATCTGAATAACGATGGTGGTGGTAGAGGGCAGATGACGACGATGGTGGTGTTAATGGATAGACAGTGGCAGTGACGGGTAGACGGTGACCATTGCAGTAGTGGTAAACAATAGTGGTGTGAAACTTTTAGAAAAATTGTGGGGAGAGAGAGAGAGAGAGAGAGAGAGAGAGAGAGAGAGAGGGGTGTGAAATTCAAGTTTTATTTTTATAATAATTATAATATTAAATAATTAGTTATTGGTTGACTTTGTAATTTTGTAACTTAAATGGGTAATATGTTTATAACCCAATACTTGGGTTCAAGTCTTTCAGCAACCTATAATAAAATTTTTTTAAAAAAAAAATTTAACAATTTTAAAAAAAAGGGTTAAAGAAAAGAAATCTTACAGAGTGATAGGGCTAAGGAGTTGTTCTATTAGATCATGTTTGTTTAGATCCTTCGGATTATCAATTTTGAAATATATAATCTCTGAATTATTTAGTTGGAAATGATGTGTATCCCATGTTTGTTTTTATCATGAGATTAGATGTCTGAAAATAACTATTCTATTGAATCTAATGTTTGATTGGAATATTATGAAAAATAGTAAATACTTAATAGATTATTTTATCCTTTTCTATTAGGGATGGCAATTTGAACCCGGCCTGATGGGGACCCGACCCCCCGTCCCCGATAAGAGCGGTTTTTCTCCAAAAATACTCTCAACGGGCCAGGGATGGTATTTGAAATTGAATCACTGATGAGTTTCGGGCTGGGGACGGGGATCACTTTCACAGCCCCAGACCCAACCTGTCCCTGTCCCCGTCCCCGTCCCCATCTTTGGCCTTGTTTCTCCCCGAAATAAAATTACCATAGTACCCCTCTATCCATTTATATATATAACCCCCTCTATTATACAATCTGATCTGTCTCTCTCTTTCTTACTCTCTAATCTGTCTCTCTCTCAGTCTCTTTTTTCTCTCCGCAGTTGGCTCCTCCTCCTCCGTCCGTTGCCTCCTCCTCCTCATCCGTCACCTTTTGCGACCTCCTCTTCCGTCGCCTTTCATGGCGTCCTCCTCCATCGGCTCCTCCTCCGCTAGGCCACCACCAAACCTTCATACTCCGTTGCCTCCCGCTTCCTCATCCCTTCGCCACGACAGATCTAAGAAGATCCTGCCACCGCCACCGTTGATTTCCTCTTTTCTCCGCTAGATCTGTCTCTATTTTTTTTTTTTTGATGATGTTACTGCCGTTGATGATGTTGTTGTTGATGAATTTTTTTTTTTTTTTTGATGATGTTGCTGAATGATGTTGTTGTTGATGAGAGAGAGAGAGAGAGAAAGAGAGAGTTATGGGGATTTTCTAGGGTCGGGGAAACCCGATCCCCGTTAGGGGGCGGGGGTGGGATGGGTGATGGGTTACCCGTCGGGGATTGGGGCCGGGGACGGGGAATTTTGTAGCTTCGGGGATCGAGGACGGGGAGTGTAATCCCCAGCCCCGTCCCGGCCCGTTGCCATTCCTATTTTCTATCCCACATTCCCTCTAAGACCCAATAGTCCAACATATATGATATTCATAGTCCAACTAATCCAACTTACAAATTCTCAACCAGACAATGGACTCTATGGTAGATTAGACATGGAGTTTAATCCCATTCTCCAATCCTTTTAAACGCCCCCTTAGGGTTTTGAAGAGGAATGCCATTGAAGAGAGGCACATCAGCATGTATTTTCTTAATTACATATAGAGTAGTATACAAACCAAACCTAATTTAAATTATACTAACTTTATCTATTTTATATGGACTCTATTTGATAAGTATTTCTTTTTTATATATTTTTCATGGTAAATTGAGATAATCTACAAACCCAATACCAATTTTGCGTATTACGTTTTTCTTCTTAATTCTTTCAAGGGTATTATGATTTTTTTTTAATGTTAAATTGCCTTTTTTTTTCTTCTTATTTTCCCGTGCTTTATTCTATACCTAATACCAAATCTGTTATAGCGACCCCGGTCTTTTCCCATTTGATTATTGTACCCGGACTTAGGTTCCGTAGATTCTGTCATTGTATAATTGTTGTTGTCGTCCTTTATTTTCTCATTTGGAGTTATAGGATGTGTTGGGCAGGTTTGTTTCAGGTTGGTTGGGTTGGAAACCAAGTGTTGCTGTCCAGATTTTTGGACCTTCGCTCGAGCGAGGAGTTGGTCGCTCGAGCGAGATGTTGTTTTTGGTACTTCGTTCGACCCAGGGTTTGGTCGCTCGAGCGAGATACTGCATTTGGGATCTAGACCTGAGAGTTGTGTTTCTTGGCTCGAACGAGCTTTCCTTCGCTCGAGCGAGCAAGGTGTTTGTTTTCGAGTTCCTTGCTCGAGCGAGCATTCTGTCGCTCGAGCGTGCTCCAGGGTTGCAGACCTGAAGCATTGCATTCTTGGCTCGAGCGAGATTTTCTTCGCTCGAGCGAGTTTTTCGTGTGTCTGGTCGCTCGAGCGACCAAGTCTTCGCTCGAGCGAGCCTGTCAGGTTTAAATAGGCAGCAGCGTGTTTCAGATCAGTTTTTCTTACACTTTCAGATTCCAAAACCCTAGTTACGAGTTCTCTCTCCCTCTACACACCTTCTCTCTTAGGATTGATCTACTTAGAGTGAGTTTCTACCTTAGATCCTTTATTAAAAAGACAGAGTGAGTCGAGGGCTTCCACTTAATCTGAACGTTTGGTGATTTGGAGCACATTGGAATTTGGGTCTTCATCTCTGTCTTCTCCATTCTGGTTATTTTCTTCGAGGTAGGGATTTCCTACTCCAATGTATACGTTTTGTTCTAAGTTCTGGCATTTTAATAGATTGGGGGTATTTCGGTAATTTTGGGGAAAAACCCTAGTTGTTTAAATAAATTGAATTGTATATTTAATTTAAGGAACATTGGGGAAACTAGTTAAATTCATGAGGTTGAGCAATTTATTGATTAAATGGGGTAGTTGGTTAATTTAAATCACTCGTCCATTTAATTGTTGAGTTATTTATTTCCAAGTCTAGAAATAACTGTTTTGGGCTATCGGTGGAGGATAGTCGTGATTGTTGTAGGTATTGCATGTGGATTAGGGATAACTGAAACTAATCATTGATTAAGTCATCAATTTTGACTGTTGAATTAATACAGACATTATGTGTATTGATTGTGTGTTGTATATGTTATGTGTTTACATACATTGTTTTGTGTGGGAGGAGATAGGGGATGTACTCCACGGTTTAGGGGAAGATAGGGGATGGACCTCTAAACCAGATTTTGTTTGGGAGGAGATAGGGGATGGACTCCATTAGCATCACTTTTATGTGTGCTTATTTATATTGAAGTGTTTTATTGATACAGCACTAAAATGTGTATCAATCTGGAAGTATGAAGTGTTTTGATTTGAGCTTGAGTCTCATTTGTTTATTGATATTGGAAGAATGTGAATATGATATATATAATTCACTGTTGCAAGTTTGGTCAGATTCTGAGCCATGTTGATAAAGTTGGAAAGTAAAACGTGTCTTAGACAATAGTGTCATGAGACTGTAAAATGAAGTAATTGATTATCTTGGTTAACCATCTGTTGAATGCTATTGCTTTATTCATTGCTTATATGTGGTTTAGTATATTTCTACTGGGCTGTGGCTCACCCTTTATGGGAACATCATTTTCGGGTCCAGGTGATAAGCTACCTCCCAAGACTTAGCTTGGAAGGATTTGGATTTTGAAGACTATTTTTAGTTGTTGTTTTTATTTAATAAATAATCAAGCCTAGGGCTTTATTTGCATTTGAGTTAGAACTCTTATTTTGTATCCAAGTGTTGGCTTGGAAAGATGTAAGCCCATAGGGCATTTAATTTGATGTTACATGTAATGTTTATTTAGTAACACTCTAATGAATGAGTTAATAAATTGTTTTCTTTAAGTAATGCATGTCGATGATATACATATAATGGGTTTATTTTGAGGGCGTTACAACTTGGTATCAGAGCGTACCGGGTTTGAATACTTTGGGTACGTGGGAAGTGATTAGTATCACAATGGGTTCGTCTCGTTTGATAGAGACTTGTGTAATGTTATATGCTTATGTGATAACATGTTTATGTGATTATGTGGGTATGGAATGTAGTTTCTAGGATGTTGATTGGACCCTTGAGTTTCTAGTAGTCTTGTTGGAAAGGCACTTGATCACTGCTGCTTCCAACCGGAACTATAGTAACGCATTGGGACTATCATTATCCGGGAATGAAATTCGTAGGTGCTTATGTGATTATGTGCTTACGTGGAATGAATTATTGTGGTCAAATGCATTAGGACGTGGGTGTTTAGCTTCGGCACATTTATTAATGTGCTAATGTCTTTGTTTCCTTTATTAGGATGTCAGGACGGGGACGAGGACGCGGTAGGCATGGTAGGCCGGTTAGGCAGGAGGTGCCTGTGCCAGAGGAGATTCCAGCAGTTCAGAAGGGAATTGGCCAGGCCAATGTGGCCGAGCCAGTAGGCCAGCAGGCTATGGGCGCTCTAGCCCGAGAGATAGCAGGGGCATTCAGGGAGTCAGTAGGCATTCTCAGAGCTGAGAATGAAGCTCGGGATGTTGCTGCAAATGCAGGACCTTCCTTTCTGAAGAGGGAGTTCTTCCGGTCTAATCCGGATGAATTTGTGGGTGATCCTAAAGAGCCGCTTAAGGCAGATGAATGGCTCGAACAGACAACGAAGACGTTTGAGATGCTTGGCATCGAAGACGAGGGGTTGAAAGTGACCTTGGCATCTTTCCAGTTGAAGGGGGATGCGGGTTAGTGGTGGAAGTTTACTAAGGGCCGTATAGGAGGTACATGGGAGGCTTTTGTGAATGCTTTCCAGGAGAAGTTCTTATCTCCAGCAGTTAGAGAGAAGTTGAGAGACCAGTTTTGTCAGCTTAAGCAGTCAAGTTCTTCAGTGGCCGAGTTTGAGGCTGCATTTACTAGCTTGTCCAGGTTTGCACCTGAGTTGGTGGCGTCTGAGGAACGCCGCTGTATTGAGCTTGAGAAGAAGTTGAGGCGTGGCCTCAAGCTGAGAGTTGGGGGAACTATGATTCGGGATTATGGGCGTATGGTTGATGCTGCAGCCCACATGGAAATCATGATGCAGGAGGAGGAGGAAGGACAG
This sequence comes from Camellia sinensis, assembly GCF_055761805.1. Lineage (NCBI taxonomy): Eukaryota > Viridiplantae > Streptophyta > Magnoliopsida > Ericales > Theaceae > Camellia > Camellia sinensis. The sequence goes on from NC_138961.1 coordinate 41,415,878, forward strand.
AAAGGCTCCAAGAGGAGTCAGGATGGTCAGAGTGATGGTAGGAGACAGAAGAGTTTTAATCCTCAGCAGTCTCAGGGTAGCTTTTCTAGATTGACTTTTCCTGTGACGAGTGCTAGTTCGGGGAAAGGCAGTCAGGGAGACATTACCTGTTTCAAGTGTGGCCAGTTGGGCCACAAGTCTCCAGTTTGTCCTCAGAGGGGAGGAGTGCAGAGAGCAGCATCATCTTTGGCTCGATCTCAGAGCCAGAGTCAGGGTAGAGGCCAGCCACTCTCGTGTTATCAGTGTGGTCAGCCAGGGCATATGAAGAGGTATTGCCCTCAGTTGGGTGGCACACCTGATGCATCTGGTTTGAGGCAGATTCAGGGTCAGCAGCCAGCTCAGTCGGGTCAGGCCTCGAGGGCCAATCAGGGGGCTTCATCGTCCCAGTCGGTACAGCAATCTTATGCTCCTAGGGGTGAGTAGGTTGATCAGAGGTTGTCTGGGCGCGTGTATGCTGTTACCGCGCAGGATCTTGTGCCGGCACCATCTGTTGTGAGAGGTACCTTCTTGTTTTGCAACTCGGTTGCTAATGTTTTGATTGATACGGGTGCATCTCATTCCTTTGTGTCTGCTGCATTTGCATCTGTTTTGGAGTTGGAGTTAGCACAGTTAGCATCTCCTATTTGTGTAGTGTCACCTCTTGGAGGTGAATTGATTTTGAAACAAGGTGTTAGGGGTTGTGATATAGAGGTTGATTACCATAGAATCCCATTTTCCTTTGTCATTATGCCTATGAGGGGCTTCGATGTTATTTTGGGTATGGACTGGTTATCGTCATACCGGGCAGTTATTGATTGCTACCGCCAGAGGGTCACTTGTTGTACTGTGAGCGGAGAGTATTTTCATTTTCTGGGGGACCGGGTTGGTAATGTGTTGCCACCGGGGTATGTTCCGCGAGGACGAAGTGAGCTTAGTGGTCTACTTGCTAACCTTTCGATTAGTGAGGATGATGAGACTCAGATTGTGTTGCCAAGGGTGGTTTGTGAGTATTCGGACGTTTTTCCCGAGGATCTTATTGGTTTACCACCGCATCGAGAGATTGAATTCTCTATTGACCTAGTGCCCGGCACGGCGCCGATTTCTATGGCACCTTATCGTTTTGCTCCAGCCGAGTTAGTTGAGTTGAAGATTCAGCTCCAGGAGTTACTAGACAAGGGTTTTATACGTCCTAGTGTTTCGCCGTGGGGAGCACCGGCCCTCTTTGTTAAAAAGAAAGGTGGTGCTTTGAGACTTTGTATAGATTACCGAAAATTGAATCGGGCTACGGTTAAGAATAAGTACCCTATGCCTCGTATAGATGATCTGTTCGATCAGTTGAAGGGTTCCCGTTGTTTCTCAAAGATAGACTTGAGATCGGGTTATCATCAGTTAAGAGTCAGGGAGGAGGACATTCCAAAAACGGCATTCCGTACGCGGTATGGCCACTATGAGTTTCTGGTGATGCCATTTGGGCTCACCAATGCACCGGCAGTTTTTATGGATTTGATGAACCGGATATTCCGGGAATTTTTAGATCGTTTCGTAGTCGTATTCGTGGACGACATCCTTATCTATTCACCTTCTGAGGAGAAGCACAAGGAACACTTGAGAGTGGTGCTTGAGTTACTTAGAGCCCATAAGCTTTATGCCAAGTTTGGAAAGTGTGAGTTTTGGCTAGAAGAGGTCAAGTTCTTAGGCCATGTCGTTTCTGGGGAAGGAGTGTCTGTTGATACATCCAAGACTGAGGCGGTGCAAGATTGGGCACAGCCTAAGAGTGTGTTTGAGATCCGCAGTTTTCTGGGGTTAGCTGGGTATTATCGTCGGTTTGTGAAAGATTTCTCCAGATTAGCTTCGCCTCTGACTAGATTGACTCGGAAGGGAGACAAATTTGTATGGAGTGAGACTTGTGAAAAGTCGTTCCAGGAGTTGAAAGTTAGACTGACCACCGCTCCAGTATTGATTATTCCAGAGAGAGGGTTGGGTTATGCAGTCTATTGTGACGCCTCACCAGAGGGTCTGGGTTGTGTGTTAATGCAAGAAGGGAAAGTAGTTGCCTATGGCTCACGTCAGTTGAAAATTCACGAGCAGAATTACCCTACGCATGATCTAGAGTTAGCAGCTATGATATTTGCCTTGAAGATTTGGAGGCATTACCTTTATGGTGAGAGATTCGAGGTATTCTCGGATCATAAGAGTCTGAAATATTTGTTTACACAGAAAGACTTGAACTTGAGGCAGAGGAGGTGGATGGAGTTCATTGAGGATTATGACTTTGAGTTGCATTATCATCCGGGAAAGGCCAATGTAGTGGCCGATGCCCTTAGCAGGAAACCTGTTGGTGACATAGCTAGCATAGCCATCCGAGAATGGGAGATGTTGGGTGCACTTGGGGAGTTTAATTTACTTCTGGGCGAGACCATTGAGGCTGCGGCCTTGTTTTCTGTTGTTGTACAGCCTACACTCGTGACTCGAGTGTTAGAGGCTCAGAGGGGTAACCTTGAGGTAGAAACCCTCCGTAAGAAGATTTCCGGTGGGAAGGTTGAGAAGGGTTTGACGGTGTATCCTGACCTGAGTGTGAGATACCGAGACCGTCTGTTTGTGCCGGAGTCTTGTCGAGAGGAGGTACTCCGAGAGTTTCATCATTCACGCCTTGCGGTGCATCTGGGAGGCACTAAGATGTATCGGGACTTGGGTTGCCAGTTTTGGTGGCGGGGTATGAAGAGAGATGTGGCAGCTTTCGTATCTAAGTGCCTTACTTGTCAGCAAGTGAAGGCCGAGCATCAGAGGCCAGCGGGTTTGTTACAACCCTTGCCTATTGCCGAGTGGAAGTGGGAGCATGTCACTATGGACTTTGTTGTAGGTCTTCCGAGGACTCAGCGGGGTAGTGATGCTGTTTGGGTGGTTGTAGACCGGTTGACTAAGTCAGCACACTTCATTCCTATGCGAGTTAGAGATTCGGTAGATCATCTTGCTGATTTATATATTCGGGACATAGTAAGGTTGCACGGGGTCCCAGTGACGATCGTCTCAGATAGAGATCCTCGTTTCACTGCCAGGTTGTGGCAGAGTTTGCAAAGTGCCTTAGGCACTAAATTGACTTTTAGCACGGCTTATCATCCTCAGGCTGACGGGCAGTCCGAGCGTACTATTCAGATCCTTGAGGATATGCTTCGGGGTTGTGTCCTTGATTTCAGTGGGTCGTGGGAGAGGCACTTGCCATTGGTAGAGTTTGCCTACAACAACAGTTTCCAGTCTAGTATCGGTATGGCACCGTTTGAGGCCTTGTATGGCCGACCGTGTAGATCTCCTGTTTGTTAGGCCAAGGTGGGTGATGCACCTCTGTTGGGTCCGGAGTTGGTGAGGGAAACGACGGAGAAAGTTGAGCTTATCCGTAAGAGGCTTGTTACAGCACAGAGTCGTCAGAAATCTTATGCCGACCGTAGGAGGAGACCTTTGGTGTTTGAGGTGGGTGATCATGTCTTTCTGAAGATATCACCTAGACGGGGTTTGATGAGGTTTGGGAAGAGCGGGAAGTTGTCCCCTCGGTTCATTGGTCCGTTTGAGATCCTTGAGAGGATTGGCGAGGCTGCTTATCGTTTAGCTTTACCGTCGCAGCTGTCCGGAGTACATGACGTGTTTCATGTGAGTATGCTTCGGAAGTATGAGCCGGATCCATCACATGTGTTGGATTGGACCGATTTAGTGGTTGATGAGGATGTCTCGTATGAGGAGAGACCGGTTCGGGTCTTGGATAGGCGGGATCAAGTTTTGCGAGGCAAAACCATCCCTTTGGTCAAAGTTTTGTGGAAACATCACGGAGTGGAGGAAGCCACATGGGAACGTGAGTTGGAAGTTCGCGAAAAATACCCGGACATGTTTATCGATTTGTAATCTTGTATTTAGATTTTGTAATATTGTTGAACTTAAGAGCCTTACATATGTTTTAAGTTGTAAAACATTGAATATGTTTTGGCAAATGGTGTATCTTGAAACTTGCTTCATTACAGAAGTTTAGTGTAACATTGCATATGTTGATTACATTGTTGAATGTGTTGTATATATCATGCAATTGAATATAATATGGGAATTGTTAACGTTGAAGGGAATAATGCATAATAGTGATGCATGTTAAAATATATGTTGTTTAATATATATTGTGAGATGCCTCTTGATAAAGAGATGAAGTGACCAGTATTGGGTCAAGTTGTTTATTATTGTTATATAATATCTTTGGGAATTGAGAAAAACTTGTTTTTTTACAAACTTATGCTTAATTTCGGGGACGAAATTCTTTTAAGGGGGGGAGGTTATAGCGACCCCGGTCTTTTCCCATTTGATTATTGTACCCGGACTTAGGTTCCATAGATTCTGTCATTGTATAATTGTTGTTGTCGTCCTTTATTTTCTCATTTGGAGTTATAGGATGTGTTGGGCAATTTTGTTTCAGGTTGGTTGGGTTGGAAACCAAGTGTTGCTGTCCAGATTTTTGGACCTTCGCTCGAGCGAGGAGTTGGTCGCTCAAGCGAGATGTTGTTTTTGGTACTTCGCTCGACCCAGGGTTTGGTCGCTCGAGCGAGATACTGCGTTTGGGATCTAGACCTGAGAGTTGTGTTTCTTGGCTCGAGCGAGCAAGGTGTTTGTTTTCGAGTTCCTTGCTCGAGCGAGCATTCTGTCGCTCGAGCGTGCTCCAGGGTTGCAGACCTGAAGCATTGCATTCTTGGCTCGAGCGAGATTTTCTTCGCTCGAGCGAGTTTTTCGTGTGTCTGGTCGCTCGAGCGACCAAGTCTTCGCTCGAGCGAGCCTGTCAGGTTTAAATAGGCAGCAGCGTGTTTCAGATCAGTTTTTCTTACACTTTCAGATTCCAAAACCCTAGTTACGAGTTCTCTCTCCCTCTACACACCTTCTCTCTTAGGATTGATCTACTTAGAGTGAGTTTCTACCTTAGATCCTTTATTAAAAAGACAGAGTGAGTCGAGGGCTTCCACTTAATCTGAACGTTTGGTGATTTGGAGCACATTGGAATTTGGGTCTTCATCTCTGTCTTCTCCATTCTGGTTATTTTCTTCGAGGTAGGGATTTCCTACTCCAATGTATACGTTTTGTTCTAAGTTCTGGCATTTTAATAGATTGGGGGTATTTCGGTAATTTTGGGGAAAAACCCTAGTTGTTTAAATAAACTGAATTGTATATTTAATTTAAGGAACATTGGGGAAACTAGTTAAATTCATGAGGTTGAGCAATTTATTGATTAAATGGGGTAGTTGGTTAATTTAAATCACTCGTCCATTTAATTGTTGAGTTATTTATTTCCAAGTCTAGAAATAACTATTTTGGGCTATCGGTGGAGGATAGTCGTGATTGTTGTAGGTACTGCATGTGGATTAGGGATAACTAAAACTAATCATTGATTAAGTCATCAATTTTGACTGTTGAATTAATACAGACATTATGTGTATTGATTGTGTGTTGTATATGTTATGTGTTTACATACATTGTTTTGTGTGGGAGGAGATAGGGGATGTACTCCACGGTTTAGGGGAAGATAGGGGATGGACCTCTAAACCAGATTTTGTTTGGGAGGAGATAGGGGATGGACTCCATTAGCATCACTTTTATGTGTGCTTATTTATATTGAAGTGTTTTATTGATACAGCACTAAAATGTGTATCAATCTGGAAGTATGAAGTGTTTTGATTTGAGCTTGAGTCTCATTTGTTTATTGATATTGGAAGAATGTGAATATGATATATATAATTCACTGTTGCAAGTTTGGTCAGATTCTGAGCCATGTTGATAAAGTTGGAAAGTAAAACGTGTCTTAGACAATAGTGTCATGAGACTATAAAATGAAGTAATTGATTATCTTGGTTAACCATCTGTTGAATGCTATTGCTTTATTCATTGCTTATATGTGGTTTAGTATATTTCTACTGGGCTGTGGCTCACCCTTTATGGGAACATCATTTTCGGGTCCAGGTGATAAGCTACCTCCCAAGACTTAGCTTGGAAGGATTTGGATTTTGAAGACTATTTTTAGTTGTTGTTTTTATTTAATAAATAATCAAGCCTAGGGCTTTATTTGCATTTGAGCTAGAACTCTTATTTTGTATCCAAGTGTTGGCTTGGAAAGATGTAAGCCCATAGGGCATTTAATTTGATGTTACATGTAATGTTTATTTAGTAACACTCTGATGAATGAGTTAATAAATTGTTTTCTTTGAGTAATGCATGTCGATGATATACATATAATGGGTTTATTTTGAGGGCGTTACATCTATGTTATTCTATATTATGGATTTGTCATTTAAATTTTATAGTGATTGTATATATGAAATTATAATTCATTTCCTACATTATTTTATATAATCACAACTCATAGGAGGAAAAACCTGTACAACAATGATACTCTTGAGGAATCTCTAAAGTTTGAATTTACTGCTTGAGTTACTTTTTTAGTTGTTAAACGGTAAGTTCTTTTATATTTCGACATCATTTTATAGATGATTAATCACTTCACACACTGAGATATATCTATCTTTTGGATTTTTTCATTATTTTTTTCTTTTTGGGTTTAGATGTTGTTATGTGATTATTTTTTGGTTAGTTGTTATTAAATTTCTTTTATATAGTTGATATTTTAATATAATTAAGAGTGTTTATTTTACAATTTTATAATTTAATATATATATATATATATATATATCATATAAAATCGTTATATGATAATCCAACTATAACATATTTATATTTAATTTTTTTTAATAAATTTTATATAATTTCTATTTTACATATTTTTATTTTCCAAATGAATATAAAAGAAAATTAAATAGTTAGAATTACTTTTAATTTTATGTTACTAATTCCTCTTCTAATTTTTAATATCAAAATGAGTATTTATTTTATTATTTTATAATTTAATATATATCATACAAAATTATTATATGATAATTACACTTTTATCATACAATAGAATTCAAATAATCAACATACACAAATAATTTAACAACAATTAATATATAATTTCAAGTAACAATTTTATAAAACGATAGTGCCAATATTATCAAAATAAATAACTAAAATCATGCTTTAATTTTAATTTTAATTTTAATTTTAAGTTTTCTTTTATAACACACATTATACCATCAAATATATATATATATATATATATATATATTTAAAATAGCACGTACATTGCACGGGTCAACTACTAGTTAACAAATTATGACAATGATAATATTATAAGTAAAAAATTTAGAGTATATAAAGATATCACTAGGGTGATAAATGAACAAAGCTTGAACACACTTTGGAGTTCGTTAATGTTTTCAAACCAAGCTTAAACAATCAATTGCTTGTTCGTTCAGCTTAGTTTGATAAGCCTAAAACTATATAAAAATATCAAACTACTCGAGTTCGGCTTGATAAAAGTTCGTTTGAGATCGGTTTGAAAGTTTAATGAATCAAACTTGAACAAATTTTGAAACTTGCTAAACTTATCAAACCGTGCTTGAACAGTTAACTATTTGGCTCGTTCGACTCATTTATCACCCATAGATATCATTATAGTTACTGTCAAATTCAATTTTAACAAATTATGTTTTGTGTATTTTTTTTTTAAAATACAATTTACAAGGATAATATAGATTGTCAAAATTTATTTTTTTTTTAAATGGAACAATATTGATTTTAATGAATTAAAATTGAATTTAACATATTTATTTTTCTAGATTTACCGATGAGGGCTTGTACAAGCCGGGTTTATGAGAGGGCTCGGGTTTCAAACCTTTGTCCAAAATCCTAAATCATCTTATATGGGATGGGACAGGCTGGGCAATAAGCTGGCTGGGACAAGCCATGGGACGAGTTGGGTAATATCAGATTTTTTGGTCGCAAGCCATTTGATGACCCCTAATTGATGTATTCAAAAAATCAATTAGCGTGTTGGGTTTCAGTTTTCTACAAATTGAGTTTTTTATTTTGCGTATTTTTTTATTTTTAGTGAATATTTTTAAAATTTTAAGCAATTTTTTTACTTTTTTAGATGTACCTTACCTGGATATCTAAATAGTAAAATATTTGTGAAAAAATATTTTTAAAAACTAATAAATACACAAAAATACGAAAAATGTACTGGATTTTTGTATTTTTTGTATTTTTGATATTTAATGAATTTTTTAAGGATTTTTTTCACAAATATTATACTTTTTAAGTGTATTTATGTTAGGTATGTCTAAAAATTTAAAAAAAATTCTTAAAATATTAAAAAAATTCAATGAAAATGAAAAACTAAAATTTTGTGAAAAATAAATTTTAAAAACTGAAACCAAACAAAGTGAATTAGAACTTAACGGACATGTTGGTAATTACCCCTAAAAACATGTATAGGGGTTGGCTTATGTATCAGACCCATAGAGCGGGGTTAGGAAAAAATTTTAAGCTCAATTATAGCATGGGCCATGCTAGAAAAGACTGCTTCAAGCCTAGTTCAGCTTAGCCTGCCCACAATTATATAATATATATATTTTTGTGGGAGCCGAATAATTATCAGAATCAGATATGCGAAGTATAGAGGCCCAGAAGACCGACATTATTCGGCCCTATCCTGAACGATTAGGAGGCCGAATACAACAAATAGGCCGAATAGATATTGGATTATGGAGCCGAATAAATAAGAGGATAATGGGCGAAAAGGGGCCAGGCCCCGAGGCCGGGGAAGCGAGTATAAATAGAGGAACAGCAGTCAAAGAAAGGTATGTGAGAACTAGCATGCTTAATTTAAGATACATGCAATTAAGAGAGTATACACTGACTTATCCGTCGGAGTGCTAATTCTGGCACCCCCGACCGGAGTGTTCATTTCTTTTCAGGTGACTAGCTGAGGATCACGAGTGTCCCCCAGGATCTGAAGAGTATTTCCAAACCACTTCCCCACAATTGGCTCCGTCTGTGGGAATACTCAAATACATCCATGGCGGGCGTAACGGAAGACCCTCCGATAGTCACTGACGAAACCATACAGAGAGACGACCTCTCCAACAAATATGCTTGGATCGGAGACTATCGCCGCAAGACACGCCTTGAACTTCGCCTCACCCTCAACTTCAGTGCATGAGACAATGCAAGCGATCATGGAACAAGCAAAGCAAAACGAGCAGAGGTTGGAGAACATGATCGCTGAGAACGAACATCTCCGTCAGGATTTGGCCTTGGAAGTGGCGAAGTTCAAACAAGTCGTACGCTAAGATCCGGAATGACCTCTAAGGGTAGGTGGTTGATGACCTCGAGCCGGACAACAAGACACTAATAGTGACTCCGACTCATTATGCCCAGAGCCTAAGAAGAAGGGACGACCTGAAACTACCAGTTCCTCTGAAGAGAGTCCACATATAAGGCATAAGCGAAGAAGAAACAGTTCAGACGAAGAAGACCAACACAATCCCTTTGTACGACGGATTGCAAGGGCAGTGCTACCTAATAAATTCAAAGCACTGTCATTCACCTTGTACAACAGTAAATCAGACCCCACCGATCACATCCGCCATTACAAACAAGCCATGATGCTACATGCAGACGACGAGGCTCTCATGTGCAGAATATTTCCAAGCAGTTTGGGACCACTGGCTATTAGTTTATAAACTGGAGCCGGCTTTGATCAAGAGCTTCCACCAACTCCAAAAATCCTTCAGGGTAAGGTTTACCACTAATGAGGTCTAGCCAAAGCAAGCCAATTCCTCCTGGGCAATGCAGATTTAACCGGGGAAAACCCTTCGTGCATGTTTGGCATGGTATTGGGAGTGTTTTAATCTAGTAGATGATGCTTCCAATGACTCCATGACCATTACCACCTTCAAGATGGGGTTACATCCCCACAGTGCCCTCCGCAGCTCTTTGACCAGATGGCCCCCCAAAACAGTCTGGTCGTTGATCAAGAAAGTTGAGGAATATTGTAAAGTGAAAGATGACGCCTTGCGGGTTAAAGCTGAAAACGTGGCCAATAAGATGGCTCCTTCTGAAATTACTCAGCCGTTAAATTCTGTACCACCTCAGAGCCCTGAACCACGGCATCGGGTTAAACGAGACAAGAGACGGGATTCTCACCGATCAAACGACCAATGCTCCCACCGAGCAAATGAACAACTGTAAGTCGATAGCAGGCGCACAAGGCGTGCCGACAAGAAATATACGGAGTTGTCAGAGCCGATCAGCGTGGTTATGTCCAAAATCCAACACCTTCCGTTCTTCAAATGGGCGTCGAAAATGGTGGGACCTCCCGACACGCGAAGACGGGATAGGCGGTGCGAGTACCATAAGGATCATGGCCATGATACTGAGAGTTGTTATGCATTGAAGGATCACCTAGAGGAATTGGTACAAGATGGTCGGTCACAACAATACGTCCGAAAAGGCAACTCAACCAAAGCAATAGCCTTAAGACAGGATTCATCTCCGCTCGGCATGATCCACATGATATACAGCCTGCCAATGTCATCCGTGGTGCATACGATTCAGTCGAATCCTAACCCTCAAAATCAACTCACTCTGACTAAACGGCCCCATGAAGCTGCGAGCATTGCTTTTGATGATTCAAATTTGGCCGGAGTGACACTTCCCCACATTGATCCCTTGGTAAGCGAGTTATGCGTAAACCGATTCACCGTTGAGCGCGTACTCATTGACCCAGGGAGCACATCAAAAGTTGTGTACTACAAGACATTCACCAAACTCGGCTTCTTCGAATCAGATCTTTCTCTGGCTCCTTATCCACTATTCAGCTTCAACGCCAATCCAGAATACCCATTGGGGAAAATCACACTACCCGTTCGAGTGGGCTCCCAAACAGTAGATGTGGAATTCTTGGTTGTCAAGCTGCCATCGCTGTATAATCTCATCATGGGGCGATCTTGGTTGTATACTATGCAGGTCGTGCCAAGCACCTATCATCAACTGCTACGCTTCCCGACAGAACGCGACATTGAGCAAATCTGTGGCTCCCAGAAATCTGCACAAGCATGTTATCTCCTTGCTAAAAAGACGCCAAAGGAGTTGCAAGTGAACTCTATTAAGGTAATGGATCGGGAGAGCCTCGATGATGTTGGGCATCTCCCAAGTGAAAAGGCCATGGAAGCCCTAGATCGAGTTGAAATCAACGGAAACCCAGACAGGTTCTTCATGGTCGGTGCTTCCATGAGTCAAGCCGACAGATAGCAGCTAATTTCCTTCCTGCTCGGCAACCTTGATGTATTTGTGTGGACTCCATATGAGATGCCGGGTGTAGATCTGTCTGTTTCACAGCACCGTTTAAATGTTGACCCTAAATGCAAGCCGATCATTCAGAAAAACTGACGGTCAGCCACAGAGCACACTGCCACCATTGTTGAAGAGTTGACTGGTTGCTCGACGCCGGGGCAATCAGGGAAGTGACCTACCCTACATGGCTCTTTAATACTGTGGTTGTGAAGAAGAAAAATAGGACTTGGCGAGTGTGCGTTGATTTCACGGACCTAAACAAAGCCTACCCCAAGGATTGTTTTCCCCTCCCTAGAATAGACCAACTTGTAGATGCGACGGCACGCCTTCAGTGCATGAGTTTCCTCGATGCTTACAGAGGCTACCATCAAATTGCCATGCATCCGAAGGACCAAGAAAAAACTGCATTCCTCACCCCAAGAGGAACCTATTGCTATAAGGTTATGCCTTTTGGGCTGAAGAATGCAGAGGCAACTTACCAAAGACTGGTCACTGCCATGTTCAAGGAGCAACTCGGCCAAATTATGGAAGTGTACATTGACGATATGGTGGTCAAGTCCAAAGAAGAGCAAACTTATCTAGCCGATCTGGAAGAGACATTCGGCATTTTACGCAAATACAAAATGAAGTTGAACGCTTCCAAATGTGCGTTTGGGATTGGCTCTGGCAAATTCTTGGGTTACACTGTCAACCACCGGGGAATCGAAGCCAACCCAAGGCAAATCACAGCAATCTTGGAGCTCGGCTCCCCTCGTTCAGTGAAAGAGGTTCAAAAGTTGATGGGGATGGCTGTTGCACTCAATAGGTTCATCAGTCGGTCCACAGATCGCTGCCGACAATTCTTTCATACACTACGGTAGGGCAAGGCTTTTGAATGGTCCGCCGAGTGCGAAGCTACTTTCAATGGCCTTAAGACCTACCTTCGATCAGTTCCACTCTTGACAACACCTTCGGCAGGTGACCCGCTCATTTTGTATCTGGCAGCTTCTGACCGGGCCATCAGCGCCGTACTAATAAAGCAAGAGCTGGGGGAGCAGCGGCCAGTGTATTATGTGAGCAAGGCAATGGTTGATGCCGAAACACGCTACCTTCTGTTGAAAAAACTCATTCTGGCCCTTGTCATGGCAGCAAGAAAGCTGATGCATTACTTTTAGGGGCATACCATCGAGGTACTAACGGACCACCCCCTTCGGTCGGTACTCCATAGAGTAGAAGCATCAGGGCGCGTTTCAAAGTGGCTCTTGAACTCGGCCAATACGATATTCAGTTTCTGCCTAGAACCTCAATCAAGGGACATGTGCTTGCCGATTTTGTGGCCGAATTCACTGAGGGTCTTGTCGACTTCAAGTCTAATGAAATTCGACCTAAGCTAAACTGGAGAATTTATATTGGGGACATTTGGCAGTTATACTGTGATGGATCATCCAATCAACGGCGCAGTAGAGCCGGAGTAGTAATCATGGCTCCCGACGGCGCAATAATTAAGCAGGCCATCAAACTCAGCTTCGAAGCATCAAATAACGAGGCCGAATACGAAGCCCTTCTAACCGGTTTGAGGAATGCACATCTTCTGGGTGCTCGGTGTTTTCTTGTATTTTACGATTCAAAACTGGTGATCAATCAGCTAAAGGGAGAGTACGCGGCCAAAAATAACCGTATGGCATCTTACATGAAAACGGCTAGCTCCTTGCTGGCAAAATCTGACCATCATGAATTGAATCAAATAACACGAGATCAGAATACACATGCAGATGCCCTGGCTTGCCTAGCTTCTGCCATTAACTCAGAGATTAAATGGACCATTGAAGTAGGTTTCGTCCCGGAGCCGAGCATTGGCCCTTCGGAGGAAGTCCAGGTCAATGTCATAGAGTCAGGACTGAGTTGGATGGACTGTCTTCCGAATAGCTCCCAGTGAACAAGAAAGAAGCGCATGAGCTATGAAACAAAGCCCTGCGATACTACTTGGATCCGCAAGGAAAGCTTTATAAAAAATACCTTTCTAGTTCATACCTGGAATGCGTGCATCCGGACAAAGTCGAAGAGCTTCTGACTGAAATACATGAAGGTAGTTGTGGTGCACATTCTGGCGGACACTCTTTGGCACATCGAGCTGTAACACAGGGGTACTATTGGCGGACAATGAGAGCAGATGCCGAATGTTATGTGAAAAAATGTGAACAATGCCAGAAGTTCTCCCCCTTAACCCATCTGCCTGCTAAAGAGTTAAGTTCTATCACCAGTCCCTAGCCGTTCGCCCAGTGGGGACTTGATATCGTCAGACCACTGCCGAGGGCCCCGAGGAACAAGCGATACTTGATTGCCGCGACAGATTACTTCACAAAATGGGTCAAAGCGGAGGCATTAACGCACATTCGAGATGCTAATGTTAAGCGCTTTGTCTGGAGAAATATCATAACACGATTCAGCATTCCAAGAGCACTGATCTCGGACAACGGCACCTAATTTGATTGTGGCGTCTACCGAGAGCTGTGCAGCAAGTATGGTATCCGGGCTTACTTTTCCACGCTGGCTTACCCACAAAACAATGGTCAAGCTGAAGCCTCTAACAAATCCATCTTGGACGGCATCAAGAAGAGGCTGGAGAAAGCTAAAGGGAAATGGGTCGAAGAATTGCCGAGTGTGTTGTGGGCTCATTGAACTACGCCGAGACGATCCACTGTGGAAACCCCGTTTGCTTTATGCTTTGGAACCCAGGCAATCATACCCCTGGAGATCGGCCTCCCAACCTTGAAATCGAAATTTTTTGATATCGGCCAAAACGACATGATGCTAGCCTTGGATTTGATTCTGATTGAAGAACGAAGAGACCATGCCCTTGTATCCATGGCACGGTATCAGCAGCAGCTTGCTAAGTCATATAATCAGCGTGTTCATCTGTGCCGCTACACGCCAGGAGAGTTGGTCCTGAAGAAAGTACTTCTAGCAGCCAGGAAATCGGCTGATGGAAAATTGGGTCCTAATTAGGACGGCCCTATCAGGTCAATTCGATCGCAGGAGTAGGGGCATATCGGCTCAAAGACATGTCCGGAAGGAGTCTGCCACAGCCTTGGAATTCAACACACTTGCGTAAATTCTATCATTAAACCCGACCTGTGGGGGATGATACTAGTTTTGAATGGTTCACCATGTATGCATTTCACTTTTATAATGCAAAGATTCCTGTTTACTCACTGCGCAATCCAGTTCAAAAGTGTTTCGATAAAAGCCTCCGGATTCGGAGCGCCTTTCGTGGAAATCACAATTGGCCAAGACAAAAAGCCTCAGAATTCGGAGTCCCATCCGTGCAGGTCACGTTTGGGCCAATTAAGCCTCCGATTTCAGAGCGCCCTTCGTGGATATCACGATTGGCCAAGACAAAAAGCCTCCGAATTTGGAGCCCCATCCATGCAGGTCATGTTTGGGCCGATTAAGCCTCTGGATTAGGAGCGCCCTTCGTGGATATCACGATTGGCCAAAGTCTTCGGATTCGGAGTCCCATCCGTACAGGTCACGTTTGGGCCGATTAAGCCTCCGGATTCAGAATGCCCTTTATGGATATCACGATTGGCCAAGATTTAAGTCTCTGAATTCGGAGCCCTATCAGTGCACGACACTTTTGGGTTGATTATGACTCCGGATTCGGAGCGCCCTTCGTGGATATCACGATTAGCCAAGATTTAAGTCTTCGGATTCGGAGCCCCATCAGTGCATGACACTTTTAGGCTGATTAAGACTCCGGATTCGGAGCGCCCTTCGTGTATCGTGACTAGCCAAGTCTCCGAATTCGGAGTCCCATCTGTGCAAGTCACGCCTGGGCCGAATGAGACTCCGAATTTCGAGCGCCATATCCATTTGTTTGGCCCGAATTCGCAGCATCTTGCGGAATTGACATTTCGGCCGGCTAAGTCCTCTGAATTTGGAGCGATTCGTGCAAACCATTGAAGTCATGATCATGGTCATTTTATGAACAAATCGATCTAAAATAAAAAGATCATACAATCATAGTTAAATCCACTCATGAATTAGTTGGCACAACAGCAAAACGCTCTGAAAAATATGTGTTCTCATTAGACTAATTTCGAATACATTACATTGGCCTCGAATACATTATTAATTAAACAATAATTTGATAAATAAATACAAACTGTATTTATTTTTACATAAGGTTTTATTCGGCGCCACGTTCATCGTCGCTCTTCTCTATCTCGTATGCCTCGAAGGGAAGATTGCGGCGATAATATAACGGTGAAGCCGACTGAACACCTGCTGCACAGAGGGCATCCGCGGCCCTAAGTTCCTCGATCCCTCCATGCCGAAATCCCTGATTCTCGCATTGGCACACCTTTTCGGCGAGTTTTTCCCTGGTCTTTTCTATTCCGACCTTCCGGCCTTCGTGGATGCCTTTTTCGTAAGCCCTTGTCTTGGCGGACTCAATCACAAACATGCTAGCCATATCTCGATCGGCGATCGCGTGACTTATTAGCCGTTGAGTCACCCTTTCTTCCACGATCGGGTTAGACTTCCCTGCCGACTGTTCCCCACCAGTCTTGACCTTTCTCAGCTCCCACTTGGCTTTCTCTGCGTGAGCTTCTAGGCTTCGAATACGTTCGTCCCTGTACTCTATCTCCCGCCGAGCAGCACGAAGGCACATACCGATTTTGTAGGCGGTGTACAGCCCCTTCACCGCCCCATGGATGCCCTCTTGGAATACTTCGAAGTCTCGTCGACCAACCATCGACTGCTGAACTTCTGGCGGAAAAATCTATCGTGCAAATTCAACCGCCACGTTTGGATCTCGAATGATTGAATCTGCCTCCGTCATCGGTTTGTTATCGACAAAAACTGCAAAGCTCAATGGGTGTGGTGGCCCACTGGTTTCACTGCGCGAATGAGAGAAACTTCCCCATTGGTGTTTTCTCCCTTCTGGGTGACCTACTTCGTCGACGTGGAGAGTGACGCCTCTCATGCTCAGCAGATGCTCTAACTCCCGTTCGGAGAGGTTCTCCACCTCGATTCATTGAGTCCAACTCCGCCAATGTCCGACCTTTCCCTTTACTGTTGAAGAATAGTCTACTAGACATTCACTCTTCTCTGTCTATGTTCGACATACAGGGTTGAGATTTTTTTGGACACAACCTCCTCTAAATAATTCATGGGCGTACTGCATTCCCGAGGTGACCTCATTAATGCATGCATTCCATAAGCCGCCGGTATTCGGCTTTCTAGATTTACCCCAAACCAGGGCAATCCCTTAATCTTAATATCTGGGCTGAGGCAAGGGCAGATTCCTTAATCCTAACAACCAATGGTTCTCTACTTGAATCTGCTAAATCCCTTGGCCTTGTGCCGAAAGGATTGTGCCTCAACCATT
The DNA here is from genome assembly GCF_055761805.1 of Camellia sinensis. Classification (NCBI taxonomy): domain Eukaryota; kingdom Viridiplantae; phylum Streptophyta; class Magnoliopsida; order Ericales; family Theaceae; genus Camellia; species Camellia sinensis. The sequence continues at coordinate 41,432,514 of NC_138961.1, forward strand.
TCACGAACCGGACTCATTCGGCAGTCCAGTTCATATCTGAGGCAAGGGTAGATTCTTTAATCCTAACGGCCATTCGTTCTCTACTTGAATCGGCTAAATCCCTTGGCCTTGAGCCGAAAAGATCGTACCTCAGCTATTTGACGAACCGGACTCATTCGGCGATCCAGTTCATATCTAAAGCAAAGGCAGATTCTTTAATCCTAACGGCCAATAGTTCCCTACTCGGATCGGCTAAATCCCTTGGCCTTCAGCCCAAAGGATCGTGCCTCACCCATTTCACGAACCGGACTCATTCGGCGGTCCATTTCTTATCTGAGGCAAGGGCAGATTCCTTAATCCTAACGACCAATAGTTGTTTACTCGAATCGGCTAAATCCCTTGGCCTTGAGCCCAAAGGATCGTGCCTTAGCCATTTCATGAAGACGAAAGAATCTCATGCCTTTACCATTCACACATAATGCAAGGCCTGGCACCGATTGGTTCAAATGCAAGGGCATGTTCTTAAACCTAATCGATTAAATTCAAAGTCTGAATCATGAATATTTGCCGCTATCCCTTTTTTCCAATTCTTGAATTATCCATTTTTTTTTAATGGAATGATTGTCTAATGAAAAGCAAAAAACATTCTTTTATAACAGCAATTAAATACAGACTAATGCAAAGCAATGGAAAATTTCATTGATAAACTGAATAGAGATAAGGTATCACTTTATACATGATGATCACCCTGAGTAAAAATAAAATAAAATAAAGGAAAATACATTCAAAATTCTTGGAAAAAACAACCAGAGTGTCGCCCTATTCAATCCTCAGGGTCCTCGGGGTCAGACTCTAGCGGCTCAACGTCCACTTGTTCGTATGGAATTAGCATAGCCAATGTCACATTTGCAGCAACAAGAGCTTTGAGCTAGCCGTGCTTGAATCCCCGGTTCTCAAATTTGGGGACTTCTTCCACGTAATTTGCAAGGGCGGCGCCTTGCCCGGCCTCGTACGCCTTGGAAGTCTCGGAGTCAGCTTTTTCTTTTGCCTTCTTCGATTCTTCCAATTCAGTCTACAACCTAGCAATCACCTCTTGGGCCAACTTAAGCACTTCATCTCTCGCATTGGCCCTCTGCTCGGCGGCCAATCTATGCTCTTCAGCATTTCTAGCTCTTTCCATCTCAGCCTCCGCCCTTGCACATTCCATCGTCGTCCTCGCTGCTTCGGACTCGGCCCTACTCCTTTCGCCCTCAACCTCCAATCTTAAACAGCCAATTTGTTTGACGGCGCCGTGCTGGCGCCGGCCTATCTCGACTATCCTTCCGACCATCTGCAAAATAGAAAATTAAAACCAAAACAATATACATAGAAACGCAAAAGACAAGATCAAGCTATATACTAGAAGAGTTGTTTGAGCGGCTAATGCTATTGCTAACACATCCGGCTCCACCCGGAAAGTCGCCTTGTCAGCCGGCAATGATATCGACGAAGCCAAGTTCAACGCCACGGCCGGGTCTTTCACAGCTGATGCATCAGAGGAGATCGGCATGTTTTTTTTATCTTTGGCTGAACCACAAAAGGCACAACCATGTCCGACTCCTCTAAGCGCGGCCATTTTTCGACTGGGTTTTCTTCAAAGACGGCCTCGACATCGGCATGACGCTTCTCCCTCCCCTTATCGGCCTCTGGAGTTGACCGTTTGACTGACCATTCCGTCTCGGCAGTAAAAGTTTGGGCCGTTTCAACCACGACAATCGGCGCGGAGGATTCAGGGAGGGCAGGTTTGGAACTAATGGTCTCGACCCTTTGACGTGCGGCCAAATGCTCGGCGTTCTTTTTTCGTGCCAATTGGGAAAGAGATTCCTTCGCCATACTCTCAGAATAGGTGCCGGGAAGATCTTCCAAACCAGTAAAAATATCTCCGAAGGAAAATTCCCCCTCGACCCGAAATGGACGGAGAGTTAGACTGGTTAAGGCCGGCTGCCTCAAACGTCGAGTTTAGAGCCTTGTTGACCTCTTCGGCTTCCAAGGCGAACTCTTTCTTTGGTTCAGCAATCACCTCGACCATTGGCTCTATGTCTTACTCCGAATCAGAAGCTTCAAAACCAATTTGACTAAGGTTTTTGAAGCGGGGGAAGACAAGAGCTGTAAGATGTTCACCGGATGGGATCGGAATGTTCTCCGTAGCCAAGAACATAGCATAAGTTGGCTCGTACCTCAAGAGTATATGGGCGGCTCTCCTTTGCTTCTGTATGTTTGGACGGCCAAAAAACTTGAGTGCAGTCTTGATTTCCGTAAGGACTGCGTCGTCAGCCGAGATCAAAATCTTCTTCAAATTGCTACCTGCACAAACAAAGGATTAGACTTGGAGAGAAGGCCGAGTAAAAGAAGGATCAATAAACGCAAGGAGCTACACGACAACGTGGTTCGCCTCTCCGTCTGGATATAGGGTCTAGGCGATCTTCGCCTTCGCCGAATTCGCAGTTGCCTCGGACATGGACCATCACATCATCAACTTGTTTGCCAGAGCTGGCAAGCTTGGTTACCAAGTGATTGTCAGTGTCCTTGGCCCTGAGAAAGTAGCGCCCATGCCGACCGGAGGATTTGGCTAAAGCATAGCAGTGCTAAATGGCAGGAATGCCAAGGTTGATCCTAAGGCGCCGGTTCAATTCTACGACCCCCATTATGATTCAAAAAAAATTTACATTGAGTTGGGAAGGAATCAGACCCCAATGGCGGAGGACGGCCCAAAGAAATGGGTGTAAAGGAAAATGGACTCCTCCCTCTACAATGGATAAGAGAGGAAAGACAATTGTATTTTCATCATCCCTCTCCATATCAAGAGTGTTGTCCGTCACGAGAGACAAATGGACATCATCGGGGATAGAAAAATGGTGTCGGAACCCAGAAATACGACCCTCAGAAAGGAGGTCTTTCAAATGCTTAGCCATTCTAGCAAGGACTAAAGGGTATGCTAAATCGAAAATAAACACGGAAAATAGGATTACAAAAAGAAGAGAAGAAAACTTACGAGAGGCAAAGGAGACAAGGAGAGACGGGAAGAAGTTGCAGAAGATGCAAGACCGAGGAACAATATTGGCTGGCAGTCCAGGAGGCTCAAATATTCGAAAAAGCATGCTTTCGAAGAGACCGGAGTTTCAAATCATAATAAATGCAAGAAATGCACGAATGAGGCGGGAACGTATAACGGTGACCGAAAGGGCATGTGCGTTCTGACATTCACATTGGGATAGGCGAAGCCGCCTAACTTATGTTTTTTTTGACTTTTCAAATTCGAAACCAAACACGCCAATTAACTGCTATTAATGGAGAGTTTGGGGGGCAATTGTGGGAGCCGAATAATTATCAGAATCAGATAAGCAAAGTATAGAGGCCTAGGAGACACACATTATTCGGCCCTATCCTGCACGATCAGGAGGCTGAATACAATAAATAGGCCGAATAGATATTGGATTATGGAGCCGAATAAATAAGAGGATAATGGGCGAAAAGGGGGCCAGGCCCCAAGGCTCGGGAAGCGAGTATAAATAGAGGAACAACAGTCAAAGAATGGTATGTGAGAACTAGCATGCTTAACTTAAGATACAAGCAATTAAGAGAGTATGCACTGACTTATCCGTCGGAGTGTTAATTCTGGCACTCCCGACCAGAGTGTTCATTCCTTTTCAAGTGACTAGCTAAGGATCACGAGCGTCCCCCAAGATCTGAAGAGTATTTCCAAACTACTTCCCCACAATTTTAAATTGTTTTAACTTTTTTTATTTGCATAAACTATGTATGGTTACCAATTATCTAAAGAATTGGAAAATTCTTTAGTGTGCAATGTACACTGTATGTAATTTTAACACAAAATTAAGTAAGTTTTCACAAATTTAAACAAGTGATTTCATAAAAATGATAAGTCGAATATAAATTTGCGTAAATTCACAAAATCAAGTAAACTTTTTTCCATTTTTTTTTATATATATATTTTCTCAAAATAAAATCAATTCAAATGATTTATTTTTATTTTTAAAACAATAACCAAAACGCTACCATGTAATAGTGCTGTTGTATAATAACGCAATAGTGTAACGTACAGCAGCATCTCCATCCGCTTATACACAATTAAAGAAGCTCCTAGACAAATTTAATAAGTTCCACAAAATGAGATATGTATTGAAACCATAAAGTACCTACTTCCATGACATGAGCAGTGGCAGGGCTAACATAATATATTGTTGACTGAAATATATGATTTGTGGACATTTGGAGGCTGTAGATTGATTTTGATAATTCAATGCTCAAGCTTCATATGATTCTAATATAATTCACATGACGACATATTTTTGATTAAGTGGTATTTTGAAAAGTTAGTAAAAAATTAATCTTTTAATTTTTTTTTGGCTCTTTAGTGATTTTTTTTGCTTAAAAAGTTAATTTTTTTACGATTTTTTTTATGTAGAAAAGTTAAAAAGTCAAATGTTTTGAATGGACATTATTAACAATGTGTCAGGCCGGCCTTATGTATTCAGAGCCCAGTGTTAATATTTTTATGCATTACTTAAAAAGATAAAATTAATTAGAGAAAATTACAAAAATAATAATAATAATAACAATAATAAAAATAAATAATCTTAGGATTCAAATTGATACAATTAAAATTTTGGGATTTAATTTGAAAAATATGTGAAATCTTGAAATTTTTTTTTTATAATTTTCCCAATTAATTAAAATAAATTTATTATAAAAATTTAATAATATAAAATCTAGTGTTATTATTTTATGTTTTAACCATTTATAAACATTTAGAGAGAATATCAAGACCTAAGAAAGTTCAATTTTAAATGGTGAATTGGATTGAAGAAAAGTTTGATAAAGTAAAATCAATTACTTTGGGCCCTCATTAATAAAAACAATTTTAGTTTTGACCTTAATATTAATTTTATTTAAAGCATTGGACTTATTTAAAGTAATTGGGGTCTGCTGCAGCTCTCTATTTAATTAAGGTCTAATTAAAAAAAAAAAAAATTGTGTTAAATTTTATAAGAATTTTTTTCTAAATGGAGTCTGATTTTTTAGTCCAAATCTAGCAGGTCAAAGTGGGCGTTTTGCCGGCTTGCTCATGAGCCAGCCATGCAATATACTTGGCATAAAAATGCAATTCACCAAAAGCACAGCAAGTACATTTTCTTTGCTCAATGGGGCTTCCAAGCTTAAGCTTGAGCATGTCATGGCTAGTTCACAATTTGCATATTTATCTAATACTCTTATGTTGTTTGAGCATTCTCAACTCTGGCTTTACTGCTACCACATCCAGCTCCTGGCTAATGGGGCACAAACTGGTTGTCCGGCGTCATCCCTGCGTCGCTCTTCAACCACTCTTCTCTCACAACTTTTGATGTCACTATTAACCAAATCCAGGGAAGTCTTCCCTGGGACTTGGGAATCACTCTTCCCAATCTTGAATTCTTCAGCATTAGTGAAAACCAATTTACAGGATCAATTCCAGTTTCAATATCGAATGCAACTAAACTCCATCAACTGTAATTGGATACAAACAAACTTACTGGAAAGGTTCCTAATTTAGTGAGGCTGCAAAACCTCAAGGGGCTAAGCATTGGGGACAATCAGCTAGGTTCCAGGGAAGCTGATGACTTGAACTTTATTCACTCTTTGATCAATGCTACAAATTTACAGCATTTGGACGTGGGCGTGAACAATTTTGGGTGCAAGTTTCCAGAATCCATCGGTAATCTCTCGAGCAATCTTCAAGTTTTGTATCTAGACAACAACCAGATATTTGGAATCATTCCACCCGGGATTGTAAATCTTGTTGGCTCGCAGAGTTTGAATATGCAGCATAACCAATTCACTGGTACTATTCCAAGTGTGATTGGAAAGCTTCAAAATCTACACCAATTGAATCTCTTCAACAATTCATTGTCTGGTAACATCCCATCTTCCCTAGGAAATTTGAGTTTGTTAAGTAAACTTGTTTTAGGACCAAATAACTTTCAGGGAAACATTCCTCCGAGCCTAGGGAATTGTAGTAATTTGCAAAAGTTGTCTCTTTCTCAAAACAACCTTAATGGCACCATACCAAAACAAGTTGTTTCTATCTCATCCTTATCTGTATATCTAGACCTATCCTAAAACCAATTGAGTGGTTCTCTTCCCATGGAAGTTGCAAAGTTGACAAACCTTGGTTACTTGGATGTCTCTAAGAACCTATTATGGGGTGAAATTCCGAGCACTCTGGGTAGCTGCACAAGCCTGGAAACGCTACGTTTGGGGAACAACTTTTTCAACGGAACCATTCCTTCTTCTTTAAGTTTCTTGAGAGGCCTTAGCGAGTTGGATCTCACAAATAAGAGCTTGTCTAGTGAAATTCCGGTGTACTTGGAGAGCTGTATTTTGTTGCAAAATTTGAATCTATCTTTTAATAATTTTGAAGGTGTAGTACCAACACAAGGTGTATTTAGTAATGCAAGTATAATATCAGTAATGGGAAACAGTAAGCTCTGCGGAGGGGGTAGCTGAATTGAACCTACCTATATGTAACTTCAAAGTGGATGAAAATAGGATATCAAACAATGCCTTAACTTTAGCACTCTCTATACCCTTTGGGCTTGTAGGACTAGCTCTCATGGGGTGTGTTCTCTATCTTTGCCGATTCAGAAATAGAAGAAAAGATACTCCTTCAGATTCATCAAAAAATTCACTCTTGAGGGTGTCTTACCAAAGTCTTATTAAAGCCACTAATGGCTTCTCATATTTCAATTTAATTGGTGTTAGTAGTTTCGGGTCTGTGTACAAAGGAGTTATTGATGGAAGAATTGTCGCTGTGAAGGTGCTCAACCTTTTGCGACATGGAGCTTCGAAGAGTTTTGTATCCGAATGTGAGGCCTTGAGAAACATCAAACATCGAAATCTTGTCAAAGTGCTAACAACATGTTCGACAATAGATTATCAGGGTCATGACTTCAAGGCCCTGATTTATGAGTTCATGGTCAATGGGAGCCTTGAGGAGTGGTTACATCCAAATCCCAATGAAGATTTGTCAAATGAAGAGTTTAAGAAGCTAAACCTTCTTCAGAGACTAAATATTATCATTGATGTTGCTTGTGCCCTCAATTATCTTCACAACCAGGGCCAAACCCCAATAGTCCACTGCGATCTTAAGCCAAGCAACATTCTTCTGAACAAAGATATGACAAGGCCTGTTGGTGATTTTGGGTTAGCAAAATTCCTAATAGACCATGCCACCCATGACTTGTCTACAAATGAAACAAGCTCTGTTGGCATAAGGGGAACAATAGGCTATACTGCTCCAGGTGAATATGCTTCCATTTATTCTTAATTGTTTCATGCACCAAAAGGTGTAAAGAAAATTGCACGGGTGATTTGAGCCATACTTTTTTTTTTTTTTTGTGCATAGTTCTCTGACTTTTTCTGTTTATGGACATTTCTGTCTTTTATATCCAATATTTTTTTTCCCTTACAAATACATTTCGTTTGCAGAATATGGTATGGGAAGTGAGGTCTCAACATACGGTGATATCTACAGTTTTGGCATCCTCATGTTAGAAATGTTTACTGGAAAGAGACCCACCGATGAAATGTTTAAAGATGGTTTAAGCCTCCACAGCTTTGTGAAAGAGGCTTTGCTTGGCAGTGTATCGGAGATTTTAGACCTAATACTTTTTCAGATCGAAGGAGAAGAAGAACAAAGCTTCATAATGAGTGAAAAATTTGTGGAGTGCTTGAGTTTGATACTTGAAATTGGAGTCGATTGTTCTTCAGAACTGCCTAGAGAAAGAACAAACATTAATGATGTTTTAGCTAAATTGCATTTCATCAAAGACACTCTTCTAGGATCTGAAATACATTGAAAGAGATGAATTTGTGAGGGAATCAATTGGAATGAAATGCTTTTGTCTTAATAATCTCCTTCATAGAAGAGATTACATGTTTAATAACAGCCTTACTTCCACATTGGTTGAGCCAACTCTATGTTTGGTACATTTAGTGAAAAGTAATGTTAATTATTCAAAGAAAGTGTTAGAATTTGAAATGTGTTGATTGGATTTATTTAGTGTGATTCTCATTACATGTACATCACAAATTCAAAATTTATATATGTTATTTGCACGTGATTTTTTTTCCCCCGCTCAAAATGTTAATAATATATGACGAAGGGATCATATTGTAACAAAATTCAAAATGTAGAGATCAAATTATTTAAATTAAAATTAGTAGGACCAAAAATAAAATTTCGCTCAAAATAGGGGGATCAATGGTATAAATTTCCCCCTTTTTTTTTTTTTAAACTAGAATTCTATTTTGATTTACCATTGAACACAAATCCCTAACCATGTATTAGTCCGGCAAAATCAATCTGTGAGTTCTTCTTCCTCACTCTCTTTATTTGTTTGTCAAATTTTATTAATGAAAGACTATAGTTGTTTTCTCTAATTTCTTTTCCATAATTTGTGATCCTTGATTTATTTGAGGATACAATTGTTTGGCTGTAATTATCAGTTAGGGCTATAATTTGACAAGCAACATTCTTCTGAACAAAGATATGACAAGGCCTGTTGGTGATTTTGGGTTAGCAAAATTCCTAATAGACCATGCCACCCATGACTTGTCTACAAATGAAACAAGCTCTGTTGGCATAAGGGGAACAATAGGCTATACTGCTCCAGGTGAATATGCTTCCATTTATTCTTAATTGTTTCATGCACCAAAAGGTGTAAAGAAAATTGCACGGGTGATTTGAGCCATACTTTTTTTTTTTTTTTGTGCATAGTTCTCTGACTTTTTCTGTTTATGGACATTTCTGTCTTTTATATCCAATATTTTTTTTCCCTTACAAATACATTTCGTTTGCAGAATATGGTATGGGAAGTGAGGTCTCAACATACGGTGATATCTACAGTTTTGGCATCCTCATGTTAGAAATGTTTACTGGAAAGAGACCCACCGATGAAATGTTTAAAGATGGTTTAAGCCTCCACAGCTTTGTGAAAGAGGCTTTGCTTGGCAGTGTATCGGAGATTTTAGACCTAATACTTTTTCAGATCGAAGGAGAAGAAGAACAAAGCTTCATAATGAGTGAAAAATTTGTGGAGTGCTTGAGTTTGATACTTGAAATTGGAGTCGATTGTTCTTCAGAACTGCCTAGAGAAAGAACAAACATTAATGATGTTTTAGCTAAATTGCATTTCATCAAAGACACTCTTCTAGGATCTGAAATACATTGAAAGAGATGAATTTGTGAGGGAATCAATTGGAATGAAATGCTTTTGTCTTAATAATCTCCTTCATAGAAGAGATTACATGTTTAATAACAGCCTTACTTCCACATTGGTTGAGCCAACTCTATGTTTGGTACATTTAGTGAAAAGTAATGTTAATTATTCAAAGAAAGTGTTAGAATTTGAAATGTGTTGATTGGATTTATTTAGTGTGATTCTCATTACATGTACATCACAAATTCAAAATTTATATATGTTATTTGCACGCGATTTTTTTTTCCCCCGCTCAAAATGTTAATAATATATGACGAAGGGATCATATTGTAACAAAATTCAAAATGTAGAGATCAAATTATTTAAATTAAAATTAGTAGGACCAAAAATAAAATTTCGCTCAAAATAGGGGGATCAATGGTATAAATTTCCCCCTTTTTTTTTTTTTTAAACTAGAATTCTATTTTGATTTACCATTGAACACAAATCCCTAACCATGTATTAGTCCGGCAAAATCAATCTGTGAGTTCTTCTTCCTCACTCTCTTTATTTGTTTGTCAAATTTTATTAATGAAAGACTATAGTTGTTTTCTCTAATTTCTTTTCCATAATTTGTGATCCTTGATTTATTTGAGGATACAATTGTTTGGCTGTAATTATCAGTTAGGGCTATAATTGTTTAAATTACTTAGCACTGTTAATCTATGATCCTCAATTGGCCCTAATTATGGTTGTTGCCGTAATTTGTGTTGTGTTGTTTTGTCCATGTGCATATATGAGTATGCAATAAATCAATTCTAATTCTATACTTGTTGCTATTTTTCCATTGGTTTGGTGCTTCAATAAAAATCTCTAATCTTTGTTGTGCTCCAATTTATGAAAACATATTATTTGCCGATATCAATCATTGTGAATTTGTGTGGATTTTTTATTATTATATAGTCATGCCTCCTAAGAAGTATATTTTCGGATTTGAAAAAAAGAAAAAAGAAGCAAAATGTAAAAAATATTATTCAATCTCAATCAAGAGTGCTTGCTAAATTTATTGATTGGAAGAAACAAATAAAGGGGCCCCTCTTAAGAGTTCACTTAGGACCCCTTAAAACTCAAGGGCGGGGCTTGACTCCTTGACACCAGTTTGAATACACCTGTATTTCATTTTCATGGATTCAATAGTAGTTTTCTCTTTTCAAATACATATACTCATTGTGAAACAAACAAACTCATATTATTGGCTAACAATTAAAAAGGTAAATAAACTTGAATCACACAAGTACATTACATTATCATTCTCACATGGACTAAATAGGAAATAACCTGATAATCAAATTATGTATACACTTTGTGACATATAGGTTCTTAGTTTGAAGTTAAAAGTACAAGCATAATCCTCTTCTTTTTTGACCGAGTGTTTACCATTTCTCACAGCTCTGACAAGCATAAAGCTTCTATTGTCCTATAATTTAGTTACCAAAGAGCAAAAATGAGATTTCAAGGGCATAAATATAAACTCATTCTAGATCGGTTCAGGTGGTTAACATAATTCATGTAGTTCAAACACATAAAAGCATTATTAGCTATTTAAATCACTATTAATCAAATTGAATCTCTTAGAATACCCACAAAGGGCATAGAGGCCAATATTTTTAGAGTAATACTATACAAAGAAAAAAATGTAATCAATTTACTACAAAATGACATGACAAGTGTAGATTTTGAAAAGTGTCACTGTTATACTATTATACATATCCCCAATTTTAGCAATGGAAAGCATAGCCATATATTGTTGGGACTGTGAGACACCAAAAATCAATCACACACAAGAATGCAAGAATATTTACGTGGTTCGGCAATTGCCTACGTCCACGGAGAGCTATCCACTATAGAATTTTCCCTGAGGGAGTTTACACACTCACACCTCACTTACACACTATAGTACTCTCACTTCTCACAATCTTCTTTCAGATTACACACTGCAATCTCTTATACCAAACCCCTCCTCCTCACCTCAATTTATACACAATTGAGGGAGGCTCTTATTGGTTGCCACCAACCCTTTCCACTAGCTCATGGGGTTGGTGGAGTGGAAGAGTGGGAGAGCCACTATCCATAGTGGTTTCTCCATTTGAATGGGCAGTGGACACTAACAATTCTCCCCCTCCACGCCCATATGGAGAACTAACTTCTCATTTGAAGTCCATCCCGGCAATGTCTCTGCAGATTTCGAATTTGTCTCTCGAGACCGCCTTTGTAAGTATGTCAGCTGGATTCTTATCTGTATAGATCTTGATCAGTTCCAATAACTGTTTTTCCATCACTTCGGGTATCCAGTGATACCAAATATCAATGTGCTTTGTGCGAGAATGGTACATCAAATTTTTGCTCAGGTCTATGGCACTTTGGCTATCACAATGTACCGTGAACTTCTCTTTCTTTAATCCCAACTCTTGGAGAAATCGCTGCAACCACAACATCTCTTTCCCAGCTTCCGCTGTGGCAATATATTCTGTCTTGGTTGTAGATAAAACAACACACTTCTGCAAGTTGGACTGCCAAGACATAGCTCCCCCTGCGAAAGTAAACAGAAATCCTGATGTGGATTTTCTACCATCAAGATCTCCCGCCATATCGGAATCCGTATAGCCTTCCAAGACTGGTTTAGCATCTCTAAAGCACAAACACATTTTCGTCGTACCCTTGAGGTACCTCAGAATCCACTTCACTGCTTCCCAATGCTCTTTTCCTAGATTAAAAAGGAATCTGCTTACTACTCCAACAGCATGAGCAATATCTGGTCGGGTGGACACCTTTGCGTACATCAAACTCCCTACGGTGGATGAGTAGGAAATAGCCTCCATCTCTTCTCTTTCTTTAGTAGATGATGGACAAGAACTCTTGCTCAGCTTGAAATGATTATCCAACGGAGTATTGACTGGCTTGGAATATTTCATGTTGAACTTTGCAATCACTCGTTTAACGTACTTCTCTTGTGACAGCCATAATTTCTTGGCTTTCCTGTCACGCACAATTTGCATGCCCAACATTTGTTGTGCAGGGCCTAGGTCCTTCATGTCAAAGGACTATGATAACTCCTTCTTCAATGATCTGATTGTTGTGGCATCCTGTCCAACAATTAGCATGTCATCAACATAGAGCAGGAGTATGATGAAGTTTCCATCGGGAAATTTCCTGACATAGACACACTGATCTGTAGCAGTTCTCATGTACTCATGACCCACCATGAATGAGTCAAACTTCTCGTACCACTGTCTCGGCGCTTGTTTGAGGCCGTAAAGACTCTTCTTCAAAGCCTTCTGGCTATTCCATGTAAATTTCTTCCTTCAGATCACCATGGAGAAATGCCGTATTTACATCTATCTATTCAAGTTCCAAATTCAAACTGGCCGATAGTCCCAAAACTACTCGATTCGATGTCATTTTCACAACTGGCGAGAAGATTTCATCAAAATCAATACCTTTCTTCTGCTCGAAACCTTTGACAACCAATCGAGCCTTATACTTGACTAGCTTTCCGCTGCCATCTTTCTTCAACTTGAACACCCATTTGTTCTGCAATGGTTTTTGACCCTGGGGAAGTTTTACCAAATCATAAGTCTGATTCTTCTACAAGGACTGCATCTCTTCTTACATAGCTTGATGCCAGCTACCATTCTCTTTATGATTCTGAGCTTCTTGAAAACTTTCTGGCTCCCCCTCATCAGTAAGCAAAATATAATCAGAAGTAGGGTTTTTGACGACAGCTTAGACTCTCTTGTTGATCTTTGCAACTGTGGACCAACAGTCTCTGGTGAAGGGGGTTGTGGCTCCCCATGCTCCACACCCTCTTCTTCTGGATCTTCTTCTTCTGGCAATTCATCCTACAACTCTAAATTATGGACTACACGTTGCGGTAGCTCTTCTTCATCAGTGGCATGCTGTGATGGTGCAGGATCGGGAAGAATTTCTAAAACATCATTAGCTTTGGGTTTGGCTGGTTGCCCAAAGTCTTCTAAGGTCAGGCCTTCTTGAAATACCACATCTCAGCTTCGAATGACCTTTTTGTTTTTCGGATCCCATAATCTGTATCCAAATTCTTCATCTCCATAGCCAATAAAGATGCATGGAGTAGCTTTATCATCCAGTTTCTATCTGTGCTTCTTGGATACATGTGCAAATGCTTTGCACCCAAACACTCTCAAGTGAGAGTAAGAAATCTCCCTTTCAGACCATACTTTCTCTGGAATATCAAAATTCAGTGGAACTGATGGCAATCTATTGATCAAATAGCATGCAACACAAACTGCTTCGCCCAAAAATGGCTTTGGTAGCTTTGCCGTTTTGAGCATACATCTGACCTTCTCCACAATGGTATGGTTCATTCTTTCGGCTACACCATTGTGTTGTGGGGTCCCAGGAACAGTATTCTCATGTCGGATGTCGCGAGTAGCACAGTAGGCTTCAAACTCCTTTAACATGTACTCGCCTCCATTGTCTGTTCGGAGACACTTCAGCTTTTTTCTGGTCTCCCTTTCCACCATAGCATGAAATGTTTGAAAATGTTGGAACACCTCAACTTTGGTTCTTAGGACATAAACCCATACCTTCTGTGATGCGTCATCAATAAACACCAGGAAGTATTTTCTGTCACCCAAAGATTCCACTTCTATGGGACCACATACATCAGAGTATACTCTCATCAACAACTCTGATTGTCTTCTCGATGATGAGTGGAAAGCGACTCTATGTTGCTTCCCAAATAAACAGTTGTCACAAGGGTTTTATTTCGCATCTTTGGCAAAGGGAATAAGTGACTTCTTTGCCAGAATTTGTAAACCATTTCTCACTCATGTGACCAAGCCTTTTGTGCCACAAATTTGGTGATGCCTCATCTTCTGCTGCATTAAGGCTTTCTGAATGCACCTCCACATAAGTCTTGAACAACGTGCCACTTGCTTGTCCTCTGGCTACCACCAGAGATCCCTTTTTTAACTTCCACATCCCTTTGCCGAAGTAGTTCTCATAGCCTTGTTGATCTAAGGCTATCCCTAAGATAAGATTCAGGCGTAAATCGGGAACATGTTGGACATCTTGCAACACCATCGTGCACCAAACTTTGGTTTGGATGTGAACATCACCGATTCCCACAATCTTTGAAAAACTGGAGTTGCCCATCTTCACTGTACCAAAATCTCCGGCTTGGTATGTACTAAAGAACTCTTTTCGGGGTGTGGCGTGGTAGGAAGCTGCTTTATCTACCACCCACTCGGTGTCGTTGTCTGACATATGAAGGCATTCTTTTTATTTAATAGAGAATAATGCAATATCCTCTGAGATAGTAACTGCAGTGTTCCCATCTTCAGTCTTTGGCTGTCTATTGCCTTGTTTTTGTTCTCCCTTCAAGGCATAGCAATATTTCTTTATGTGACCCTCCTGGCCACAATGGTAACACTTGAACTTCGGCTGGCTCGTACCTTCTTTGGATTTCCCTCTGTCTTGAAATCTTCCTCTGCTGCGTCCTCTGCTTTTGCTTCTTCCTCTGTCTCTGCCTCTACCTTTATTTTCTGTGATGAGGGCATGGGATTGATCTCCACCCAAGTATTTCTGCCTTGTCTCTTCATTGTACATGGCGTCTGTGACCATGCTCATGGTCAGCTTCCCTTCTGGTGCAGAGTTGCTGAGAGAAACCACAAACGTCTCCTAGCTATCTGGTAAAGAACTGAGCAGTAAAACAGCTTGCATTTCATCATCTAAGCGCATCTTGACGGTTGCAAGCTGATTCACCAGACTTTTGAATTCACTAGTGTGCTCAGCACCAGACACACCATTCTTCAATTTCAAATTGACAAGCCTTCTCATCACCAAGGCTTTGTTCCGAGCGGTCTTTGACTGGTACATATCGTCTAGCATTGTCCATAGAGCATAGGCAACTGTCTCCTCGGGGACATGATGGTATACACCGTGGTCTATCCATTGTTTGATACAATCGATAGTCTTGCGGTTTATCTTTATCCAGTCATCATCCTTCACTGCTTCTGGTTTAACCCCTTCTATAAAAATAGGGTCAAACAAGTCTTTATAATACAGGGTGTCTTCCATCCGTGACTTCCAAATTGCATAATTAGAAGGAGTCAATTTGAACATAGATCCCGAAGTCGGCATTGATTCCTCCATCAACATTTGTTTATACAGAAAATGATCTCTGTCTGAAAAACAGACTTCGCTATTGAGTCCAGACTAGTCAAATTAGCCGGAAAAGCACTTCGGATTGTCCAAATAAACACTACAAATTTTTAAAATCTGATTTGCAAAATCCGATCATACAGATGTGTCCGAAATACTCCAAATAGTTGGAAAGCACTATTGGATCGTCAAAAACAGACTTTGAATGGCTCAAATCAAGCCAAAACAGGTTTGACGGTTCAGATTGGTGAAATTTGGTGCGCCTAAGAAGCACCGAATAACTCCTCCCGATCAGCTGAGTTAGTGGCTCGGTCAATGGCTGGTCAACGACACATGGAAACAACGCGGCTTTGCGTCAACGGCTCGGTCAAATCAGCTTGACTCAACGGTTGGCGGCGCGGCTCTGGCTAGGCTTGGCGGCTTAGTCAATCGGCTCGGTCAATGACTGACGTGGATGACACGTGGCAACAAGTGGCGCTGACGTGGCGTAACGTGGTCGTCTTCTTCCTTTCGCTGCGCGTGAGGCGTGTGTCTATGAGTGGTCTGACGCGCCGACTGCTGAACGGCACGTGAGAGCGCATGTGAGACTGGGATTCTCACGCCTTCTTTGGGAGGCTCGTGTGGGTGCGTGGAAGGTCTTCTGGAGCTCTTCTTTGCAGTTTCGAACTCCTCTTGAAGAGACCTTGCTCCTGGTATGCTTAAAATCGAATTTCGAGCAACTTGATTTCTGGCAGTTTCGAAGGAATGCACTCTATTTTTCCAAAACGCAACTGATTCGGCTCTGATATCACTTGTTAGGACTATGAGACACCAGAAATCAATCACACACAAGAACACAAGAATATTTACGTGGTTTGGCAATTGCCTACATCCACGGAGAGCTAGCCACTATAGAACTTTCCCGGAGCGAGTTTACACACTCACACCTCACTTACACACTATAGCACTCTCACTTCTCACAATCTTCTCTTAGATTACACACTGCAATCTTTTATACCAAACCCCTCATTCTCACCTCAATTTATACACAATTGAGGGAGGCTTTTATTGGTTACCACCAACCCCTTCCACTAGCTAATGGGGTTGGTGGAGTGGAAGAGTGGGAGAGCCACTATCCATAGTGGTTTCTCCATTTGAATGGGCAGTGGACACTAACATATATCAATTCTATGACTAACAGTTGACTAGCTACAAACTAGGTCTTAAGGTAACCATGCAAAATTCCCCATCTTGAGAAATGGATAGATCAGTACCCATTTAACATTCCTTCAATGATAGCTAACTTATATTTTGTTTGAAACTTTAAATTTTCATCCTAGAATAGGCATATGTCAAAGTACAAGAAGGTTAAAGAGAATTTGTTACCGAGAGGTACATATCCAATGGATCCCCTTATTCCAATTGAACTACTTTGCTTAGGAATGGTAAGCTCTGGGTAAAATCTAGCTAGGCCATAATCTCCAACATGGGCAACCATGTCATGATCAAGAAGGATATTGCTCGGCTTCAAATCACAATGAATGATTGGTGTATGGCATTGGTGATGAAGATAATCAAGTGCACAAGCCACATCTATGGCAATGTTTATTCTTTCTAGAAGGTTGAGTCTCCGGTGCTCATTTTGCCCATTATTAGTTTTTGGACTTGAATGCAGCCATCCCTCTAGACTCCCATTAAGCATGAACTCCTAAACTAGAGCTTTGAAGTCATTTCCTTGAAAATCAACACTAGAACAAGAAGTTATGATCTTGACCAAGTTTCGGTGTCGAATATTTCTCAAAGTTTCGCACTCTGCCATGAAACTCTTTGCAGCTCCATGGTTTTGAAGGTTAAGTACTTTGACAACAACGACAAACTGCCCATCTTGATTAACAATCCCTTGATATACAAAGCCAAAACTACCAAACCAATCAGATTTGCAAAGGAGAAACAATCTGTTGCTTTGAAGAGTTTTTCATAAGAGATTTTCAAGAACAATTCTTTAAACAATAGAATTGTATTATGAGTAGTTCTTTTCTTCATGAAGCAATAAATTATACAGAGAGACACTAGGGTTTCTCTTACAAGTACAAAAGCTACTGTAATTGGTAATATATGTGAAAGAGGCATCTTATGCTTTGATTTTTGGGTGATGCAGTTGGGTAGTTGTAATTTAGAAATACCACCACAAAGTCTATAATTTCCAACAATTGATACTGCACTCGCATTTGTGAAAACTCCTTTCATTAGTACCTCACCCTCAAAATCATTGAATGACAAATTGAGTTTTTGTAGGGCAAATTTTTCTAAGAATGTTGGAATTTTGCCAGACAATTTATGAGAAAGATCAAAGTTTGCAATCCCTCTCAAAGTTTCCAATGAAAGAGGAATAGATCCTTGGAAGAAATTTTCCTGCAAGGATAGGTTTTCAAGGCTAGTATAACTACCAAGACTGCTAGGAATTTCACCAGACAACCCATTCTCAGAAATATCCAATTCCATTAAATTTTTGAGGTTTCCAACATCAATAGGCAAGGAACCAAACAAACGTTTCTGAGCTATATTTAATGAAATTGATAAAGATGAGATTCTCAAGAGTTCTCCAGGAATGGTGCCACTCAAGTTATTTTGAAATAAATGCAGCGACAACAAATTTCGGCAGGCACCAAGACTTGAGGGTATGGTCCCCTCAATTATGTTGCCCGCCAAGTAAAGTTCAGTCAACAATGACAAGTTTCCAATGGAATTTGGAATTTTTCCCGAGAGCTTGTTATTATCCAAACTCAACCTTTGCAACTTCTGAAGAAAGCCAATGCTAGGGGGAATTTTTCCAGTGAATTGGTTGCTATACATATTTAACAAAGCCAAGTTTACAAGATTACCTATTGTTGAAGGAATAGTTCCATATATTTGGTTTTCCGAATGCGTTAAATAAAAGAGATGGTTTGATAAATTGCCCACAGAATCTGGTAATACCCCTCTGAATTGATTTCCCTGCATACGCAACTTTTCCAAATTGCTACAATTGGCCAAGGAACCAAGAAAGGCTAGTTCATCAAGTTCCCCGCTTTCGAAATGGTTATCTGATATAGTTATCTCCCTGAGATTCTGTAGGCTTCCAAAATCATTTGTTATTTTCCCATTGAAGTTGTTTTCTCCGGCATCAAAACTTACTAGTTCTAAAGAATTGGATATTGAAAGTGGAAGAGGTCCAGTAAATTGGTTACCATATACCTGGATGATTTGAAGATGGGGGAACATGGAACCAAAGCCCGGTGGCAGACTACCATGAAGTTGGTTATAAGGGACAGAAAAAACAGTTAGTAAGGAGAAGTTATAAATAGAAGAAGGGATCATACTAGAGAGTTGAGTAACGCCCAATCTAAGGAAATTTAGATTTTTCACCAAAAGGATTATAAGAAGCAGAAATTCTTACGAGAGAAGTAAGATTCCCAATGAACGGAGGAATACCTCTTATCAAATTGTTCAAGTGAATTCCAAGGTATATGAGCTTTGACAATGAAGTGAGCTCTTCGGGGAATTTTCCGACTAGATTGTTGGAACCTACACCAAGGTATGTGAGGTTTGAGCAGCGAGAAAGGTTGGCTGGAATTTCTCCTTCAAAATTGTTTATGCTCAGGTTCAGTTTTTGAAGCCTAAACAGATTTCCAATTTCAGCTGAGATTTCACCACAAAAAGTGTTGTTATTGAGCCTTACCTCGTGAAGCTGAGATTCCCAATGTGAGGAGACAAGGAACCAACTAGATCTCTAGATTGTAAGTCTATAATGGTGACTCTCTTGTGCCAGTGACCGCATCTAACACCTTTCCACTCAAAGAAATGGTAAGAATTGTTCCATGAGTTCACAACCCCAGGAGGGTCTTGTGTTATCTTTGTCTTGAAGGCGAGCAATGCAAGGCGATCAGTCTCATTCCCAACAATGGTATTTACGGTGGTGGTACTGACTATGAGACATATCCCACTCCACAGCTGAAAACCCATCCTTGAAAGTAGAAACGCCATTTCTTTTTTCTTTTTTCTTTTTTCTTCTTTGTGGGTATGCAAAGTTAGCTTTTAATTTTTTGTGATTTAAATCACCCATTGATTCTAGCATAGCAGCATTGTCGTGTGGGAATGGGGTTGCTGATCAAGTTGTTTTCGACAACTCTACTGTTTGTCCAAATTTGACAAGTCTCTCTCTCATTAAATGAGGTATTGACATGGACAAAGAAAACGGAACAAGAAAAGTTATATAATGATGTTAAAAAAATAAATAACAAAAAAATTTGTTAAATGTTCAGAGTATCATCTGATACTATCTATCTTTTGTTTCTTAACTATTTAAAAAAGATGAGTTAGTATGTCCTATTATAAAATTTTTGATTACATTTGGAGTACCACATAAGTGATACCACATTATGTTCCAAGATTATTGAATAATAATTACCTTCAAAAAAAAAATGAAAAGTCACATGACAGTAATAAGGGGTGCAAATTCCTTACTGATAAATTATTCGGTGATTTTGGAGTATGTTCAGGTGGTACTCCAGATTGATGGTTATTGGTTTAAATAGTGGACCCATTACTTTTGTATTGATAATTTAGAAGATAATATGAAATGTGCAAATTATTAAATGAAATGAAACACTTGTCCAAGAGTACTAAATAATTTTTTGATGCAGGAAAGGGTAATGAGATGAACACTCAAACACAAACAATAATCACAAATTTGATAAAAAATGAAAATCCTAAGTGATTCGTGATTAGATCAAGATTAAAATATTCCAAATCCCAAATATCCAAAACACACAATCTAAACCAACAAGCACTTATGAAAGTGATTTAGATTGTTTGTTTTTCAGAATAAACAATAAATCGACACAAATGATTTTTACGTGGAAAAGACCACAATTGAAGAACCTTCGGTTGTAATAAAAAACCACGCGTGAAATGCCACTAATCAATCCACTACTGAAGAAAGAAAGATTACAAAGATAACACACAAATTACCCAACTCAGTCAATTTGTCTTCGAATCTTCTGTAACTCTTTCACCACGCTTTCGTCTCGGAACTGATCAATCCTGAAGTTGAATCCACAACTTCACTTGTCGAATTAACAACTACGTACAGAATCAAACGCCTTTTGAAACTCTATGCTTGAATCTTCGGAATCCACCTAAGAGAACTCTCTCTTGAATTTAATGTAACCAACTCCTTGATGTATGAATCTCAAATCATAAGTTTAGAACTCTCTCAAAAACATCAAGGAAAACTCACAAAAACATCAAAAGAAACTTTCAAACAAAACCCTAGGACTCTTGAATAAGATCTAGAAAAGTAATCCCTAAAAACAACCTAAACAGGTATAAATAGGAATCCTGAGTCCGCGATCTCCGCTTGAGCGCCCAACATCCCGCTCGAGCGGCTTCAGCAAAATCTGCGTGTGACAACACAGAGTTCCGCTCGAGCGCTTGATAACCCGCTCGAGCGCAAAATCACACCTTCCAGCATTTTTACAGACTTGACAAAATACTGAGAGACCCCAAAATCCGCTCGAGCGCCAATTGTCACGACCCCAAACCGCCCCTAGTAGTTTGGTGCCGTGATGGCCAGCAACCCGAGGTTACCGAAGGCCAACTTGCAAAAGATCAAACACAATCAGAGTATAATATATGGGGCTCACAAATGCGGAAGCAATAAATCACATACAAGTGGTCCATAAGAGCTGTGCATAAATCAAATGGAATGGCAAGCATCTTTACATTACTATATTTGCATCCAAGTCTTTAATCTAAGTACAAAAATTACATGTTACATCTTGATCAAGAGGCTTCTCAGCCGACATATACAAAATACAAGAAATACAAGCCAAGAAGCATAATTTTCAAGATTTGCCGATGTAAACACAAAACAAGGCTGACAAGATCACAAATTTTCCCGACAAGGAGCAAGTCAAGCCGACATGGCAAGAATCCAAAACAAGCTTTCAAAAACATGCCTAGGCGTCGCCGCCGTCCTGCTCATCACCTACATATATATAGAGAGGGTGAGCTTGGATACTCAGTGAATGGTACTCATAATAAAGGTTTTGCATGAATATAGCCGAAGTCCTTTTCAAAACAAACATGCTAGGGTCATATGAATATTAGCCGAGATCTTTTCAGAGCGAAGCACATCAAGACTCTATCAAATCAAGAGATGAACCGTATTCATCTATCAAGTCTTACAAGTCTCAAGAGATACTTACTAACATCGGCAAAACACAAGCCAAACTTTCCGAACAAACGAATTCACATGGTAAACCGTCAATGGCAAAATAAAGACTGTGCGATCCACAATCGTTTAATCAAGGGTACTGCGAAAGTTTATAGTCCTCCAGTACAAGGGACTTGTGTTACTTAAGCCCGTGGCTCTTTTTAACACGATAAATCTGCTGTTACTTAGGCCCGTAGCCCGCTTTAACATGGTAGTCTTGTGTTACTTGGGCCCGTAGCCTGCTTTAACACGATAGTCTTGTGTTACTTAGGCCCGTAGCCTGCTTTAACACGATAGTCTTTCCAAGAAAGGACCGTATCCTTTTATACTTAGTGCTGCGAAAGTTTAGAGTCCTCCAGCATAAGGGACTTTTACACGAGGTACTGCGAAAGTTTAGAGTCCTCCAGTACAAGGGACTTTTCAAGACAAGATGTGCTGCGAAAGTTTAGAGTCCTCCAGCATAAGGGACTTTCAATGATGGCATCAAAACAAAGCTTATACTTGGGACATCAAAACAAGGCTATTCATTCATGCTTAACAAATACTTTTATCAAAGCAAAGCAAAGCAAGATTCATAAAAACGGTATAACATAACTTTATTAAGAATACCACTCACCTAGTTCTTCAGGTGTAGGTTCAAAGCAAGGATCAAGGACCTACAATCACATAGCAAATTCACATTCTCAAAACAAGCTTTATATGCATGCAAATGACCTCGGCACGCTCACCAGATCTAGGTCAATAACAAAGCAAAACATGCTGGGAGTTTAAGCACTGCTCCGGTTTCACGAAAACACATATTGGGCACCAATCAGGTCTTTGCCGAGGTTCCACACCTCCTTGCCGAGGTGTGGTTATGATGGCCTCATTCATAAGCGAAGTCGGGGAAACCTGGGTTCCCCTTCGAAAATATGAAGGACAACATGAACATGATCGTGAAAAAGATGCATGCAAAGGTCATAACTGTTTACAAAAAATCTGAGATTTCATGCCATGAGTTCAAAACATGGACCTGGGTACCCATACAAGAAGGTCATGCAAAAACAAACACAAAAACATGGCTCTTGCCCCATACATTCGAATCAAAACAAGATTTTTCTTCAAGAACACGTGAAAACCATTTCCCCTTTCCAAAACAACTTCAAATCGATGCATGGCATGCAAAACAAATCTGATCGTGCAATGCAGTTAGATGATCAATAACAACAACCCAAGCAGATCAAGATTCTAACCTCAAAACTCGAACCCAACGGTCCAACCCTCGAAGATCAAGCTTGGAAGATCTATTCTCACTCAAGAACTTCTCCTCCTTCTCTCTAGAGCTTCTCTCTCTAAAGGCAAAGATTTGAGACAAAATGATTTGTTTCTAAGTCTGCCGGCTGTCTTAACAATTAGCTCGGACACGTGGCGCTACCGGGTTGGCTCAGCTCAAAAAGTGATTGATGGATAAGACAAGTCTATGACAAAACGTACGCAGTAAGCTTGGGCAAGACACATCGGCAAGTAATGACATCAGCTAAAGTCGAAGCTTGGCAACAGGGTAACAAGGACATCGGCTAGGGAGGACGACGCTTGACTAAGCTGTGCCACACCTTAGCCGGGGTGTGCCACACCTCGGTCTAGGCCATACCTGCCCAAGGGCAAGGATCACTAGGTGCAAAACATCTCGGCAAAATGTCCGAGGTGAAGACGGGGGTCGACCAAGGTCCCAAAACAAATTCTAAGTACAAGGGTTCAGAGGTGAACTAAGCTCAAGATGACCTCAGCTCCACACCAAGCAAGGAACAAAGATCATGCATACAATAATTAAACAAAGCAAGGCAAGGCAAAACTTGCAAAACAACACAACAAGACAAGATTATACATAACGCATGCAAGTATGGCTAAGTCATAATGAGGGTTGTTACACCAATGGTCCCGCTCGAGCGGGAAAGAAAAAAACATAGAGAAAGTTACAACTTGTTCAACACAAAGTTTTGTATCCGGATTTGACAATAAAGGGACCTAACAATCTCCCCCCTTGTCAATTCCCGGACAAAACCTTTCTAAACAATTGTCCTTAAACACACGCACTAGACAAGATTAAAAACAAAGAAAAAAAAAACTCAAAACAACTCTATAATCAAACAATCTTGTCATGTATCAATCCATCCATCCAATCTTCGCCCAACATTCACCTGCGAAAAGGCTAGCAACATACCAGAAAAAACAAAACTTGTGGAACTGTATAAGAATATATCAAAACATACATAGAAAGATAACCATTCAAATATTAACAAGAGTATCCATCCGACATAACCAAATGAACAAAATATATTAACAAAATATTCATCTAACAAAATATATCCATCTAACAAAATATATCCATATGAACAAAATATCCATCTAACACAAAATGTACCATCACAAAATGTCCAAAATGTATACTACTACAAAAATAGTTAAAGATCACACTTTCACCAAAAAAAAAGATCTCACTTTTATTGGAAGTGTGATAAAAAAAAAATAGATTGATATTTTAATCACACTTAATTTGATTGAGTGTGATAATATTTATTTTTTTATGTCAGTTTTCAATTAAGTGTGATTATATATATATTTTTAATCACACCTTCTAATTAAAGTGTGATTGTATATACACCACTACTTTTTAATCACACTTTTTAAACAAGTGTGATTATATATATTTTTTTAATCACACATTCTAATTAAAGTGTGATTATTTATATATTTTTTAATCACACCTTCTAATTAAAGTGTGATTATATATACACTACTACTTTTTAATCACACTTTCTAAATATGTGTGATTATATATATATTTTTTAACCACACATTCTAATTAAAGTGTGATTATATATATATATATATATATATTTTTTTTTTAATCATACATTCTAATTAAAGTGTGATTATATATACACTACTACTTTTTAATCACACTTTTTAAATAAGTGTGATTATATATACATTACTACTTTTTTAATCACACTTTTTAAATAAGTGTAATTATATATATATATATATATTTAATCACACTCCCTAAATAGGTGTGATCATATAAAATATTTCAATTTGATTTTTATATAAAATATACAATTCCCAAATCCGCGCCTCTATTCTATCCATGAATGATAGAGACGACTCACTACTAGAAAATGAGGCTTTAGACACGGAACTTTTCACCTATTTTTTCATCTTCCTATCTCTCTGTCTCTGTCTCTCTTCTCTCTGTCTCTCTCTCTCTCTCACTCATCACTCTTTTCTGTCTGTTTGTCTCTCTCTTTCTCTCTGTGTCTCTGTCTCTCTTATTTTTCTCTCTCTCACTCATCACTCTTCTCTGTCTATCTGTCTGTCTGTCTGTCTCTCTTTCTCTCTGTGTCTCTCATCCATCTCTCTCATCTCTCTTCTCTCTCTGTCTCTCTTCTCTATCTCTCTTCTCTTTATCTCTCTCGCTCATCTCTCTCTGTCTCTCTCTCGTTTATCTCTTTTCACTCTTTTTTTCTCTCTCTTTCTTTGTCTATATCTTTTCACCCATTTTTTCATCTTCCTCTCTCTCTTCTCTTTCTCTCTCTCACTCATCACTCTTTTCTTTCTGTCTATTTCTCTCTCTCTCTCTGTGTCTCTCACTCATCTATCTCTTCTCTCATCTCTTTTCTCTCCCTGCCTCTTTCGCTCATCTCTCTTCTCTCTATCTCTCTTATCTCTCATCTCTCTCTGTCTCTCTCGTTCATCTCTCTTCTCTCTATCTCTCTCGTTCATCTCTCTTCTCTCTATGTCTCTCTCGTTCATCTCTCATCTCTCTATCTCTCTCTCTCTGTCTCTCTCATTCATCTCTCTTCTCTCTCTGTCACTTTTTTTGTCTCTCACTCTCTATCTCTTTATCTTTTTGTCCCTCTCTCTCTCTCTCTCTTTTCTTTCTCTCTCTTTCTCTCTCCCACTGTGTTTGCGTTGCTCACTCTCTTCCTTCCGTCTTCTCTATTTACTGAGCTCCCTCTCAATTTATCTATCCACTACAAGAAAATGCACTATTAGTAACCACTTTGTCTCTCTCTCGCTCATCACTCTGCCTTTTTTCTCTCTCTCTCTCTCTCTCTCTCTCTCTCCTCTCTCCTCTATCTGTCTCTCACTCATCTCTCTCTCTCACTACCCATCTCCTTTACCACTGCTGTAAACACCATTCCACTACCACCATTATTACCACTGTCGTCACTTCACCTCTACGACTACCATTACTACTACCATTGCTACCACTACCACTACTGCCACTACTACTACCATTACCTCTCCTTCACCCTTGCCACTTCATCTACTCTACCACTACCACAACTTCACCACTAATCTCCTTTGCCACCACCACCATCGTCTCTTATCCACCACCTTCACCACTACTGCCACTACTACTACCATTACCTCTCCTTCACCCATGCCACTTCATCTACTCTACCAGTATCACAACTTCACCACTAATCTCCTTCGCCGCCACCACCACCACCACCACCACCATCATCTCTTATCCACCACCTTCACCACTACTGCCACTTCATCTCCTCTACCACAAAAAAATAGTTCATGATTTTTAATAACAAAAAAAAATAGGCCGTAGAAAAATATTTTTCATCGACCACAGAAAATTAATTTTTATTTTAGTGGAAAATATTTTTCATTAAAATATTACCCCTATTTCTACCAAATAAAAAATAATAATATTTTTTTTCATTAAAATAAAAATAAAACAAGTAAATTTTCAATCTTAATAACTAAAAAAAAAGATTTTTTTTAAAAAAAATTCATTAACTACAAAAAAATATATATTTTAACAAAAAATAAAAAAAATTAAACGATATTATTTTATTATTTAAATTTCATTTCTGACAAAAAAAAATTATTTTTTATTTTTGCCCCTTTTTGTTTTTCATTCCTGCTCCCTTCCTCACCTTTTTTTTTTTCATTCCCGCTCTCCCCCCCAAAAAAAAAAACAAAAAAATCCCCAATCTCAAACTCAAAAATCCCTAGTCTCTTCTTAACCCCCCCTCTCTCTCTCTCTTGATCGACGGCGAGTGGCGGAGGAGCAGCCGAAAGGGCAAACGAGCCCTAGCCATTCGCCATTACACAGCTCGCAGTCTCTCTCTCTCTCTCTCTCTCTCTCTCTCTCTCTCTGTGTTCTATACAGGTAACATTCTCTTCCGTCATTCCACTATTTCCTCTTGCCATTGACTTTTATCCGCTGAAAAATGTTCACTCGTTGTGTTGAATCCGAATACATGTCTCTGCAGTGAAAATATTTTTTTGTTGGTCCTCCTCTAATATGTTGAAACCAGGTATTTGCAAATATACGACAAATATCGTCACAGAGACACGATTTATTAAAACCCTAGATTATATATATTAGGTTGTACGTATATATATAGATATGAATTTACACAGGCACTGCACCAACACTTACACTTGTTCTGGAAAATGTGGTGCGAAGGAGATTCATTGTGTAATTGGCAGATTATTTATCATTTTTCTTATTGTTCGTTCATTTTGTTATTGTTTTTTTTAACTGATTGATAATTTAGAGAAGTTCCAATTGGGCAGAGCTTGATCTTGATGGGTTTCCCAAATATTTGATTTTTGTTTAAACAAATCTTTCAAATTTTGAATTAGTAAGATAAGAGAACTCATTATGGTGTTTGAATGAAATTCTTGAATGGGGGGCTTTAGTGTTCAAATGATTCTATTACAATGTTGAATTTCTTTTTTTTTTATAATCTTTTTGGGTATTTTTCCTGATTATGGTATTTGATTTTTAAAAAATTTTTGGTGGTATAAATAAATGGGTGATGTAGGGTGGTATAATATCTCCAAGTAAATTGAGGATGAAGCTAATAGGGGCAACTACTCAGCATCAGAGGAAGAAAGATGGATCAAATAGTAACTCAGCAAGAACGTCTCCTTCCAAGCTTGAGGATTTTGAGTTTGTCAACAACAGTTTGTTAGCCACCATGACTACAGGAGACTTTGATGACCATGGTATTTTATGTGACTCTGCTCCATCTTTGTTTTCTCATTACATCCATTGGTAATTAGTATTTAACATTATATTTTACTCTCAAACTAATTTTCTGTTTCTTCTTTGTAAACAAAAAGCAGGAAACATATTGTCCCCCCCCCCCAAAAAAAAAAAAAACAAAAACTAAAAACATGTTTAATATGCACATGTTTTCCAAACAAATACTAACAAAAATAAGAAAACATGTTTGGTGAGTTGTGGGAAGGGTGAAGTAGTCACTGGGAAGGGAAGGGGTGGCTAAATGGGTGAGGGAGTGGCTAGAGGGGGGATGGAGGAATAGTGTTTTCAAAGGCTCAAGGAACCCCCAAGGCACCAAAGGTTGCTTGGGGCCTAGTCGCAAGGTGAGGTGCTTGCTTCACTTAAGCAAAAGACACTTTTTCAGTAAAAAAAATCAATAAATTAGCATAGACTAATAATTCAAACTTCAACATAAGAAAAATGACAGAATTTGCAACTTACAAGCACTAAGACAAAGAATATCAAGACAAATTATAGAGAAAAAAAAAAAGACATCCAAAAAGATAGAAACAAATAAGGGAGGAGAGGAGGAAAAAAACCAATAGACTTGAACCTAGAGTACAGGGGGCCAATTGAAGTAGAGAAGAAGAGGAGAAGGAAGAAGTCACCTAACTTAGAGCACAAATTAGGGTACCTAGAAACTGAATGGTTGGAATGTAGATACCAAAGGGCTGAGGAGGACTGACTGGAGAGTTTTATTGATCCTTTATTCAATGAAGACTTGGGGCTTTTTTTGTTTGAGGATTTGATCAAAGAAATTGAGGCTCATCACAATTATGTATATATATATTTTTTAATTGGGCGTTTTAATCCCATATGGCGTTTTAATCGAAGTATTTTCATTGAAAATTTTGTTGTTTTGCAGCAGATCTGTACTGTAAAAGCATAGAAAATTTTAAAATTTTATTTAATAAATAAAATAAAATATTTTAAATAGTAAATATAAAGGTGTAAATACTTTTCTTTTCAAGGCATGAAAAATTTCACTGTAGGGAAGGAAGATTGCCCTCATCAAATGTAAAATCAGCATTATTAACCTAAATTATCAAGCTTTCCACTTGATCCTTAACTTTGTGTTTTTCTTGATTGGTTATTTCTTTGATTTTTCCCATGTAATATTATTACAAAAGAGGCTCTTTTTTAATATATATATATATATATATTTAATGTTTAAACTATGTATCAGAGTGAGAGTGGAATCCACTTAAAATATAGATTGAATCTATGAAATTCTTTCTTCTTGTGATTCAAATAATCTATTCACGGGGCTGAATTTACAAAGCATGTAGGTGATTTGATCGGAACCGAATTGGTCCTCAAAATTGTTCTGAACTAGAGGAAGTTAATGGCGTCAACTTTGTACTCTAATCTAGGACGAATTCTTATCTCTGTCTCATAAATTTCATTCAATTATTTTACTTCTTGCATTTGATTTGTTATTGTTTTAATTGATATTTGGTGATTTAACATATATAGATCTGTACTCTTAGCATAGTTGATATTTCAATAACTCTTCTTCAGTTCCAGTTCTATTTTAGAGTTGAAGAAGTTGAAAAGATAATTAAGATATCAAATGATGGTAGCAGAGGGGTAGTTATATGTGTGTTGTTATTACAATTTTTAATTAAATATTTGTTGTTTTGCTGATCAAAACAAAAATGATTCAAGGTTAATAATTATTCTTAAATTACTAAGTGCTTTAAATACTTACTATTTGGTTACCAGGAAAGTGGAGGGAAAGGGGAAAAGAAAAAAAAAATAGAACAAAAAGAGTAATGCAGAGTTTACCAAAACACTGAACTGTCCAAAACTAGGCATATCTTGGTTGTGTTAGGTTCATCTAACCTAATATTTTCTCTTTAACCAACAGGGGTTATAGATCACAATTATAGATTTTGTTAATCAATTGATCTCAAACCCTAACTGCTCTCTACACGCTCCTTTATATCGAACGATTTGACCTCTTTGCAATCTCCTCTCTGATCACGAACTTGAACCAGTTAAAGCAATTCATCGATGATTGCAAGTCCAATCCCTCAATCCTCTCCGATCCTTCTCTCCCCTTCTGCCAAGACTACCTTGAAAGGTATGATATAATTCATTTTTAGGTATTTACATACTTTCCTATTGAATTTGCTTTTCTTATGTATTTTTTATATGATTTTTTGGTGGTTTAGTGGAGTGAATTAATTAGTGCTACCAATCATAACAAATAACTCTTTCAAAATCATTAGTGAGTGAGGTGAGGCGTGGTGTGGCGTTCAATGGATATTGGAGTAATAGTAGAGATGGAAGTCTTGTCAGTAACTGTATCCTGTTATTTGATTTCCATGTGTGTCTTAGGACAATGCAGTTCAGAAAAGATATACTAACATGTCCACGGAAACAAGTTTCTGCCTGCAGCTTATATTTAGTTATCCCATGTTATGTTTTCCATAATTTTGCATGTTAGCCATTTCTGGTGTTAAGAAAACCAAAATGACAGCTGATGAGTAGCAACCTTCAATGCGTGTGATGTATAATTCTCTAACAAGGTATTTTCATAAAAGAAGAGTTGCATGTTTCACTTTCTTTTGAAAACATGATGCTCCTCCTAAAGAGGAATTCTAAGATGTGATGTTTTTGGTCAACCTCTGAATGGATAAGTTTTCTTTAACAGAGGCAGTAAACGGAAGCTTGAGCAGCTACTACAACAATGGTCGGAATGGCATGCGCAACATTTTTCTTCATCACATGTAAGCCTGATTCATTTTATTAAACCCAAAATTGTAGTTTTCGCTTTCCCACTTTTCTTTTAGTCAAAATACTGTGATCTTTTATTATTCTTCAAATGAAGAAGAAACTAATCCAGTGGAATTTCCATAAAGAAGTGATTCTGTACATTTGGATGCGGAGGTCATTTTTCTGAAGATTTTTTAGTTGGCTGTGGAGAATATATAGGGCATCCTTTGGGATGAATTTAAATCCTGGAAAATTAGCCCAAATTGAGTTCAAAGCCGTATGTTATTTCCTTCCTCCGCTAACATATTAGAGAATGTCCCAAATTGCCTGGACAGAATCTGGTGGTAGGCAAAAATGGCCCCTTCATCTATATCAACCATTTAAGATTAAGAATATGGTAAGAGTGAATAATAAATATGGAAATATGGTTCAAGTACCAACGCATTCCCAGTTTCCTGCACTGTTGGAGTTGGGACTGACCAATTATGAGGATTGAGTTGGGATGTGGAACTTCCGTTCTGTTCCGGAGGGCGGAAGGCTAGAAGGCTAAGATTCATGCATTATTATACTGGTTTTTCTTAGATCAGCAATAACCTCTCTGTTCTTATTTTTTCCTTTCATAATATTACTGTTGTATTAAAAAATGGTGTAATGTGGTAATTTGTAACATCAATATAGCCAGCAGCATGGATAATTATACTGGTTTTTCTGCATGCTATATGATACTGGTTTTTCTTAGATCATCAATAACCTCTCTGTTCTTATTTTTTTCCTTTAACAATATTACTACTGTAATTTAAAAATGGTGTAATTTGGTAATTTGCAACATCAATATAGCCAGCAGTATGGATAATTTGAGGCGTGAGCTGAAAATTGATTAGTTTAATGGATCATATTGCCCAGAATAAAATAAAAAAAAATTATCCATAGTCTGTCTGGTATTTGCACAATGGTAATTCAGTTTCAGTGTTTCTTATGGATTCCTTGCAATTATATATATATGAAGTTGTCCCTTGATGTTATTTAGGTTATGCAATCGGTTTAGATGTCTCATCAGTTAACTGCATTTTTTAAATATTTTTGTTTGGTTGAAGTCCTTGTTGACATATATTTATCCATTTAGGTTTCCAATGAAGTGCTAGAATCTGGTGAAGAGACATACTTCCCTGCACTTCATGTTGGTTTGGATAATCCTTCTGCAGTGGCATGTTTTCTTATGGTGCACACAAAGGATTAACCTGATATCTTATTTATGGCATATTTGGGTTGGTTTATGACCTTTACTGTTTGTCTCATCTCTGTAGTCTGTACCTGTTTTGACGATCGGTTTCTTTAGTTCATTGAAATATGATGTGATTTGAAATGTTTTACACCCACAACCGACCGTGAACTTGTTAAAACAATAGATTTACACCCATAACCGAACCACAGCACATGTGAAACTGTCCGTAGCTCGTCGGGTGGGTTCAGATTGGACGGTTTGCCGGGTCTCCGGGTTAGATGAACAACCCTACTTTTTTATCATTGCGTTTTTTCTAGGAAATACTTGTACGATTTTTCTTTTTCTTTTTTTCTTCCTTTTTTTTTTGTTGTTGTTGGTATGCATGTATGTCAGGTTAAAGAAGAACAAGTGCAACTTCAAATGCAATGGTAAAACCTTAGGTAATTGATATATTTGCATCAGGAGTAAAACAGTTGTTTAAGTAGATTATATAATACCATGTGAAATGGTAGTAGATATGTATTTGCCAATCATTTTGATAATGAGAAATTTTGAAGACTTTTTTGATGTGATTTGTGTTAATGGAATGATCATTTGGTACTGGTAGTGATATCGAGAAATTTATCAAAGTGATAAATGTTGGGGATATTTTGGCTTTTGTTTGTGAGTTTTGATTTATTTTTAGTTTATTTGTGTTATGTGGGAAGTGTAAGTAGTTGAATTGTTTGTTTGTTTTTTTTAAATTCTCAGTGATAAATGTACTAAGTTATTGTATGAACAGTACAAAACCAAGTTATTTGTAGCCACTGCAAGTACCAGTTAATGCATTATTTACTAAGCTGATATATATATACTTCAATTCTCGTTGTTTTTATGACTACAAGTTGCATCATGCAATTTTGGATTTTTGTTTTAATATTTTTTTTTAACCTGTTTTCATTATTCATATTGATCATCAAGCCATCCAAATTGTCCCTTGTATGCAGAATGGCAGTGCTGCTTCAAGGTCACACATTCCTCAAATGGTTGCTCAAACACTGGGTTTTGGCCAAAACCTGTTGCTGCTGGTGATAGTAACTTCAATGTATGTCCTCTCCTCCCCTAACCAAAAAAAAAAAATGAAGTAAATCCTTGAGTTTTTATTTATTTATTTATGGCTACCTAGAATTATGGTTCAACAGTAATAATAATATACATTCACAAAAAGATCGTACACAATCGTACACAAACTGATCAAGAAGAAATGATTAATGTTCCTATTTTGGTTTGCTGAATTAACTTTTTAGTTTATTCATATGCATCAGCGGTTTCTAGATTAATTTGTGTTTTCATTTTTCAGGTCAGAAATTTTTTGGAGATGCAAAATATGGTCCAAGAATTAAAGAACTTAGTTTTTTAAGTTTTTTCATTTTTTAATATATGTAAGTACATATAATTTTTTTTTATTTAATTCCTTTGTATATAGTTTTGAATATTTAATTTCCATTTATGAAATATATGACGCTATTCTATTCAATATGTGGTTATGATTCAAAATATAGTATATAGTGTGTATTACATTCTTCAAATGTGCATACAAAAATAATATTGATTATTTTTCAAATATGTAGCACCTTTTTTTATCATAGATTTTATTAGTTATTAATCACACTTAAAAGATGTGATCTAAATGTTATTAATCACACTTAAAAGATGTGATGTAAATATTTTTAATCACACTTAAAAGGTGTAATCTAAATGTTATTAATCAGACTTAAAAAGTGTGATTAAAAATGATCTTTTTTAATCACACTTCCAAAGATCACACTTGAAAGGTGTGATCAAAACATTTTTAATCACACTTAAAAGGTGTGATCTAAATGTTATTAAGCACACTTAAAAAATGTGATTAAAAATGACCCCTTTTAATCACACTCCCAAAGATCACACTTTAATAAAACTTAAAATGTGTGATTAAATAACATAGATCACACAAAAAAAGTGTGATATTTATCTGTTTTTGTAGTAGTTATCACCAATGTGCAATGATCAATGAACCACCATGAACCACTGTATCACACCGAACACTCCCCCTATTTGACCGGGAATCAAGGAAACAAAGAATCATACACCAGAGGGACGTGGTGGCTGCTGAAGCTGAAGTAAGGAAATGATGTGGGCCAGCTGAGAAGTAGTGTGGACGGCAGTCTGCTCCAACTTACCAAGGCGTTCATCAAATGCATCAAAGCGGGCATCTAGAAAGTCCAACCACCGGGTCATAGGCTCCTCAAAATGCTGAAGCTGATCATGAAAAGCTCGAGGTGGAACAGGTAGAATAGCATCCTCCTCACCACCTGCTGCTGCAGCATCAAACTCAGCCTCCTCAGCTAGTCCAGCAGTGGTACTTGCAGAAGTACCGGCCCGAGAAGACTCCCCCTTAACATGAGCACAACTTTGGGACACGGTCTTTTTAGTGAACGGTCGGGAGGGGAAGGCAAACTCATCATCCTCTAAGACACAAACCTCAAGCTCGGACAAAAGACGGTTGATCATGCAACCGTAAGGAAGTCCTAACTGTTTATTCCCAGAAACACCTATCATTTTCTTAATAATCAGGGTGGCTAGATCAATAGACATGTGACGGGCGATACAAAATAAAACAAAACCTTGGTCTTGATTAATTTCAGAGGAGTGAGTGGTCACAAGGATGTTGGCACAAACAATAAGATTAAGCAGTCTAAACTTCGGAAGAAGTTCAAACTGTTTAATCAATGCACCCGTAGGCCAAGGACGGGAAGTACCACATAACACCTCAGTCACATTATTGAAATCACAGGTAGGACGGCCGGGAACTGGAAAAGGATAGTGTTCAGGGTACACTTGATCAATCTTAAGAAGTTGGCGAATGAGATCAGGTATGACAGAAATGGATTTGGACCGAACCTAAGTAGTGAATAAAGGCTCAATGTCACTAATTTGCTCAATATTGCAGTAAAATTCTCGAACCCAGTCGAGATTTTGGCGACCAGAAAAAGACAACACCAAATCACCACCTAGGGGGTCAAACAATGGACAGATGTGAATGGACTCGAAAGTGGTAGGCTGGACATTCCGTTCTAGGTGAACAGTTCAAGCTATAAAAGATTTATGGAACATTTGGACTGTTTGGCTGTCTGAAACCTCTCAGTATTAAAGGCAGGATGAGACACTGTCGCCTTTCGGCGTTTAGGGGCAGACATGATGAGATGAGAGATAACTAAAACCCAAAAACCCAACAAAGCCAAAAATGAAACCAAACCCAAAGAAGAAAACAGTCACAACACAGAGAACATTAGTAACATTAAATGCATAATACATAAGCATGGAGGACAAGTATCAATGATATCACTACATAAACGTGGAGAACAAATATCAATGAAATGCAGAATGCATAAATGTGCACAATGGCAAGGGCAGAATATCAATGACCTAGTGATGACAAGAAATCAATGATATAAGAACCAAGAGGACTGCAATTTCAGCACTACTCCATCTTTTGGTCAAAACAATAGCTCAAAATTGTATCACAAACAAAAATACCTCAAGCATGTGGTACACACAACCCTAGGTCGAATGGACAAAACAAACTCCATAAGCACAAACAAGAAAGGCAACATGAGAAAGACAATACGACTCAGTGAAAGTGTGTGAGAGAAAGGAAAAGAAACTAAACACAAAACACCCAAAATAACTCGAAATACAACCCCCAAATTTGCCAAAATTACAGAAAAAAAAACAGAGAAGAAGAGAGGGAAAAACTTACCAAAGGTGAAATTGGCAAGGAAGAGGAAGAAGGAAGGTGAAATCGAGCACACAAAGCCCACTAGCCAAACCCTAGGTCTGAGAAACTGAAGAAGAGGGAAAAAAATGACCTGAAGAGTCGAGGGAGGGAGTTTTATACAAAATAGGTCCGCTCGAGCGTAAAGTTTAACGCTCGAGCGTGAGGCAGGGCAAGCTGACACACGCTCGAGCGGGAAGAAGGACGCTCGAGCTCAAAAATACCTCTCTTAGAACTATAAAGCAAAAAACAAAATGCTGCAGGTCAAAAAAATACGCTCGAGCGTGATCAAATCCGCTCGAGCAGAGACCTTTTTTTTAAAAAAAAAAATTTAAAAAAAAAAAAAAAAAAAAAAAAAAAAAACAAACAAACAAACAAACAAACAAGCAACACTATACTCAAAATCAAGGGGTGAGACTTGAAACACAAGTAGATGATCACATTTAGCCAAAATGACTACTAAGATGAAATAATCCGCAATTCATGACTTTTGTAAACTTGCAATTTTAAAAAAACAATGACACTGGACATCATGAGCGAAGAAGATAAAATATAATCAGTGATCATAAGCTACATGAGAATGTACAACTCAAAATCCAACATGAGAGCTCACAAAATAAAGTGTGTGTGTGCAATCCATGAGAGTCCACTGAGCTAGAGTTAATCCTCGTAGTGATCAGATGGCTGGACCTCCACCAAGAGTAACTTAACAATTCAGAGAAAAGTCAAACCACTAGGAATCACGGGGTATTTGTTGAGTAAATGCGAAGGCTCCCCCTTAATCAATGAGTCCTTTTTTTTTTCTTTTTTTTTCTTGTGGGCACTCACTGGTGGCATTCACTCTCAAGAGTATGGAAACCAAACTAGAGAAGAATGAAATCATAAAGGATGGCCTGGTTGGTGCCTCTGAGGTAGCCTTTTCCTAATGCCCGGACTTCAAGGAACTGAGGGGGAAACCGTGGAAGTGAAAACAAATGGTAGATGGTTAAGAGACTCAACATCACCCATGATATACTAGTATCGGTCAATTCCACTGTAAAAGTACAAGAAACACTGTTAGTGGTCCATAGAGAACTTTGATCACTTGTGTGGAAACCCCTGCAGCAATTTATCTCAAGGATGTGTACAGAATGAGATCATGAGGTTAATGAGCATGGGCATTCAAAATGAGCTATGAACAGTGAACAATGAGATCTTGTAAGCAGCATGAGTAGTGTACATAAAAAAGTTGGATGCAAGAAAAACAGATATCAATGACAATGAGATTATGGCATCCAAGCACATATAAGGCAAAACACTTACACCTACTCAAGGAACAAGTAACACTCTAGTGATCGAGCATGACACCCAAGGTCTTTCTAAGGAACTCAAACCGAAGAAGATCAAGGGGTTTTGTAAAAATATTAGCTTTTTGATGCTCAGTGGGAACATGCTTAAGAACAACAAGGCCCTCTTCCACTAACTCTCGAATAAAATGATGACGAATGTCAATGTGTTTGGCGCGAGAATGTTGGACAAGATTTTTTGAAATGTTTATGGCACTTGTGTTATCACAGAAAAGAGTGAGAGTGTTCTGTTCAATCCCATAATCATGAAGCATTTGCTTCATCCACCGCATTTGTGCACAACTACTCCATGTAGCAATGTACTCAGCCTCAGCAGTCGAAAGAGAGATGGCATTTTGCTTTTTACTATGCCAGGAAACCAAATTATTCCCAAGGTAAAAACACCCCCCGGATGTACTTTTCCTATCATCAGCACACCCTGCCCAGTCGGCATCAGAAAAACCAGTAATTTCAGCTGTAATATCAGTAGAAAACCAAACCCCATACCCCAATGTCCCATTAACATATTTAATGATGCGTTTGACAGCAAGTAGATGAGACTCTTTAGGACTAGCTTGGTAACGGGCAAAAACACCTACACTGAAAGCATTATCAGGACGACTGGCTGTGAGGTACAAAAGACTCCCTATCATACTCCTATAAAGGGTAGGATCAACATCAATACCAGAGGAATCTTTGGAGAGGTGAAGACTGGTGCTCATGGGAGTGCGTGCATGTTTGGCAGACTCAAGACCAAACTTTGACACAAGATTTTTGGCATACTTAGTCTGAGAAACAAACATACCTAAAGGAAACTGTTTAATTTGAAGACCCAAAAAAATAAGACAAGTCTCCCATCATGCTCATCTCAAACTCATGTGCCATGCAATCCGAAAAATATTTCACAAGATGATCAACAGTGGATCCAAACACAATATCATCAACATAAATCTGAGCAACAAGAATATGAGACTTAGTATGTTTCACAAATAAGGTCTTATCCACACTACCCCTTTGAAAGTCATTATCAAGAAGAAATGTAGTAAGCCTATCATACCAAGCCCGAGGAGCTTGTTTCAATCCATACAAAGCCTTGTCTAACTTGTAGACATGATTAGGACATTTAGGGTCCTCAAACCCTTTTGGTTGCTCAACATATGCCTCTTCTTTTAAGTACCCATTCAGAAAGGCACTTTTCACATCCATTTGAAATAATTTAAAGCCAAGAAAACATGCAACACCAAGCGAGATACGAATAGATTCGAGACGTGCAACTGGGGCAAACGTCTCATAGTCAACACCCTCTACTTGTGTGTAGCCTTGAGCAACCAACCTAGCTTTATTCCTAACAACAGTACCATTCTCATCAGATTTATTTTTAAAGATCCACTTGGTACCTATCACATTCATGTCTCTAGGTCTGGGAACTAGAGTCCAAACTTTGTTACGTTCAAATTGACCTAATTCTTCATGCATAGCATTGACCCAACTATCATCTAGCAAGGCCTCTTTAAAATTCTTAGGTTCAATTAATGAAACATAACACATATGTGATACCTCATCCCGAATCTGTCTTCGGGTTTTCATTCGATCCGAGACACTTCCAATCACCTGTTGAGCTGGATGATTCAGTTTCACCCTTGCTGATGGTTTAAGCTCAGGGCTTGCGGTGACAGAAGCAACAGGAGTGATGTCCCTTTGAGCACTCTTTGGACTTGAACTTACCTGTGAGGATGGTACTGTAACAATTTCTTGTGATTGGACTGCAACTTCTCCTTGATTTTGTGGTTCAGTATCCAAGATTGGAGACTCACCATTGTCATCCTCATTTGTTGCTGGAGTAGGTGCACCTGTGTCATCTATAACCACATTGATAGATTCCATTAAAGAAGAAGTTCGCAAGTTATAGACTCGAAAAGCCCTACTGGTGGTTGAATACCCTAGAAAAATACCTTCATCACTTCGGGAGTCAAATTTGCCCAAAGGCTCTCTATCTTTGAAGATGTAACAATTACTCCCAAAGGTTTTGAAGTATTTTACATTAGGTTTCAATCCCTTCCACAATTCATATGGAGTTTGTAAAGTGCCGGGCCTTAAATACACGCGATTTATGACATAAACAGCAGTATTTAGGGCTTCAGTCCAAAACTTTGGAGGAAGTTTCTTACTAAGGAGCATGACCCTAGCCATTTCTTGAACAACCCTGTTCTTCCTCTAAACAACTCCATTTTGTTGTGGAGTAATAGGTGC
The DNA here is from genome assembly GCF_055761805.1 of Camellia sinensis. Classification (NCBI taxonomy): domain Eukaryota; kingdom Viridiplantae; phylum Streptophyta; class Magnoliopsida; order Ericales; family Theaceae; genus Camellia; species Camellia sinensis. Next base: position 41,471,555 of record NC_138961.1, read on the forward strand.
AGAAAATTCATGCTTAATTCCATGCATATCACAAAAATCCGAAAACGAACTATTTTCAAACTCACGACCATGATCAATTCGGATTCTTATGATACGCCCAATGGAAACACCTTGTTCATTTTAGATTTTAAAGACTAAGGCCTGGAAAGCATCAAACGTATCAGATTTTTCCCTTAAAAAATTTACCCACAAAAATCGAGTAAAATCATCAACAGTTAAAAAAATGTATCTTTTACCTCCGATGCTTTCAGTGAGAGTAGGACCCATTAAATCCATGTGAACCAATTCAAGAGGACGTTTGGTTGTAAAGCTGTTCACCTTTTTATGAGGGGCACAGGTTTGCTTTCCAAGTTGACATGGTCCACACACATGGCTCTAATTCTTACCCAGTTTAGGTACTCCCCTCACAAGCTCTTTGTTGGCTATCTTAGTTAGGTCTTTGAAATTCATGTGACCTAATCTTTGATGCCACAGGTCGATGTTACTAATGATGGCAGAGTGACAAGTGAGATCATTAGTAGTAACAATCCCATAGCAGTTATCAGATTTGCAAACCCCATACAAGACAGTATTTCCCTTTTTATCCAAAATTTCACATTTATTTTTTGAAAACAATACTTCATGATGGGAATCACACATTTGACTAATGCTCAAAAGATTTGCTTTAAGACCATCAAAAAGTAGAGCATTATCCAGCTTGGGAAGACCAGCAACACTTGTAGAGCCCTTACCAATGACTCTAGAAGTGCCGCCATCTCCAAAGGTAACAATTCCTCCTTCATATTTTTCAAGGGAGGTGAAGTAGGATTTGTTACCAGACATATGACGAGAGCACCCACTATCAAGATACCACATGTGTGAATCACATGCTTTTAGAGCAGTGTGAACAACTAAGCAAGTCAAATCATCTTTTCTCACCCAAATCTTTTTAGTCTTGGTAAAAGTCTTAGCGCTGTGAACACCCTCATGGATCTTGGTATTCCGCCTAGACATGTAAGGTTGTCTTCTAACCCAAAAAGTATTCGAATTTCTACCCTTTTGAGACACCTTACCGAACAATTCATAGCAATAAGGACGAATGTGGCCATACCTACCACAGTGATGACAAATAAAAGGTTTTACCTCCTTTTGGTTGATCTTACCAACTTTAGGTAGATGAAGAGAGAGATCAGCCTGGTCTACCTTTAACTTTCTCTTTGTTTGAGTCTTCATGTCATGTGAAGTAGAGGCCTGTTCCTTGTGAGCTGTCGCACCATAGCCTAGCCCGCTTTTGTCACAACCCATTTGTTGAGACCCGAGGATGTCTTCTAAAGATTTGGAACCTTTGTTCCACATGGCAATAGTGGCTCTAGCAACACAGAGCTCTTCATCTTTTTGACAAACTACCTCTTCCAATGTAGCTTGTGACATCTCAAGACTTTCAAGCTTTTCTTCATATGTGGAATACACCTTCAGAAGTTCATTCCTTTCAGTTTCACAGGATAGAAGTTTTCCACATAGGTCTTGCCTGTCACTCGAGATCTTGATGATATTCTGCTTTGCTGCTACAAGTTCTCCTTTCAGCCTGACATTCTCACTCTCACATGTTTTGAGCTTGAGAGAGAGTTTGTCGCTGATTTTGGACAAATTCAGAGATTCCTCGTACAGCTTTTCGTAAGCTTGTTGTAGTTCATCGCCATTGATCTCATCATTGCCTTCAGATGTTTCATCATCCTCTTTTTGCTCTTCATTCTCCTTGACCTCATCCAATCTAGCAACTAAGACAGAAAAGTTGTTGGATGGTGGAGAAGGTGAATTTCCTCTTTCATGGAATTGGCTCAAAATTTCCCATACCTCTTTAGCCTTTGTGCAATGAACAACCCGTTGCTATTCTTCAACAGAAATTGCTCCACGAATGGTGATCAGGGCTCTCTGATTGCTCGGATTGTCAACACTTTCTGTATTTTCTTCAATGGCTTGCCAGCCTTCTGGATCAAAAGCTCTCAGAAAAGCCCTCATTCTGATCTTCCAAAATAGGTAGTTACTCCCATCAAAGGTGGGAGCAAGATGCAGGTTCTGACCACGAGCTAACTCTGCTGGCTTTGGAAGAGGTTGAGTGAAAGTGGACCAAAATGCCATGAAAGCACTATCCCCGTCTTCTCCAGATTCAGGTTCTTTGGGTTCTTGCTCGGACCCGCTTTCATTATCCCAAGTCATAGTGTAAACTTTCTTTCGATTCTTTTTTGAAGGGCATTCAAGGGCAATGTGACCAAACCCTTGACATTCATAGCACTTGACCCCTTGCCCCTTTACAATCTTCTTTTCAGTTTTTGGAGTAAGTTTTGGTGGAAAAGTTTTGGGTTTTTCATTACTCTTGTCTTTTGAAATAGGGTCTCTGAAATTAGGCCTCTTTTTCTTCAAAATTTTTTAAACTATTTATTAAACATGGCCGTCATCTCAGACTCTAAGTCAAATTCAATCTCTGGAATTTTTGCAGTCTCATGAGCACTACTGAAAGCCACACTCTCTTTTTGTTTTTTCTTTGAAATCTAGTGGGCTTCATAAGTCTGCAAGTTTCCAACCAACTGATCAAGCTTGAGGGTATCAACATTCTAAGTCTCCTCAATGGCTGTCACTTTTGATTGGAACCTCTCGGGTAAGGACCTCAAAATTTTTCCAACAACTTTAGCTTCCGGGATTTTTTCTCCGAGTGTGAAACAGGAATTCACGATATCAATAAGTTTTGCATAGAAATCATCAAACGTCTCATCATCGCGCATAAAAAGAGTTTCAAAAGTGGAGGTGAGACGTTGAAGTTTTGACCTTTTGACAGAAGTAGTACCTTCGTGAATCGTTTCCAAAATGTCCCAAGCCTCTTTTGCTACCTCACACGTGCAGATACGACGAAACTCTTCAGGTGTGACGGAGCAAAACAGGGAATTGAGAGCCTTATTGTTCCAACTCGAGTTTTGGTAATCAGTTGTGTCCCATTTATCAAGGGGTTTAGGAATATCAACACCATCAATGGTGATAGTAGGTTCACTCCACCCATAGATTATGCTGTGCCAAACTTTCTCATCGATGGATTTTAAAAACGCTCTCATACGAGCTTTCCAATAAGAATAGTTTGTACCATCGACTAAAGGAGGTCTATGGGTCGAGTTACCTTCACGAATAGAATCCATATCACTAGTCACACAAAATCACAATCCTATATTTTTTAAAAAAAGAGTGACCTGCTCTGATACCAATTGAAAATCCTAAGTGATTCGTGATTAGATCAAGATTAAAATATTCCAAATCCCAAATATCCAAAACACACAATCTAAACCAACAAGCACTTACGAAAGTGATTTAGATTGTTTGTTTTTCGGAATAAACAATAAATCGACACAAACGATTTTTACGTGGAAAAAACCACAATTGAAGAACCTTCAATTGTAATCAAAAACCACGGGCGAAATGCCACTAATCAATCCACTACTGAAGAAAGAAAGATTACAAAGATAACACACAAATTACCCAACTCAGTCAATTTGTCTTTGAATCTTCTGTAACTCTTTCACCATGCCTTCGTCTCGGAACTAATCAATCCTAAAGTTGAATCCACAACTTCACTTGTCGAATTAATGACTACGTACAGAATCAAGCGCCTTTTGAAACTCTACGCTTGAATCTTCGGAATCCACCGAAGAGAACTCTCTCTTGAATTTAATGTAACCAACTCCTTGATGTATGAATCTCAAATCATAAGTTTAGAACTCTCTCAAAAACATCAAGGAAAACTCACAAAAACATCAAAAGAAACTTTCAAACAAAACCCTAGGACTCTTGAATAAGATCTAGGAAAAGTAATCCCTAAAAACAACCTAAACAGGTAAAAATAGGAATCTTGAGTCCGCGATCTCCGCTCGAGCGCCCAACATCCCGCTCGAGCGGCTTCAGCAAAATCTGCGTGTGACAACACAGAGTTCCACTCGTGTGCTTGATAACCCGCTCGAGCGCAAAATCACACCTTCCAGCATTTTTACAGACTTGACAAAATACTGAGAGACCCCAAAATCCACTCGAGCGCCAATGATCCCGCTCGAGCGGGAAAGAAAAAAACATAGAGAAAGTTACAACTTGTTCAACACAAAGTTTTGTATCCGGATTTGACAATAAAGGGACCTAACAAAAAAGAAATACTTTCTTTCACATATTATTAATTCTCCAAAGTCAACTGATTTGCCTCGTATATGTCAATTTATAGTTGAGATTGAGAAAACCTAAAGCAAAAAGAAAAGGAAGCCTAAATTGAAGACTAATTAGCTAAATTCAAATCAGATTAAAAAAAAAAAAGTACCAAAATCAGAAAGATTCAAGTTAAGCTCAAATATAGAAACTAGAAGGGAAAAATATATAGATTGAAAAAAAAAAAAAAAAAAAAAAAAAAAAAAACACTAAGCAAATTTGGATTTGTCAACATTAGGTTACATATGAAACAAATATTTTCATGGCAAAATTGCAAAAATTGACTACCTAAACGTTGGAGCTCATTCAAAATTCTTTGTAGTTGGCAAAACAATAGGTTGTAATTGTCATGACGTTTTCATATGTTCTTGTCCAAATTTTACGCCATTTCATACACAGGCGTTTCGTCTCTATTAATGTCTTTTGTTTTTATTTTATTTGTCCACATGTTCTATTAGCTAAATGATCTGCTTTATTTTTCTTTCCTGGTGAGTGTGCTGTGACTTTTTTTTGTTCCCATAGCATTTTATGCATTTAAAATTGGAAAAATTTCAATCTGGTGTAAGGTTTTTTTTTTTTTTAAATACAGATTAATGGTAAATTTTATACACATTAATAATTAAAGTAGAACTTTTTTAGGATCCTGTAAAACTTTTCTGATACTTCCACTCATAGATAATTTCCCCTTTAAAATAATCAGCTTGAGTCTCATTCCTGGTGAGTGGATTGTGACTTTGGATTATGTTTGAATTATAAATTTGAATAACGATTTAGAAATGGAATGGAAAAAGTAGATGAAATGTATCTATATTTCATTTACGTGTCAAAAACCTTTTCACTCTCCCTCTCACAACATGAGGCTTTTATTGCTGTAGGGACACCCAAATTTTCGTATTTGATGATGACACAAATAAGATTATCAGACCCACCTGTTGGAAGTTATGGTTTTATAGGCTTATTTTGGGTCAAATTTGAGCCCAAATTTGAGTGGGTTCCAAATGTCTTTTGGGGTGGGTCCAAAGAGGTGACGTGTTCCTTCTGCATGGCAAGTCACGCGGTGAAGACAGTTCGTCAAAACCATTTATGAGTGAATGCGAAGTTGACATCATTTTCGAGTTAATGGAATGGACAATTAAAGTGTAAAATGTGGGTTTCCTTGTAAGGTTTGTTCCACATTGAAACTTTAAGAGAAATTGTGTATGTATATAAGCTCTAGGTGGCAACACTTGGATTGGGCCCCAAGTTTGTAGCAGAGGAGTTATGGACAAAATGACCTTTGGCTCAAACCACCACACGCGTGCGGCGCCGTTCGGCTGATCGACCTGTGCCATGCCGGGTGTGAGTCGGTTCTAATATTAATTTTTTGAACAAAATTTATTTTAATTTTTTCAAAAATTCTTGCGGAAAAATCAATTTTTTTGAACAAAATTAATTTAAATTTTGAGCCAATTTTTTCTGTCCAAACAGAGCCCTTCTCCGATCCAATTTCCAGCAGGTTCAAATTGTTAAAGTTCCGGACAGTTTCAATCTATTCCCAGACAGATTCAAATCTATTTCATACCTGTTCAAATTTGAACTATATCTGTCCAGTTTGATTTTGCACCTGTTCAGTTCAAAATCATATCTGTTTGGCTCTATAAATACCAGATCTGTTCTAACAATTGTTTCATTTCGAAATTCATTTTTTCTTGCCTTCCTTTGTGATCTCTTGCATATATATTCTAGATCTTATTTTAGAAAAAATTCTGAGCGTATAGAACACTGGTTTTGTTTCCTGTACAGATTGTTTGGAGTGCTACTACAATCTGTGTAAAGATCATTGTATCTTGGGAGATAGCCGCCTTTTATCCGTAAGCACGGAAGCGGGGCAAATCTGCCTTATGGACAGAGTGTCACACACTCGACTTGATCTATTTTTGTACTTATTCATTTTGGTAAAATTAATTCTATAAGTAATTTACTTTTATTTGTTTGATTTGTTTGATTTGTTTCAAGTTATTTATGTTACACAGAAGATTGTTCCAATAATCTTAAGATAGATTCGAATTATTCTGTTCAAATAGAATTTTTCGTTTGTTTCCTTTTCTTCTTCTTACAAAAATTAATTTTTTGTGCGTTTACAAAATAATATTCTGATTAGAATAATATTCCAGTTGGAAAAACAAATAGTAGTAATATACTGTTTGAAAAATAGTAGTAATATACTATTTATTTTATTTGACAACTAGTAGTAATATACTGGTAGTCATTAACAATTCAGAATATTTATTTGTGAAGTTGGTTAGAAATTAATTTTGGTTTTCAAAAATAATTTCTGAGTTTTCATTAATTAAATTATTTTTCAGTATTTTAATTTTTGAAGTGTTACAAAAATTTAATTTGTTGTGTGGAATTAATTTGTTTAAATAAAATTTTATTTTATTTTCAAATTAATTGGAACTAAAAGTTACAATTCTTGTTTCTTTTATTTTTACAAAATTTAATTCTGTGGTTTTGGTTTAATTTTCTATATAGTATAAAATTCTAATTATAATTTTGTTTTATAATTTAGAATCCATGGTTATTGAAACTAATGCTCAAACTAGTACTGGTATGGTGGCTACAATGGCTCCAACCCCCTCTCTTGTTGTGACTGTGCTAGTCAATCACTGTAAAAAGCTAGAGAAGTTCTTAAGAACTGATTTTAAAATATGGCAGTAGAAAATGATGTTCCATCTTACTACTGTCAACCTGGCACAGTTTCTCTGTGAGGATGCTCCTACTTTGAATGAGGATGAAACTGACAGGCAAGTAGTTGTTGCGGTCGATGCCTTGAAACATGCTGATTTACTTTGCCGAAACTACATCTTGAATGGACTCGACAACATTATACAACATCTACAGTCCTATAAAGACGGCAAAGGAACATTGGGAGTCTTTGGAGAAAAAATACAAAACAGAAGATGTTGGCTTAAAGAAATTTGCGGTTGGCAAATTTCTAGATTTTGTGATGGTTGATTATTAAACTGTGATCAGCCAAGCTTAAGATCTCTAACTTATTTTGCATGACATCCATGTAGAAGGCATGTCTCTCAGTGAATCCATCCAAGCTGCTGCCTTAATTGAAAAATTACCACAAGGCTGGAAGGAATTCAAGAACTATCTCAAACACAAGTGCAAATAAATGACTTTGGAAGAACTGATTATGCGTTTGAGGATTGAAGAGGACAATTGCAAGTCTGAGAAGCTGGCTGGTAAGCACCCCACGGAGCCTAAGGTAAATGTGGTGAAACATGCTCCAAAAGCAAAGAAACGAAAGTTTTCTGGAGAAAGTTCCGCACAAGGCTCTAAAGGAGGGGAAACTAAAAAGTACAAGTTCAATGGCAGATGTTACATTTGTCACAAAGAGGGATATCAGGCCAAAGATTGCCGTAGCAAACGCAAAGGCAAAGGAAGATCCAGCAAGAAGCCTGCTCAAGCCAATATGACCGAAGTGGACAAAATTTCTAATGGTGTTGAGGACTTAAATCTACATGCAGTTGTTTCTGAGGCAAACCTTGTTAGAAATCGTAAAGAATGGTGGGTGGACACTGGTACTACCCATCATATCTATGCCAACAAAGAGTTGTTCACATCTTATTCTGTGTTGGACAACGGCGAACAACTTTTTATGGGCAACTCCTTGACTTTTGAAGTTGAAGGACAAGAAAAGATTATTCTGAAGATGACATCTGGAAAAGAACTCACTCTCAACAATGTGCTGCATGTACCAGACATTCGCAAAAATCTAGTCTTTGGTTCTTTGTTGAGCAAAAATGGGTTTACGCTAGTGTTTGAGAGTGATAAATTTGTACTTATTAAGAATGGGATGTATGTAGGAAAAAGGTTACATGTCTGATGGCCTTTTCAAACTAAATGTAATGATTGTTGTCCCTTCTATTATTAATAATAATACATCTTCTTCTTACTTGCTTGAGTCTTCAAATTTATGGCATGGTAGACTAGGACATGTTAATTATGGATCTTTGCGCAAATTAATTAATATGGAATGTTTACCTAAATTTGACATTAATTTAAATCATAAATGTGAAATTTGCGTTGAGGTACAATTAACTAAAACTCCTTTTCATTCCATTGAACAAAGTACGGAGCCACTTGAATTAATTCAGAGTGACATTTGTGATTTTAAATCAATTCAAACTAAAGGTGGGAAAAAATATTTTATCACTTTCATAGATGACTATACTAGGTATAGTTATGTTTATTTAATTCGAACAAAGATAAAGCTTTGGAAACTTTCATTCAATATAAGAATGAAGTTCAAAATCAATTTGGTAAGAAAATTAAAAAACTTAGAAGTGATAAAGGTGGTGAATATGAATCACCTTTTGGTGAGTTTTGTAAAGAACGTGGAATAATTCATCAAACCACTACTCCTTACTCACCTTAGCAAAATGGAATTGCTGAAAGGAAAAATAGAACTTTAAAAGAAATAATGTTTGCCATGTTAATAAGTCCTGGATTACCTTAGAACTTGTGGGGAGAAGCAATACTTTCTGCTAATTATATTCTAAATAAAGTACCCCGAAAGAAAGTGAATCAAACACCGTATGAATTGTAGCATGGGAGAGTACCATCCTATAAATACTTAAAAGTGTGGGGGTGTTTGGCTAAAGTGGCTATTTATAGTCCTAAAAAGACTAAGATAGGTCCTAAGACTATTTATTGCATTTTCATTGGTTATGCCATGAATAGTAGTGCATATTGATTTTTTATTTATAAATCAAAACATTCCGAAATGCATGTAAATGTTATTATTGAATCTCATAATGCATCATTCTTTGAACATATATTTCCAAATAAAACTGGACAATGGACCAGTGCTAATAAAAGATCTTATTATGCTGTTACTAGTCATGATCAAAGACAAGATCAAGAACAAGAGCAAGAGATAGATCAAATGAGGAAGAGGAACCTAGGCGTAGTAACGTGCTAGAACCTCAAAATCTTTTGGTCCAGATTTTCTAACTTTTTTGTTAGAAAATGAGCCTTTAACTTTTAAAGAAGCTATGTCCAGTCCTGAGGCTCCTTTATGGAAAGAAGCTGTAAACAACGAAGTTGAATTCATCTTGCAAAATCACACTTGGGAATTAATGGACTTACCCCTAGGTTGTAAACCTCTTGGGTACAAGTGGATTTTCAAAAGAAAAGTGAAAGCGGATGAATCAATTGACAAATACAAGGCAAGACTTATGGTCAAAGGATATAGACAAAAAGAAGGCCTTGATTATTTTGACAGATACTCACCAGTTACTAGAATATCATCCATTAGAATGCTAATTGCAATTACATCTTTGAACAATCTAGAAATTCATCAAATGGATGTGAATACCGCTTTCTTAAATGGTGAGTTAGATGAAGAAATTTACATGGAACAACCAGAAGGTTTTTCTGTTCCAGGGAAAGAAAAGAAAGTGTGTAAATCGATTAAATCATTATATGGTTTAAAACAAGCGCCAAAGCAATGGCATGAAAAATTTAACAAGGCAATGATGTCAAATGGATTTAAAATTAATGAATATGACAAATGTGTTTATATTAGAAACACAAATAAAGGTTATGTAATAGTATGTCTTTATGTGGATGATATGCTCATCATAGGTAGTAATAATGACATGATTAAAACTACCAAGAAAATGTTGGATAAACATTTTGACATGAAAGACATAGGGATTGTTGATGTAATACTTGGCACGAAAATTATCAAAACATCATAATGATATGCTTTGGTACAATCTCATTACATTGAGAAAATACTTGACAAATTTAGCCAAGATGATGTTCATCTTGCTAGAACACTTGTGGATGTCAATTTGTTTCTTTCTAAGAATGTACATGAAAGTATTTTTCAATTAAAGTATGCCCAAATTATCGGAAACTTAATGTACTTGATGAACTATACTTGCTCAGATATAGCTTATGCAGTAAGTAATTTAAGTAAATGTACAAGTAATCCAGGAGTAGAATACTGGAAAGCTATTGTAAGGGTTCTAAGAAATCTTTGATTTACTCATAACATTAGGCTAAATTATACTAGATATCCAGCAATACTTGAAGGATACTGTGATGCAAACTGGATATCGGATACTAGATACTCAAAATCCACCAGTGGGTATGTCTTTACTCTTGGTGGGGCGGCTGTATCTTCGAAATCTTCCAAACAACCTTGCATTGCTAGGCCTACTATGAAATCAGAATTTATAGCTTTAGATAAAGCTGGGGAAGAAGCGGAATGGCTTCGTCATTTCCTCGAAGATATTCCAATGTGGCCAAAACCGGTGCTTGCCATATGCATACATTGTGATAGTCAATCAGCAATAGGTAAAGCATAGAGTCATGTGTACAACGGTAAGTCACGACACATTCATCGTCGACATAACACCGTGAGACAAGTACTCTCTAATGGAATTATTTCCATTGAATATGTGAAGTCTAAAGACAACATAGCGGATTCACTAATCAAAGGGTTAGCCAGAGAGTTAGTTGAGAATTCATCGAGAAAAATGGGACTTAAGCCTATTAAATAAGAGTTACCACAACGGCAACCCAACCTAGTTGACTAGAGATCCCAAGATCTAGGTTCAAAGGGACAACCGAGTTGTGTATGACTCATATAGATCACTAGGGAGTCGAACCCCTACCGATTTCTATGATAAAATAGTGATGTCTGCAGCATTTTAGGTTAAGTAATACTTTTAATGATTCTTATATCTAGGAATACTAAGTGGAGTATGGCAGGATATTCTTTATAAGAATCACCTATATGAGTGTGAACTAGGCCGGTTCTATGAGATTTGTGAAGGGCTACAATTCTCTAGAGCACTCATGAAAGACCAGGTTGTTCAGGGCCAAAATTAACACAATAGTGAGAACTAAACTGTGTCTGGTGATATACTGTGTGAGTTCTATTGTCTTAGTTTACACAAATGGTTGAATAGTTCAAGACATCATGTTCATTGGTTAGCTAGTAAATCCGATAGTGTCTCACAAGGGAAGGTTCAAAGCCAAAAGCTACCTATCATTTGCAAAATATTTCCAATTTATGTACTCTCTGTAATTAGATCGTGTTGTTGCATTTTCTCTCTGTCAAATTCCATTCATATGGGGATTGTTGAAATTTATGGCTTTATAGGCTTATTTTGGGCCAACTTTGAGCCCAAATTTGAGTGGATCCCAAACGTGTTTTGGAGTGGGTCCAAAAAGGTGACGTGTTCCTTGCTGCATGACAAGTCACACAGTGAAGACGGATCGTCAAAACCATTTATGAGTGAAAAGGAAGTTGATGTCGTTTTCGGGTTCGTGGAATAGACAATTAAAGTGTAAAATGTGGGTTTCCTTCTAAGACTTGTCCCACATTGAAACTTTAAGAGAGCTTGTGTATGTATATAAGCTCTAAATGGCAACACTTGGGTTGGGCCCCAAGTTTGTAGAAGGAAGGAGCTATGGACAAAGTGACCTTTGGCTCAAACCACCACATGCGCGCGCGCCGTTGTTGCCGTTGTCTGTCTAACTGGCCCGGCCGAGCCGACCAGTGCCGGGCGCGGGTGTGGGTTGTGGGTCGGGTCAGTTCTAATATTAATTTTTTGAACAAAATTTATTTTAATTTTTCCAAAAATTCTTACTGGAAAATCAAATTTTCTGAACGAAATTAATTTAAATTTTGCGCCAATTTTTTCTGTCCAAACAGAGCCTTTCTCCGATCCAATTTCTAGCAAGTTCAAACAGTTCAAGTTTCGGACAGTTTCAATATGTTCCCAGATAGATTCAAATCTATTTCATAGTTGTTCAAATTTGAACTATATTTGTCTAGTTTGATTTTGTACCTGTTCAGCTCAAAATCATATTTGTTTGGCTCTATAAATACCAAATTTGTTCCAGCAAATGTTTCATTCCGAAATTCATTTTTCCTTGCCTTCCTTTGTGCTCTCTTGCATATATATTCTACATTTTATTTTAGGAAAAATTCTGAGAGTATAGAACACAAGTTTTGTTTGTTTGGAGTGCTACTACAATCTGTGTAAAGATCATTGTATCTTGGGAGATAGATGCCTTTTATCCGTAAGCACCGAAGCGGGGCGAATCTGTCTTAAGGACAGAGTGTCACACACGCGACTTGATCTATTTTTATACTTATTCATTTCAGTAAAATAAATTTTGTAAGTAATTTATTTTTATTTATTTGATTTGTTTCAAGTTATTTATTTACACCAAAGATTGTTCCAACACCACCATGTGATCGCCATCTACAAGATAAAACTCTCCTAGCCGTTGAACAGTCGGGGGTCCTTCGACGCCCAAATTAGTCTTCCAATATCGTCAAAATATTTAATGGACAAATTATTGTATAAAACAACGTACCTCAACCTACGGGAGTGTGGTTTTACATGTAGGTCCTAATAGGTAAGTTTATTGTCCAATAAATCCTATGATAATTAATGGCATTTTTCAAGAAACATTATTAAAAACGTCACTAATTATTAATTTGCAGTGATAGTTTAAAAATTTTATCACAAAAAAGTCATTAATTATAAGTTTTAGTGATAGTTTAACAAAAAATCGTCACAAAAAGCATCACTAATTTTTAATTTTTAATGACAGTTTGAAAAATCCATCACAGAAAAAGTCACTAATTGTAAGTTTTAGCGACAATTTATAAAAACCGTGACAAAAAATTATTTTTAGTGACGATTTTACTAGAATTTATTTCCAATGGGTCTTTACGGAAATTAAGTCAAACTATTAGGACTTATTAGTAGTTTACCCCTATTTATAATAACTAGTGTGTTGCCTAGCAAGTAGTTTGAGTAATCTAAAAGTCTTTTCCCAAACAATTTAAGTTGTTTAAGATTTCTATATCAACATAATCTCATCTCATGATGAGTTTTACTCCATATACAATACTATAGTAGTGTTTGATTGGGATTTGACAACTATTATACACATGATAATCCATAACTGCGCCACATGGCAATATTGGGACTCACATAATTCTTGTGGTGATTTCTCAATTGCCCAAAGCTTTCATTCTTTTTAAGCCCAGTGAAAGAGTGGAAGTTTTCCATTTATTGTTTCGATAAAAATAGTCATGTGTTGTTGTGATGAAAGGGTGCTCATTATACTATTTGGTAATTTTGTAGGGATCAAACACCTTCCCGATCTCATATATGAGCATCTGCTAATCATAGTGTGCCTAGAGAATGCTAGGTCTTAGAGAATGCCTAGTGAATTTTAGGACTTATTCCAAAATGCCTAATCTTATTAGGGCTTATTCCAATAATGTCTAGCCTTACTAGTGAAAAACCTATGTGATTCGTGATTCATGATTCGTAATAGATTTAATTGCAACAAATCCCAAACAATTAAAACTAACAATCTAAATCATCTAGCACGTATGAAAGCGATTTAGATTGTTGTTTCACAATTAATAAATCAACACAAACGATTTTTATATGGAAAAATCCACAATTGGAGCACCTCCAATAGTGATAATAAAAAAAATAAAAAAAAAATTACGGGGGAAACGCCACAAATCAATCCACTTTGAAGAATGAAAGAACGCAAATTTACCAAACAATTTACTCAAACTCTATAAAATTGTCTTCAACAATTCGTGCCTCTTTCACCAACGCCTTCGACTCGGAATTGATCAACTTGATGTCGAATCCACAACATCCACGTCGAATTCACGATCATGAGCAACTTTGAACTCCTTCAAAGACTTCACGCTCGAATCCTTAGAATCCACCGAAGAAGACCTCTTTTGTATTGAACGATCAAAAAACAAACCCTTTGATATAATCCACTCAATTCATGATATAAACTCTCACAAATATCAAAGGAAACAAACAAAAAAGCTCCAGATGAAAATCCTAATACCCAAGAAGAAGATCTAGAAGTCGTACCCTAGAAACTAACTTGATCATAGCTTTATAGCAGGCAGAATCGCGATCACCGCTTCGAGCGATGGAATAGTCGCTCAACTTAAACGTGTGTTTCAGCATAAGTGACTTCGCTCAAGTGATGGAAAGTTCGCTCGTGCTTGAAAACTCAACTCTAAGTACTTTTGCAGTAACGTCAAACTTCTGTGAGGCTTGCATCTTCACTTAAGCGATGCTTTCACCGCTCGAGCAATCTCGTCAAAATCCAAGGAAAATAAACAACTCAATAAGACATGTTTGTTCGTAGAATTGGCAGCAAGTAGGGACCTAACAACTGGGTCTTATTCCAAAATGCCTAGCCTTGCTAGGTCTTATTCCGAGAAAATGCCTAATCTCATTAGGATTTTTTACCAAGGCGAAGCACAATTTATTTTGCCCTTGTGATCCACTAATTGTCTAAGGGAAGCGCAATTCGTCTTACCCTTGTGATTTGCTAAGTGCCACAACTTGGCTAAGGAATTAAATCCAAACAAAAAGAACAACCCCAATCCAAGCAAAACAATAAGTTCAAATTGTGATGATGTTTTTCATGTGTTTTTGTCCAAATTTTGTGCCATTTCATACTAATGTGTGTGTTTGGTTTGAGTTTTTTGAAAATTGAGTTTTTTATTTTTCGTGTATTCTGTTTTTAGTGAATATTTTAAAAATTTTAAGCATTTATTTTTACCTTTTTAGATGCATCTTACTTAGATGTATCTAAAAAGTAAAATATTTGTGAAAAAATATTTTAAAAAATTAATAAATACATAAAAATACCAAAAAAAATATACTAAATTCTCTTTTTTTTTTTTTTTTTTTGGTATTTGTGAATTTTTAAAAGATTTCTTCACAAAAATTATACTTTTTATGTGTATTTATGTTAGATGTATCTAAAAATTAAAAAAAAAATTTGCTTAAAATATTAAAAAATTCAGTCAAAAAAACACGAAAAATAAGAAAGTAGATTTTTTTGAAAAGTGTTTTTGAAAAACCAAAAATAAGCCAAGTGACTTTTTTTTTTTTCTCTATTAATACCATTTGTCTTAATTTTTTTTGCCCATATGTTCTAATAGTTAAACACTCTGTCATTTTTCTTTCTTGATGAGTGTGCCGTAAGAGTATAAAAATGGCCCGCAGCCCGCCCGCGACCCGGTGTGGGCCCAACCCGTTTGGGCCTGCGGCCCGTGCCTAGCCCGAGCCCCTGGGCCATCATTTTGAAGCCCGTGGACCCGGCCCATCGGCCCACTTAAAGCTGACTCAAGACCTGACCCAAAGCCTGCCACGCCGAAGGCCCAGTGTCTTTTTCTATGAAAAATAATAAAATTTTGGTAGAAAAAATTTTAAAAAATAAAAAAAAATGGTTAGGCCCGTCCATGCCCGAGGCTAGGCCTAGGCCCACCAGCCTAGCCCGCCCGAGGCCCGAATACAACTGGGCCTAATTTTTTAATCCATGGGCCGGCCCGGACCAAATTTTGGAGAGAGCCTGCAAGGCCCGACATGGGCCGGGCCGGGCCCGGCTAGATTTACACACACCTAGTGCGCAGTGACTTTTTTTTGTATTCAAAATAATCAGCTTGAGTCTCATTCTTTGTGAATGGACTTTTATTTTACATTTGGATTATGAATTTTGAATAAAAATTTAAAATATATATAATTATATTTTATCTATATTTTTCGTTTCTTTTTTCACAATATGAGGCTTTTGTTGCATGCCTTTATCTAATTATGTTGATAGCAAAACTTAATTTTTGATTGATTAGTATACAATAAATAGAACGTCTTATAAGTTTAAACAGAAGCATGAACAAAATGAAAACTCAACAATATTTTTGAATTCTTATTTTGGAAACTAAATATAAATATTTATTAGTTTTTTGTATTCTAATTATGGACATTTTTCATTTGATTGAAATTCATTTCAATTTTCTTTATCCAATCCAATATCTGGACTGGAAGACACTAGTTACAAATTACATTTTGATGATTCAAACAGTTTATTTTGTCAAATATTTTGTATATTTCATTTATAAAAAATGTTAGGTCAATTTGATAATTGTAAATTATACAATTTATCACGTTTATCACAAAAAAAAATAGATGATTTATTTTTAAAATATAATTGTAATCCAATTTTTATTTTATTTTTTTGACAAATACAATAAATTAAAAAAGTTTCGATTATTGAATCGATCTAATTTTTTATATGAATAAAATATATAAAATACTCGACAAAATAAATAATTTAAATCATTAAAATAGAATTCATAATAAGTCCCACCGTCGCAAATATACACACCAACAATGATTGGATGTGTATTCTCACTTGCACTAATATGATACTCCCTCCAATACTTGTTCTGTCAATCTTTACTCTATAAATAGTGATGAAGAAAGTCAAGACAGTTTTAAAATACAACAATGATTACTAGTTTGAATTTTCATGATCCGAATGGCTTGAAGGTTTCAAAACGACGTCGTTTTAGGAGTAAAACTACGTCGTTTTGATATATTCGAACAATTTGGGCCACACAAATTCGAGTTACGAAACATTTTTCGTTAAAATACTAGAGCAATGACTCTCTATTTTTTACACATCTCCATAGTTTGTTTTGTGCGCTCTATTTTAGAGTCCACAATAATAATCTGAACTATTTATTTAACAAAGTCTGTTGCAAAATTTGTTTATGTAAAAAATAAATCTGATCAGATATCACTAAACATATAAATGAAAGATAATTATGAATTTAAATTTCAACCATATATTTTATAAAACAGAATGTAATATATTAACTTTTTTTACTAATGTCCAATGAAATTAATTTGTACAAACAATTTTCATTATAAAATTTACAAAATAAACAAATTCAAATTATCGTGAGTCTAAAATAAAATCTACAAATTAAAAAATGAAGAGATTTAGGATAAGGGCACGAAGATGGTCTATCCGGTGATGCCCATTTTTCAAGGTGACTTGATGAAAACCTCTCTACCTTATTGGTCTTGTTTGGAAATTTGATTCATTATTGTTAGTTTTCTGTGTTTGAGATGATTTGTAAAATTTATTATTATTATTTTATTATTTTTTGTAGTTAAATAGATAGTTATAAGAAAAAATTGATTAATTGATGTGTACGATATGATATTTTGTCTTATTAATTATTTAGTATTTTTAGTCTTTATTAGCTATTTTAACAAAAATAAAAAATTGTGTTTGAGAAGATAATTTTTTGTTAAAATAGCCAACAAAGACAAAATAAGTTAAAATAGTCAATAAACCAAAATTTCACATCTAAATCATAATCATTTTACTTTTTCTCTCACAGTCATCAAATCAACGACCAAAAAAAAGTTCACTAATCATCACAAACACAATTATTTTAACTAGATTAAAATAGTAAAAAAAAATCAACTAAAATAGCTAAATTTCTAGAAGAGTTGCAATATTATTTTGTCCCTTAAACTATATCTCGATGATTGGCCGAAAATGCAAGGCTACCTGATGTAATTTACTCTTTTTTATTTGATTGGAATTCATTTCAATTATGTTTACATGATGAGATACACACACCAACAATGATTGGGAGGTGTGTATTGTCACTTCCAATAACATGATACTCTGATGCTTGTTCGTCAATCTCAACTCCTTAAATGGTGAAGAAGGCAGTCAAGGCTGCGTTAAACTGCTGGAGCTGATGATGGCCCATTTGTTAAGGTGACAATTGACAAAAACTCAATTCTACCTTATCGAATTTGCAGTACAGCAATGATTCAGAACACTAATTTTGGTACTCTAATAGAACATTAATGACATGGTAAGGAGGAGAAAAAAAAAAAAAAATCAAGACCAAAACATTACATCACAGTGAGTGAGGGCCCACTGCCAGCTCATTAGAACTAGCTTTAGAGTTCAAGAATTAGAACTCCAAAACATTTTTCTTTGTAGTGTACACTTTGGAAATTGGGCAGTGAATTATCCAAAACTTAATTATGTCCAATCAAAGAATATCTAGTATAGATATTTTTCTATGTATTTGTTAATGTCTCCATACAATAATATTATTGATATTGTATTGTGAAGTCTAAAACCAAACAAATAAAATAGCACACATGTCAGTGTCCTACCATCAATTAAAAGGAATCAAATAAATTGACACACACGCTACCTTACTATCAATTAAAAACATATAAATTAATTAACACACCTGTCAGTACCCTGCTATCAATTAAAAACAAGCATAAACATTAAAACACCCGCCAATGCCACTGTTGGGGAAGGGAGTTATACCTTTACTTGTAGTAAGTAAATATGATGAAATTGAGGACCTGCAACAAAAGAAAACACGACATGAACTTGAGAGTTAATAAATAAGATAATGGTTAAAGAAATTTAAGATTATGGAGAAAAAGGGAAGAGTATATGTGCTACATGTTGCCTTCTGATCTTAAATATTACAATGAGATAGTCTTTATTTTGTATGCTAACATATTAGATATTTCAGGAAGTACATCTAAAACATTTCAAGTGTGAATTATAGTAGAAAAAATTTGAGAGAAACATATAAAAGAAACAGAACCTAGTCAATCATTTAAGGTAGTCTTCGATTTGCTGGAAAAATGACTTTTAGCGGCGTTTTAAAAACGCCGCTATATGTATGAAAAACGCCGCTAATTCCTTTAGTGACGCTTATCACCAAACGTCGAGGACGCGGCCGTCGCTATAAGTTTATGACGCTTTAAAAACGTCGTAAAATTAGTATAGGCGGCGTTTTTAAAAACGCCGCTAAATGCGATAAATAATGATAAAATGACGTCATCCAATATTTAGCGACGTTTTTAAAACGCCGTGATAGATTTTTTTATTTTAAAAAAAATGTCCGTTGGCACTGTAGTGGCGTTTTGAAAAAACGCCGTTATAGATCTTTTTTTTAAAAAAAAAATTGTTCTGAATCTGTTATATTTAACTAAAAAACATACCTGTAATAAAGCTGAAAAATAACAATAATATGAATAAAATTTTACAACTACTTCAATATATTGACTAAATAAACATTACATGATTGTGTCTGAACCAAAATCAAACAACAAACACAATCAAAAAATAAAAAGAAAAAATAGGTTAAGTCATTTGCTTGCACAAATAATATAATTGTGAAGAAAACATTCACACAAATCATTTGAATAACATTAAGGAGTCACCAAAATTGGATGCCCCTCTATTTGAGCCAAATTGGAATCTGAGTTCACCAAAATACAAATTTGGACATTTGACCCAACTTGATATTCATATTCCCATTCACAGAAAGTTAATTTAGAAAATTATAATAGCAATGACTCAACATCTTTAACACGCATAATTCCAGTTCCCATTCCTTTGATGACACTGATGGCGTCTTTCTAAAAGTTCAGACAGCAATGACTCAACATCTTTAACACGCATAATTCCACTTCCCATTCCTTTGAGCAATGATAGGATGACTAGCTGCCAAAGAAAACTCAATCCGTTACTTTCTGTTCATGCTATTATGGAAATTTTTAAAATTCTTGGCAGTAGTTACAAAATCTTATTCACTTGAGTAAAACAGAGCTTCTCTGCATACAGACATACAATGCATGCACTATGTAGATCCAAATCAGAATCACCAACCTTTGCATATGCAGAAAGAGTTAGGGCGAATCCTAGAATGAAAACTAGTATGTCATTCTTTATAGACTGACTGAATCTGAAAAATGACAGTTGCACAAGTTAATTTAGAAAATTATAACACAGAAAGTTAACATCAGTAAGCAATTTGTAAATTAGTACAGATAATAATAGCAGTGATTCAGGACAGCTAAAATTGCAATAGTTCTTAATGAGAACAAAACTAATTGAAATACATAAGATGAAGAGGATATCAAGAAATATTTTATTTTATTAAAGGCAACAACTCATAGGGCCTACTTAAAGAAACAGAAGCAACTCTCTTTTTAAACTATAGACTTCATGATCTTCCTATTCTATGGATATCGACAAAGTGGACAAAATGAAATGATGGTTATTATGAGAAAGAAGATGACAGTATGATGATGATATGATGAAAACTAAGCATAACAAAAAGGTGAAAACCTTTGTCCAATTGTCTGAGGCACTAAAAGGCTATGGCACGAAGAGCCAAGCAAAGATGTTAAAAATGAAGGCAAAACTTTTCTGTCTGATAGCATGAGCCTCTTTTGTTGAACCATTAAGCTCAGAAGTTCCTCAAGAAAATTACTCCAGATTGTGCTATTCCCTGTCAATTTAAGGATTTAGACAAAAGTGTTGCTTATAACAAAAGAAACAAAACAAATGCGACAAAACAAATAATTGAAGAGGATGCCATGATCAAAACCTTCTTCAGTGAAAAGCTTCGACAAAAATCGGACAAGAGAGATCTTGCATTTGGTAACTAGGAAGTGAAGATGCTTATGGAAAACATTATTTGACTAACATGCAGCAAAGAAAACAAATAGATCCTGAAGTGTGCATACCCACTTCCTATTATCATCCTGGAAGAAAACAATAAAAAAAATAAAAAAACTAATTTAGTTATCTACCTATATGACAGGGTGATAGATTCAGAAATCAATCAAATCAGATACATATGTGACAGAGTTACAGATTCAGAAAACAGAGTATAGATTCCAGTGAAAGAACAATCAAGAACTTAATTCACCCAAAAACAATCAAGAACTTGGAATGAGTACTAGAGCTTTCACAGAGAATCGAAATGATTACCATTTATTATTCGAAGGATAAACTCTGCTAGCCAACAATGGGATGCAATCATGAATAAACCTGTTGCCTTTGCATATTTACAACCACTAGGGTGGCATCCTTATGGGCCTATTAAAAATAATCTTTTCATAATAAGCAACAGCAATTAGGAAAATTAAACAAAACACAGAAGTATGAGTGAGAAAAAAATATTCATTAACTCAACCATGAAGAAAATAGACAAATAAATTAATGAAGCTAATTCTATTCTAAACTTGACATAGTTACCAACCAATTAGATGATATTTCATACTCAATGGAGATCAATGGTCCTTGCTTTTAAAACACACACATAAATTTAAGCTAATTCTATTCTGAACTTGATTTTCTTCTTCACTTTCTAAAGCTATAATCCAAATATTCCCACTTAAAAGCTTTGCTAAACGACGTCTATGTATTTAGTCAAACAAACATTTAGAAAATATTGGTCCCTAACAAAGAAAATGAAAACTAACCTTGTCCAACTCCGAAGTTGTCTGAACCACAGTGCTTCTAATTGAACAAAGAAAGTTTGGATAAACACAAGATCCACAATTTATACTTAAAAAACACTCGTGTTCCTGTTCTATACCTTTGTCTGCAAAAATTCAAACATCATAGTTCTCGGTGGCACTCAGATGTAATTTCAGAATTGAAAAAGTAACTACATCCAAATGAGGCCCAAGTAGTTCAATCAATGCATTTATTATCACCAGTCCAAGATAGCACTTGGTGCAGTTCCATCTATACATATCATTCAAGGCCACCAAACACAAGACTTCTAAATTCTACTATGGATACATCTGAGGATTCAACTATATCCATTAAAACTCAGTTGAACCTCATCTTTCTATAAATGATATAGGAATTGAATCACCAATAGCAGGGAAGAATGGTTTTCCAAACAATTTACCTTAAAGAAATTTCCCAAAACTGACTTTGCCAAAAAATGTACTTGGGAGGAGATATATTGGCTTTGATGGTTATTGTGAGAGGGATATGTCTTAGTCAATCAGCTTT
Source organism: Camellia sinensis (assembly GCF_055761805.1). Lineage (NCBI taxonomy): Eukaryota > Viridiplantae > Streptophyta > Magnoliopsida > Ericales > Theaceae > Camellia > Camellia sinensis. The sequence continues at coordinate 41,493,515 of NC_138961.1, forward strand.
AAAGCATCTAAGCAGCATCTCATGCCGTGAAAAGGATTTTTTACCTTTGCCTCTGTTAGGCCCTTTTCTCTAGTTAGATAGATTTTTTTTTTTTTTTTGACTTGCATGTGTATGAAAGAGAGAATGGAAGAAGTATGAAGCATAAAAAGAAGGAGAGCCCAAACTAAATAATCAAAAGTTTTGTTACTTGCAAAAAGAATCAAAAGTCTATATAACTAAATAATCAACTGCTAATGTCTTTGAGAAAATACAAAAAGAGAGCCCAAACTGTCTCAATGGAATAAGGAAAACACTAAAACACTACAAGGGAGTATCAAATCCTTAATCCCACCAGGACATCACCTTAGCATCTGGAGGAGTATTCTGCCAAAGCCAGAAGTATGCTTCGCGGTAATCATAAAAAATGACCCTGTTACCATGTGCACCCCTTGCAGCTAAGACAATTGAGGGAGATGAATATGCCTCTGAAGTGACCCAAGTGCAGTGAGTAGCATCCACTGAGCAAGTAGAAAGCACCAAGAAGAAGTGCAATAGCACCGTTTCCCTGGAAAGGTAGAGATTGATCAAGCGAAGCCTGTTTGTGCAATAAATCATGAGTACAAGAGATTAAAACACTCCAGAAGGGGCATATTAACTATATTTTGTAGCTTGAAATATAATATAATAAATCATGAGTACAAGAGATTAAAACACTCCAGAAGGGGCATATTAACTATATTTTATTACAGAATAACGCATCCAAAAATATAATATTTTGGTTCATTTTCATGTAAAAGTTTTAAAAACTAAAATAAACCTAATCTTATGAAACCAAAAATTAAAATTCTGATAAAACAATGAGGCAACCAAATTGAAACAAAATTAGGGGAATCTCAAATTAATTTGCTGATGCATTCTTTCCGTTGAGCGTTCTTCACATGGAGATTAATCTTTTTTCTTTTTAACAGAGGAAATAGGAACAATCAACCGAAATGCCAGAAAAGTAGAAGAAAAAATTAAACCACCCTCAATACAACGGCAAGAACAAAGGGGGTAGATGCGGATTTACTTTTATTTTTAAATTTTTTTTTTTTGAGAGGATTGAAATACACTCGAAATCATGTATGATTTGCAACCGTTTTGGATAAGGGGCATATTAACTATATTTTGTACCTTTGCGTCTGGAAAACCAAATCTCAATCAGCTATCTTCGTCATGATTGGAGCATTCTGAAGATGCAACCATGTTTGATGGCAGTCATCTATCTTTATCTGTTTCGAAAGTGCAATATCAGCTAACTATAAGATACCAGAAAATATATATATATATATATATATATATCTGCAAGTGATAAAAGGGTTTCAAGCAAGGCCCAACATATTTCACTCCATTTCCAACAAATCCAACAAGAATATGATGAGTTTAGGTTGGTTAAATAAAGATATCATGGGATTTAAACTCACCAAGTCAGCATCAATAAAACCAATACAATGAAGAAAAAGTGCCCGTCTCTCACATAAATGCTATCAGACTAAAACAAAGACTACAAGAAGTTCACAGCTTCTATTATGGAATACCACAACACCTAGCAACATGCACCAACTTTTATGACATGTCGCAAGCAGTGATACCACTACTGTAAAGACGGTAATATTTGTTGTTGGTAGCTCTACAAATCTTTTCTGCTACTTTGTTCGTTCTTGGGCCATCTTTCTCTAAATAAAAGGCCATCATATCTCATCTAATGGCCGAAATGCCATGTTTCTTCCAAGCCTTCTAATTGATACAAGAACACTTGAACCAAATAATTTCCTAACAAATTAACCATCTTAGCCAACTCTCTCATTTTATCTCTGATTGGAGCCACTTTTAACCAATAACAAGCAGAACCATATAATTGCTTGCAAAGACATAAATTCATCCATCTCAACACTTATCATAATAGCTACACCCAATAATATGAATTTATTATTCCATGACAGCCAGGCAGTCTAACTATTGAAGCATATAGCATGGGTTTGTTTATAACTTCATTCTAAATTTTCCATTTAATAAGACTAGTAAGCATGGTAAAAACAGTGTATGAGAGTACAGAAGCAAAATTTAATTTCACCAGTCAAATTTGATTTGATTGGTGAAATTACATATGATGAGGCTATGTTATGGCATTGAATAACCAGGTAATAATCAATAATCACGCAGCAATCTAAAAGCACCTCTACCCTGCTTTCATTTTGTACTAATGATTCAAAATTCCATGGATGAACTGTTTTTGATGTGTATATATCCCTTTTCAGGATTTGTCGAAAATAATTTAGCCAGTTTCAGACCAGAAGCAACCTATTGCAGTGGTCTGTGCTTCATCCATCTACAATCAATCAAACATTCTGTCCAACACAACAATCAATGCATGGGAAGGTTCACACCAATCACAAGGGTGAGATTGGATACACGAGGGTCCATGATCATCTCTTTCCAACATATATGACAACTGTCAGTGACATCTAGGAAAAAGTAAAACTTCAGAGAAAAAAAGGGGGGGGGGATGAAAAAAAAAAGTACGCTCAGTTTAATTCCCCATTAGATGGGGTCTGGGAGGGGTACATTGAATACATACTTAACCTTTGGCATCACCGCACAAAGTAGCTTTCCTCAGGTTAGAACTCACAACTTTAAGGTTAGTAGGCAGAGTATTAGCCACTGAACCAGTAGACCTTTAGAAGAAGAACAAAATTGTTGCAGATAATAGAATGCGGGTAGCTATCATTGTCTTTCCTTGAAATGCAAGCACCTAGCTCCTCAATTTCTTTCAAGAGAGGCTAACTGTTTTAAGCTATTCACTTGATACTGAAAATGCAGAAGATCAGGCAGCTGTATCAAATCATTGGAACTTCTTGGACAAGCACAGATTCTGATTTTCATTTTACAGGATAAGCAATCATAATAAGTGAATGAGCATGCAAATTCCAGAGGAAATCAGGGACTCATGTATTCAACAAAATCACTGAACAAATTCAATTATTGTTTGATACTAAGTGAGAACGATCTAGTCTTCTTGTTATAACAACACTATCGCAGATATTAGGAAAACTACCACAGTGTCCAAGCATCAAAAGGTACTAGATTGTGATGGTAATATTGGATATGCAACCTAACTGGTGACAACATGATAACCAAAGGAAGCACATCATCATGCAGGGTGCAAAACTAGGAGAACTATTTTTAGAAGGACGTAAATTGCCCAAAAGCTCAACAGACAATTTATAAGATTAATCCATCCAACTAATTCCAGGCTCCAATCCCAGGGAATCCATTGTTATATGGATTTTGCATGTTTTGCAATCCATATTCAATTTTTTCAACCCACTTGACTCCCAAAATAAAATATAAAAAAATTACTCGTAGACCTTATAGCTATTGGTTGACACCAACATACAGGCATAGAAGTCATGCTTTGCTGTTGAATACCAAGCTTCAATTTTCTGTTTCTATTTATTTGTTACAAGTCAATGTATTTCAGATGCATAACAACATCAATTTGTTTCTTAAGTAATAATGTTCATAATCTAGTAACTCCACTGGCTCTTATGATCTAAATAAAGTGCAGTAAAAGCTATTTATGCAAGAATAAATTTGTGGTCTATGGTTGCCTGCCTTCTTGTCTTAAATTAATACTTAGTTATGCTTCTGTTTTCATGAAACCGGGTTGGGTTTTCAGACCAAGCAATGTTCCATATATCTAGCCTTACCTGAGATAGGAGGGCGAGACTGGACCCGGGCCAAAACGATGGGCTGCAGGCCATACATCCTTAAAGAATCACTAGATGTAACACGGATCAATCACATGTGAGCTTGTCATAAACTTCTTCATACATTGCCTATAACCATCCAATTAACATTAACAATCACAAAGGATCTCAAGTTACTAACATATTACCTCTTCAAGCAATCAACTTTCAGACATCACACCTTTGCTTTCTGTTTAGTATCATTCACTGGTTGTTCCTACTATTTATGTTGGAGAATTCATCGATAGGGCTCAGCATTCCAAGGATCAGCTTTTCCTGTTTAATAGCTACGAAACACAGTCAAGTAGTCACATTTTTAGGGAAAGCAAGATAATATATATATGGAATACTTAGCCAAGTAAATCCATTAACATTATGAATATAATTATTGATCACTCTCAATCCATTACATAATTTCTCATCTATGCATGTAATGTATGTTTACATGCCATCTCTTTTTCAAATGCATGTGTGTTGATATATGTGTTTGTACATGCAAAATTGTGGCAAGGATACATTCTTGGTCAGGGTTGTCAGAGAAATTTGAGTGCAGGGCATTCCCAACGCTCACCCGAACATTTTGTAATTGCAGATATCGGTCTTTGAATGCAGAATCGTGCCCTCTGAAATCAAATTCCTAAACAACAGACTTCATAAATTATGCACACATTAATGTGGTATATCTAAAAAAACCATCATACCTTCAGCAAAGAGTGAACTTGCAGGGCATGAAATCAAAGCTAATGCTCCTACTCCCAACAGTATTGCCCTTCTCTTAGAATTTCCTGAAATTTACCATTATATAATCCAAAACAAGAATCAAAACAATCATATCTCACAAGAAGTTAGTTTATACATTCCACCTTTGTCATAACTAGCAATTTTGCATCAAATTTACAGCCCTAATTTCAGAATTCACAAGACCAGAAGAATTTGTTATGAAGTAAATTCTTCATGAAATCATTATTACATCAAAGACATATAAGCAAATCCCATGTCACTCATGAAAAACAAGAAGTAAAATGCTTGAGCTATGTTTGGATATTGGATATGTGAAGGGATTTGTAGGGAGAAGAAAAAATGAAGAGATAAAGAGTGGTAATCTTACTGTCTTCATCATAAGTTGTGTCTCCTGAACATGTGATAATGTTTTGTGGAAAAATTGCAGTAACCTTAGTTGAACAGTGGTAATCTTACTGTCTTCATCACCGATCTGAATCGCTGAGATCGATCTGAACCTCTGAATCACCAAGCTGAATCACCGATCTGAATCGCTGAGATGACCTTCGATTTCGATTTCAAGATGTGAATCACTGAGACCGATCTGAATCACTGATACCTGAATCACGATCTGAATCGAACTTCGATTTCGATTTCAAGATATGAATCACTGAGACCGATCTGAATCGCTGATACCTGAATCACGATCTGAATCGAACTTCGATTTCGATTTCGAGATATGAATCACTGAGACCGATCTGAATCGCTGAGATCTGAATCACGATTTGAATCGAAATCGAAGTGATATGAACTCAGATCTAAATCAAAATCGAAGTGATATAAACTCAGATTTGAATTGCAATATGAAATCGAAGTGATTTGAACTCAGAATTTTAAAATTTCGACATATGAACTTCGATTTCGAGATCTGAATCGCTGAGATGAACTTCGAAATCACTCTGATGAACCACTTCGATTTCGAGAGAGAACTTCAATTTCTGAGCATTCCATTGATAAGCAACTTCAATTTCTGAGGGTTTAGACAACGGGGAGAGAGAGAGACTATTTGTTAGTGCATCGATTCAATTTGGGAGTTGAGATTCTCAGATTGGACAAAGAAGCGCGTGAGACAACATGCATTTGAAGGCGTAAATAAACGCCTCCTATTCATAAAACGACACCGTTTCAATTAAAGAAAAACAAGACGTTTATAAAACGCCGTAAAATATTAAAAATAGTGACGTTTTAAAAAACGCCGTTAAAAAAACGCCACCTAAACCCTTCTTTCCTGTAGTGATTCACTGGAATGAAAGGAAATGAAATGATCATCACATCAAAATATTTCATCCCATTAAAATATTTCATTCCCATATTTGGTTAGACTAAAAATATAATGATAAATACATTACAAATAAAATAATCTTTCACCATGATTATTCCATGATAAAGTTTAAAAATTACCATTTCGTTCCATTTCATCTTATTTTAATGAACCGAATAGAGCATAAGTATTCTTTCTTTCAGTAGAAAAATTCAATGGTGGTATATTTCAATTATAATGAAATGATGAGTACCTAAATCGTTTCAGTTTGGAATGGCGCTATTAAGCATATCAACCAAATGCTTAGTTTAATATAACAATAATAAAAGGATCAAGACAACACGGACACAAAAGATAACCTAAATATTATGTGAATAAAGATTTGCCGGAGAATTTTAACTATAAAGATGGAAAAATCATTTTAAAAGGGGGGTAAATTCAACATAACATTTTATAAGGATTGTGGGAGCTCAAAAAAATATATCAGCTTATTGGAAGTAACCCAAACAAGTCATAAGAATGGGCCAAGACCAAGAAGCAAGCCCACCAAACAAATATCTATCAAGCAAATATCACACCTTTATAAAAGGAAAGGAGGACATAGAAGGTAGCGGGCTCTCAAATCTCTGCAACACAACACACACAGACACCCTTCATTTCTACATCTTCTTTCTTTGATTCAAGTTGATAACTTTATCATCGAAGTGTCTCTGGCCGACAACCCCGGTTGGGTAGTGCCAACCATACTTATCTTTGCAGATTTACAAGGCAAAACTCATTTCGTTGTTGGATCTCTACAATCCATGTGAGAGGATTTTCCAAATCTCACAATTTGCGCCGTCTATGAGAATCGTCTGAAAGAGTTCAACAAAGTAAATAGCAAACATGTTATTGTAAGTAAAAATTCAACAACACTTTGATGGTTGAAGCATCACGAGCTATGGGTAGGCTTTGAATTTTCTCTTTGATTAAACTTATTTTAAAATTATTGTAAAACCAATTCTTGAATTGTACATACATCTGTTTCTGCTTACAAACTCTATGGAAACTTTTGTTCATGGTAAATCTTGATGAAAAGTTATAAAATAAAACAGAGTTCATGAATTTACTTCTACATCTTCATTTTCTCTCTCTAAGAATGGGTTTCACATTTTTGTTTATGAGAGTTTCTTTTTGGCATTATAAAAAGGGTTGCTCGGCCAAATCCACCCCTAAGATTGTTTCTTTATTTATTGCCTTAAATATACCTATGCTAAAAATTTCTGTGGAATCCAAAGGTTGGGTTCACTTTTTCTCTCTCTAGAAGTATTCCCAGCAAGAGAAGGTGACAAAGACAGGGCCATGAGTTATTAAAAATAATAATAATAATAATAATTTAGGGATAGTCGGCTACTTATGAGGATATATATATATATATATACATCTAAATCCAAAAGGTTTGATCTGAAGGCAACTTCAACAAAATCGTTGTGATCATAAGCTCACAAACGCAAGATTCGGCTATCACAACTATGCTTACTCGGCAATAGCTAAGAGCTGAATAACATCAATAACGCCAATAAAGGCACTGCATTGCACTTTTCAGCTACCACCTCACCAAGAAAATAAGCTCCCGTCCATTTTCCTTGACACCAACGGAACTATCAACTATCGACAATGGTTATTCGGCACACCCACGCATGGACCTTTGCATTAGTCGGCAACTATTCTGTGTGAACCGGCCTTTGGAACATCCATGTATTCCGATGTCATCACCGTTCAATGACAACCTCAGCTACCAATTATTAATTTGACACTCAAACCATGTCCAACACCTTTCTGAACTACAATGCCAAGAAGATAACAACACCAAAACACCAAATTACATCAATAAAGCCCAACGATGACTTAGGCAACATTATTACTCGGCAACACAGGTCAATTGGCAATGCCTAGTAGCTACCAACTTGAATACGCAGTTGCTTGACTATTTTTTGACACTCGACACCACAACTCCGTCAAGCTCATCGGCAATGATAATTGTCATGAATAGTGCAAGTATATATCTTTAATCATATTGGCTACAATTGCGATGCCGAGAATAAATTTAGTCATTCTCTTTTTGGAGTCACATCTCGACAACATGCTCCACAGCATTAGACATTAAAAAAAAACTATAATTATTAATTCATCTATCTCTTCAGCAAAAATCTCATGATTTAATTCTTGGAAGTACAACAATATTGCTCAGCATTACTATCTCGGCATAGAACTAGTATCTCGGCTTCAAATTTGTCAAGATTTTGGAGGTATCGAAATCATCATCTGAATGTACTAGAAGGTTCGTGTCGATTTGAAGAGTCCAGACCCACCAAACAAAAGAGCGAAAAATTAACCGACGTCCGCCGATAGTTGCGCAACAAACCAAATTTTCAAAAAATTGAAAATTCTGAAGTTATCGAAATCAAGTTTTGCATGTGTGAAGTACTCATTGAGACGAGTCCAACACAAAATCGGACTTAAAACAAAGGAGATATAGGGTCTCAAAGTCACGATTTTAAATCTAAGCATTCTGCCTTTCACAATGTGTTGCATAAAGAAGATGACATAAGGATTTATTGTGCGCTTCTCGGCACAAAGTGTACCGTTGCATCTTACCACGTTCGGGTTAATCGTTGGTCCAATTTTGAGGATACCTACTCTATAGTTTTTCATCGTGTAGATTCTATTTTTGGAGTCCAATTTTGCCAATTTTGAGCATTGGGATCCTCGAACCGACAAATCGAGGATGTTAAATGATATATCAACTGTCAGATCGTGTCTGATCGGCATGCAATTTCAACCGCAATCTCATGAAGCTAGGTCACAATCATCCATCTTTGCCAATCCTTCATTCATCCCCTTAGCCATATACCGCCAACTGGGGCAGGACGTACAACTTGGATTTCTTTTACTTTTGGTTCTGCAACATGAAATCTATGTTGTCTGAGATCCAATCACAACAATCCAATAGTCGTTTCCAGTTATTTGGAGCATTCCGGATACATCTATACGGTTTGATTTTGCAAATTTCATACCTAAAATTTGCAGATTTCAACAACTAACAAATATTTGGTGACTTCCTAGCCACCTGACAGCCCGAATCATTTTGGCTAGAGTCCATTTCAAATTTCTTCCGAATAAAAAATTTCATTCGAAAATAAAGGGGCAAATATATGTTCTATACAATGCAGGACTAGCTTACTCCGACTCAACACAACCACGATAAATACTAGCTCAAGGGCAAGAAATCAACTCAACAATCTGCTTCAACTTGCTCCACTCAGCAATTCCTTACAACGGAGCGATACTATTTTTTAATGCTCTACCACTAGAGTAAGTTTTTCAGCTTTCTATTTTATTTTGTGCCTAACAAGTCTACATTATTTGGTACAGGAAATCAAAGACACGGGATGTATTATTCACAATCCTTGCAATGTCGAAAATTGATCGGCATGAAAATCTATCACTCAAGCCTCTGAATTCGAAGTGCTCTTCTTGCTCGACACAAAAAGCATCACCTAAGCCTCCAAATTCAGAGTGTTGTTCGTGCTTGGCACAAATCGCCATCAGTAAAGCCTTCGAATATGGAGAGCTGTTCATGCTCGACACGAAGAGCCATCACTTCAGCCTCCAAATTTAGAGCGCTTTTCTTGCTCGGCACGAAGAGCCATCACCTAAGCCTCCGAATTTAGAGGGCTCTTCGTGCTCGGCATAAAGCACCACCAGTAAAGCCTTCGAATTCGGAGAGCCCTTCATGCTCGATACGAAGAGCCATCACCTAAGTCTCCGAATTTGAAGCGCTTTTCGTGCCCAGCATGAAGCGCCATCAATAAAACCTTTAAATCTGGAGCGCTCTTCATGCACAAAGCGCCATCATTAAAGCCTCTGAATACAAAGCGATTTTCGTGCTTGGCACAAAAAGCCATCACCTAAGCCTCCGAATTCGAAGCGGTCTTCGTGCTCGGTACAAGGCGCCATCAGCAAAAGTCGTCGAATTCGGAGCAAGATATACATACATTCGAGCAGACATGCATTCATATAGTCATTCATTTATTCATTTTATTCATTTATCAAACGTGTTCTTTATCAAGAAGCCTAACATCTATTTGAATAGCATAGCTCAGTAATAAAAACTTTCATTCCTTCTACCGCAAACAATGAAAGTTTTGAGGCAATTGTGGGAGCCCAAAAACAATATATTACCTTATTGGGGGTAACCCAAACAAGTCATAAGAATGGGCGAAGACCAACAAACAAGCCCACCAAACAAATATCAACCAAGCAAATATCACACCTCTATAAAATGAAAGGAGGACATAGAAGGTAAGGGGCTCGCGAATCTCTGCAACACAACACACACAAACGCCCTTCATTTCTACATCTTCTTTCTTTGATTCAAGTTGCTAACTTTATCATCGGAGTGTCTCTGACCGACAACCTCGGTTGGGTGGTGCCGACCATGCTTATCTTTGCAGATTTTCCGGGCAAAACTCATTTCTTCGTTGGATCTCTACAATCCATGGGAGAGAATTTTTCAGGTCTCACAAGGACAAAGATTTCACCCAAAAAAAATTTGAAAGGTACAATTTACAATAATTTGTTCTTGAATTTATAGAGGAAATATGTGAAGAAAAAATTGAATGAAATATAAGTTGAATTTTTCACCACAGTACCACACCATAAATATAGAAACAAATGCATCCAAATATTGACAGAACAAATACAGACAAAGAAGCTAACAAATATCACATTGTTGGATTCTTACCCACATCTGTCCTATTATGCAGACAATTTGTGGGACAATATGCTTGTTTAAAATAATAAATAAAATTATTATGTTCACCATTGGATACCAACATATTCAATTTTGTGATTCCAAATTAAATTGTGATGCATGTAAGGAGACGACACAAAACACTTTGCTTGATTAGTGTATAGAAAATGGAAATCTCAGTGGAATATTGGACCTCCTTATTCTTTATGGTGAAAATAACAATTCCACAAGGCGTGTGCTATGCCACTTTGTGAAAAAAATTTCCAAACTATGAATTTATAGTATGCAATTAGAATTACAAATTACGCCTTATGATACATGTTACATTTCCTTGTGGTGAACAAAAAAATATACTATACTTTTGTAGTTATAGAACTTATAGATAGCGTTTTGGAATGTAGGATCATATAGAGAGCTTTTCAGAATGTTAACTGCCTCCATATGTACGAAAACTTCCTTTATTCATTGCCATTATGCTAAAGCCTTTCACTACACTATGGTGCCCACACTTGCTAAGACACCAGCGGGATATTTAAAAATGTGCCAGTTACTTATTTAAATGATAAATGGAAAATATGTTCAACACACCTTTTCTCATGACACATGTGACCTTTACCCACACATATACAAGTACATGGATGATGAAGAAGCACCATATCAGGATACTTGTCCAAATTAAAAGTTGATAGGACTCAATAATATTTTGTCCTTGTTTTCAATATCATGAATGTTGGTAATGATTGAACACTATATATATATATATATTTGCGCACTTGGTTGATAAATTTAAATGGGTTTATTTGGAATGATTTAAATAAGTGGCCTTTTTGACTTTTTATGAAAAGATGTATAGAAAAGTAGAGAAGTGATGTGACCTAAAAAAGATAAAGATAAAAATAAAAATAAAAAGTGTACTTATATAGTGTACCCCAAACAAAGCCTTAGATTTTTCTTGGCCAAAGGTCTAAGCGCTCAAATATTTTATCTAAAAAGACAAGCTCAATCAAAATGACCAAAATACCCCACTACCCCCTCACAATCAGACTATTGTATATCTCTATTTCTCTCACTCTCTTCACAATCAGATTATCGTATCTCTCTATTTCTCTCACTCTCCTCCCCTTCTCTAGAAGTGTAAAAATGGCCTGCAGCCCGTGGGCTGCCTGCGGCCTGCCCCCGTTTGGGCCCGAGCCGAGCCCGAGACCCTAGGCTTAGGCCTGGGCCATCATTTTCAAGCCCAACCTGTGGCCCGGCCCATCAACTCGCTTAAAGTCCATTCAAGGCCCGCCCGAGGGCCAGTATCTTTTTCAGCGGAAAATAATAAAATTTTGGTTGAAAAAATTTTAAAAAACAAAAAAATTTGTTCAGGCCCACCCAAGCTCGAGCCTAGGCCCACCAGCCTGTCCAAGGTCCGAATACTCCCTAGGCCTGGGCTTGGGCCTGGGTCTAGGCCTAATTTCTAGCTCGTGGGCCGACCCGACCCGGTTCAAATTTTGGCGGGAGCTCGCGAAGCCTACCATGTGCCAAGCCGGGCCAAATTTATAACCCTACCCCTCTCTCTCGTCCACCACTATCAAATCTAGAAGGACAAACCCACTCTTTCCACCGATTTAGACGGCGGCGATGGCGATCAATCAGTCACATACGAAGAGCTCCGACAATGCCTCCACCGCCGCATCAAAGATCTCTGATTGAACCGCACCTCTCTCTCTCTCTCTCTCCACAGATCGGACGTCCTTCACCGTTGCCATCCACCTACCACTAGCGTCCTCACTGCTACTATTGTCGTCTCCATCATCACCTCAGATCTGTCACTGTGCACTCAGATCTGCCGCTTATTTCCTGATCTCCCTCACCTTGATCTTGCCACCGCGATCTCGGTATCATCGATGCTCTGCTGCTTCTCTGCCAATCATCGACAGGAGATCCAAATCTAGATCAAGAACCATGACATTGTCAAAATCATGGTCGTAAATCTACTCTCGATTTTGATCAATAAACCTGACTCAAACATCAAAGTTGTAATGCTTTTCTCTCAATTTCCATATTTCTAGGGTTTTGATTTTGATTTCAAATTCTTAGGGTTTCTAATTTTCTTCTAGGTTACAGCGGGTGATACTATGTATAACTCTGCAAAGTCGTTCGAGAATTTGAATTTGTCTCCGAACATGTTTAAGGGTTTATATGTGGAAATAAAATTTGAGAGGCCGAGTAATATTCAAGTAATCAGTATGCCGATGATTTTGACTCCTCCATACAAGCCCTTGAATTTGTTGCCGAATTTTTATTTTTATTTTTTGTAGTTGTAGATGATTGTTGTTAGTGATGTTGTTCTTGATGAACAGAAAGAACAAATAGAGATTTGCTCCAAATTTATATCTGAATTTTTTTTCTTTATTATCTGTTGTTGTTGTTGATGATGATCATGATCATGAAATAGATTGCAACAGATATGAGAGTGAGAGAGAGAGAGAGAGAGAGAGAGAGAGGCAAAGAGAATAAAATATTTGAACAAATAGAAAAAAAAATCTAACATATAGGATTTGGTTTGCTTAGTATTTCAACAAATAGAAAAAAAATTAAAAAACTTGAACTAATAATAAATTTGGATAGATAGAATTTTATTTAGACAAATATTTAAATAGATAAGGGAAATTTGAATTAAAAAGATTAGAAAATTAAATTTGGATAGATAGAATTTTATTTGGACAAATATTTAAATAGATAAGAGAAATTCGAATTAAAAAGATTAAATAATTAAACTTATTCGGTAAAAAAATTGAATAGATAGGGAAAAAATTGAACAGATAGGGTAAAAATTTTGAACAAATAGAAAAAAATTAAACAAATAGGGAAAAAGTAAACAGATAGGAAAATCTTTGAACAGATGGGGAAAATTTTTGAACATATAATCAATGAAAGTCAAAAAAAAAAAAAAAAAAAAAAGTCAGCAGATAAATTAAGGGGTATAATTAGAAACAAAATGTCTTTCAAAACAAATAAAAAAACTTCTCACCAAACTATTTTACAAATGGTAGATGTCTCGCCAACAAAAAAAAATATCCACTAGATCTAATGTCTTATACAGTCCTTAACTTGGACTTTTCAACAATTTTCTCAATATTTTTTGATAAAAGTGATTAAACACTATATAACTCTGCAGGTTGGCCAAATTTTTTTTTCCAATTTTTTATTACGCGCTATTAAATGTGGTTATACCTCTTTCAAGAGATGAAGGATATTTTTGTTCATTGGACTTGAAATTTGTGGAGGAGAAAGATTAGACAATTCAAAATCTATTTTCTGACAATTATTCATGGCAACTGTAACTGCTTTTGGGCTAAATCTTCTAATATGGTATTAAAATAAAAATAAAAAATAAACAAGACTTTACAAGGAATCCATATTTGTTGTTCTCTATAAGCCTGCATATTAATTTTTTATCTGCAGAACTCACAAATTCAATGCAAAAACAAATCCATAGAGACCAAGAGAAGACGAGTTGAAACATATATCACATAGATATACATATATAGATATAGATACACAGATACATACATATATATACATAGTGTGGGTGTTGATTTTTGACCACACAACCAAACAAGGAACTCAACTGGAGAGCACCGGTAGAATAGATTAAGCCCAACAACCTATAACAAGAAGATGAGAACACCGCGGTGGTTCGTCCACCCGGGGGCACTCCGACGATCAAGTCAGTAATCTCTCAAAGATATCAATTTAAGTATTTAACTCACAAATTATTGCTCACAGTATATCACACATACCTGAGACCCATGGGGGTGCCCTGTTTTTATAAACGGCAATGACCTGATCCCTTTAAAAGACTCACTTCAGTGGACTTAGGCTCAATGCTTATCTTGGATCCTCAGTTGGATAAAGATAAACTCTTCTTGAGCTTTATTTTTATCCAGACTGAGATTCTCCTCTTGTTCTAGGACTCTTGTCCTCTATCCACTTATCTCGGATTCTGGCGTCTCTTCAGATAACCTTGGCTACGTGGCACCTCGGCTGACACTTCAGCGTCACCTTGACCACGTGCTGTTATTCACAAAATACTTCCCCACAACTGCCCCCTATGTTCCAATACCTCGGCAATCTGAGGTGATGGAACCTACATCGTTTGTGCACACTTTATGTCGGCTAAAAATTCACTCTACTCTCTCCGGCCGAAATCATGACTCATTGGATTTAAGGGACCAGGACTCAACTGGCCACTTTACCAAGAATCAAGCTATTCAAGTATCTCAACCGAGATTGTTCCTTTGGCCGAGGTTACTGCCTCATTATATCAACAATCTCAAGAGTTCCAACTACGCATGAGCTATCACGCACAGTCTTTTCAACTATTCCTTCCACATGTCACCCTATTACTGGGTCGTACCTAACACGCGCTAGTAGGTCTCGTCATTTCTGTCCGCGTAGCCTGACAAGCACGTCATCTAAGGCGCTTTCATTACCATTTGTCACTTTTTCAGTTTTTGACAAAACTTTTCCCCCTCTCTTTGTCTTCTCACTTTTCATTTTCCCATTCCTTCTCTTTGCTCAGAGTTTCTCTCTCTAAAATTTTCCAATCCGCCATTTTCGTACCTTCAAAGCTCTGAAATTTCTCCGTTTACCTCTCCTGTCACGCCCTCAAAACAATAACATTAAACCCATCAACATAGACATGCACTGACATATAAAAGTTCCACATTTTCTATTCTTCAGAGTTTCATTACAAAAATATTACATGTTAACAGCAAAAGCAAAATGCCCTACAGGTTTACAGCTTTCCAAGTTAACACTTGGTTACAAAAAGAGAGCACTAGCTCAATTACACCTTAAGCCCTTGGCTTGAATTTACATGTAATACATTAGAAGAAAATAGACAACAAAAATTCTGTCAGCCTCACGCCTCCCAAGCTATGTCCTTGGAGGTGGCATGCGACCTGTACCTGAAAATGATGTTCCCATATAGGGTGAGCCACATCCCAGTAGAAATACACTAAACCAAATATGAACAATGACTAAAAGATTAGCAGTTGATAGATGGCCAACACAGATACTTCCACTTACAACACTTTATAGTTTCATGACAAACAAGTCCATGTTATAATTCATTTTCCATTTCTTTACGACTCACAATTCATATCTATGGCTCAGAACCTGGCCATCAACTTATATGAGACAGTAACTCATATTAAACCTTTTCCTAGTTCATAATAGATATGCATACTAGCTATATCAGCACATCAACAGATAAGCATATGAGCTATATCACAGTTCCAATGACAAGCATATGAGCTGTGTCAACACATCACTAGATAAGCATATGAGCTCTATCTATGGAGTCCATCCCCTATCTTCTTCCAAACAACATCCGGTTTAGAGGTCCATCCCCTATCATCCCCTAAACCGTGGAGTACATCCCGTATCTCCTCCAACACAACACAATGCATGTAAACAATTATTATACACATCATCCATCAATACATAAAGTTAATGTATTTCCTTTAACTGTCAAACTCAGTGACACATTTCCGTGATTAGTTTTAGTTTGCCTAATCATCATGCATTGTCTACAACAATCAAGACTATTCTCCACCGATAACCCAAAGCAGTTATTTCTATACAGAATATAAATGCAATAAATGGATATAAAATCAACATTTCAATTTGGTGAGCGATAGATAATCCAACTACACCCTTTAATCCCATATATTATCAATCTCAACATTTCCAAATCAATTCCTCATTTCTCACAATTAATTATACAAATTAATTAACCAATGTAATTAGGGCATTTTCCATAATTACCATTACAACCCTTAGGTTCTATTTTCATCAATGACTCAGCATTCATTCCATTTCTCTATGCCAAACATGCATCTAGGTTTATTATAATTGAAACCCCAACTTTTGCCAAAATTACACAAAGGCCCAAAGTTTTCCCAAAATTACACAACAACTCCCAACATATCAAAATGCTAAAATTTAAAGACAAAACTCATAAAGAGGAGTAGGGTATCCCTACCTCGAAGTTTGAGCCAAAAAGGAGATGAAGACTCAAGGATCAACGTGCTCCAAATCCAAACTTTTTCAGATTAAACCGAAGCTCTCAACGCCCTCTATGTTTTTAATAAAGGCCCTAGGGTAGATTCACCCTCTAGGAAGATCAAATCTTAGAGAGAGAGTAAGTTTAGAGAGAGAGGGTCTCGGATCTAGGGTTTGAAAGAAAAAGGGAGTGAAAAAGTGATGTTTAAAATCGCTACTGCCCGCTGATATAAAACAGGCTCGCTCGAGCCAAGAAGGTCTCGCTCGAGCCAAAAACTCAGAAGCACGCTCGAGCGAAAGAATGCTCGCTCGAGCCAACAACTCAAACCCTCAGGTCTGCAACCAGACACACGCTCGAGCGACGGACTTCTCGCTCGAGCGAAGAACAAACCAGACCGCTCGAGCGAAGAAAAGCTTGCTCGAGCCAAGAAATGTAACTCTCAGGTCCAGAACTAGACGCAATCGCTCGCTCGAGCGAAGCCACTCTGGCTCGATCCACCAGACATTAAACTCAACTCTCGCTTGAGCGACCAACTCCTCGCTCGAGCGAAGGTCTAAAAATCTGGGCAGCAACACTAGGCTCCCCAAACACAACCAACCTGTAACAAACCTGCCCAACACATCCTATAACTCACATACAAAGTAGTAATGGATGTAAACAAGACAATAATCAATTACTATCATCCACGGACACATGTCCGGATCACTGTACAACAAGGGTAAACCCGGAATCGCTATATCTCCTGGCAATTCACACATCGTTGTCATTTTGCCTTTTAACTGACTCCAGCAAATCTCACTCTGGCGTTCTTGTTCTCGACCCCATTTAGTAAGTTCTCAATTTCTTCTTTTTAATTTTAGTCTTTATTGTTCTTGACCATGTTCTTCTATATAATTTAATTTGCCATATGTTTCACACTGTATCAGTTTGCTGTGAAATTTGCATTTGTATCTGAATTTTTCATGAATGCGTTGTTTAACCCACTATACATGGATCAACGTGTTATGCTCATCCCTCTTATTTGATTTGTTCATGTACTTGATCTTATTTGCATTTTCCGTGCTTCAAATTTGTTACTGCCTCTCTTGCATTTTCTTATTGTACTGAGTATGCCTCTTTTTTGTGTTCTTGTTTCACCTTAGATCGATTCTGAGCCCTATTTTTCGTTGTTCTTCTTGCCTGTTTTTCCCAGATCTTTGCCTCTGATTCTTGTTCCATCTTTGTAGAGTTAGGTTTGGGATTTACTAGAAATCACATATTTTGAAAAATTGAAACACAATCTCACTTAAACACCCAAAACCCTCTTCCTAGTGCCATTCAGGATCTAGTTGAGGTTTTCAAAACCATTATCAACCTGTTTTATCTGAAATTTTCCACCAATCACCTTAAGCCGATATCATGGGGATGTTTAGGTAGAGGGTAGACACTCCTACCAAGCTAGAATACTTTAAGCGAGAGTTCTCCATTCCAGCGACGTTCAACTCCGATTGGTTGGGGAGAAGGACTCTATTATGCCTGGAAAGGATTACATACACTTTCCAATAGTCTCCATTATTGAGGGCAGAGTCAGGTTTCCTCTTGACATCCTCTTTAGGGAAGTCCTCCATTACTACAAACTTAATCCCATGCAACTGGCCGTAAACTCCTTTAGGATCATCATTGGCATCACTGAGTTGGCGCGTCGGCAGAATTCTAGAATTACCCTATCCGAAATCCAGTGTTGCTACACTATATGTGGCCTAAAGGCCAACACTTGCTACACATTCTACCTCAAGCCAAGATCTATGCAGTACAAGTTGATAGCCAATATTCCTGACTCCAATAAGGGCGCAGAAGCCACTACCTAATTGTCCCGGGCAATTAGGAATTTGCTCCAAACAATGAGCTCTACCTTTTCCCATTGTACCATAAAGTTTTTAGGGATGATAAGGGTAAGGAATTAGTCCCTCACAAAGCCCCTTCTCTATTACCTTATCTAGCAATCTTTCTATTTATCTGTTCTAATGTTCTCTTTTTGTCTTTGCAGCCCTCCCTCAGCCAGAAAAGAACTTCTGCCAGTCCTACGTGCCGAGCAAAGACTTGGTTCGCATTCTCAACTTACCAATTGAAGTCCTCAAGGCTCCAATCATCCTCAACTATATATCAACATACCGGAGTCCTTTGCCCGACGTCCCTAGGAGAAGTCAAACACCACCTTCTAGTACCACTCCACCAGTCACTTCGTCGCCAAGGTCAGACCAAGCCTCCACTTCAGATCTAGTGAACCAGCCATCCACTTTGCTCCCCTATTGATCCCTCTGGCCCAATGCCAATGTCGACGCTGAGCTCCTCCAAACGCTCCTACCGACAGAACTCGCAGTAGAAGACGCTAAGGTCTTGCTTTCTTGGTGACTGACCCATCAAACCCCCCTATTTCCCTTCCAGCAATTCATTTCGGTACCAAGGTTACCATTGCTGCAACCGCCGACGAGATGGGTCGTAAACCAGTCGCTGTTGAAGACCTCCTAACCAACATTCTTGGGGTTGTGACTGTCCAGTCCTCGTCATCTCCATCTCAATCCAAGCCAAAGCCAAAGAGAATGAAGAAGACCAAGGCCAAGGCCACTATGACTCAGGTGTCTTATGAATTTGAGAAGGATACTGAGGGCTCTATACCAATATCAAAGCTGGCCCAATCCGAGAAGAGGCCAACCGAGGCCGCAACATCTGACGCCCCACCACCAAAGAAGCCGAGGTCTGATCGCCTAGAGGATTGTAGCAGCTTCCCCCGCAATCAGACCTAGGTGCCCGAGGTCATGGTTAATGACCGACCTCTGACAGCCGGTGATAGCACAATAAAAAACGTAGAGGTCGACGCCGCCCTGTCAACGGCCGTGCTCCTTCCAGTTGACATCAATCATATGGCTGATCGACACGAGTATGAGAACTTCGGCCTTATGATGCAGCACTTCGTCTAAGTAAGCTTCGCACTGTATCCTTTAAAGCTTTCCAACACTTAGCCAAATTTTTACTAATATGTTTCGTTCCTTGCAAGCCATCCAGCATGCACATTCGTATGCGGTCAAGACTGAGATCGTGAGGAAAGAGTTGGTAAAGAAAGCCCAAGAAGCTGCCAAACTCCTTTCCTCACTAAACCATGCCGAGACCAGCAACCGAAATTTGCTGGATTAGGCCAAGGCTGCTAAGGCTACTAAAAACCAAGCCGAGGCTAAAGTCGAAGTTGCTGAGACCGTTACCGAAGCTGCAAAGGCTGACGTTGAGGCTGCCAATGCCAGGGCAATAGAGTCTGAGGCCAAGCTCAAGGAGGCCATTGAATCAAAGGAGGCTGAGGTCAAGGCGGCCGACGAGAAGGCCTTTGAAGAAGGCCAGGTTGCCATCCATGATCAGTACAAAGAGAAAGTTAATCTAGCCTGCAACAAAGGCTACTACTTGGGCTGGGTGGCTGCTCTTAACAAACTGGCAATGCCTCTTGACTTGCCACTTCAAGATATTACTCAACTGCAAGTTCCCTTCCGTCCTGTAGACACCCCATTTTTGACCGCCCTTAAGACTTGGGTGCTACTGATTGATCACTCGATGATGAAAGTTATGCTATCCAATCGCTCAATTTCTTTAGTAAGAAGAGCTTCTAAATCCCAACCTTACACCCCATTTTGGACCAAACAATTTTGTTTGACCCAAACAATTTTAGACCTTAAAACCCTCTCTTTCAAAATATTTTTGAAAATTCTTCTACGATGTTCCGAGGCTCGCATTTCGTTAAAAATTACACTTTTCGATAAGCCGAGCAAGGACAAAGTGGAAATAAATGGAAGAGAGGTGAACTCTTTGAAAAATATTTTTAAACATCTTATTGATATGTTTGGAGTTGAAGAAAATTAGAGGGGAGGGAAGAAACCAAGTTGGGAGAGAAGTTAGGCACTAACCGTTAAGGGAGAACTGAGCAGCCTCTACTAAATCAGGCCTATCCTTTTGTACAAATGGACTTTAATTGTGGGGCCACCACCATTGGAAAGTAGACTTCCGGGGATTTAATTTAGACTCAAGAATGACCTGCAAAGGACTCTGGATGAAGGAGATATATCCATTTGAAGTCAGGCCTAGAAGTAGATTTTTAATTCTGGCTTGTCGGCCAATGGTGAAAAACCAAGATATTTTGTGCCAGCTGTCCCCCAAAAGCTCTAGCTGTCCAAGGCTTGATATTTTCGACCCAAGGCTCATATTTCTTCCAACCACACGTCTTTCTCCCTTTTATTTAATCGCTTTTAATGGTTAGATTAGGGACATGTTTCAATTACCATACCTTATGCGGCGCATCATTCAAACTGTATTGTCATTTCAATAATTCTTTGAATATGTGTTTAATCACATGTTATTGAAATTGACTCATATGCCATATTAGTAGCTGAGCCTATTAAATTGCATATTGTATGTATTGCATTAGACATTTTGTATAGTTAGGAATCATGCATAGTCTCATATCTTCTTAGCTTGGAGTACTAGGTGAGTTTTTAGTACTTTAGCATACTTGCATGAGTGTGAGTGATTGCCATGACTAGCATGCTTGCCACAAGGTTAAAGTCTTACTTGATAAAATGTTTGAATGCCTGTAGGTGAAGCCTTGTTGTTTGAATTGAAACGATTCAATAAAATGTGCATTTTAAGCCCACTTTGTTAAGTGACAAATAATCTTTAAGCCCACTATGTTGGGTGGCAAATTCGCAACTTTAAGCCCACTTGAGGTGGCAAAATTCAAACCATTTTCGCAAAAACAAACATGAGTTAAATTGTTCTAACTTGAGCAAACTAGTCTATATTTGCTTGTGCGCATCACATAGTAAAGCTAGCTTAATAACCGAAACAAGAGCACATAGTGTTGATACAAATCATATCATGATTAGTAGAGGCCGATCTTTGATCAGGCAAGTGAGGGTGCTCAATTCATGACCTTCCTCTCTCGTACCCAAGTTCCTGAGCCGAGGTAACTTTGGTGATGACGGACGCGTGGCCTTTGGCACAAGTTAGGGTTTCCTAAATTTTTCCAAAAACAAAAAAAAAATTTAGGTGGCGACTCTATATCTGGCAAAGCAGTCCAACTTTGGCATTATATGATTTTAAATCGATTTTCCAAAAAGATTTGTCAGATTTTGACTCTTTGGTGTTTATTAGTTTTACATTGCACTTGTGAGATTAGATTCAGAACCACGGGAGTCCGAACTGTAGGGCTTTTTTTCAAACCTTCCGAAGGGGACGCGAAAAAGTCGAGCTACACCTCCCTCTCCATCTGAATCAGAGGAAGAAGGCAAAGAAGAAGATGCCGAGGCTGAGGAAGGGGTTGAGTCCAAGGTCACTGTTGGGGTTAAGTCCTCTTACTCTGAATGATCAAGTCCTAGACTTGACTCAGGATAATGAGGACGAGGCTTCCAAAACTGTCCTTCCCAAAACAACTTCTGAGGTCGAGGTCACTTTAGTCGAGAAAAGTCTAGATCAGACCCTCTTTGAAATCGATGCCGAGATTGCGGCTGAAAAGTCTGCCCAGCCGTTGTCCGAGGTTGCAACAACTCCAACTGCCGAAGTCGAGCTGTCTGAGAAAAATGCTAAAGATCTTAGTCCTTAGGGTTTTTCCTTTTTCGTTGTACTCTTTCCTTTGTAATCTTTTATGCTTGACCAGTTTTTTCTTTTGGCCAATGTACCCTTGTAAATGAACAAGTTTATCTTTTATGAATACCAATCTTCCCTATTTCTTATAAGTGTTGTATGTTTGTCTCTTTGTGCTTGATCTACCTTAACTATTTTGTGTGCTTCCATACTTAGGATATTTTTGCACTTCTCTTAAGTGCAACTTACTTGTGTAATCACTTTGGGTTAGAACACCTCAAACCTGTATCACCTCGGTCCCATATCATCTCAGGTGCAACCTTAGTTGGTCACCTTAGACCAACATACCTCGGAGTTTATTTTTGCTGTGATCTCGTCCAGCTAGCACTATATAAAAATTCTTTGAATAACTTTCAACAGGTTTTGTTTCCTTACTTGTACTTGCTGTGTCTTGTCAAGACTTCACCCTTCCAACCCTTCCAAACTTGGCAACCTGGTTGTTTATCTCGGGTAACAAGTACCTCGGGTATTCCCTTATCTGTTTACCTCTGCTGACTCCAACTTGTAAATTTTTTTAAAAAATTTTAACAAGTGTCAAGCTCATTCCTTATTCTTGCTCCCTGCCCCCTAATGTGAACCTAAGTACGACTTATGTTCACATTAAACATGCATCTCCAATTTTTTGCCGAAGTCTGATTCAAACAAATTGTAGCCAAGGTTTTCTATCTTGATGTCTCTGTTAATCTGACTAGATCAAACTTAGTTCAACTCTGCCGTCATCGCAAGTCTAAGTTACTTATCATGTTTCATTATGAAATATTACCAACTTAGTTCAATTCTACCATATGGCAAGTCTAAGTTACTCGTCATGTTTCATTCTGAAATATCACCAACTTAGTTCAACTCTACCATACAGCAAGTGTTAATGCAACTCTACCATATGGCAAGCCTAAGTTACTCGTCATGTTTCATTCTGAAACATTGCTAACTTAGTTCAACTCTACCATATGGAAAGTCTAAGTTACTCGTCATGTTCATCATGGGAACATCGTCATAAGACTATCTTCTCTTCATCGGGGGCATACATTACTATCTGGTGGTAGCCTCTATATGCATCCAGGAAACCCATCCTCCCATGCCCTAAAGTGGCATCTACTAATTGATCGATCTTGGGCAGTGGAAAACTATCCATGGGGTAAGTTTTATTCAGGCTGGTGAAGTCCACACAAACCCTTCACTTGCCACTCTTCTTTTTCATTACCACTATGTTGGATAGCCAGGTAGGGTAGTTCACCTCCTGAATGGCCTGGGCTTCCAACAGCTTGTCCACTTCCTCCTCAACTACCTCCACATGTATCAATGTCGGCCTCCATTCTCGCTGGATGACAGGCTTAGCCGACCTGTCCACATTGAGCCTATGACAAGTGACCTCGGGGTCAATGCCAGGCATCTGATAGGGCGTCAAGGCAAACACTTCTATGTTTGCTCGCAAAAAAGTCTCCAACTCCTTTTCCTCCTCCTGGGCTAAGCCTGAGCCGAGAAGGAAGAAGCGCTCTTCATCACATTCTTGGACCAAAATCTTCTTCAAAGCTTCCTTACTCTTGTCGACTGGTTCTTTACCGACATTATCTAAGACCTCTATGTCCTCGTCTTCGATTTCCACTGTTTCTGCTTCCCGTATGTTGCAGGTGGACTTCATTGCTGCCATGGAGCAATTTTTCACTTGCACCTAATCCCCTCTGACCTCCTCAATCCCATGTTCGATTGGGAATCGCAACAGCTGGTGTAACATTGAGGGAACAGCCCTCATTGTGTGCAAGCACAGTCTTCCCAAAATAGCATTGTAAGGGGAGGGGGTGTCAATTACTGTAAACTTTGTGCTTACTTTCTTGGTGCCTACCTACACTTCCAAACTCATGGCTCCTAAAGGCCATGTCAGCGTCCCATTGAATCCAACCATCAAGCTGTCGCATTGTTCTAGATCATCTGGGTGAAGACCGAGCTCCTTGTAACATCTAACATACATGATGTCACAAGAACTACCTTGATCAATCAATATGCACCTCACCTGTCATTCTCCAATCTTCAATGTTATTACCAGGGCATCGTTGTATGGATGTTGTACCATATCCAGGTCTGCCTCAGTAAAAGAAACCGTTGGTCCCTGGCACTCATTTGCCCTAGTCTTCTTTTGCTAGACCTGATACACGTACTGCAGGTGACTTACTCTCTAGGTCTCCCCTCACACATCATTCTCATTAACCTTCGAGTGAATCACATTGATCAACCGATATCCATCTGCTTGTTGTGGTGGCTGTGGTGGGGGTGGTGTTGCTAGTGCCTGGAGAAGCCTTGCATACTCTTTCCTTGTCCTAGCCTCATCTACTAGGTGTCTTACGTGACCCTGTCTGACCAGATCCTCCAAGTGCATCTTCAGAGCCCTGCATCCCTAAGTCAAGTGCCTATCCTCATTATGGTAAGCACAGTGCTTCCCAATGTTCCTTCTCATAAACTCACTAGGGATCTTCTCCAGCGCTCTGTAATACAGCTAGTTCCTGATCCTTTCCAGAACTTTGTAGATTGGGATCCTAAATACAGTGCTGACTACCTGTGCAGCCCTCAACCCTGTCTCCTACCTGTTTACACCGGAATTACTTCGGCCTCGCTTCGGCGAGCCACTTCTCTTCTCTTGCTTTGGTGTCTTCATTCCTTGCGTGTCCTCTTCTACTCTGGCATATTTCTCAATCTGTGCCATGTGCTCCTCCATACTTTTTGGTAGGGTTTTTGCCAACGATTTTCGAAGTGGGCATTCATTATCTAGGTCATTCTTAAAAGATATGACCACCAGCTCCTGGTTACAAGCCGGAATTCGATTGAATACCTCGTAGTATCTCTTGGCGTAAGCCCTCAGGCTTTCACCGTCGCTAATGTTCAAAGCCAGCAGGGAGTCTACCCTTAATGGCTATAACTTGTTTGTAACAAACCTAGCCACAACCATCTCGGCCAAACTCTTCACAGTTCCTCTCGACAACTTATGAAACTAATCAGATGCTATCTCACCAAAGGATGAGGGGAACACCTTGCACAGTAGCAGCTCATTCCCGCTCCACAAAGCCATTGAATTTAAATACAAGCCGACATGAAAGTTTGGATTAGACTTACCGTCATATATCTGGAATCTCAGCATGTGGAATCTCTTTAGGGCCTCAAACGCATCCAACTCCACCGAGAACGACATCCTTGGCTTGACGGGGGATGTGATCTCGGCATTGTGTCGCTTTCTCTAGAGGTAATCTCTCAAATCCTCCTTCGTTCGACTGGGAGCTTGGCTATCAATAGATTTCAGCCTTTTTGGCACGCTGCTCCCAGTGCAATTGTGCGTCCGTTTGGACTTCTCCTCATCCAATGCATCAAATCAAAGGCCTTTCCCCTATATGTGTCGAGATTCTTTGACATAGGTCCCCTTGGTTCACGGTGTCTTCGACGACTCACCTCTTACTAACTCTGCTCACCCGACATCTCGTAACGGCTGGTGTGAATGTTCCTTTCCCTTGCCGTGTTGCGGGACTACTAGGATTGTCTTTTATCCCCTTTCTGGACATTAGTCTTGGCCGCTAGTGCCGGCGTGTCCTGCAATGGGAATGGTGGTTGCATCACGTTGTTCTGCATCATGAAGTTGACAACGAACTGTAGGTCTGCCAACTTGTTTGTCATTTCTTTCATCTTGCCATCCCACCTCAGACATCTATCCTTCCATACCTGGAGGTCATTTTTGTTGTAATATTCATCTCGACCACCCTTCTTCGGGGCGTTACCCTCTTTGCCGACGTCCTTTTCCTCAGGATACAGATCTTGTGCTCGTTCATTACAATTTTCCTCCCCAACGTTAGGATCTACATGCTCACCACTTTCACTGTGGATGTTGTCCCCAATCTTTTTTTCCTGCCTGTTGTTAGCCATCTGTTCTCCTTAAATTTCCACAGATGACGCCAAATTGTGGGTGTTGATTTTTGACCACACAATCAAACGAGGAACTCAGCTAGAGAGCACCGACAGAATAGATTAAGCCCAACAACCTGTAACAAGAAGATGAGAATACCGCGATGGTTCATCCGCCCAGAGGCACTCCAACGATCAAGTTAGTAATCTCTTAAAGATTTCAATTCAAGTATTTAACTCACAAATTATTGCTCACAGGATATCACAAATACCTGAGACCCATGGGGGTGCCCCATTTTTATAAAAGGTAGTGACCTGATACCTTTAGAAGCCTCACTTCAGTAGACTCAGGCTCAATGCTTATCTTGAATCCTTAGCTGGATAGGGATAAACTCTTCTTGAGCTTTGTGAAACCCCCTATTTTTATATAATAAAAATAATATATATATTTTTAATTTTCTTAAATAATTATTCACAATATTTTGAATTTAATATTTTGTATATTTTTTATACTGAAAATTTATTCAAAATAAAATAAAATAAAATATTTTTTACTTTATATTATTACTCAATATTAATTTCTAAGCCGTATAATATTTTTATTATATTTTTCTCTATATTTTTTTGTAATCAAATTACACTGGAATCTAATATTTTATGTACTAAAACCCAATCAAAAAAAAAAAAAACATGGGTTTGCTCCCCAGGTTTTCTCACTTTCCACCTTCAATCTTATGTATCAAAACGTGGTGGGCATGCTGATGCCATACCACCAGGTGTTCAACTTCTTTTTCTTTTCTTTTTTTTTTTTTTTAAATTTCTTTTCATTTTCTTTGATCTTCTTTTACTCTTCCTCATTTTACTTCTCTTCCAATTTCATAGCTTTCTCTTTATCCGTTTCATCTCTCTTTCTCTACACCTCTCATTCTCAAAACTCTTTCTTCTTCTTTATCTCTATTCTTACTCCTCCTCCCGACCTCCATAGCCATGGCCTCAACCCATACTATCACCATCCGAACCACCAATGCCGCGAACTTCACCACCATTGGTGCACCGTTGGACCGCCACCGCCACCATCAGCTATTTCCATTATCATCTAGAACCACCATTCACAAAGTGTTGTAGATGAAGAAAGAGAAGAAGAAGGAAGATGGAGGAGAAAGAAACAAAGTTAGAGAAGTTTATTTTGAAGTTCAAAAGTTGGTTTTCGGCTTACTTTCGGCATGCCAAAACCATCCATTCTGAGAAGAAGTGAGAAAAATAGGCCATGTAAGATGAAGTACGAAGTAAGTTGAAGAGATTGGCGAAAGAATGAAGTAAAACCGTTAAGAATTAAGAAAGTTATGGAGCCCGAAAGATGGTTCGAAAAAAAAATGTCCGAGATGGTAGGAAAATAATCTTATTTTTCGTCAAATTTTGGAGATCCGACGGCATGCAAAAAGAGACGGAACGAGGCGTGTGAGTAGTGAACCAAAAACTAGGCTGTGAGGTGAATCCAATGACAGAAAAATAAGATAAAACGGAGTTACGATGAAGAAGATACAATGACAGAAAAATAAGATAAAACGGAGTTACGATGAATAAGATACAAGCATTTGAACTGGTGACATTGAAACTAAAATTCTGGGTCTTCTGTTCGTGCATGCTACGGCTGTTAGAGAAAATGAATTGAATTTTATCCAGCGTTTCTCGGCCCATGGTGCTACGGTGCATCCTAGTACCTTTAGGTTAATCGAGTGGTCCTATGACTTTGGGGATGACCACCCTTAGGTTTTTCGACGTGTAGAATCCATTTTTTGAGTTAGATCTTTCAAATTCTAAGTCTAAGATGATGATCAACAACTAAAAGTTTTAAGAGAATCCAATGGAAGATCAACGGTGAGATCGCATCCGATTAATGTGAAATTTCAGCAAGACGATCATGGAGCCAGGACGGTCATATCTTATGATCAGAATCATAAATCAAATTCGGATGATAAATCGTTAGCAACCTAACATAGTAAGAAAACCTTCTCAACCTTCTCATTTTTATATTATATACATATGATAAAATGTCTAAACTTGAAAGTAGAATTTTATTTATAATTGTATAAGACCTTATGATGGTATATTAAATATTGGTAGTCTGAAAATTATATTGTGGAATTTGGACTTGCATGTGTAGCTTATGCTATTAAAAAGATTATTGAAGATGTTATTTGGCCCTTTAAATCTGCCATAAAGTTGTACGAATTTTTAGATAATTTTATACTCAAAATTTGAAGATGATTTCTTCTACAAAGTTGTTGATAATGATGTCTAGTTCATCCAAAAATGTTTTCAATAGTTATTGAGTTTTGTACGAATTTATACATATTTTTAACCAAATCTGGAGCTATAGGCAGATTTTATTATGTGTTTGAAAAATCATTAAAAAATTTATATTAAACCAAATCTGGTAATTTCTAAGCAAAAAATGAAATTTGAGAAGTCTAGGTTCATAATAAATTTTAGATTATGGAATTGATTTATAAATTTAAGTATGGAATTAATTTAAAAAAAATGTGATAAATCTGTCTCATAAACATTCCTGGAATTTTTAAGAATTATTTATAATTTATTTTTGGAAAATGCTTTCTTAAAAATGACCATAACATGTTTATTGAGTATTCTGTAGATTGATATGAATTTTAGAGTGTATAAGTAATTTATTTATAATTTTATTTGTAAGATATACATTCTGAAAATTTTGACAGATTAAGAAGGAATCAAAAACTATCTCTTCAATTGTTTATTTAGAACTTATTTTTGGGAAATTCTTTCTGAAAAATGACCTAAACATATTTATCGAATATTCTGTACATTTTCACGAATTTTAGAACTGTATAAATAATTTATTTATAATTTTTATTTTATTTTTTTGGTGAATAATTTATAATTTTTACTACCTAAGGTATAACCTAAAAATTTCTGGACAGATTTAAGATCATCACTTCAATTATTTATTTAGATAAAAATCGGTTATTGTGTTGGTCTAATTCACCAAATATTGTAAATTAGTAATCCATGTATGGGTGTATTGTGGTTTATTTAATATTGTGCTAGTTTAATCTTATAGATTAAAAGTCCATGCATGTATGTAATTATGATTTATTTCTTCTTTTTTTTTCTACATTATGATTTCATACCATAGTTTAAATAAATTGTTTATTTAAATTTTCTACAATTTTTTATTATCGTGTAACATATGTAATATTTTATGTTGGAATTTTAATGAGTTGGTATAACATTATTTGTAATTAAATTTTAGATTATTAGGAATATCTCAACAAATAAACCAATGATACATTAAAATGTAAAAGTGACGGGGTGAGCCCGGTCTGGAATCTTGCGCAAGTGAGTTGCGAACCCTAACATGGCACGGGAAGATATTTCGGCTCTTATCGGTGTAGGCGATATAAGGTTGGTGGTGCTTGTGTCACAACATAGACCGTTCCCTTGGGGCAGACCGTGATGTCATGACTCGGGTATGTAACCCTGGTGCGTGGGCATCATTGGTAGTTACTGTAGGTAACATTTAAATATTTGACCAAGGGGGAGTCAGAATTGCCCGTAGCCATTGCTTAGCGGTTGAGTGGAAATAGTGCTCCGCGGGGAGTTACTTAAACTTATCTGATAAACTAAATCTATGAGAATTTAAAAAGAAAAGTGGGCATTTTCCTTATGATGAAATACTGCCTCTGTTTGTCATTTATTTATTATCTATTGTTATTATTTCAACTGATGGCATTCCTATTATGCTTATTAAATGCTACATGTTATTCTGTTACTACGCATTATTCATTGACGGTATTATTATCGGGGTGGGTATTTCAGGTTGTAGTATCTTATTGAGCTCGTCGCTCATTGGCATCCTCGTTGCCTTGGCGTTTCATGCCAGGTACCGAAGAAATCGAAGAAACCGAAGGAAACACCGAGGTGTTGGAAGGCAATATTCAGCCCTGATTAGCTTGAAGCGTGCCAAAGTTCCATGAACCATTTTTCTGAGTTTTCTAGTTTTTCTCTAGTTTTTTTTATTTGTGTACTAAGACAAAGTTTTAAGTTTGACTGGAGTTGTAATTTAAGAACTTTTAGTTTTGGTGTTGTTATTTAATGGATGATGGTAAAATGTGGTGGCAACATTGATGAGGATTCTTATTTAAGAAAATTGATTTTAAGTTTTAAACCTTATTATGATGTCTCCAAATTTTGGGGGCGTCACAACCTTTATCTTTATCCAAATTGAGATCCTCCTCTTGTTCTAGGACTCCTGTCCCCTATCCACTTATCTTGGATTCCGGCATCTTTGCAGATAACCCCAGCCTAGCCGAGATTATCTCGGCAACGTTACCAGGCCACGTGGCACCTCGGCTGACACTTCGGCGTCACCCTGGCCACGTGCTTTTATTCACAAAATACTTCCCCACACATAAGTATATATACATTACATATACAATTATACATTACCAATGTAAATACTAATATAGCTAAGTGAAATAGAATCAAAACAACAAATTCTAAAATCGAATTAGCTTCATGGCTTTTAATGACAGTATTGGTAAATTCTATACAATCATGGTCATAGAATTGGGACCAAGTAAGTTCTAATGATATAAATGGTATGAATCAACACAAGTATTGGTGTGTTCATGATAGCTATTGGCTGTTGGATTTACTCAATATTATAGATGCATTGAAATATACGATTATTTGTTATCTAAAACTTACAAAGTTTCAAACTACCTAAATTGCATAACTATCATTAGTGTGTATAGATAAAATACTACATAATTATCATTAGTTTCTCTTTGACCTT
The DNA here is from genome assembly GCF_055761805.1 of Camellia sinensis. Classification (NCBI taxonomy): domain Eukaryota; kingdom Viridiplantae; phylum Streptophyta; class Magnoliopsida; order Ericales; family Theaceae; genus Camellia; species Camellia sinensis. The sequence goes on from NC_138961.1 coordinate 41,524,547, forward strand.
GCTTAGAACCTGTTTGTAGAGTTCTGATTTCCTCACATCGTAATATTTTTGTGAACTTTCGGCCGACTTTTGGCATGTTTTTTTATCCATACGCTTAGCATTGGCATATATAGATATGTGGAATTTCAAACTCATGGCCATGCTTAAACTACAATTCTAACAACCTACTTTTGTTGTTGATACCAGTACATTGGGCCTATTCAGAACAAGGGAAATACATTACCCAACCTAGGGTTTAACGAATTGTTGATAAGAAAAAAGAAAATTGCATATGAAAAAGAGTTTATTCCAACAAAAATCCAACAGTTCCAAAATTCAAAGAGACATTCCAGAAATATTCCATATCATATATGTACGAGCACGAAATAATTCTTCTCGTATGATCTTGTTGATCAAGTTTGTACTCCTCCAAACGTCGTTGCTTTACTACCTGAAAACACAAACGTGAGCTAACCGGCGGGTGTGTCCGGGAAACCCCTCCTATGCCTAAGTCAGTAACTAGACAATAGACAATAAGCTCTGTGTATTCTAGAGTAAGAATTGGGATACCTCTACATAGGTCTGGTCATGAGCTTTTATAGACTCTGCTTGGCACAATCCTAGTAGGATTCCAACTCTCCCTATGAGAGTCCTCCTAGGAATCACACACCCTACTCACTACCAACCAAGTGAGATGGTTTTGCATAATCCTAGTAGGACTCTACTCTCCTTAGCAGAGTCCTCCTAGGAGTCACACTCCTACTCACTACCAACCAAGTGAGATGGTTTGTACAATCCCAGTAGGACTCTAACTCTCCTTAGCAAAGCCCTACTAGGAGTCTCATCAGTGCAAGCCAAGTGAAACGGCTGAACCCTTTACCTTGGTTTATACATTCCTGACCGAACTGACTTATCTCGGTCCCCTGCCATCTGGACCGTTTGATTGGAAGCCGATCTAATGAATGCCACCCTGCCGAGCTGCACATAGCTCGACCCTCGTCATTGATGTTACCTCGGTTTTGTCTATTTAGACCAAGCTAACTGTAGCAATCTCTGACCGAGCTAACAAGGGCGAGGCCCAACTTGTGAAGCCCAAACACCTCGGTCCATAGCTCGGTTCGAACTTCACCTGGCCTAAGCTTGTTAGTTTTTAGACCGAGCTACAGCAGCTCCTATCTCGGTCCGATGTGTAGCCCCTTAATTCCATCTGCGCAGCATGATTGGGATTACTTTCCTCTAGCCAAGCTAAAAACGGTCATCTTTGCCGAACTAGAGAAGTTTGTTCGGTCTCACAGCTTGTAAGGCCCCAATAAGCCTTGTCAGTTGCTCAACATGTCTTTCCACTAATCTGGTACGACGTCATTCCCATGATACATGGCGTGCCCCCATTATCCTCATTCTCCTGTTTCAACCGTAATATACCTCCAAAATTTTGAACAACCCCTGCTTTTTTGCCTTCAACTTATATATCCTTCGAGTTTGTAATCGTACGGCGAGTCGCTCTTTCTGTGTCTCGCCGACCAGACTAGCTTGGTTTATACTAACCCTGCCAACCTGCTTTAGCCGTGATAACCATCTCGGTCCAGGAATTCAAAATTTTGTTGGTCAAACCTGCCAACCTGCTTTGGCCGAGGTAACCATCATCCCGGCCAAAAAGTTCAAAAATTTGTTTGTCAAACCTGCCAATCTTCTTCAGCCTAGATCCTGATCTCGGCTGAAGAGAACAAAATGTTAGTTTTTCCAGCCAACCCTCTCCAGCCTAGATCCTGATCTCGGCTGAAGAGAACAAAATGTTGGTTTTTCCAGCCAACCCTCTCCAGCCTAGATCCTGATCTCGGCTGAAGAGAACAAAATGTTAGTTTTTCCAGCCAGCCCTCTCCAGCCTAGATCCTGATCTTGGCTGAAGAGAACAAAGTGTTGGTTTTTCCAGCCAACCCTCTCTAGCCTAGATCTTGATCTCGGCTGAAGAGAACAAAGTGTTGGTTATTCCAGCCAACATCCTACAGCCTAGATCCTTATCTCGGTTTAGGAATGAAAAAATTGTTGGTCAAACCTACCAACGTCCTGCAGCCTAGATCCTTATCTCGGCTTAAGAGAGAGCTCAATGTTGGTTATTCCTGCCAACTTTCTTCAGTGCCGACCTTATCTCGGCTGAAGAAGAGCTAAAAGTGTTGGTCAAACATGCCAACGTCCTGTAGCCTAGATCCTTATCTCGGCTTAGGAAAGAAAAAAGTGTTAGTCAAACCTGCCAACCTTTTTTGTTGCCTCCCAGTCGGGCAAAGACTTATTTAGAAAGAGTTGGCCAATCCTGCCAACCTTTCCAATTGCTCCCCAGTCGGGCAAAGACTTTTGCGCAGTCAATCCTCCTTGTCAACCGTGTTAACTCTGGCCAAAAGCTTCTTGTCTGGTACCGCTATTGTGCTGGATTCTTCCTTGGTGCGCGCTCCATCTTCTTCTACCCGGGCGTGTTGATGCACTCTCTTCATCAGGGCTTCCATAGTAAGAGGCGACGACATTGTCATTGAATCCCTTAATTTATTGTCAGCCAGCAAACCTCGTTTGTACTGTGCGATAGCTAGGTTTGTGGGGCAATGTTCAATCTAATTAAAAGTTTTTCAATGCCGGTTATTGTAAGATTTCAACGTTTCCTTCTCGCCCATGTTGATGGAGAGAAGCTGGTCAATCCCCACTGGGGTCTTGGTGTTTGTTCTAAATCTGGTTACAAATGTCTCCGCTAGTTGTGCCCTTGAAGCTATACTACCTTCTGGTAATCTTTCAAACCATGTTAAACCCATGTCGCCAAGGCTAGACGGAAACATGATACACATTAAGGGCTCGTTTCGTCGATACACGGCCATAACATGGCAAAAGTGGCTCAAGTGCATGCAGGGGTCTGACTTCCTCTCATAAGTTGTGAATTTAGGCTGGTGGAAGCTTAAGGGTAATGGTGCATTTTCAATTGTCAGAATGAACGGTGAGCCCTGCAACCTTGCTAACACTTTGTCTGCTGGTTCATAGGCACGACGCGGCTCTAGCATTCCTGCCTTGACACTCCCATGTGTTCTAGGAACCAATCGTTGTAGTGCGGAGACTCTGCGGGGGTCGCGAGCCTGAGTGTCTTCTCTTCTTCGAGCCCTTTCAGTCCGCAATCTCTCAGGCCTGGAGTAGTGTGTCCTGGAAGTCTTTGATTGTGTATCGCCCGACTTAAGGCTTCTACTTTCAGTTTGTGATAGTGTGACTTGTTTGTCACGATCTTCTGAATGGCGAAGGTGCACCCTGCTCTTGTCCACCTCTTCTTCTATTGCCCCTCTGCCCTTTATCTGATGCTTCATAGACTTTATGTCAGCTGCCATTCTTCTTATTACTTCGTCTTGCTCCCTTACGCGATCTTCGAGAACCTGATGATCCATCTTCTGCCTCTGTCTATCTGGGCTTTGAGAGCGGCGTGGACTTGAGCCCTGTCTTTCTCTTGCTTCTCTCCGCAGTTTCCTTCGTTAGGGATCTAATTCCGCTATGGGTGGGATAGAAGGTAAACCTTCGCGTCTCTCATCCCCTTCCGGTGTTTGCCCATCAATAGCAGATTGCGGTAAGTCTTCATTGTGCGTCATTGCTTTCAACTAGAGAGGAAAACTTGATCAAGAGGTTTTTCTCTTTGTGAAATTCCCACAAACGGCGCCAATTGTACGAGCACGAAATAATTCTTCTCGTATGATCCTGTCGATCAAGTTTGCACTCCTCCAAACGTCGTTGCTTTACTACCTGAAAGCACAAACGTGAGCTAACCGGCGTGTGTGTGCCGGAATCCCCTCCGATGCCTAAGTCAGTAACTAGACAATAGACAATAAGCTCTGTGTATTCTAGAGTAAGAATTGGAATACCTCTACATAGGTTTGGTCATGAGCTTTTATAGACTTTGCTTGGCACAATCCTAGTAGGATTCGAACTCTCCCTATGAGAGTCCTCCTAGGAATCACACACCCTACTCACTACCAACCAAGTGAGATGGTTTTGCATAATCCTAGTAGGACTCTACTCTCCTTAGCAGAGTCCTCCTAGGAGTCACACTCTTACTCATTACCAACCAAGTGAGATGGTTTGCACAATCCCAGTAGGACTCTAACTCTCCTTAGCAAAGTCCTACTAGAAGTCTCATCACTACAAGCTAAGTGAGATGGTTGAACCCTTTACCTCGGTTTATACATTCCTGACCGAACTGACTTATCTTGGTCCCATGCCATCCAGACCATTTGATTGGAAGCCGATCTAATGAATGCCACCCTGCCGAGCTACACATAGCTCGGCGCTCGTCATTGATGTTACCTCGATTTTGTCTGTTTAGACCAAGCTAACTGCAGCAATCTCTGACCGAGCTAACAAGGGCGAGGTCTAACTTGTGAAGCCCAAACACCTCGGCCCATAGCTCGGTTCGAACTTCACCTGGCCTAAGCTCGTTAGTTTTTAGACCGAGCTACAACAGCTCCTATCTCGGTCCAATGTGCGGCCCAACTTCCAAAGAAGCCTCTTCCTTAGCTCGACCCAATTTGTTTACAAATTACCCTCGCAATTTACATATATATATATATGGAGAAATTTACAATGTACACCCTTTCAAATGGTGCACATTGTAAAAAAAGTTATGATTTTTTATGATGAATGTTATGATTATTTGTGATATGTGTTATGACATTTTGTAATAAAGTTGTAAATGGCAAATTTATGATGTGCATCCTAAAGTTATAAATCATAATGTTATGACATTTTGTGATTTTTGTTATGACACTTTGAGATTTTCTTATGACATTTTTCAGTGAAAAAAAGTTATGGCTTTTGTAATGAAGAAGTTATGACATTTTGGGTTTATGTTATGAAATTTTGTGAAAAGTTATGAAAAGCATACCATATGCACTTTTTTGAAGGTGCACATTGTAACATCTCCCGTAAAATCTCTAAACATTTAAAATACATCTATTTTTGAATGAATACATCTAAACGCATTATGGAAGAACATATATAAATTACTTTTAGAATTAACACCAAATAGAGGAAAATAAAACAAATTAAACCTATTAAGGAAGAATTGACAAACAATACATCTAAACGCATTATGGAAGAACATATATAAATTACTTTTAGAATTAACACCAAATAGAGGAAAATAAAACAAATTAAACCTATTAAGGAAGAATTGACAAACAATCAGACACCACCTTCTTACATTTATTTTTATTCATTCAACTTTTAATCGATTAAACAATTCAATGGTCTTGATTAGTGGTGTGGGCCGGGGTTAGGGTAGGTTGAGATGTTGTCCAATCTCACTTCAAGTTGTGCTAAAAGCTACTCAGGTCTCCGAAGTTTGAATCGTAACTCAAGATTGTCAGTTAAAGTCCGACCTGAGTTAAATTTGAATCATTTATTTTATCATCATTCATTTTTTTCATACAAAACTAGTCTAAACATGTGGTTGTTGTTATCCGATCAACTTGATTTTTTATAGGAATTATATATTCAATGAATCCTAAAATATGAATGGTTCAAATTATCGAAATAGGCTAAAAAAAATAAGCCCAATAGGCCCGACAACACTTCTTTAGTCCTTAATCAGACTAGAGAGAAGTTCATTCCTTTTCTTAATTGGTACATTTAAAAACAAAGGGACGTTTTTCAGAAAAATAAAAAGCCAATAAATGTAGCCAAAATTAAATGGGAAAATTACAAAATAAAAATAAAAATAAAAAACTCCAGGATCTGAGTTTAACAAAATAAATTCTCAATTCTCAATTTAAACCATTTACCTATTTTTGTTAAAGTAAAACTAACAAAAAATAGGTATTTTTGTTATTAAAATTAATATAGATATACCTAAAATATCTAAAATACTCTTTTTCATTGAGTTTAATGACTAAAATATCCATTTTTCTATCAATTTCACTTAAAAGAAATATGCAAATTGTTTAAATTGAAAAAAAAAAAAAAGAGTGTAAATTGATGAAATTAAAAAATCAGAATTTATTTTGTTAGAGGGATCAAACTCTTAATATATTTTTTAATTTTTCTAAAATAAAATCAATTCAAATGGAGGGAAATATCATTTTGCCCGCCAAACAATTACGTGAAAATCACTTTAACATTGAGACTTATCATTATTTTAATTTGACTCCTACACTTTTTTAAATTTGATTAATTTACTCTCACCGTCTATTTCTGCCTACAATCAAGCAGAACTTGCTGACATGACACCAAATTTTATTTGAAATTTCATTTTACCTTCCAAACTACATCTTAAAAATCAATTAGCCCCCAAAAATAAAAAAATAATATTTAAATACTTAATAAATAATTTTTTTTGTCTCAATAATGAAAGTAAATTTTAAATAATATATTTTGCAAAAAAATATAAAAAAAAATACAAAAATCCACATTTAGAATTTTCTATTTAAGTCTCAAATTATTTCGAGTCAATCATGGAGAAATTAATTGAGCCAAAAAATTCTTAGCTACTCTATGTGTGTGCGCTTGTGTAATTGTAACTACTTTATTTTCCCAAATAAATTTCAATAGAATTGATCGACTAATAATAATTTTAAAATTGAGTGGGTAAAAAAAAAAATTCAATTCAATTACTGTCTAAAGAATACTCAACATGACTAATACTCAATTTTTATTTAAAATTTAATTTTTTTTTTTTATTTTGAGAGGAAAATTAATTAATTAATTAATTTTATTTTTTAAAAATATTTGTGGGGATAATTGATTTTTAAAGTATAGTTTAGGAGTAAAATGAAATTCCAAATAAAATTTGGTGCCATGTCAGTAAGTTCAGTTTGATTGTAAACAGAGACAAACAGCAGAGAATAAATTAATCAAATTAAACTAATATAAAATCTATATGCCAAATTAATTTTCACATATATAATAGTTAAAGTATAAAATGATATTTCCCCTCCGAATGATTTATTTTTAAAATAACAACTAAAACAGTGCCATATAATAGCGGTGTTGTATAATAACGCAGTACTATAACGTACAGCAGCATCCATATCCCCGTATATACACAATTAAAGAAGCTCCTGAAATTTAATAAATTCCACAAAATGAGATATGTATTGAACCACAAAGTCCCTACTTTTCCATGAGTAGTGGCAGGCCTAATATAATATAAATTGTTGACTTAAATGTATGATTTCTTGACACTTGGAGGCTGTTGATTGATTTTGATAATTCAAATGCTCAAGGTTCATATGATTCTAATATAATTTAGGTGATGACATATCTTTGATTAATTCTCAATTCTTTGCATGGTCATCATAGTCTTGGGTATGCAGAGTTCATAGAATCCATATTGAGTGTTAATATTTTTATACATTACTTAAAAAAATAAAATTAATTAAAATAAGTAATATTGTTGTTTTATTTTTTAATCATTTATACATGCACAAAGAAAATACTACAGTTATAATAGCAAAGAAAAATTGAACCAATTGTGCCACAATAAACATTATTATTCTTACTGTTAGTCGATCAATTCTATTGAAATTAATTTGGGTAGTAAACTAGTTACAATTGTGCACGCACACACATAGAGTAGCTAAGAAATTTTGGACTTAATAAGTTTCTCTAGGATCGACTCAAGATAATTTGAGACCTACGAAGCATAGGTACGGGTATGAATACTAGTATTGGAACGATACGGGTACGTCCATACCGTAAAATTCAAAAAAAAGTAAGGTAGAGGTACGGCATAATACGTTTGTAAAACAATATTTGTTTTTAATTTGGAATAATACAAAAATTTATTAAATAGTTTAATTTGTGAAATCCAACATATGCCAAAAGTATAGATATAAGATAAACCAAAATTAAATATCATTATATTAAATAACTTATAAACCATAAGTTAATTTTAAAACCATAATAAGTATAAAACTAAAAACGAAAAAGAAGTCCAGTAAAAGGAATTTTATCTTTGTAATAGAAAAAAATATTGTTTCAATTGAGGTATGGCATGACCTGAGTATATACTTAGATATGTCTAGATATGCCAAAAATTTAAAAGGAAAATTTGTGTATGTGTTTTGTATACCCAATACATATGCAGAAATATCATACGTTGTTAAATAATCGGTACGGTTACGATATGTTTGTCGAATTATCCATGCTTCATAGTCTCAAGATAATTTTGAATGAGAATTTTTGTATTTTTTATTATTTTTGTGCAAAGTATACATTATTTAAAATTTAATTTTTCATTATTGAGATAAAAATTATTTATTAAACATTTAAATTTAATTTTTTTATATTTGGGGGGCAAATTGATTTTTAAGGAATAGCTTGGGGGGTAAAACGAAATTCTAAATGAATTTTGATGCCAAGTCAACACATTTCGTTCAATTGTAGACAGAATGTGATGGTAAGAGCCAAATTGACCAAAATTTTGAAAGTTTATGTGTAAAATTGATATTAATTAAAATTTGGGGGTCAAATTAAAAAATACATGAAAATTTTGGGGGAAAATGATATTTCCTCTTTTAATTTTTAAGTAAAGTTAACAAACAATTGAAGTAAAATTTAGGGTAAATTACAAATACACCCCTTGAGGTTTTTCCTATGGTTCTGGAAATTACATTCCACCCTTGAGGTTTCTAATTGCATAATAATTCTCTCTTTTATTAATAAATCATCAAGTCAATTAACAGTTTTTAATGATATTAGAAATATGTTTCAATTAATAATTTAGATAATTTTATTATTGTATAAGAGAGCAATTATGAATTTCATTTTGGGTAAATTACACTGATCTCTCCTGAGGTTTGCCTTAATTACAGATATCTCCCTTGTGATTTCAAAAATAACACAGATCTCCCTTACTTTTGAAAATAATAGTCAGATTCCTCCTTCCCGTTAAAAGAGCCTTAATGACGTTAACTTAACAGTGAAATTGACCATAATACCCTTTAACCCATTGTCTTTCACAAAGACCTAACCCACTCTATATCATCATCATCTTCCTCACTCTACTATCCATTTCCGCCATTGTCTTCCTCACACTCTCTTCCCAAACCTCTCTCATCCAAAACCCAAACTATAGCGACCCCGGTCTTTTCCCATTTGATTATTGTATCCGGACTTAGGTTCCGTAGATTCTGTCATTGTATAATTGTTGTTGTTGTCCCTTATTTTCTCATTTGGACTTATAGGATGTGTTGGGTAGGTTTGTTTCAGGTTGGTTGGGTTTAGAAACCAAGTGTTGTTGTCCAGAATTTTGGATCTTCGCTCGAGCGAGGAGTTTGTCGCTCGAGCGAGCTGTTATTTTTGGTTCTTCGCTCGAGCCGGGGTTTGGTAGCTCGAGCGAGAGGTTACGTCTGATTTTGGACCTGTAGCTGTGCATTCTTGGCTCGAGCGAGATTTTCTTCGCTCGAGCGAGTTAGTTCGTTCTTCGCTCGAGCGACAGTTCCTTCGCTCGAGCGTGTGTCTAGTTACAGACCTGAGGGTTTGAGTTCTTCGCTCGATCGAGTTTTCTTTCGCTCGAGCGAGATTTTGGGTTGTTGGCTCGAGCAAGGCTTCCTTGGCTCGAGCGTATCTTCTCTGTGTCTGGTCGCTCGAGCGACCAAGTCTTCGCTCGAGCGAGCCTGTCCAGTTTATATACACAGCAGCGGGTTTTGATCAGTCTTTTTCATCTTCTTTTGATTCCAAACCCTAGGTCCGACTTCTCTCTCTCCCTACTCACCTTCTTTCTTAGATTTGATCTATTTAGAGGGTGTTTCTACCCTAGTTGCTTTATTAAAAATATAGAGGGAGTCGAGGGCTTTCATTTAATCTGAACATTTGGCGATTTGGAGCACATTAGTATTTGGGCACTCATCTCTATCTTCACCATTTGGGTTGTTTTCTTCGAGGTAGGGATTTCCTACTCCATTTTATAAGTTTTGTTCTAAGTTTTGGTATTTTGATAAGTTGGGGTTACTTTGATAATTTTGGGTAAACCCTAGTTGTTTAAATTAATTAATTTGTGTAATTAATTTAAGGGGATTGGGGAATTTGGTTAAATTCATGAAATTGGGAAATTTATTGCTTAAATGGTGTAGTTGGCTAATGTAAATCACTCGCCCATTGAATTGTTGATATATTTATTTCCAGTCTAGAAATAACTATTTTGGGCTATCGGTGGAGGATAGTCGTGATTGTTGTAGACATTGCATGTGGATTAGGAATAACTGAAACTAATCACATTGGTTAAGTCATTAATTTTGACTATTGCATTGATACAGAAAATACGTGTATTGATTGAGCATTGCATTTGCATACATTGTTTTGTGTGGGAGGAGATAGGGGATGTACTCCACGGTTTAGGGGAAGATAGGGGATGGACCTCTAAACCGGATTTTGTTTGGGAGGAGATAGGGGATGGACTCCATTAGCATCACTTTTATGTGTGCTTATTTATATAGAAGTGTTTTATTGTTTGGGAGGAGATAGGGGATGGACTCCATTAGCACTAAAATGTGTATCAATCTGGAAGTATGAAGTGTTTTGATTTGAGCTTGAGTCTCATTTGTTTGTTGATATTGGAAGGATGTGAATATGATATATGTAATTCACTGTTGTAAGTTTGGCCAGGTTCTGAGCCATGTTGATAAAATTGGAAAGTAAAACTTGTCTTAGACAATAGTGTCATGTGACTGTAAAATGAAGTAATTGATTATCTTGGTTAACCATCTGTTGAATGCTATTGCTTTATTCATTTCTTATATGTGGTTTAGTATATTTCTACTGGGCTGTGGCTCACCCTTTATGGGAACATCATTTTCAGGTTCAGGTGATAAGCTACCTCCAAGGACTTAGCTTGGAAGGACTTGGATTTTGAAGACTATTTTTAGTTATTTGTTTTTCATTATTAGTACATGTAAACACTCAAGCCTAGGGCTTTATTTATATTTGAGTTAGAACTCATACTTTGTGTCCAAGTGTTGGCTTGGAAAGATGTAAGCCGGTAGGGCATTTACTTTGATGTTACATGTAATGCTTTTGTTTAGTAAGACTCTGATGGATATTATAATGAATTATTAAAGTGTTTTCTTTAAATAATGCATGTCAATGATATATATAATGGGTATATTTTTGAGGGCGTTACACAAACCAACAATAACTCCTCATATACACACCTGAATCGCTAACTCAACTTGCGATGGAACTCTCTACCTAGACTTCTCCATATTCCCAGATCTCTACAAATTTAAACCAAATTAATCACATTCCGACTCTTAAATCCAAGAAGACACATGATATATGAATATATATATATATATGGGTTCGTTTAGCATGTGGGTTGGCTTTTTGACTATTTTAGCCTGAGGCTAAAAAGCCTCATTTGGGATATGTTTTTTGGCTTTTTTAACTTTTATGAGAGAAAAAATGAAATGATTATGAGTTGGATGTGACATTTTATCCTATTTGGCTAAAATAGCCTATTATGTCTTATGTGACTATTTTAGCCCCAATGGGGCATCCCAAACGAGCACTATATCTATATAGTACAGATATACAACACCATTTAGAACCATCATAGATCAATAATAAGCATGAAAGTGAGAGAGAGTGGAGGAACATTACAACGGGAGATATCATGAGAGGAGAGAGGGAAACAGTTTTGACGTTGTCGATTCAGATCTCTCGACCATTTCCAGATTTGAACCCAACCTCTCCAACCATACAAAACCAGATCATCGTCGGTGTTTTCATCTTCGACTTCGCCGCCAGACCACGGTAGTGGTCTAGATTTAGGGTCACAGTAGGCAAATCTACAGATCTGTAGATGTTGGCATCGGATCGGCAATGGCGAGGAGGCGATGTGAAGATCTTTGGCGGCGGCGGTGGCGGTGGCGGACGATAGAGAAGAAGGTGCTACAGTAGAGGAATAGATGCTGCGGTGGTGGTTCTCTGCTCATCACTATTTGCAGGAGAGATCATTTTACAACAACGATTGCAAAAGAAGAGAGAGAGAGAGAGAGAGAGAGAGAGAGAGGCAACGGTCTGCGGCTGGAGGAGAGAGGCAACGGTCTGCGGCAGGAGGAGAGAGACAGAGCACAGAGAGAGAGTCAGAGGGAAGAGAGATGGAATGGCTGGGTTTTGACCGTACAGTGATATATATATATATATATATATATATAAGATATGTATGTGTTTATACATATGCAGGAGGATGTAAGGGTAGTATTGGAATTTACAGAATAATTATGGATGACATTAGCAGAATCTATTTGAATTTGGATGGATGGGTAACAGAAGGGAGCCTTTGTATATTAGTTTCAAAAGTCAAGGAGATCTGTGTCATTTTTGAAACCACATGAGAGGTATCTGTAACTAAGGCAAATCTCAGGGGAGGTTAGTGTAATTTACCCTTTCATTTTTTTAGTTAATTTTGTTAAATAAAAAATTCTAACAATGGGATATTTGTGATTTTTCAAACCACTGAGGGTAATGTACTTTAAGCAAATCTCAAGGAGTGTATTTATAATTTACCCTAGAATGTAAAATGATACAAAAGAATATCAAAACCTAAGAAAGTTCAATTTCCAAAATGGTGAATTGAATTGAAGAGAAGTTGGAAAATGGTGAGTTGAATTGAAGAGAAGTTTGGTAAAGTAAAATCAATTACTTTGAGCTCTCTACTAATAAAAATAATTTTTTTTTGGGGCTTAATCTTAATTTTATTTTTGAGTTTGGTATTAAACGTTGGACTTATTTTGATTAGTAACTGGGTACCGCTACTAATAAAAATAGTTTTGTTTTTGATTTGGTGTTTGGGCTCTCTATTTAATTGAGGTCTAACAAAAAATAAAATAAAACGGGAGACTTACGTGTAGATCTTAATCGATAAATTTATTATTCAATAGGTCATATGATAATTAATGGCATTTTTCATTAAATATTACTAAAAAAATCACTAATTGTTAATTTTTAGCGACAATTTAAAAATTGTCACACAAAATATCACCAATTATAAATTTTAGCGACAGTTTTAAAAAAATGTCATAAAAAAGTCACTAATTTTTAACATTTAGCGACAGCTTAAAAAATTCTTCACAGAAAAAGTCACTAATTGTAAGTTTTCGCGACAATTTATAAAAATCGTACCAAAAATAAATCACTAATTATCAATTTTTAAGGACATGCAAAAAATCGTCACCAAAAAAAATAAATAAATAAAATCAACGATGATTTTACTATGGCTTATTTTTTTAGGATTTGATGAGAATTAAATCCAATTATTAGGATTATTGGTAATTTATCCTAAAAAAAAATTGTGTTAAATTTTATAAGATTTTATTTTTTATTTTTAAATACGGTCTGCGTTTTGCGAGCGGATCCTCTAGAGTAACTCTCTAGAGTGATCCTCTAGAGTGGATGATCTGACGGCTGTGGTTAAGCCTCACCAAAACGACGTCGTTTTGGTGAGGACTTTCAAAAGAAAAAAAAAAAACCATTTTTGCGATTTCAAAATTCCCCCAGGTTGAAGAGAATTAGGAGACGAGCGGGAAGAACCAAAGCTGCGAAAGAAGGAGAGAGGGAAGAAGAGTTAGAGAGGCTGCTCCGTCGTGCATCCCGTCGGCCCACCGTCGCAGTCGCCCCGTCGCCCCACCGTCGCAGTCGCCACTGTCCTGCCGTAAGCTTCGGTCTCTCATCTCATTCCCTATTCCTGTCTGTTTCTCTCACTCTCTCACTCTCTCTCCCTCTCTCCCTCTCTCCCTCTCTCCCTCTCTCCCTCTCTCTCTCTCTCTCTGTTCTATTCTTGTCTACCAACAAGTTAGGCTTTTTTATTTCATGTATTGCTTAAATCATTGATTTGCACCCTTTATACACATATATGTGTGTAGATATATATGTGTGTAAAAAAAAAAAAAAAACAGACCCTGCATTCCAATCTAATCTATTTTACATAAAAAAATATATTTCAATCTAGATGAACTAAAAATCAAACTGGTGAATCTGAATTATCAATCTTCATCTTATCTAATGAATCAGTTTTTTCTTGATCTGATCCATTGTTATGAGCATTTGTTCCAGTACTCATTTAGTTGGAATGCTCACACACCAAGTGTTTGATAATTTGCTCCTTCGAACTTTACCAAAGTTTAAACCTGCAGATGGACTTATTTACATATTGATTGACATGAAAGCCTATGTAGTAGAAGATGAGTACATAGATGTTGTTCCTAAACCTGCAGATGGACTTATTTACATATTTATCTTCATGATGCGGATAGAATATAGAATATATATCTTGTAAGGATCATGTGCTAGGTCCTAATTCTCTTACTATAGCATAATCCCCAACCCCAATAAGCACTCCTTACAGTGACAATCCATAGCTCTCAAACAACCAAAAATGCAGCAACCCCAGTAATCTTTAAATGCTCTTTCTGGGTTGATTAAGGCTTATGCCAAGGAAGGTAAATCTGTACATTGGAGTGACCAGGTATGTGTGCCATATCATATTATTATTTTGTTATGTGACATGTGCATATAAGTATTCCTCTCATGTTTTAGGTCATTCACATTTAAAGATGCTCTTTTTTTGTGTTTTTATTTTAAGAAGTTTCAATAAAAACAAACTGATGTAGACATTTTAGGTAAGTTATTACTATTGTTAATTTCGTTTTTGGTGCAACGAGAAGGATTAAGGATGGTGAAAATTAAGCTGTATGCTGGTTCATCTGTCAAAAATAATAATTGTGCCTATGAACTCAATATTCTTCTTGACAACTTAATTGTGCATCACAAACAAAAGATACTACAGTGTTTTAAAGGGTAATCAATAATCATCGAAGAAAATATTCTAACTTCTCTTATATCTACCAAGCTCTAGAAGGGAAGAAGTTAAGGCCGTAAAGGATTGATTGGTAACATTGTGCAATTAGGCAACAGATTGGTATGAAAAGAAAAATGAGGGGGAGGAGATTGAGAGGGAAACTTTTGAATTTTTTTGTAATATTGACTTTTGGTTTTTTCTATAACTTCTGGGCCTTGGAACATATATTTTTCTTACAGTTGGGAAGTCGTTTATGTCAATAGGGGTAATTTGTGAATGCACAAATTTCATGGGCCTCTGCCCTATGATGGAAAGGAAGATATCTTTTCTGGTGGCAGGATTACTTTGAGTTAACCTGTACTGTTGAATACCATGCCCTGGCATTTCTTATTGGCAGAGACATTCACTGGAAGTTTCTGCCTTTCTGTAGTATGTGATAGGACATGAGAGACACCCTTTAAGACACTAACATAATTAGATTGCCTTTATTAGAGACACCCAACTTTTATTAGAAGGGTGTCTATATAATTAGATTGCCTGTTGAATAATCTAATTATATAGACACCCTTTAAAACACTAACATAATTCAGAAATCCATAATTCCATGAAATTTGCTAACCCTGCTCAATTTTCACCTAACACTAAGGTCCCCCTAACACTCCCGTACTTCCCTTCTGCCACCCTCAACAAGTTCACTTGACTTGAAATCATAATTACAATCATCTACTTAACAAGGCTTAGCAGCCAACCAGCCCACCCTAATAGCATATTCATATCATGTTGTCACTGTATCTCGTACCTGTTTCCAAGCAATAATAGCAATCCCACTAGGTAAAGAATTCATTCTGTCTTCCCTGATGAGAACAATAGTCTGGTTGTGTCATCTTGACATCATGTCTTGTGAAAATTAAATGAAATTCAAAATCATTCAAGGATGTTAGCTTACACTACTAGCTTCGAGACACTGCTTTTACTTTCTTACACAATTTTCCACATTCAAAATGTTGCAAACTTTTCTTCCTTCACAGTCTATGAGCAAACTAAATAACTAAAAAGGAAAAATGTAATTCATTAAAAGAAGAAATGGTGGGACTTAAAAGACCAAAAACATTAGTCTCTTCCTCAAAATTTTTAAACAAGGAAATTCCCAAAACGTAGCTAAGACACAGAAGGATAAGGTGCAGCATCATCAGCCACGTTAGAGTCACCAACATGGCTCCATGTGATCATAAACTAAGCTTGTATTGTTCAATAAATAAGTGTGAATGATACAAACTTGATTATTAACGATGCATCATTCCATAAAATAGATTTGGGTTACCATCCAGCCTAACACAGGTAAGAAGTTAGATAAGTCGAATTCAAAAACAGAGTTTTTTTGTTGTGCAAATTTACGTTAACAACATTGTCAAGGTGCATCATATGTGCGCAGGCCAGGGCCTAAATTATGAAATGGACAAAAACCAAAAGTTCATTAGGATTGAGCTGTACATATATTCTATCTAATCTATTCTACTACATTGGTATTCTATCTATCTTATAATATCTGTACATATATTCTATCTAATCTATTCTAGTACATTGGTATTCTATCTATCTTAGTTTGAATCTTAGTAATATTCTTGCATTATAAAATAGTTTGTACGCAATTTTAGATTATGTTCACTTTTGGAATGTGCGAACAATATATAATTTATGATAATTTTGTTTAATAAAAATATAAACTTCATTAGGATTGAGCTGTTATACTGTGATAACTTGACTTTCCTAACACACTTGTTAATAACTTGTTTTTTATGCAGAAAAAAAAATGGCTTCATCTTCTATTGATAATACGAACTTAAGATTAAAGCAAAGGTTTTGTAATTGTGGAAGAATAGCTTCCATGCGTATTGTACGAACCAATGCGAATGGAAATAAAGGACGTGTCTATTTTGTTTGCCCAAGAAAATATGTAAGTACCTGTTATATAAATGAATCTGTTACTTTTTACAAATTTCATTTGTCCTTTATTGATTAATTGATTCTTGTCCAATGTAGGATTCGAACGACCACTGCAATTACTTCAGGTGGTTCACAGATGATGACGACGACGACATTACCTCATCAGTCCGTGCCAATGCTGACGACGACGACATTACTTCAAGGCTTGGTGAGCATGATAGAAGGCTTCAAAGGATTGAGAACATCTTGAAGGCAGTGACTTATGTCATTGTATTTTGTGTGTTTTTGTACTTTTTCTTGTAAATGACTCAGTTCTTAAGTTTTCGAACATCCTATGAATGTAATCTACTTTTCTACTTGTTTTGTAATTTTTTTTTTGGTGCTTCAAATTCTGAACAACTGTGTAACAGGTTTATTTGAGATGAAATGTGTTGAATGAACAGTTTGTGAAAACTAGAGTGTTCTAATGGTTGCTTATCAGTGTCTATTATATGTGATGGTTTGAAAAAAATAGGTACATTAATTAACAGTGTGTTGAATGAACAGGTACTTAACAGTGTATTTTTTTGGACAATGGTTGAACATGTTGAATTGAAATGTGTTCAATGAACAGGTTGAAGGAAATCAGTTATTTCTGTGTACATCACTACACTAAAATTCTGATTGGTACATATGCAATTGTTGCATGTTTCCACAGTTTATAGGTCAAAATATTGAATAAATTTAAAGGTGCTTTGGTTTGTGATTGAAAACTCATCAAACAGGATTGAAAGTGTATCTGAAGTTAGAATCGTTCACTCTGCTTCTGGTTTGTGATTGAAACAGGATTCAAACAGGTTTGTGATTGAAACAGGATTCAAACAGGTTTGTGATTGAAACAGGATTCAAACAGGTTTGTGATACCAAACTTGGATGTGTTCCTGTGGTTTCACATTTTTTCCATTTAAATTCACATATTTCCTTTTTGAAAAAAGTCAAGAAGATGGAACTGCAATGGGAATGTACTCTTTCGTATATATTCTGTGAAGTTAATTTCTCAAAGGTGGTCTTACCATTTCCTACAATGATTCATACTCCTTTTCGGGTAAGGGTTGCCACTCCTGAAATGGTCTTCCAAATGCCAATTATCTCCAAAAGGTGGTTGTTGTTTCCTATTAATTCCACCTGAATTTGCATAGTGTTGCTTCCTTTATTACAGTAATGGGGCAAATGCCCAAATGTGCCTTTCAGATTGAGAGCATTTCCTTCTCTTTTTTTTCTTGTTGGAAAAAATAAAATTTATATTTTCACCTGGGAAAAATCCTGCTGTTTCAACCTTCATTGGAGCCCAATTTAGATGTCATTTTTCTAAACAGGATTCAAACAGGTTTGTGATTGCATTTAGCTTATTTGTATACTCTGGCTCATTAGCAAAAAAGGATACTAGTGCATCATGAGCATCACTAGACTGCACGAGCACAATGAATGCAGGAAGACAGACCCGACTGTACAACCTGCATACTCTAGGAGAACGAAAGGCATGAGCATATATGATTCTGGTTAGCAAGGAGAACCTGTGCTCAGGAGGTACATTGTAGCTCAGGAGGTACATTGTAGTCCTCAACACAGTGCCCTTACACCAGCAGCTGCATCTGTTGTTGCCTTACACCAGCAGCTGCATCCGGAATGCTGCCATAGAATGCTTCAACAGATTACAACCTTACACCAGTGGCTGTTGAATCCATGCTGTTTGTATGCTTCATATATATGCATAACTAAGATATATGCATAACTAAGAGATATGCTTCAACAGATTACATATGCTGCTGCCCAACACAGTACCAGCAACTTTATCTTACTAATGCATAAATATGAAGCTCATTCGCCTAATTCCTAATCTCTAACACAGTACGACCATCCTTATCGTAGTTATGTATGAAGCTCATTCTCCAAAGTTTCAGCAACATTTGAACAGAAAATTCAACAAAAATGAAGCAAAAACTAATCAAAAGTTCATCAACATTTGAACATAAATTTTAGCAAAAATTTAAGCAACAATTGAAACAAAATTTCAGCAACATTTCAAGTTTTGAATATTACATATCCAACAAAATGCCCTTCACAAAAATTCCAAAAACAAAATAACACTAAGATGTTCGCTTGTGATCGACATCCCCATGCCCACGGCCACAGCCACGACCACGACCACGACCGTATAGTACCTACAAAAAACAAGATATTAATATTACATCAAAGGCACCATAAATTAAAATGGAACTTTAAATGAATTAATGACAAAATCAATGAGGAAAGGTGAAAACTAAATTACTTCACTACAGGCGGGACTATTTGAAGCTTGCGAGTGATAACTACTTGCATTGTTAAGCAATGCTTGATAGGTTCCATGGACGGAATACATCGATGGCATTGAAAAATGCATATTGTGATGAAGAAAACTTGGCTGCAACAAGAGCAAACACATATCAATCTAAAATGATAATAGTCACCTACAAATCCGTACTAACACTTTTTATTAAACTAACTTACATCATAGGCGGGATACATAAATTGAGATGGAGAAGCTCTAACTTGAGGAACACTCGGCGAGATTGGAGAAAGTTGAGGAACACTTGAAAATAAAGGAGCCGACTGAGGAATTAAGGGAGGTGTTTCAGGAGCACTTGCCGGAAATAAGGGAGGACTTTGAGGAGTAACAGACATGGAAGTTTGAGAAGCATTATGTGAACTTGTTTTATTTTTCTTTGCCAACGCAAGCTCCAAACCACCTTTTGTCCGCCTTCGTCCCTTGCTAGTGCACTCTTTTCTCTTGAGTCCTTTTGCTTGGACTACATTTTTATCCGCTACACCATCCACTTCAAAGCTTTCGGGGCATGTGTTGGGGGGGCTTTCTTGTTGAATAGTATCTGAACAAGGCATATTGAATTTTGCGGTTAACATGGTTTCAATGTCTGTAATTAATTCATCCGCTTTCTCTACCGTCAAATTATATGTTTCCTCACTTTTAGAAGCTCTACACGCTACTGATCTGAATATTGCCATCAATGACCTATAACGTGAAGTTTGATGCAACCTTACATCAACCTGAATATCATGCCCACACCTATCTTTCACATTTTCAGATCTTGCTTTTTTAGTCCATCTCTTCAGAATATATTGTGAAGGAATCTCTTTCAAATTGAGTCTTTCTCTAAGGATCTTCAAACAATGACTACACAAAATGCCCTTCATTTCAAACTTCCTACAATTGCAAGTGACCGAATCATCACAGTCCTGCCTCACCTTCCTCACCTTTATACCATCACTATCAAGAACCGTATAAACGGTACTCTCACCATCATTTTCAATTTCTTCAATGTTGACTTCAAGGGACTTGACATACTCATCCTGAAATTCTTCAAAAATTTTATTTGTGTAAACAGCTGCAGCTTGCTCCATAATCTTCACTTTAATATTCACCCTGGGCAACTTTTGGCATAGAGCATATTCAGCTTGTAACTCTTTGTACCTTTTCTCAGACAGAACTCGATCAAAATGCATGAAAAATTGCATTAAGTTATGATCAGACCGAATGAAATCCTTCAAGAAAGCATTAAAGGATTCACTAAGTTGGGTGCTACTCATGCCCGCACCCCATGCATTTCTAACATATGGCCAACCCCATTTTTCCTTGACCCCAAATGTTAACTTCAACCAATGATTATCTGTTACTTCATACTTGTCAAGCATTTCCTCCCATTTTAACATAAACTCTTCCTCATCCTCAATGTCGTACATAAACGTGTATAAAACACTCTTCATCCCCTTATCCTTCATCGCCTTATCCTTGAAGATAGAATTTGCATGCCTTAATGCATTTTGCATCAAATGCCAAGTGCAAAGGCGGTGGGTTGTGTTAGGCATGACAATAGGTATGGCCTTAGCCATTGCAGCATCTTGATCCGTAAAAATTGTTTTTGGAGCCTTACTTGACATTGCCTCCAAGAATCTTCTAAAAAGCCATACGAAAGAATCGGCGGTCTCATCATACATCAAAGCTGCACCAAATACCACAGTTTCCCTATGATGGTTTAATCCAACAAAAGACGCAAATGGTCTATGTGCACTATTTAACTTGTAAGTAGTGTCGAAAGTGACAACATCACCAAATTGCCCATAATCCATGATCATCTGAGCATCGGCCCAAAATATGTTCGTAATCTGCTCCTCGTTATCTAATTGGACCGAGTAAAAAAAA
This sequence comes from Camellia sinensis, assembly GCF_055761805.1. Lineage (NCBI taxonomy): Eukaryota > Viridiplantae > Streptophyta > Magnoliopsida > Ericales > Theaceae > Camellia > Camellia sinensis. The sequence goes on from NC_138961.1 coordinate 41,545,513, forward strand.
GATGGATTCTCCAATGATTTGTCACGAAAATATTGCAAAATGCTACCTGCCTCCCCATATGCTAAACTGTTTTGCCTCTTCGTTCTCAAATAATTTTTTTGGTCAAGTTTTGTAAACCCAAGCGACTCCCTTCCACCAACTTCATTACCCATGAGCTCAAATGCAGCATTAAGACGGATTCCAGATCTTTCGGCTAAATCTATTTCGGTTGCCTGTGATGCAGATATCTTCCTTTGGGATGGTAACATATGCGTACATTCTGCTGGTACGAAGATATGATTATGTTGTTCAACAAAATCACTAACAAAAAATTTCTGAATATTCCTATCCCACTTAATGACAACTCGGGCTTGACAACCAGTCCTCACTTCCTGCCTAGGATTTTTTGTTAATGAATCTCGCTTGTCGACAACCCGAAATCCTTCCTTATTACAAACAAATTGCCTTGAAGTGATTTGCCCGTCTTTGCTCTTGTTTACATAACCCCTTCTAATACTAAAGCCCAACCTTCCTCCATAAGTATTATAGAAATCATATGCTTCTTGTTCTGTATCAAACGTCATGCGAACTCTAGGCTTCCAATCACACTCACCCCCGTCATTCTCATGATTGTTAGGTTCCATTTGAATGTGCCAAGTCACTTAAAAAATTAAGAAGTGCGCCATATTAGCATAAAAACTGTATACAAACTAAATAAGATAATCAACGAATAACAAATGTACCACTTGAATATATATAAAGAAACAAGGAACATTATAGATCAAGAAATGGTTTAGAAAATGCAATTAACAGTGCATGGAAAAAAAAATGAGAGAGGGCATGTCTCATGTTATTCATTTTTATTGTTGATTGGATTACAAAGTTCAAAGAGAACAGTCTCTGCAACATACTGAACACACTAAAAGAGAATCAAATTCAAATCTATATATATATATATATATATCTAAACTATTGTTCCAAATATATAATTAAAAATATGTTACCTAAACTATTTATGTTGCTTCAGTCAATAAACAGTGCTGCATACTCCTGGTGGATTCAATTTTGACTTAAAGTTTAAATTCTACTAGTACATAAGCCACTGCAAACTGTTTGGCCATGCCTCCTTTAAGGATCAATGTATTTCTTTTGTAGTTTTGTTCCCTTTTTTTTTTTTATTTTTTTATAACTACTTCACTAATACTTTCAATAAAATTCTGAGTGTGCCTCTTATTAAAATCAGTTTGAGAGTTCAGTTGTGTTTCTTTTGGGCTTCAAAGTTTAAGTTCCATATACTAATGATTCTTTCAGGGTTCAATTATCAAACATGGAATTGATTGTTAAATTTACAGACATGAATTCTAGCCTAAGAGAAACTTCGATTCACACAATCCCTTCTAAAAAAACAATCCTTGTTCAGATACTAAAATTGATGTCTGAATCTGTAAAGAGCATCAATTCGTTCGTGTACAGCTTCATACATGATTCACTACCTATACTACTTAGGCCTAACAGGTGGTTCACCTCCTAACAGATGATTCACTACCTATAATTATATTCCTACCAAACAAGATCACTAATGCTATGTTCAGACACTAAAATTATATTCCTAACAGGTGGTTCATAATTATATTCCTATAATTGGTCTCTTCTAAAACATGAATTTGTAAATTTAAAAACAATCCTTGTTCATATATGTATAAGAGAAACTTCGATTCAGACACAAACCCACAGATTCAGAAACTTCGATTTAGAAAAGACAAAAAAAAAAAACAAAATCGAACTATACCTATATGCGTTTCAATCGGTTGGAGCAGAGCAGGGAGCAGGGGCGATGGCACGACGGCATGACGGCGGGGCAACGGGGATGCAGGTATCGGCCTCAAACAAACTCTTCTTCACTCTCTTGTTTCGCTCGCTTCTTCCCGCCGTCTGTCTGTATAGTTCTTCAATATGTGGGGGGAAGTTTGAAATCCCCGAATCTGTTTTTTTTTTTTTTTTTTTTTTTTTTTGAAAGTCCTCACCAAAACGAGGGGCGACGGGGCGACTGCGACGGTGGGCCGACGGGATGCACGACGGAGCAGCCTCTCTAACTCTTCTTCCCTCTCTCCTTCTTTCGCAGCTTTGGTTCTTCCCGCTCGTCTCCTAATTCTCTTCAGCCTGGGGGAATTTTGAAATCGCAAAAATGGTTTTTTTTTTTTTTTTTTTTTTTTTTTTTTTTTTTTGAAAGTCCTCACCAAAACGACGTCGTTTTGGTGAGGCTTAACCACAGCCGTCGGATCATCCACTCTAGAGGATCACTCTAGAGAGTTACTCTAGAGGATCCGCTCGCCTTTGTTTTTAGTCCAAATCTAGCGGGTCAAAGTGGCCGTTTTGCCGGCTTGCTCATGAGCCGGCAATGCAATATACTTAGCATAAAAAAGCAATTCACCAAAACACAATCATACATTTTCTTTGCTCAATGGGGCTTCCATGCTTAAGCTTGAGCATGTCATGGCTAGTACACAATTTGCATATTCATCTAATACTCTTATCTTGTTTAAGCATGCTCATCTCTAGCTTTACTACTACCATACCCAGCTCCAGGCTAATGTGGAACGAGACCGACAGGCTTTCATTGCTGGCAATCAAGGCCAAAATAATTCAGGATTCACTGTATGTTTTGAGCTCCTGGAATGACTCTATCCACTTCTGTCAATGGCAGGGCGTTACGTGTAGCCGCAGGCATCAGAGGGTCACTGCCTTGGACTTACATTCTCGGGAACTGGTGGGATCGATATCACCACACCTCGGGAATCTAAGCTTTCTGAGGGAATTACTAATTCAGAACAATAGCTTTGGCGATGAAATTCCCCCAGAAATTGGCCGTTTGCCAAGGCTGCAGATTTTGCAGCTGAGCAACAATTTAATTGGTGGTCAAATTCCTGTAAATATATCTCGTTGTGCTAACCTCATTTCCATGGATTTTTCTCACAATGGGTTGGTAGGAGAAGTTCCTGTGGAGTTGGGATCCTTGTGGAAGCTCGAAATAGTAATTACGGAGGCCAACAATCTTACAGGGAGTATCTCTCCTTTCACGAATTTGTCATCTCTTCGCGACCTGTCTTTAGATAACAACAACTTTGACGGCAGCATTCCTGATGGTTTTGATCGATTGAAGAATCTTCAGATACTCGCACTCGGCATAAACAGGTTGTCCGGTGTCATCCCTGCATCGCTCTTCAACCACTATTCTCTCACAACTTTTGATGTCACTATCAACCAAATTCAGGGAAGTCTTCCCTGGGACATGGGAATCACTCTTCCCAATCTTGAATTCTTCAGCATTGGTGAAAACCAATTTACAGGATCAATTCCGGTTTCAATATCGAATGCATCAAAACTCTATTGCCTAGAAATGGTTCAAAACAAACTTACTGGAAAGGTTCCTAATTTATCGAGGCTTCAAAACGTCGAGTGGCTACTCCTTGCAAACAATCAGCTTGGATCCAGGGAAGCTGATGACTTGAACTTTATCTTTTCTTTGATCAATGCCACCAATTTACATCATTTGGAAGTGAACATCAACAATTTTGGGTCCAAGTTTCCAGAATACATCGGTAATCTCTCGAGAAACCTTAAATATTTGAGTCTACACCATAATCATATATTCGGAAGCATTCCACCTGGGATTGTAAATCTTGTTGGCTTGCAGAGTTTGACTATGCAGCTTAACCAATTCATTGGTACTATTCCAAGTGACATTGGAAAGCTTCAAAATCTACACAGGTTGAATCTCTTCAGCAATTCATTGTCTGGTAACATTCCATCTTCCCTAGGAAATCTGAGTTTGTTAAGTAAACTTGTTTTAGGACTAAATAATTTTTAGGGAAACATTCCTCCGAGCCTAGGGAATTGTAGTAATTTGCAAATGTTGTCTCTTTGTCAAAACAACCTTACTGGTGCCATACCAAAACAAGTTGTTTCTATCTCATCCTAATCTATATATCTAGGCCTATCCCAAAACCAATTGAGTGGTTCTCTTCCCACGGAAGTTGCAAATTTGATAAACCTTGGTTACTTGGATGTCTCGTACAACTTGTTATCCAGTGAAATTCCGAGCACTCTAGGCAGCTGCACAAGCCTGGAAACGCTGCATTTGGGGAACAACTTTTTCAACGGAACCATTCCTTCTTCTTTGAGTTTCTTGAGTGGCCTTGTAGAGTTGGGCCTCGCAAACAATAAGTTGTCTGGTGAAATTCCTATGTACTTGGAGAGCTTTATCTTCTTGCAAAATTTGAATCTGTCTTTTAATAATTTTGAAGGTGTAGTATCAACAAAAGGTGTATTCAGTAATGCAAGTGCACTATCAGTGGTGGGAAACAGTAAGCTCTGTGGGGGTGTAGCTGAATTGAAGCTACCTAAATGTAACTTGAAAGTGGATGAAAAGAGGAGATCAAATAGTGCCTTAGCTTTAGCACTCTCTATAACCTGTGGTTTTGTAGGACTAGCTCTCATGGAGTGTGTTCTATATCTTTGCTGGTTTAGGAAGAGAAGAAAAGATACTCCTTCATATTCATCAAAAAACTTACTCTTGAGGGTGTCTTACCAAACTCTTGTTAAAGCCACTGATGGCTTCTCATCATTCAATTTAATCGGTGTTGGTAGTTTCGGGTCTGTGTACAAAGGAGTTATTGATGGAAGAATTGTCGCTGCGAAGGTACTTAATCTTTTGTGACATGGAGCTTCGAAGAGTTTTGTATCCAAATGTGAGGCACTAAGAAACATCAGACATCGGAATCTTGTCAAGGTGCTAACGGCATGTTCGACGATAGATTATCAGGGTCATGACTTCAAGGCCCTGGTTTATGAGTTCATGGTCAATGGGAGCCTTGAAGAGTGGTTACATCCAAATTGCAATGAAGATTTGTCAAATGAAGAGTTTAAGAAGCTAAACCTTCTGCAAAGACTAAATATTATCATTGATGTTGTTTGTGCCCTGAATTATCTTCACAACCAGGCCCAATCCCCAATAGTCCACTGTGATCTTAAGCCAAGCAACATTCTTCTGAACAAAGATATGACCGAGCATGTTGGTGATTTTGGGTTAGCAAAATTCCTTGCTGACCATGCCACCCATGGCTTGTCTGCAAATGCAACTTGCTCTATTGGCATAAGGGGAACAATAGGTTACATTTCTCCAGGTGAATATGCCTTCATTTATTCTTAATTGTTTCGTGCATCAAAAAGTGTAAAGAAAATTGCATGTGTGATTTGGACCACACATTATTTTTTCTGTGCATAGTTCTCTGACTTTTTCTGTTTGTGGAGCATTTTTGTCTTTTATATCTTATAATTTTTTCCCCTTACAATGGCATTTTTGCTTGCAGAATATGGTATGGGATGTAAGGTCTCAGCATATGGTGATATCTACAGTTTTGGCATCCTTGTGTTAGAAATGTTTACTGGGAAGAGACCCACCAATGAAATGTTTAAAGATGGGTTAAGCCTCCATAGCTTTGTGAAAGAGGCTTTGCCCTGCAGTGTACCAGAGATTTCAGAGCCAACACTTTTTATGATCAAAGGGGAAGAAGAAGAACGCTTCATAAGAGGTGAAAAGACTGTGGAGTGCTTGAGCTTGATACTTGAAATTGGAGTCAATTGTTCTTTAGAATTGCCTAGAGAAAGAATGGACATTGATGATGTTGCAACTAAATTGCATTTCATCAAAGACACTCTTCTAGGATCTGAAACACATTGAAAGACATGAATTTATGAGGAAATCAATATTGGAATGTAATGCTTTTGTCTTAATAATCTCCCTCTTAGAATTTGCAATGTGTTGATCGGATTTATTTTGGGTGTGATTCTCATTACATCAAATTTAAATGTACATCACAAATTCAAATTTTATATATGTTCCTTGCACGTGAATTTTATTTTATTTTTTTTCTTTTCTCGTTCAAAATGTTAATAATACATGATGAAGGGATAGGATTGTAATAAAATTCAAAGTGTAGAGATCAAATTATTTAAATTAAAATTAGTAGGACCAAAATAAAATTTTGCTCAAAATAGAGGGATCAATTGTATAAATTACCCTTTTTCAACTACAATCCTATTTTGATTTACCCTTGAACACAAATCCGTAACCGTGCATTGGTCAGGCAAAATCAATCTGTGAGTTCTTCATCTTCACTCTCTTTACTTGTTTATGAAATTTTAATAATGGAAGACTACAGTTGTTTTCTCTAATTTCTTTGCTATAATTTGTGAGCCTTAATTTATTTGAGGATATAATTGTTTGGCCCTAATTATCAGTTAGGGCTATAATTGTTCAAGTTACTTAGCACTGTTAATAATGGCTTTTCACTGTTTTAGTTGTTGCCCTCAGTTAGCCCTAATTATATAGTTGTTGCCCTAATTTGTGTTGTGTTGTTCTGTCCTTGAATTCAATTTATTGTTATATATGCTTATATGTGTGAATGTAATAAATCAATTCTAATTCTAATTCTATGCTTAATGCTATTTTTCATTGGTTTGGTGCTTCAATGGAAATCTCTAATCGTTGTTGTGCTCTAATTTATGAAAACATATTATTTGCAGATAGTCATTGTGAATTTGTGTGGATTTTTTATTATATAGCCATGCCTCTTAAGAAGTATATTTTCGGATATGAAAAAAGAAAAAGAAGCAAAAAGTAGAAAAAATTGTCCAATCTTAATCAGGAGCACTTGCTAAAAATTTGTTGATAGCGAGAAACAAATAGAAGGGCCTCTCGAACCCCCTTAAAACTTAGGGCTGGCCCGAACTCCTGAACACCAGTTTAAATACACCTGCATTTCATTTTCATGGGTTCAATAGTGGCTTTCTCTTCTGTGAAACAAACAAACTCATCTAAAAGGTAAATAAACTCGAATCACACAAGTACATTACATTATCATTCACACATAGACTAAATAGGAAATAATCTGATTATCAAATTATTTATACACTTTGTGAGATATAGATTCCCAGTTTGAAGATAAAAGTACAAGCATAATCATCTTCCTTTTTGACGAAGTGTTTACCATTTATGACCACTTTGACAAGCATCAAGCTTCATTGTCCTGCAATTTAGTTACCAAAGAGCAAAATGAGTGCCTAAATATGAACTCACATTCTAGATTGGTTCGGTGGTTAACATAATTCTTGGAGTTCAAACACATAAAAGCATTATTAATTATTTAAATCATCATTAATCCAATTGAATCTTTTAGATTACCCACACAAGGGCATAATGGCCAATATTTTAATGCTAAACAAATGGAAAAAATGTAATGAATTTATTACAAAATGACATGACAAGGGTCGTGTATTATCTTCGACTTGAAGGCTAGCAATGAAAGGCGATCCGCCTCATTACCACCAAACAAGCCTGTAAGTGGATCGGATTCGGATCGGATCTGTCAAAATCCGAATCCGATCCGATTAAGACAAACCCGAATCCGATCCGAATCCGTTTAGTCCATATCCGATTATAGATATCCGAATCCGAATCTGATGATTTCGGATATCCGATCCATTTATTTATTTATTGAGCTATAATTTTATATAATTTGATTTTTTTATTTTTATTTTTTCATTTTGTGTTTTTTTCATTCAAATTGAGAATAATCGGATCGGATCGGATTTTTGCATATTCAATCCGTTTAATAAACGGATTAGGATTATCGGATTATCGGATCGGATTTTTTGTAAACGGATTCGGATTATCGGATCGTATTCGGGTCGGATTCGGATTAAATCCGAACCATTGACAGCCCTACCACCAAAGGTACTAGCTGTAGTGGCTGCCGGGAGCATTCCTACATGTAGCAATGTCATGACCATAAGACATAACTGGAGCAGTTGGGAATTTATTCCTGAAATTTGAAATGTTATTTTTCTAATTCTGTTTTGTATGCAGAGTTGGCCTTAATTGGGTTGTGATTAAAGATTCCACAATGGCAGGACTGTACTGCACGTGAATTAATTTGTCTTTTTCTTTTTTCTTTTTTCCCTTCAACTTCACCACAGTGGGAAAACAAAATGGAAAATGTGCATTGTTTCCATTGCTCAACTTGCTTGCATAACTTGCCCACGATGGAGAGTCCTGGAATTGATAGCCCACCCTTTAGACTGTGTGATGAGTGATAACATATTTTGTGGTTGCATAGAAGTAACTAATAATGCTTTCATCCATTACATCCATTTCTGGTGCATTAATTGCATATATACTTCTAACTCCAAAGTATGAGTTATTTGCTATTTTGGCATATTGAAACCCTTCTTACACATTCGGGAGTACATTGACATAAGTTAAACATTGAGAACCGAATTCAAACACTTTTGTACATTGAAAATTAAATTGACATAATTTAGACATTGTGGACCAAAAAGACATAAAGTTCGTACTTTAGGGACTAAAATTGAAAAATCTAAAACCCCTGGAGATATTGATTTGTGATTATAATTCAATTTGAAATAATGAATAGCAATCATAATCAAACAATCAACAACAAAATCAGCACAACAATTTAACGTGAAAAAAAATCACTATTGGAGCACCTCCAATTGTGATAAAAAATCACGAGCCAAAATAACAAAACAATCCACTAAGAAGATAAAAAGAAATTACACACGAGAGCCCTCAATTACCTAGTTATTCCATGCCCCAATTGAACCAAACCCGATGTGCCTCTTCCACCACCTTCTTCATCTCGGAATTACTTTACCCAACGTTGAATCCACAACGCCGATGTCGAATCCACGACGATGAGCCATTCCAGAATCCACCGATGAACACCTCTCTCTTTTTGTAAATGAAAGAATAAAAACAACCCTTGATATTTGACAATATGTAATTCATTGATCAATCCATCATCTTCTATACATCAAGGAAACTGGTATATAAACACCCTCTTAGAACACTTTGTATTTTACTCCTCTCTGAGAATCTACAAGGGTTCAACCCTAAAAATAGCAAATGACACACTTTATACTAAACAAAAAGTCACGATCGAAGACCGCTCTAGCGGTGTGAGTAAAGGCAGTGCAAACATATAGGCTAACCTGCTTGAGTGCAACATCTACCGCTCTAGCGGTAAAACTTGCATCTCAGAAGTTCAGAACGCAAGTCATACTGGATGATCTACTTCACCGCTCGAGCGCACAAATGACCGTTCGAGTTGTCAAACAACTTTGACCTCGTCCTTCGTCAGCAAAGTGGCAAATAAGAATGCTCAAGTCACAATATGAAATGTCAGCACAAACTTCTCTAGCATAAGCACAACTCGGGTTGGATTCACATCTAAATTCTCATAATTCACAGAAACAATAGAGTAAATAAAAATACAACTGAATAAAATTTTATTTAATGGGATTGCCAATTACAAAAACTATAATTAACCTACCTCTAATTATTATGCCATTTTTTGGTACTGGCACTGTCATGAATTGCAGTAGGATCTTATTAAGTCTTGGATGCTGACAAGAAATTTAGTTCCCAAGTGTAGTTCCTGTGTAGTGCATATATGTTGGTGCTTTGGTGGTAATTGTGACTTGGCCTCTTGCCAACTCCTATTGTTTTGTATTTTCTTAGGCTATTCTGTGAAGTCTATTGACCTTTGTGGGGGTATATGTAGAGTCCAACATAAGCAATCTAAGTCTGTTGACATTAGTGGGGGGACTTGTGAATTGAGTATATTGCCTATAAAGGAATTTCCTATTTCATTAAATTGTATAATCACATGAACCATTTTTTTTTAATATAGTGTTACTAGAATTCATATAAATTTATACAATTTTTTTTTTACTTATTTAATATTTTAAAAGGGAAAATCTATGACGCACACTTTTAAATTGGGGAATTGATGCTTTTCATTGTTACAAGGATTGCCATCAAGTGTAGTTGCAGCTATGCAAGATCTGAGTGTGTTTTCTTTGGAGTGAATGGAAGTTTCAATTTTGTTTGGTGTTGAAATTTTAATGTTTTAGCCTCGGGTATTCTATCTGGATGGGTTGTTTTTGTTGGTATTTTTGGGTTAAAAATTAAGTCTACTTATCATCAGATTCTTTTATTAATTCCTATTATCTTCGAGCTAATAATTTTTTTTTATTTGATCACAAAAAAAAAAAAAAAAAGCAAAATGGGGCACATCATAAAAGTAACGATTTTGTGTGGTGAAATTTATGAATATTCGTGGTGTGTTATGTTAATTTGTGTAAAAAGTTACTATGAAAAATTTATAGTATCCACCCTAAAGTAGGGGTGGAGTGGACTTGTGCCTAATGGCCTGCCAAGCTCACCCAAGTCTGCCCATGATTTATAGGACTTGGTATTATGATTTGGGCTCATGAGGTCAGGTTGGGAAAAATATTCTGGCCCAATTATGATATAGGCACTACAAGAAAAATAGGATGTAGTGACATTTTTTTATGGCGTATTTCAAAAACATCATGAAATCTGTCAAGAATTTTCAAATTCCTAAAAAATTAAATTATATCATCTCCTTTTGTGCGCCGATTATTAGAAAACAGGGGTTAACATTATGCCGTTAAAATAAGATAATTAAATTATTCATTATTTCTTTTTAAGGTAGTTGTACTTGTAGGAAATTCAAATCAATTAAAAGGACTAATAAATGTGAATGTTTGATTAAGATTGCGTATGATTTTTGCGAATGTTTTGGTAAATTTATGATTAACTGATGTTTTCTAGGCATTTCAATATGTTAAAACGTTTTCCTTGTTTGTTTGTTTATAATATCACACATACTAATCTTTAATTTCTCTTTTGTCTACATTTTAATAACTCTATAAGTGGGTGAGAGAGTGACATTAGAATGAGATAATGACTTCAGTGCTTGTAATAATAGTTGTTTTGACTTCATGCATTTAGGTTGATGGAAAGAACCATAAGATGGGCTGTAGTTGCCTTCATTGTAATTACTATAGTATTAGAATTTTCTTTTATTGGGTTGATAGTCAATGTCTGCCTTAAGAATCCAACTATTTAGTCTATTTTTTCATGTCTAACTTCTTTCTATTCAGATTTGTCTTTTTTCCTTTTGACCTATTTCAAGTGCTAGTAATTCTCAGGCTCTTGGGAGATAGAGTTTCCTTTGATTACAGTGGGAAAAAGCTTTGATGATCTTGTGAATGACAAAGAATGGAATTGGATGATTCAATTATATATCATCATTTTGTTGAAGAGGATGGATGACTTGAAGATGAAGTTATTTTTAGAGAATTTGGAGAGCATACTCCATATTTTTTTTAAAAAAAAAATGAGAAAATATTAACAATTTTTATTTTTATTTTTTTGTATTTAGTTAACATATTGCGTTATAAGGTTTTTTTGTTTTTGTTGTTTTTTTTTTTTTGGTTATGGAAAATTGAAAAATGAGTACTGACTCACATTATGGTATATATTTTGACAATGATGATGGATAATAGGTTTGCTTTCAACAAAAGTCAAAAACATCTTTAATTATAATTTGTTTTTTTTTAAAAAAAAGAAAAAAGAAAAAGAAAAGGTGGTGTTTTTCATAAAAACGTCGCAAAATGTCGTCATAATTACATCATAGTTAACTCATCTGACGGACATAGTTAACAGAAGTTAAGAATTAGTGTTACTTTTAAAAAACACTGTCCAAACTCTTTAGTGGAATTTTTAAGACACCAGAAAGATACGACAACGGCTATATCAGTGACGGATTTTCTCTTATTGGGTTGAGCTTGTCGGTTGGTCTTCTTGATTTGCTTAATCAGAGCCAATCTTCAACAAATCTCCACTTGGCGAGGATTCTCTATCCAACATAGTGTCCGTTGCATTGTACCCGAAGGTACTCATTGGTGAGAAATGTTGATCAAGTCCAAGTAGTATTTGAACTTGAACCCATATACCACCTTAGTGCACATGTCGGCAGGATTATTTGTAGTGCCAATCTTTTGAAGCAGGACATCTCCTTCATTCACTATTTCTCAAACGAAGTGGAATCGGACATCAATATGCTTGGTATGGGAATGATGGACTTGGTTCTTTGCCAAACAAATGGCACTCTGGCTGTCACAGTACACCTCCATGTGCTTCTGTACAATCCCCCAAGTCCTCGATCAATCCATGTAGCCAGATGGCTTCTTTGAATGCTTCTATTATTGCCATGTACGCTGCCTCTGTAGTAGACAAAGCTACCATTGACTGAAGCATTGACCTCGAATTCATCGGACCTTTAGCGAGAGTAAACAAATACCATGTTGTTGACTGGCATTTGTCCAAATCCCTAGCATAATTTGAGTCCACATATCCAACCAGATTTTGTTCGAGTCGGCTATCTCTCTCAAACTTCAATCCCAAATTAATTGTGCTATGTATGTACCTTAGGATCCATTTCACTACTTGTCAGTGACCTTTCCACGAATTATGCATATACCTACTTACCATACTCACAGCATGTGAGATGTCAAGCCTTGTACAAACCATAGCATACATCAATGCACCAACTGCATTAGCATATGGAATCTTTTTTTTTTTTTTTTTGAACAAATTAGCATATGGAATCTGAGCCATATACTTGCACTCTTTCTCTGTGTGCAAAGACATCGAAGCACTAAGCTTCGCTCAAGCGCTCGAGCGCAAGAAGTTGCACCCATCGACGTACAAAAGTTGCACCGCTCGAGCGCAAGAAACTATACTCAAGCTAAGAATACCAACTCCCAGAAGTTTTACAGACAGAAGACTACCGCTCGAGCTCAAGAAAGGCCGCTCGAGCCAAGACCGGTCGAGTGCAAGAAACTTCTCTTGAGTGAAGAATACCACCTCCCAATAGTTTTGCAAACCTACAAAAGTACTGAGAGTTCACAAAAACAGCTCGAGTGCAAGAAGTGTTGCTCGAGCAAAGGAGCAAAATTCTAGGCCACAACCGTTTGAAAAACATGCTACTAACTTGTTCCAAACGCAACCAACACATCCCAATAGCCAAACTTAAAGAGAAATAAGGGGAAACAAGACAATAACAACTATATATGATAATGAAACTCGAATCCAAAACATCAACGGATCGGGTCTAAACCAGAATTGCTATAATGCACATGATAATCCATAACTGCACCACATGGTAATGTTGGGACCCACATAATTCTTGTAGTGATTTCTCAATCACCCCAAGCTTTCATTCTCTTTAAGTCTAGTGAAAGAGTGGAAACTTTCCATTTATTGTTCCAATAAAAATAGCCGTGTGTTGTTGTGATGAAAGGGTGCCCATTATACTATTTAGTAGTTTTGCAGGGTTCAAACATGTGGCGACCCTAATTTTATTATTTATTATTATTATGATTATTATTATTATTTATTTTATTTTTGGCTTTATTAATTGTGTGGTTGCATGAGAATTTAATGTGTTATTTAGTTAATTTAAGGAAAATTTACCTATAAGTCCTAGTTTCTGAAAAGTTGAACCATTTAGTCCTAAAAGTTTTCTTATGCTCCATTTAGTCCCATTTGCACATCAATCTAATGTTTGAAACATTAAATTGATGTTCGAAAACATCATCATCAACATTAAGCATTAAACATCATCAAACATTAAACATTAAACATTATTCATCATCAACATTAAACATCAAACATCATGGCAAGGCACCGTTTAGTCCCACTACCTACATCAGTAACATCAACAACATCATCAACATCATCAAAACATTATCCATCAAACATCAGACATAAAACATTATTCTTCAACATTAAATATTATTCATCATTATCAAACATTAAACATTAAACATCATCATCAACATTAAACATTAAACATCATCAAACATTAAATATTAAACATTATTCATCATCAACATTAAACATTAAACATCATGGCAAGGGATCTTATCTGAAATTCTCATCATCAACCCGTCGCTATGGCCATACCCGTCACTATGGCCAGATCTGAAATTCTCATCATCAACCCGTCGCTATGGCGATATATCATCATCAACCCATCGCTATGGCCAGATCTGAAATTCTCAGATTGAAGGGCTTTGAAGCTTTAGTACATCTCTCGGTGGTGAATCCGCCATCGCCGCCGTGATATGGCAAGGGATCGGTCTTTGATCTAACAGATCTGTGCACAACGATCTCGAAAGACGCGAAGCAGATGATGCCTGGCGGGGATTTCCGATGGCGGAGGAAGCACAGAGGTTACGCGGCAGTCATGGTGGCGGAGGAGGAGGAGGCGACGACGTGGGAGGCGTCGGAAGAGGAGGTGAAGAGAGAGAGATGTTGATCATGGCGTTGATGTTGCAGACGCTGATGTTGCGATGTTGCAGACGTTGATGTTCACCATTTTTCTCTCCGATCCGATGTTCTCAATGTGAAATCAACATATATATATATATATAGATTAATGAATCTGATGTTTTGAATCTGATGTTTTGATGTTTGAATCTGATGAATCTGATAGAGATCATCAAAAACTCAAAATCCGTTTGATGTTATTGAAGTTGTAGTTGATGTGGATGATGTTCAATGGTTATTAACATTGGGATAGGACCTAACGGTTCATAAGAAAATTCATAGGACCAAATGGGTTACAAGATACAAATTTGGGATTTATTGGTGCATTCCCCTTAATTTAATGTGTTAGTTAATTAGAAATAATTAATTTAAATATTTATTTGTATATATATTTAATCTTATATTTATATTTATATTTATATATATTATAATTATGTTGTATTATATAATATAATATATTATAATAGTTATTAAGTTAGAATAGGATTAGGATTCAATCATAAGAAAAAAAGAAGGGAAAATCGGTCTAAGGTCCCTATCCAACTTTTAGTAATAGATTAGGTCCACAATCTGTTCTTTTGTAGTCTAAGGTCCCTCACCCCATTCCCACTCCTAAACTCACCCATCTCACACCACTCTCACCACCACCACCGCCGGAATCTCGCTACTCTCTTCCACTCCTCCAAATCCCCAAACTCAACCTTCTTTCTTTCTTCCCCATTATTATAAACACTCTGCTTCTAAAATTTTCCAGAACCTGCTTCATCTCTCTCTCTCTGTGGTGGCCATCGAGTCTCTCCTGGTTTTTCATAATCTCAAGTTCATTTTGAGGTTGTTGTTGGACAATATGATGGCTACACTGAGGACCCGACAGTTTCAGACAACTCAAATACTGCCACTTTTGCAACTATGATTCTGCGAATTCACAATGAAATATAGGAATGTGTGATATAAGATATCTACACAAAGTGAAGCATTCTATCACAGATCTGGCGCACTCTCGAGTATTCGTTTCTGGGTTCTATTGCTGGGGTTAGGAGTTCCTCACTGCTCTCTTGTTCTTTAGTGGTTCCTTCTAAACAACAAATACTTGAACATCCCCAAAAACAAAACTAGGGAAATTCTAGTTTTCCCCAGATTTCTTCTTGTTTCACTAGATTATTATGTTGTTTTTTCAGATTTGTTCTGATTTCATAGATTATTTTTTGTGGGTTTAGTGAGAGATTGATCGATTGATTGATTTGTTGGGTGGGAGATGGTGAACAACCCAAATTGCTATTATCCAGTACATGGTGGTTTTACGACAACTGTTGTTTGGTTTTATTCCTTGATATCTCAATCTTATGTAAATTTACTGAAGTTCAGATCTGCCATTTATTCGGTTAGGTGCAGCACTTGAGTTGTTGCTATTTCACAAGCAGCTCAGGTAATGCTTGCTCTCGTCACAGGCCGAGCATGTAAGCAAATCAGATTGAATTTTCTTTGGATTGTGTGATTTTTCTCTTGATGTGTGAATTTTCTCTTGATGTGTGATTTTTCTCTGGACATGTTTGTGAAGCAAGTTGAAGCATATGCAACTAAATTGTTTCTGCACAATCAAACTTCAGATGTATACTTGTGGAATAAACACTTGTCTGACTATATCCATGCTGGTGATCGTTATGCTGCTGTTGAATGCTTTATAGATATGAATAGATCGAACGTAGACTGTGATAGCGTGACACTTGTAATTGCTCTTTCTGCCGTTACGGGGAGCAATGATTTATTAGAGTTGGGGCAGCAAATTCATGGCATGGCAATGAAATTGGGTTTCAATTTAGATGTTACAGTTGCAAATAGTCTTATTAACATGTATTCAAAGGCTGGGTGCCTAAGTTTTGCACGCAAAGTATTTGCTAGCATGGAGGAATTGGATTTAGTTTCATGGAACTCGATGATAACTACTTATGCACAAAGTGACTTAGGGGAGGAATCTGTGACCCACTATCTAGGTCTGTTGAGTGACGGCTTCAGACCTGATAATTATACGTTAGCAAGTGTTTTGAGGGCATGCTCTTCACTTACTTCAGGATTGTCTCTTGTTGAACAAATTCATGTTCATGCATTGAAAACTGGGATCGTAATGGACAATTAATTCATATCACCAGAAATTGATTTGGCAGTTCGCCAAGCGTGTCTTATGGCGATTGCTCTCAATCTTGTCGCAGTGGAGTTTGTAAGTGACTGCAAACCCGTTATTCATCTTCGTGTCGCAGTGGAATTTTCTCTGGACGTATGAATTTTCTCTGTGCCGACTTGCAGTTCATAGTTTTCACACCTGTGTTGACAGGTAACAAAAATACCCATTAGAGAAAACCTAAAAGCTAAGAAGGTGTCCAATAGAAACCCATATTCATGTTTCTTTTATATACATATATATCCAAAAATTCAAGTCTTGTATTTTTGTTAATATAATACGGTTCAGTTTGTCAAGATTTTGGATTTTCTCTGGTAAAGGATTTGAATTTTCTCTGGTTTCATAGAGAAAAGATCCTATACAAAAACAAACAATTTTGTTCAGATAAATTTCATTTTTCTCTAGAGAGAAGGGAAATTTCTCTGGATTGGAGAGGAAGAATTTTTCTAGTTTGGGTTGGAAATGGAGAATTTCTCTGGGTTAAGTGAATTTCTCTGGATTGGAGATGAGAATTTCTCTGGTTTTCAGTGAATTTCTCTATGCAGTCCAGAATTTCTCTGGAAATTTTTTTTGAGAAGTTGCCTTTCTTTCTCACCTTTGAGAAGCAAGGAAGTGAGTTGAGGTAGGGGAATTCCTATGTTCAAAAAAAAAAGAGCAGAGAAATTTAGAAAGTTTAGGGAAGTCCGGAGAAATTTTCAAAATTTCTCTAGACCAATTTTCTCTGACTTGAATTTTCTCTGGATTGATGTTGAGGGACCTTAGACATCATGAAAATATTTGATGTCCTTTATAATGTAAAATCATAATATCAGGGACCTTAAAAAAAATACCCCAAAAAAGAAAGAAAAGAGAAGTGTAGGGTGCGGCAACAAGCCGAGAGAGAGAGAGAGAGAGAGTAATCCGAGAAAAAAAAAAGAGTGATGAGTGTGTGGCGTGAAAAGAGAGGAGAAAAAGAAAAAAGAAAAAGAAAAAAAAGGGGTTAGGGTTTTGTTTTGGTGACTCCATTAATTCTCCAAATATTTCTTTGATCTTCAAAAAAATATTGTGAGTACAAAACCCACTTCCCTTGATTTATGTTTAATTTGTTGTTTTTATTTATTTATTTTTATTTATTTGATGTTAGTTTGATTTTGTATTTATATAAAGATAATAGATTGATTTTAATTATTTTGATTAGTTGTGTATGTAAGGTTCAGGGTTTTTAGATGATGGATTAATTTTAATTATTTTGTTTAGTTGTGTATGCAAGGTTTAGGGTTTTTAGTCGATTGATTGATTTTAATTATTTTGATTAGTTGTGTTTGTCAGTTTTAGGGTTTTTATATGATTTATTTTATGGTTGTAATCACACTCATGGTTATATGAAATTAAAATTAATTAGGAACCCATAGATAAATTTCTTATACTCCACCATGTCTCCATGGATTGTTGTTTTATTTGAGTGTTGGTGAGAAAGAGTATAAAAAAAAGAGTGAGAATTATGAGATTTATTTGAATGCCTTATGCTTGGCATTGTTATGTTTGTTCTCAAGAGTGAGATGTTTTGTGTATGTATATTGTTGCCTCGTTCTCATGAGTAGACGAGTGCTTTGATTTACGCGTGTACGTCTATGCTAACCATCGGGGGAGTGTGAGTCAAACTCGGGACGATATCCCCGTGCAAGTTTGGCTTCGGAGTGGTGTTAGGTATACGGGAGGCACATGGGATATATGTGTAGGCCGAAAGTGGAGAGTCGAACTAGTAGAGTTAAGGTACAAAAAATTTAATCAGGAGTTTATTAGTATAGTGTGAATTGTATTGATTTGTACATCTTGAAAAATAGTAAACGACCTCGATAAATTATGAAATTTGAGCAGAGGCATGTATACGTGATTCTAGACAACTTTTGTGTTTTAACTTTTTATTAAAAAAAAACGATTGGAACTTATAATCGGATAATCTTGGTTATTATAGTTTAGATTCATTTTAGCAATGCAAATTTTAGAGGCTGTTTTAACCCACGAAACGAGTTCATTTTTGTTGGTTTCACGCAAACTGAAGTAAAACGTTATTCTGCACACTTTTCATGTTTTGAACTTTTCCGAAAAAAATTATCTTAGGACAGTTTTTCCTCGTTTTCAGCTTCAGATTTTTCGATTGAATTCCATCTAGGTTTTCTATCAAGTTTTTCTCTCAACCTGTTCAGTTACTGTTAAATTAGTTCGTTTTGTCTTTTAGGAAATTCGATTCTATACAACTTTTATTCTTTGAGTTTTGGTCAATTCGAATTATTTAAGTATGAAACGATGCATTTTTATACTTCTTTAGCAAGTTATTTACGATTAAATTATACTAACTTTATTTTGCAGGATGGTGGGCCTTACTAACTTTTTATGCAGGACTGACCCACCATATTTTTATTTCTATTTTGTTTATTTTATATTCAATTTATATTTCGTTGTGTACGGGTAAGAAACTAAACGCCACCCTATCACGAGAAACTATCTATTCGTCTCGGTGCGGATGGAACTACTTGTCTTGTCCCGTAACAAGAAATAAATGTTTTGTTGTTTGTGTCTGGTGGACACGTGGGTGTTAAATCTTGTACTCATACCAGTATACCTGTATACTGACCCGTTTTGTCTCTTGGCAACTTGGGATGCGTTCTATTTGAGCGCAACCGAGCTTTTTTTGCAGGATTAGTTGAGGCTATGGTGGTGACAAGAAATAACTATAATCGTAGGACTTGTCGTTTGGACTTCTTTTGTTTTTCTTGAACTTAGGGTTGTTAGTAGTTTATGTATTTTTTTATTTTTTTTATGACCTTAGTATTGAGATATTTTGGCATGGTTTGTAACCGTACATTATTTAAGTTATTTTGACTATGTGTTGTTACTTTAATATTAGAGGTATTAGTTAGTTATGAAATTATGGTAAATGGTTTAGTTGGCATTTAGTTTTTTTTGTTTCACCCTTAGGATTTGAATGATGGAATATTATTGGGGTTTAGTCCTAATTTAATATTTAATTGTCTGAATTTTGGGGCGTGACAAAACATGTAATGTCCCAACCTTCGGGCGGTTAATAAATTAAATACTCTTCAAATTTATAATTTTAGATAAACTAACAATCTCAAATATACAAATCAATCTTAAAAAATAATTACACAAATGTCTACAAAATATTATATAATGGTGGGCCCAAAATCTCTAACACAAACAATCCCTTTAATGCTTCAACCCCGATTGCCACTAAATTGCTCCGCACCTAAAAAAAAATTAACTCGGGAAGTATACGATATAACATGAATAACAAGATTAGGATGGAGAATAAATTAACAGGGATCCAATAAATTACAACATTGCATAAACAATACGATTCAAATTAACAAATAATTTACTAAATTGCATCAATAATTCACTCAACAAATGATAATTTATCCATGACCAAATACTCATTCCTACTCAGTACATGATCAGTGATCGGCCTAACTTACCTCAACCAAGTACAACCGCTTCTCTGGGCATATTGGTGCAAGCTATTGGCAAGGTCTATTCGATCCATATATGGAGTATTTTCACGTCATTTAATCAGACAAATTAACATTGTCAACACATGATTACTTCATAGAATTTTATCAAATGACGAGAATAATCAAACGAATCAACAATGAATAATTCTACAGAAGTTATCAAATGACCAGAATAATCAAGATGTGTACAAATGAGAAGTAATCAAAATAAAACTCTTTGTAAAGATATTTAAAAGAAACCATATTGTATATCAACCAGTTATCTCAAATCAATTCTTTCGTCGCCAACACTTTAATCATCTGATGTTTTACCATAGATCTCCAAATGTGGTAGATTAAAATTTTAGTGTACAAGATATGTAAAGTTTGGCAAAATCTGCAACTTTTCTCTTAATAAAATTAATAACTCTCATTCTAAATACTCCCTAACTAAACTCAAAATAATATTACAAATGGAGGGAAGAGAGAGAAAACAAGCTGAGAGAGATGAAACAGACAGAGAGAGGGAAAGAGAATGCCGAAGCATAAAAGAGATGAAAGAATGAGCAAACTTTCCTCAATTTATATGAGGGGAAATATTACTGTCCCCCAAACTTTCTTGCATTTTTTAATTTGACTTTTAGATTTTGATTAATATTAATTTTATGTCAAACTTTTAAAATTTTGATTAATTTGGCCCCCTGCTGTCACATTTCATCTACAATTAGACAAAATATGCTAACATGGTACTAAAATTCATTTGAAATTTTAGTTTACCCCCAAAACTATATCTTAAAAATCAATTTGCCCTCAAATATATATAAAAAAAAATTAAATTTAAATATTTAATAAATAATTTTTTTATCTCAATAATTAAAAAATTAAATTTTAAATAATACACACTTTGCAAAAAAATAATAAATAATATAAAAATCCTTATTCAGAATTATTTTGAGACTATGAAGTATGGATAATTCGACAAACATATCGTGCCCGTACCGGATACTTACCGACGTAAGATATTTTTGCATATGTACCAGGTACACAAACACGTACTCAAATTTTTTCTTCTTAATTTTTGACGTACCCAGACATATCTAGTATATACCCAAGTCATGCCGTATCTCAGTCGAAACAATATTTTCTTCTACTACAAAGATAAAATACCTTTTATTAGACTTCTTTCTCATTGTTAGTTTTGTGATTAGCATGGTTTTAAAATTAAGTTATTGTTTGTAAGTTATTTAATAAAATAATATTTAATTTTGGTTTCTCTTGTACTTGTACTTTTGGCATTAAATGTCAATTGTATGTTAGATTTAACAAATTAAACCATTTAATTAATTTTTGTATTTTTTCAAATTAAAAACAAATATTTTTTTTATAAACGTATTAAGTCGTACCCGTATCGTATCAATACCAGTACTCAAATATGTGCTTGTGTTTCATAGGTCTCAAATTATCTCGAGTTAATCTTGAAGAAAGTTATTGAGCCTAAAATTTCTTGGTTGTTCTATGTGTTTGTGTGCGCACGATTGTAACTAGTTTATTACCTAATTTAATTTTAATAAAATTGATCAACTAATAGTAATTTCAAAATTGAGTGGGAAAAAAATTTCAAAATTCGGTTAGTACCCGGTATGGGTGAGACATGTTTGTCGAAGTATCCATGCTTCATAGTCTCAAGATAATTCTAAATGAAGGTTTTTATATATTTTTTATATTTTTTTTGCAAAGTATATATTATTTAAAATTTATTTTTTTCATTATCAAGATAAAAAAATTATTTATTAAATATTTAAATTTAATTATTTTTATATTTTGGAAGCAAATTGATTTTTAAGGTATATTTTGGGGGACAAAATGAAATTCTAAATGAACTTTGGTGTCACGTCAGCATAATTCGTCCAATTGTAGACGGAATGTGACAACATGAGCTAAATTGATCAAAAGTTTGAAAGTTTGAGTGTAAAATTGATATTAATCGAAATCTGAAAGTCAAATTAAAAAATGTATAAAAATTTTGGGAACAAAAATTATATTTTCCCTTATAATGAATAAAACTTGGGGGCAAGAAAAAGAAAAAAATAAAATAAAATAAAGGACATGCAAATGGAGGAGGAGAAGCCTGGCATGGTATGGCATGTGTTGCCTATCAATCAAAGATGAATAGGGTACGGGAAAGGATGGGGGTGGTCGGCCACATTTTTTTATTTATTTTTATTTTTTTAAGAAAGGAAGAAAGATGGTAAATGGGATAGAAAAATTTGTTTTAAAAAAGATGAACCAAATATTATTATTAATGATGAGATGAAAATAAAAGAGATAAAATAAATATAAGGGAGTAAATTAGGTTCTCATATAAAAATCTTACCATCAAACTATTATAATAAATCACCAATACCTTTTACTAAATATTAATATCTCAAAAATATGAGATTTCACAATTTATCCCCTTTAAACAAATTTTGTCCTCGAAATTCACTAAAACCTAATACTCCAAAATTTAATAACGAATAACTTAAATCACTTGCTTCCACTGTGCACTCTGACATAAACAACGAATAATTTTTTTTAGCCTCAATTATTGATCATCATTTTTTCCCCCTCAAATATCAACCAATTTTTGTTTTATTATTATTTTTTTAAACCTCAAATATTATCCACCCAATAGATCCCATGTAAGACCTAATCCCCACACTCTAATACCATTTTGTAATGCCCCAACTTCCTAGCCATTAATAAATTGAATGCCCCTCAAATTTACAATTTTAGATAAACTAATAATCTAAAATATACAAATCAGTCGCCAAAAATAATAAGACAAATCTCTCCAAAATATTATATAATGGTGAGCCCAAAATCTGTAACACAAATAATCCCTTTAATACTTCAACCTCAATTGCCACTAAATTGTTCCACACCTGAAAAATAAATCAACTCAGGAAATATTAAATACAACAGGAATAATAAGATTCGGATAGAGAATAAATCAACAAGGATCGAATAAATTACGACATTGCATAAACAATACGATTTGATAATTTACCAAATTGCATCAACAAATCACTAAACATATGATAATTTATCCTGGACCAAATATCCAGTCCTACTCAGTACATGACCAGTGACCTGCCTCACCCACCTCACCTAAGCACAACCGTTTATCCGAACATATTGGTGCAAGTTATTGGCAAAGTCTGCTCGATCAATATACGAAGTATTTCTACATCATTTAGTCAGACAAATCAACATTGTCAATACAAGATAACTTCATAGAATTTTATCAAATGACTGAAATAATCAAACGAATCAACAATGAATAATTCTACAGAATTTATCAAATGACCAAAATAATTAAAAGGAGTACAAATTAGAAGTAATAAAAATAAAACTCTTTGTAAAGAAATTTAAAAGAAAGCATATTGTATACCACCCAGTTATCTCAAATCAATTCGTTCATCACCAATACTTTAATCATCTGATATTTTACCATAGATCTCCAAATGTAGCAGATTAATATTCTAATGCACAAAGTATATATGATTTGACAAAATTTATAACTTTTTTTTCTATAAAATTAGTAACTCCCACTCTGAACACTTTCAAACTAAATTCAAAATTTTATTACAAATGGAGAGAGAGAGAGAGAGAGAGAGATGAAACAGACAGAGGGAGAGAGAATGCCAGAGCATAAAAGGGATGAAAGAATGAGCAAATTTTCCTCAATTTATAATGAAAAAAACATGGGGGCAAAGGAGAAGAAAAAATAAAATAACCTAAAAGGACATGTAAATAGAGGAGGAGAAGCATGGCATGGCATGGCATGTGTTGCCTATCAATCATAGATCAATAGGGTATGGGAAAAGATGGGGGCGGTTGGCTAAGTTTTTTTTTTATTTTTGTTTGTGTGTGTCTATTTATATAGGTGAATTGGTGGCTTTTCGAAAGGTCATGGTGATTTTTCAATAAAAAGACACATCTCTTTTCTATCAAAACACACAACTCTTCCATGGAATAGGTACAAAGAACAGATATGACTGTTCTTTCAAACAAATTCAAATTTTGAATCGAATCTGGTTCAATTTTGACCCAAAAATATAACAAATAAATTTAATTTTAAATTAAATAAATTTTTTCTTAAAACCATACTCAAATGGTGCACTTTGTAGTCAATTTCTCATTCACCTATTAATGGTTTCCAACCCATTTTTCCAACATTACGAAGGGGAAGCGCAATTCATATTGCCCTCGAATTACCAAAGGAAAGCACAATTCATCTTGACCCTGAATTTACCAAAGAGAAGCACAATTCATCTTGCTCCTGAATTTTCTAGAAGGCAAAGCAATTCATCTTGCCCCTGAATTTCCTAAGAGGTAGAACAATTTATCTTGCCCCCGAATTTCCCAAGGGGTATGCTCTCAAATTTCCCAGGAGGCAGAGCAATTCATCTTGCCCCGTGAGGATTTCATCTTAGTATGGCATATTTGACCAAAATAAAAGTCTCCATCCAAATCTCAAATTTGGCTGCTTATCTGACCAAAGAAGGGGTAATAATATCTCCATGCTGGGAATAAGAATGCATAAAATTCATACTTCACAAATAATAAAAATCCAATATAATAACTGATAAAAATATATTCATACTCGGAATAATAAAGCATAAAATTCATACTTCGCTGATAATAAAAATCCGACATAATAATTGATAATAATATCTCCATGCTCGGATTAATAATGCATAAGAATTCATGCACCGTAAATAATAAAAGTTCGACATAATAACTGATAATAATATTTTGATGCTTGGATTAATAATTCAAAAAAATTCATAGTCTTGACGATGAAGCCAATGTCTTTTTGTAGGGACATACGAATCATGCTTCAATTGATTTAGCCATATTCTGGCTCATTCACTCCTCTTGGCCCCAGGTTTTGGTGTGAAGTAATCATGGCAAAATTTTCAAGATCTTGACAAATTTAGGAGTTGCAAGGAAATTAGTTTCACTGCTTGTCTACAATTGCTCATTCATGAATTGATTTTATTGATATCAAAGCTACTTTTGCCAAAGCTATTGCTACCAAAGCAGTAATTGGTGGATCGGCCATGAGAGTAATTAGTTTCACACTTGTTTTGAGAAGAACATCTTCTTTTGAGATTTGAGAAAAGAACATCTTCTTTTACGATTCAAAATGTCCACCTACAAAATCGAGAATAGTATTTAATAGGTCGTATCATTGATAGAAGGGCACTCCAACATTAAAGTTGGTAACACTCTACGGAGAATGCCCAATATTACAAATGCTTAACTCTTTTTGTTTAAATTTTTTTTTCTCACTTTTTTATATAAAAATTTATTAAGTAAATATTCAATATAATTATTTTAATAAAGTCAGGAGTCTAATTGGTATTTCGAATAGTTTTGGGGGGTAAAATGAAGCTTCAAACGAAGTTTCGATGACGTTCGCAAGTTCCATCTGATTATAGATGACAAAATTCATCCAAAATTGAATAGCTTATATAAAAAATTGAAGGCCTGAAATTAAAAAGGAAAACAAACTCACATCACACGTACATTACATTATCATTCTCTTGTATTGACTGAATCCAAAATAATCTAGTAATCATATAGTATTATTTATACAATTTGTGATAATCATAACCCTCTTCCTTTTTGACTTACTGTTCACATTTCTCACTGTTTTGACGAGCATCAAGCTTCATATTGTCCTGTAATTTAGTTACCAAAGAGAAAAAAATGTACATGTCAGTGTACGGTATAAATTTGAACTCAATCAAGATTGGTTCCAAACTCTAACATAATTCCTACAATTCAAGCACGTAAAATTGATTGTTCAAATCACCATTAATAGTCTTGTAGAATACCCACATTATGTGATTGAATTGCATAATGTGGGTATTAATACAGATTGACTTGATAACTGTTGATTTTATTCTTTTAAGGTCCATCAAAGTGCATTAGATTTTAAGAATTGTCCTAGTATTATATTCTATAAAAAAACCTGTCAGAAGAGTTCTTTCCATATTAATGAAATTGGATTGTTTTCAATTGATATTTTTTGATTGGAAAAGAATAAGCTCATTTGAAATCTCACACTAGAAAACATGCCATGCTCGCTTCCATTATCGTCCAATAATCTATGTAGTGTCCTGTTAACAAGGACAAACCATGGAGGATCAAAACAAATGTTAGAGAAACAATAAGAGCAATTCCATAGAAGAATGAACTTAGAAATATTGAGCAAGACCTTTTCAATTTAGCACCTAGTTCGAAGTTTGTCTTTTAGGAGTTTGTTCTTGACCAAATGAAGTTCATGGAGGATATTACTTATGCTCATTTGACCTTGTGGTGACTCCGTAGAGCATGCCACTCCAATATTGACCATGGAAATCGAACATTCCACAATTTTGCAGCGATTGTTCACTTGAATTGTTGTTGCTCTAGTCTCTTTTTCCTCATTGTCTAGGAGTACCGGGTCTGCAATCTCCATCACTCGGTCAGGCAAGGTTGTTCTTGCGAAGTTGTGAAGATTATGCCCTTCCTCAAACATGTTCTCTATGGGTCTCTTCCCTGTTATCATCTCCAATAACAATATCCCATAACTATAGGCATCACCATAAGTTGAAATCTCACTTCCGAGCCCATACTCTTCCATTAAAACAATTCACATTCAAAGCCCAAGGATCATTTTCCGCAAAAGCATATTGATAAGAAAGAAAAAGAAAAAATCAATTATGATAAATATGAATTCCATAATATTAAAGCAATACATTCTACATATTCCAGTAAGATATTCTATTAGAAGAAGGGTAAAGAGTGGTTACCAGGAGCTACATATCCGATGGTTCCCCTTACTCTAATTGAGCTACTTTGATTTGGATTGGTGAGCTCTGGGAAAAATCTAGCAAGACCGAAATCTCCAATATGGGCAACCATCTCTCGGTCAAGAAGGATATTACTCGACTTCAAATCACAGTGAATGATCGGTGTTTGGCATTGTGATGAAGATTGAAAAATCTAGAAATCCCCTAGATGTTGATTTGTGATTATGTATCAATTTTAAGCAATATATAACAATCCCAATCAAACAATCAAGACAAATCAACACAACGATTTTAACGTGCAAAAATCACAATTGGAGCACCCCCAATTGTGATAAAAAAAAAATCACGGGTAACAGCCACAAAACAGTCCACTAAGAAGATATAAAGGAATTACACAGGTATACTCTTAATTACCTAGCGAATCTACGCCCGAATTGAACCAACCCCTATGTGCCTCTTCCAATCCCGTCTTCACCTCGGAATTGTCTTGACGATGAGCTCCTCCAGAATCCACCAAAGCTTCAGGCTTGAATTCTTCAGAATCCACCGAAGAACAACTTTCTCTTTTGTGTAGAATAAACTAATAATCCTTTAATGTATACTCTTTAAACCATGAGTTGAATACTCAATCAAAACATCAAAGAAAACTAGCAAAATATCCCCAGATATAAACCTTAATATCCAAGAAGAAGATCTGGAGAAGTAATCCTAAAATCTGACAGAAAAACATACTTATAGAAATCTAGGACTGCGAAGCTCGCTCGAGCGAGGAACTAATCTCGCGTGTTTTTCCATAACTGGCTTCGCCCAAGCCACACAACCTTTGCTCGAGCGTACATTCATCCTTCTCAGGTTTTTTGCCAGACGCAGCCTTCGCTCGAGCGAGAACTCCTTCGCTCGAGCGAGCAAGGACGGACATGCAACTTCAAATGCAATTTTGCATTTTGCTTCAGGGGCGCTGCCCCTCGACCCCGCCAGGGTGCTGCCCCGGACCTACCAAGGAGCGCTGTTCCCTAGACCCCCGCGAGCTGACCAGGCAGCTCGATCCCTGTCAAAATCAACGAAGTGGCAATCTTAAAAGAATTAACATCACAAACTTCTCTGCATGGCACAATTCGGGTTGGATTCGCATCTAACAAACTCATAGCCTCACTGAAATAAAAGTGCGAAAACAAGTACAACTGAAAGGAGTTCTGTCAAACGGGATTGCCAAGAATAAAAACCTAACAATCTCCCCCTTTGGCAATGCCGTGACAAAACACACCTAACAAATAAAATCTTAATCACCCCAACCCATTACAGCCAACAAACGCAAACTTCTTTCTCAAGGTCATGAGCTACAAAACAACTATTAGTGCCATAATCTCCAAAACAACTGTTAGTGCCACAAGAGTATATGAAAAAGCAATAAACATATGACAAGATTATCTTGAAGCATGAGATGGAAACACATGAATAAATGCGACGTGAAGATATTAAGAACATGTAGCATGAAAACATGAAAACTAAGACACATACACTTGACAACATTTCTCTCCCTTTTTGTCACGAATTGACGAAGGAAGCTCAAGCAACTAAAGTGAAAGCATAAAACACACAAGCAATGTCATGATAACGATTAACAAAACTCCCCCTCACTAAAAGCAACCACAAACACTGAAAACAATGAACAAGAAGAAAACGACAAAAATAATATGGTGGAGCAAGCAAGAAATCTCAGATTTGTACCTTAAAACACACAAGATTATCCAAGAAGCATAATTACTTGAAAACACAATGTGCACAGCCTCTAGAAGATTCCTCATAAAAGAAAGTGGTGCATTATGTGAAAAGCATAGATCCCATGATAAAAGTGTGTGTGTGACTCTTGGAGTTCGACAAACACTAGATTCAAATCCTAGTAGTGATTAGATAGCTGAACCTCTGTCAAGAGAATCTAAGCACAACTGCAGAAAGTCAAACCACTAGGAATCAAGGGGTATTTGGTGAGTAAAGGCGGAGGCTCCTCCTCAATCAATGAATCCTTTATTTTTTTCCTTTTTTTTCACATCTTTTTCTTTTCTTTCTTTTGCACATTTTTTTTTTTTTTTGGTTTCTTTCTTTTACACATTTTTTCTTTCTTTTGCACACTCATTGGCGGCTGACATGCTCAAGAGTATGGAAACCGAACCAGAGAAGCATGAATATAATAAGGATGGCCTGGTTGGTGACTCTGAGGTAGCCTTTTCCTCATGGCTAGACTACAAAGAATAGAGGGGGAAAGCCGTGGAGATGCAAAAAGATGGAAGGTGGTTTAAGAGACTCAACATCACCCATGATGTGCTAGTATAGGTCAATTCCTCTAGAAAAGCAAAAGATACAATACCAGAAGTCCATAGAGAAAAAAGATCACTAAGGCGGAAGACTCCAATATTTGCTAATCCAAGAGTGTATACAGAATGAGACATACTAATCAAAGAACATATACTCCGAAATGAGTAATGACCACAGAAAGCACACACATATTAACATGTAATGGATATTCTCGTCAATTCCAATATGCACCAAGGACCACTCAAAAATTTCAAGCTTGCAAAACCATACTAAGAAAATCATTTTGGGTTTTTTTTTTCATTTTTTTTTCCTAAACAAAGCAAGACATAAAACGAACATGCATACACTAAATGACTCAAAAAAAAAAAAAAAAAAAACATACAGAAACCCAAAAACTAAAACGACTAAACAAATTAACACAAGTCAAGTCTTCTCACCCAAACTGCTTTAGTATGAACAAAGTTGTGAGAATTGCGATTCTTGGATGGTGTCTTGACGTTGTGGTTCCCTTTGCTTTCAATGGAAACCCATCTCGACTTGGTTTCCAACTTCCTATTTCTAGGTCTAGGCAAATACAAACTCGCTCCATGTTTGGTCTCAAGCTGATCAAAATAACGAGGTCTAATAAAACCTTTAACCTCATTACTACCAATGAAGTGTCTCCTACCCCACGAGATGTTAGAATTTCTTCCATCTCTATGAGACACTCTCCCATGCAACTTATAACAATAAGGGCGAATATGACTATGCATACCACAATGATGACAAATAAACACAAGGTGTTCCTTCTTTTCTTTGACCTTACCAACTTTAAGAAGATTTAGAAGTCTTTCCTCTCATTGAATCTTGTGCTCCCCTTGCCCTTGAGTTCTTGTATCATGAGACGTGGATGCATTCTATTTTTGCTCTTTGTTATCACCAAAACCAATGCCACTCTTGTCACAACACATTTGTTGAGACCCAATGATATCCTCCAAAGTCTTTGATCCTTTGTTCCAAAGGCCAATGGTAGCCATAGCACACTTGAGCTCTTCCTTTTTCTTGATCATTAGTTCTTCCAAAGCAACTTGAGACATCTCGAGAGATTCAATCTTTTCTTTATGCGTTGCATAGATTTGCTGTAGCTCATTCATCTATGTCTCACAAGTCAAGAGTTTTGCACAAAGAGCTTGTCGATCACTAGCTATCTTGATGGCATCAATCCTAACCTCAAAAATCTCCTCCTTAAGTTTGACATTCTCACTTTCACATGCTTTGAGTTTCGTTGTGAGTTTGTCATTCAATTTGGATAAGTTAAGAGACTCCTTATACAACTTTTCATAAGCTTGCTCAAGCTCTTCATCATCACTCTCTGAGGATTCATCATTAGTGGCATTCTCAACCGATCTCTTCGGATACTCTGTTCGCCCTTTAGTTTCGAAAGCCGCCATGACAGCAAGGAATTGTTTATGTCCCTCTCCACCTTGATCTTCATTGTCACTTTCATTTTCATTAGATTCTGATTCATCACCCCAAGTGATGGCGAGGGCTTTCTTCTTCTTCAAACGAGTGGGGCATTCTGAAGCAAAGTAGCCAAATCCTTAGCATTCATAGCATTGGACTCTCTTAGAGTTCCCTTGTATCTTTCCTTTCTCCTTCTTGGCTATAGAATTAATTTTAAGTTTATCTTTGCCTTTAGATTTATGAGTATGAGTAGATTCCAAAAGATTAGGATTCTTTTTCAAAAAAGATTTTTTAAATTGTTTAACAAAAGCAACCGTAATCTTGGAATCTATCTCACAATCCTCATCAAAATCCTCTCCAACTCTATGAGCACTACTAAAAGTAATAACATCTTTTTGTTTCTTTTTGAAATTCCTATGTGCCTCATAAGTTTGGAGATTTCCAACCAAGTGATCCAGCTTGAGGTTGTCAACATCTTGAGCCTCCTCAATAGCCGTAACTTTTGGTTGGAACCGATCGGGCAAGGATCTTAAAATTTTTCCCACAACTTTGGATTCTGGTATTTTTTCACCTAAATTGAAGCTGGAATTTATAATGTCACTCAACTTCGCATAAAATTCATCAAAGGTCTCACTATCTTTCATTGAAAGGTTTTCGAAACTAGACGTGAGCCTTTGAAGTTTTGAGCGTTTAACAGAAGGAGTGTCCTCATGAATAGTTTATAAGATATCCCAAGCCTCTTTTGCGACTTCACAATTGCAAATTCGACTAAACTCTTCAGGTGTGACAGCGCAAAAGAGAGAATTGATAGCTTTATTATTCCGTCTACTATTTTGATAATAAATTGTATCCCACTTATCAATTGGTTTGGGAAAAGTTACTCCATCAACGGTAATCGTTTGTTCAGTCCACCTATACATGACAGATTGCCAAACTTTTTCATCAATAGATTTTAAAAGTGATCTCATCCGAGCTTTCCAAAACGAATAATTGGATCCGTCAAGTAGGGGTGGTCGAACCATAGAATTTCCCTCACGAATTGAATCCATTATCACAAATCAAACAAGATCTCGTTCTAAAAGATTTTTTTTTTTAAATAGAACGACCTGCTCTGATACCAATTGAAAAATCTAGAAATCCCCTAGATGTTGATTTGTGATTATGTATCAATTTTAAGCAGCATATAACAATCTCAATCAAACAATCAAGACAAATCGACACAACGATTTTAACGTGGAAAAATCACAATTGGAGCACCCCCAATTGTGATAAAAAAAAACCACGGGCAACAGCCACAAAATAATTCACTAAAAAGATATAAAAATATTATACAGGTATACTCTCAATTACCTAGCGAATCCACGCCCGAATTGAACCAACCCCTATGTGCCTCTTCCAGCCCCGTTTTTACCTTGGAATTGTCTTGACGATGAGCCACTCCAGAATCCACCAAAGCTTCAGGCTCGAATTCTTCAGAATCCATCGAAGAACAACTTTCTCTTTTGTGTAGAACAAACAAATAATCCTTTGATGTATACTCTTTAAACCGTGAGTTGAATACTCAATCAAAACATCAGAGAAAACTAGCAAAATATCCCCAAATATAAACCTTAATATCCAAGAAGAAGATCTGGAGGAGTAATCCTAAAATCTGACAGAAAAACATACTTATAGAAATCTGGGACTGCGAAGCTCGCTCGAGCGAAGACTCTCTCGCTCGAGCAAGGAACTAATCTCGTGTGTTTTTCCATAAGTGGCTTCGCTCGAGCCACACAACCTTTGCTCGAGCGTACATTCATCATTCTTAGGTTTTTTTCCAGACGCAGCCTTCGCTCGAGCGAGCAAGGGAGGACATGCAACTTCGAATGCAATTTTGCATTTTGCTTCAGGGGCGCTGCCCCTCGACCCCGCCAGGGTGCTACCTTGGACCCGCCAAGGGGCGCTGTCCCCTCGACCCCCGTGAGCTGACCGAGCAGCTCGATCCCTGTCATAATCAGCAAGGTGGCAATCTTGAAAGAATTAACATCACAAACTTCTCTGCACAGCACAATTCGGGTTGGATTCACATCTATCAAACTCATAGACTCACTGAAATAAAATTGCGAAAACAAGTACAACTGAAAGGAGTTCTGTCAAACGGGATTGCCAAGAATAAAAATCTGACAAAGATAATTGAGCGCACAAGTCACATCTATGGCAATGTTTATTCTTTATAGAAGGTTGAGTCCCTGCTGCTCATTTTGCCCATCATTTGTTTCTAGACTTGCATGCAACCACCTCTCTAGACTCCTATTTGGCACGAACTCATAAACTAGAGCTTTGAAATCATTCCCTTGAAAATCAACACCGGAACAAGAAGTAATGATCCTAACTAAGTTTCGGTGTTGAATATTTCTCAAGGTTTCACACTCTGCCCTGAAACTCTTGATGGCTACACGATTTTGAAGGTTAAGTACTTTGATAGCAGCAACAAACTCCCGATCCTGAATGAGAATTCCTCTATATACAGAGCCAAAACTACCAAAACCAATTAGGTTCGGAGGAGAGAAACCATCTGTTTCTTTGAGGAGTTTCTCATAGGAGACTTTCAAGAATGATTCTTTCAACACTGGAACTGTAGATTGAGTTGTTCTTTGCTTCTTGAACAAATAAATTGCAAAGAATGACAAAAGTGTTGCTCCAACAAGTACAAAAGCTGCTGTAATTGCCAATATATGTGAAATAGGCATCTTATGTTTTGATTTCTTGGTGATGCAACTCAGTAGTTGTAGCTCAGAAATACCCCCACAAAGCCCATGATTTCCAACAATTGATATTGCACTTGCATTTGCGAAAACCCCCTCCATTGGTAACTCACCCTCAAAATCATTGAAGGATAAATTGAGAATCATTAGGGAAAATTTCTCTAAGAATGTCAGAATTTTTCCAGACAAGTTGTTATGAGAAAGATCAAAGTTTTGAATACCTCTCAAAGATTCCAATGATAGAGAAATAGATCCTTGAAAAGAATTTTCCTGCATATAAAGATTTTCAAGGCTAGTGCAACTACCAAGACTGCTAGGAATTTCACCAGACAACTTATTCTCAGAGATATCCAATTCCATTAAATTTTTAAGGTTTCCAACCTCTGTTGGCAAGGAACCAGACAAACGATTCCAAGCTAGATTTAATGAAATTGACAAAGATGAGACTTTCAAGAGTTCTTTGGGAATGTTTCCACTCAAGTTGTTTTGGTAAAGGTGCAGCAACAACAGCTTTTTACAGTTAGCAAGCCCTGAGGATATGGTCCCCTCTAGTCTGTTGTCCCCTAAGTAAAGTTCAATCAACAATGACAGGTTTCCGATGGAATCTGGAATTTTCCCTGAGAGGTGGTTCATTCCTAAATCCAATATTTGCATCTTTGGAAGATTTCCTACATTAGTTGGAATTGTACCTGTGAATTGGTTACCTTCCATACCTAATGCATCCAAGTTGACAAGGTTACCTATTGTTGAAGGAATAGTTCCATATATTTGATTTCTACCAAGTATAAAGGAAAACATATTCTTTGACAGGTTGCCAACAGATTCTGGTAACACCCCTCTAAATTGGTTTACCACTATACCCAATATTTCCAAATTGCTACAGTTGGTGAAAGAACCAATGAAGGCTAGTTCATCTAGTTCCCCACTTCTGAAATTGTTACGAAATAGTGTCACGCCCCGAATTTTAATTACACGAAAACATTACCAAAGCCTGTAAATTTAGGTCCATATTTTTTTTTTCTACATATACAAATATCTATTACACTTGAGTAACAGAAATACGATAATACATGTTCTCCCTCTCAATGAATACAACAACAATAATACATGCCAATGCTTCTGCCGCGAAGCTACAAATAAATGAATACAAATACAAATCCACTTCTTTTACAACTACCATGAAGTTATACAAATGACTCAAGAACTCCGTACATCTTCAATCAAATAATCCAAACATTCTTCCTGTAAAAAGATACAACAACAACGGGGTGAGCACTAATGCCCAGTAGGAATCTCACAGTTCTAAATCAATAACTAACACACAGATAAAAATGATCATGCATGCTGGGTGATACCATATAGTAGGGTAACATTTCATAATCTCAAAATATCATAAGTAAGGTATCTTTTCTCAAAAACAATTTAAACACTTGTAAGAAAAACCTTCAGCCATTAAAAATCATCTCTTAACTTTAGAAAAAACCATAGATCCTTGTGAAACAATCATATTTAAGAAACAACATCATTTAAAGGTTAATAACCAATTTCCCAAAATATTTCTCATTTAACTTCCATTTTTAATGTTCCTCTCTTCCTTTCATTCTACTCTTTTACTCTTCATTTTTAACTTAAAACCCCATAACTTCAGGTTCAAGTTCCTTTTTGATTTGCCAACAATTCTCCTATACTCAATTCACCTCGTTAATTACACCCGCAAAGTTTCATTTCAAGATAACACAATGTTAATAAACCCTTCCAAGCCAATCCTTTATTTAATTAAGGAACAACTCACACAATTTACTTTTATTAACACAGCTACTTCGTTAAGTTTATCATCATAATCTATAATCCTCATATCTATTTTTTTGGTTCCCATTATTTACAAATAATGCCCATGCACATTTCCTCTTTAAACCAAATTATACATCAATATGAAATTTCACAAATTCATCACAAGCAACAAAAAAAAAACATCATCAACTCAACTTACCTCTCAACACATAGCTTAACACAACCCACCTTTTGCCGGCTTACTACGGCGGGATGTGAACTCCCAAAAACCATTTTCGAAAACCAACCATTCTTTTAAAATAAATTTCCAAGTTCTGTAGAGTATTCTCACAAAGTATGTACATAGTTATGCTTTTTCCTCAACATAAAAGTAAATGTAAATGTAATGCTATGCCAAGATAAATCAATGAGGAAAAACATCTGTTCCAATGCATTGTTTCAATATCACCATGTTCTCAATGTCATCATATGATCTCATCAATTTCAAACTTCCATCATTACTTTAAAAGGGGCGGTAAATACGACACTGGTAATCCCTAGGCTGGTGTCTGCAAGTAGGCTCAACAAGCACTACCAAACTGTCATTTTTACCCGTGCTAACCGGAAGGCTCGACACCTATCCGCGCGGCTTTCGGGTCTTTCACCCTGGACACTCATGGCACTACTAGAAATATGGTCTTTTGCGTCTATATTTTTACGACCGATTGTTTGACCGTCGCAAAAAAGTACTTTTTATATCCAAATCCCATTCTAATTAACACCCAGTCGTGTTCTTTTTAAAAAAAAAAAAAAAAAAAATTCATCCATGTCGGTTATAACTTGCCCTATCCCCAAATCGTGTATGCATCAACTCTTATTTCCCAAATCAATATGAACTCTCTCTCTCTCTCTCTCTCTCTCTCTCTCTGTCTCTCTCAAAATCTCACTCTTCACTCTCTCTCTCTCTCTCTCTCTCTCTCTCTCTCTCAAAATCTCACTCTTCACTCTCTCTCGCTATACTCTCTCTTTCAACTCACCACTCTCAATTTTATTGTTCATTTGAAGATGTCGATCAATTGTTGATGAATATTTGAAGATTTTGATCGATCGTTGATGAAGATTTGAAGATTTCAATCTGCTGTTGATGAAGATTTCGATTGATTCATGATCGGTAAGTCTAATTTTTATGTATGAATCTAACTCTGTCTCTGTAATCCCTATATGTTTTTCTCAGCTTCCAAATTCTCTTCGGCTTTTCGCGAAGATCGACATTAGTTGAGAGGAAGTGGATTTCGAAATCAACATGAATTTTTTCCAATTCAATTTATTTTTATCAATGCGGTGCAAACTCTGATTTGGAAATAGGTTTTTGATTTGAAGATTCATTTTATTATTTTTAATTATTAAATCTCAATTTGCTTTGGCTTTTAAACTTGATCTGAACATTTCTCTGGATTGTTTGCTAAATTTCGTGTAGTTTTTGAACCTCTTATAATCCACTCATTTGTGGACATTGCTATTCTCGATCTTTCTTTTCCTGATCTCTGAGTTGTTCCATTTGATTTATTCTTCACTTCTCTTCTGTCTTCGCGTGTTTGATTGCTGAGAATAGATTAAATTAAACCAGATAGTGCTTTTTTGTGTTTTCTATATGTTTTATTGTACTAGTAATGATTTGAATTAGACTTGATTTTGATTCTGTTAAGCTGGACCCTCTTCTGTCTTCTGTCTTTGCGTGTTTGATTGCTGATGTAGGGCCAGTGTATATCAGTTTGGGCCTTTGGTCCTTATTCTATTTGTCTAGAGACTACAGCAGGTCCCTTAGCACCCAGATTTCAAGGGAAGATACGAAAGATAGCATAGGGCTTATCTGCACATACAAAAATAGAGAAAAGATAAAAAGATATTGATAGGCTAACACTCCCTATTTTTGACAATGAGACATCCCTATTGTTTCAAGGCACTTTTTTCTTCACTGTCTGTGCGTGGATATGATGTTCTGTAATGCATCTTTTTCACTTCTCAAGCCTCAATGAATTTGACAAGAATTTGTCAAAGGAAAGAAAAACGAGATCAAAATTTAGCTTATATTTTTATCATATTTTTTTTCCCATTTCCTTTACAAATTGTACTTAAATTTATGATCCAAATGTTGCCCTGGTTGACCATGGCTGTGTTTGCAAATATAGGAGGATGAATTAATGACACACTTGTGAGCAAAGGTCTTTCCGTAACAACAGTTCGTAAGGCAAGAACAATATACAATACTGCTCTCTTTTGTGAACATACATGTAATGTGAAAATATTTTCTAAATGGAGAAATCATCTGCATCTTTTTCTAAAATAAAAGTTTATAAATAGCAAAGTAACCTTTATGTTCGACTGTTTCAAGGTCAATGGGAAGTATTGGTAGTAATTCTTCTCTAAACCTTTTAACACTACAGATAATGCAATCAATTGGATTTTTGGGGCCTGCCTTCTTCCTTACACACCTGAGCCATGTCAAGGCACCTGCTTTAGCAGTGCTATGCATGGCATGCAATCAGGTTTGTTCAATGGATTTCAATTCAATCTCTCAAACGTTAGGAATAGTTGACCTTTCAGCATTTTTATTACAGAAATCTTACATATAGTCAACTTAACAGAACAAGTTATTTAAAGATGAGTAACTGTGAGGGTGATGATGGTAAATACTGTCAAATCCCTATCCAAATCCATGATCCAAACACAGCCATAATGAATTCTAGTATTTGACAGTACTTATAAGTGTATTAGATTGCTTATGAATGACAAGAATGACTCTTACAATGATTTAAAACAAAAATTCAGTTTTATATTTGGCCAAAATCTTGTAAATATGCGTTTTTGTTCTCTTTGCAGGGATCAGATGCATTCTCAGTCTGGCCTCTACTCCAATCACCAAGACATTGGGCCCCGATATGCTGTCAGTTATCTCTATCTCTATCCTACACAAAATCAAATATTGCTTCTCTCGTGATTCCTAGCTATGAATATAATCTTTTTGTAAAGGTTATTTCTCAAAATATGAAGTGATTAAATCCCAGTAAATAGAGTGGAAAAGTAAAAAAGATTTCAAACATCAATCATATTTTTCAGGTGGAAAGTTTCACCATTATTATGATTTAATTTGTGGTTCTGTGAATAGAATTTTCAATGATTATTTGAGAAGAGATCCTTAATTATATCTTTGCTTGTTGCTCATATCAAACTTGTTTCTTCCTTGCATATCTTGGCAAGAAAATTTACAAAAACAAATTTTAAAATCTTTCAGGAGAAATTCTTAACTATAATTTTCAATTGCAGGGAGTATTGTTGGGACTATCCAATACCCACTGGAGTGCTAGCTGGTGTCTTTGGAACAGCTGCAACAGGATACATTCTCCAAAAAGGTGCATCCAATGTTTGGCATGGACTAAACAATCTTTAAAAACCAACTTTTCCACTAGCAAAAAGACAACCTTTTACCAATTACCAAACACATCAGCTTTTTTAGAGAAAAAAAATAAAACAAAAAAAAAAGCCAAAAATGCGGCTGCTCACTCCATTGTTAATTTACGTCTCAAAATACCCATATTACAGGTTCTTGGGATGATGTTTTTAAGGTGTCGGTTGCATTGTACATTATCGGCACAATAGTCTGGAACATCTTTTCAACCGGAGAGAAGATTTTAGAGTAGATAATTTTATCAAGAAAAAGGAGAGATGCAGCTTATATAACAGAAGAGATCAAAAAATAAGATGTGAGGAATATCAGACACCAAATATACATGGAACTTGGAAGATCTGATGAAAAGACAGTGGCTAAGATGTCACCGGTTTTGTAGTTCTCTTACTAAATTATGACGCCCTCAAACTGCAGCTCCTAACAATTTTGCGGGTCAGCTCCAGAGACCTTACAGGTACTGCCTCTATTTCATTTTCCTATACTTTGCTCTGTCAAAAAAAAAAAAAAACAACTTTCATATCAGCCTCAAAAAGTATAGGAACAGGAGATGATTTCACTGCAATAATGTACTGTGAGCTGCATTTTAATTCTTCTGAATGTGTGCTTGCTTTAACACACCTATTTGTATATGATAATTTGTTTTTAATTTGATTTTGTCCATGAAGCCCATCATGTTAAATTTTCTACAAATGGTAAAGCAAGCAGCCTAAACTGAATATCCTACGTTGAATTATAGACAAGACATTTTCCCCGTTGTAAAACAGTGAATGATCCATTTGCCGAGTATTAGTGACTGCCTACTGTTTTCACTAGTTACCTTTATGTTCTCTTAAATTTATTTATTTATTTATTTTCCTTTTAAAGTTTCATAAATAAATACCTTCTAATGGATGTCAGTTTATATATGTTATGTATTGTTGAATGAGTTCTGTCTCGTACTTAGAGAAATTTTAATGACTTTTCCTCTTTCCTTTTTTCAACAATGTTACATACTCCCAAAAAAAACGTAACCCCCACAATCCTTACGTATCTACAATTGGTCCACGAAGGAAAGAAAAAAAAAAAAAAACAAAAACACATGATTGGTCCACATCATTCTAAGGGTTGTGAGGGTCCCCAACTTTGGGGATTCAAAGCATTTTTGTTCTTTTTTTATGATTGAGAACTCAATCTAGATAGAATATTTTAACCTAACTAGGTGCGTAAACTTGGGGTTTAAAGGCCAATCCCTAAGCCGACCTCCTAAGCTTATGAATAGGACAAATGGTCAGGAGTCAAACTTTAGTCCAATTAATAATAACGGTTGAAAATTGAGCAGAAATCAAGTATAAAATAATTCATTCAATAGAAAATGAACTATTCAGATTGGCCATGATGTCTTTGGCATTCATGGCTGGTGTGTGCCTAGTTGTGAACAACCTTGCTTGGCTTGATCATGTTATTCAAATCATGGGTATGATTTTTCTTTCCACTATCATGGCACTCTTTGTTCCTCTTTATTTCCCAGATACTTCTCGTTCGCGGACCTTATGATTCATCTCTTACTATGTTCTGAGTTGGGTGATGCTTGCTTCTGGAAGTTATGGCAACGACGATGACCAAGAAGAGTAGCTGGGGTATTTTGCTGATGTGCTCTGCACATTTTAGTTGATTTTTGTGTTATTTGAAGAGAACTCTTGTAGCTTTGGATTAGTATCATGCCATATAATTTTTTTACTTGTTTTTACTTGTTTGTATTTTTCCTTTCTCACAGGAATGGTAATTTGCCTGTCTCATTTATCCAGATGTACCTCGTGAAGAAACTTGATCTTACAAGCGAAGCTGAGGTGAGTCTATTCAGCTTTCTTTTCCACAATAAATAGACTAGTAGTTTTGTTAAGGAATTAAGATGCACATCTCTTCAGCATTCTTGTAGTTCTGACTGAGAAGCTGCAATTCCCTTGGATTGCTCATAAACTGCTTCTGTATCCCTTAACACGAGGTTAACTTGAACTTCAACATTCTGTGTCAGTTTCGCCACTTGTTGGGTTTGAACATCAATCGAAGCCAAAGAATCATGTATAAGGTGCGAATTCTGCAACAGACCCTCTGCTTTCTCTTCTATGGTCTCTAATTTGTCTTCGCCACTTGTTTGTTTATATATGGAGTGGAGTCCTTAGAGCTTGCTGTTAATCTTCCCTTAGTTTAATGCAAATACCAGAAGCCCTTTGCTGTTAATCAATTCTTTTTCCCAGAAGAACAAATAAAATTAAAAAAAAAACTATCCACCAAGTATTTATGAATTTAGTCAAATTGATGGGCTGTTCCATATGTATTTGGATCTTGAAAGCTTAGTTTAATTAAATGGTAGAAATTTATGATGAACAGGCTTTGCTATTGATAGTTGAATTGTTGTTGAGTATTTACTTCAAAGTTGCAAGCCTTTGAAAAATACCAGTGGATGATGGCTTTGAATTCTCTCTAACACACATGGTTGAAATTGTCACTATTCGCTTCAGATGAAGTGAGTTAGACAGAAGCATGTTAGTGGTGATAATTGATGCATGACAACATAAATACAATGATAATTCGATGGTAACATTCACGGACTATTGGCGAATTCATGTTTCCCAACATGCATATAATGATAGCTTGAGATTTCTATGAACATCCATTGGATATGGAACAAAATGCAGCATATATTTCTAGTTATAGCAAACTGGATGAACAATTCTGGAAAATCTTGAGAAAAGGCTTTTTAGGTTTTGTGAATTTTCATTATAGTATGTGTCAGTAAATCCCTTTAATTACATGGTGTAGTCTGGCTGGCATCTGATCAATGACACGAATTTTGACAGCTTTTTATTTTTCTCTTGACAATTTTTTTTGAAATAGTTTTATTTTTATTATTTCAAGTTAAACTGCATTAAATTTTCAAGTCACATGTATATGTTTTTGCAAGTTTTGTTGAGGGAGTAGTAATCGAGCGGGTGATGTTTGGGAGCCAAACTGAGATTATGTTGCTCTTTTTATTTATTTATTTTTTTTTTTTTGAGGACTCGAATCTTTTAGTACAATATATTTTAATGATGGTTGATGGATATTTGTTTTTGCATGTATGAAAGTTTATATTTTGTTTGCACACTTATATGTGAATGGGTTAGTATTTCTATTATGAATTTAAATTAATTTGTTAATTTTGTTATTTTTTATTAAAAAAAATTATTAGGTGCTTGGAATTGATTTTTTTATTGTAGCAAAAGTATATGATTTTATTATAAAAATAATTATTTGTGACAGTAAAAAAATAGTTGCTAAAAGTTTTTTTTTTTTTTTTTGCGACGGCAAAATAACGGTTGCAAAAAGTAGGTTAGGCAGTCGCAAATAGTTTGCGACTGTTATTTTGCGGTTGCAAAAAGTATTTGCCACCCCCACATTTGCGACCCTTATTTGCCGTCGCATGAGCCGTCGCAAAAAGTCTTTTGCGACTGTTTTTTTATTATTTGCGACGGCTTGTAACGGTCGCAAAAAGTACTTTTTTTAGTAGTGTGGACAACTTATCAAATCAACTGCACCCCCTATCCGGACTTACCACGTATTTACCCCATTCACATTTCCATATTTCTTATCCAAATCATTTTCTATCATGAATGCAAATCTCTTAGATTTAAAACCACAATGTACAATGATAAATGATATGATATGCAAATGCAAAAATCTCCATGATTCATAACATTCCTTCTCAAATCAACCGTATACCATCAACTTTCTCATTTCACAAGTCAGAGCAACATGGTCCCACCAAGGACTACACATGAAGTTTTCAAAACCATTTCTCCAACTCAATAAATTTAAAAGATTACCAATCTTGCAAAACACATTATGGAATTTACACCCATTCATCTTCTATTCCAAGAAAGAAAGGAGTTTTATGAACATTTCCATGTTCCCCAAAAATCTCTAAATTTCTAGTGTTTTCACCAAAAATCAAACATTTCCATCCCCATAAAGAAACCCCATTAAATCATCCACTCGAGTTTCAAAATAATTAAGCAAACCCACTAGGAATTTAATAAAATAATTTGAGATTAAACCCACTTTGGAAACTCTACATTTTAGATCACAAAAAGCAAAATCAACATGATTCAACTCAACACAATTAAATATAATTCAATATATTTCAAGAGAAATTCTTAAATCCCATTTCAACATTTCATGACCGAGTTTATGTCATTTATATCATTAATAAATCTTTTCCCCCAATTTCCTTTTCATTAAAACATGATTTACAATGCTCTTAACAAAGTTCATTCGCAAATTTTAGACATAATTTTCAAGTAGAACCAAATTCCAATTAAACTTGTACATATATAATTCAACCTACCAATTTCATGATTCAACTTTCAATTTGGGCCAAATCATTGACTATCATCATAAATCAACCTAGGGTTTCAAGAAAAATCTAGAAATTTCAAGAAAAATACAAATTTCTTAACCCAGTACTTTTTGTTCCAATCTTTCCATTTATTATACGCCCTAGGTCCATAATCCATAAACCATAATCTAAACCCCATAATAGAACCCCAACATTTCAAACCCTAACTCCAAAATTTCATGATTTACACTATATGCCCAAAATATATATTTTGCATTTATATATGCCAAAATACCACAAATCTATCTATCAATGTAAGCATTGAAGGAGAACTAGGACCCCTACCTCAAGATTCAAGCAAGAAAAGCAAGCTTTGAGAAGAATCCTCCACAAATTCGAATTTCAATCGGTTGAAAAATGTTGATCCTCTCTTGTTCTCCATCCTTGATGCAAGATCCACTACAAAAAAATTGACTCTTTGCGACGGTAAAATACCGTCGCTAGTACTCCTA
This sequence comes from Camellia sinensis, assembly GCF_055761805.1. Classification (NCBI taxonomy): domain Eukaryota; kingdom Viridiplantae; phylum Streptophyta; class Magnoliopsida; order Ericales; family Theaceae; genus Camellia; species Camellia sinensis. Next base: position 41,588,896 of record NC_138961.1, read on the forward strand.
ATGCCGTCGCTAATACTTTTTGCGACGGCAAGAGGGGGTCGCAAATGCAGGGGTTGCAAAAGAGTTTTTGCGACAGCACAGTGCCGTCGCTAATGTTTTGCGACGGCATTTTTGCCTTTTTGCAACGGTACTGTGCAGTCGCTAATAACGTTTGAAATTTCTTGACTTTTTTGCGATGGCACTATTTTACCGTCGCTAAAAATGTTATTTGAGACAGCAAAAAATACCGTCGCTAATAGTCTTTTTTTGCAACGGCAAAAACACTGTTTTTGCGACGGTGTGGTGCCGTCGCAAAAAGTATTAAAAATATAAAAATTTCTATTTTTTGCAACAGTGTAATACCGTCGCAAAAAGTATTAAAAAATAATAAAATTTCTATTTTAAATAATAAAATTTTTATTTTTTGTGACAGTATAATGTCGTCGCAAAAAGTAAAATCTGTAACAAAATTAATAAAAATATTAAAATTTTCTATTTTTTGCGACGGTGTAATGCCGTCGCAAAAAAGAAAAAAAATCCTACGATAAAAATATTAAAAATATTAAAATTTCTCCATAATAATATAAAAATAACAATTTCTTCATAATAAAATATTTTTCCATTCATATAATTACACATTAACAAAATTATCCCACTACATAATGTTCCATAATACATATATAATGTTTAAATACATGATTTTGTTCATAATTTAAAATAACATAAACCAAATTTCATTACTAAAATAATAAGATACTTCATAATAAAAGATTTTGTTCACAATTTCTTCATAATAACATAGTTATGCATTGTCTTCCTCAAGCTTATTTACTCTGTTTCTGCCTTCTACTAGTATCCTTTCAGATTGTGAAAGCTTTTCCAAGATATCTTCCTTCTCCTTTCGTGATATCTCTACCTTTTGATGTGCATCCTGGTGAAAGCAAAGACATTTTCATACACAAGAAACTGGGGAAAGAAATTTATCCAAAGATACTTCCATGTTTTTAAGCTCTGTACAAAATCTCAGATTAACAACAAAAACTTAATCAACAAATAGACCATATAATAAAAAAAACCTATAGAGAGACAAATGTCATTCAAATAAAGTGAAAACCTGTTTAAATATATGGGCTAAAAATGTTGGTGACATTTATATTGCACATACACACAACCAGGTCCATTGATAAATTCCACTATCAAATGATGAAAAGGACTAATATTGATGCATCATTGGATCACCATTACAAATGAAAATGAACAAATAAATTTGTTATAATTCTAAAACAAATGCAATACAGAAAATGAAACCATAACACTGAGAAGTGAAAAAGTACCGAACCAGACAAATAAATTTGAAGTGCACGACCAGACAAATAAAATATAGTTACATCCAAACATTAAATAAAACTTCTAAATTATAAGAAATAAATCATGATCATTACTTAGCCTGGTTAGGTTCTTTGTCAAATATATACTTTGAAATTTCTTCCCCTAGTCTAACTTATACTATTACATATGTGAAGGCTTCTCATGGTGTTGACCCAAAATGTCTCATATTTTGGATTTTTCCAAAATACCCTTATATTTGGTGTTTTTGTTAAATTATATAAAGAGGAGGATGGGGCTCGAATCCAAGACCATGGATGTGATAAATAAAACTCTTACCACTTGAGCAACATACTATAAATACATTTTTTTTGTCATTATTCTTATAATATTACTTTTCTTCAAGTTTTTCACATATACAGGGGTCATAGTCAACCATTCAGACATGTTAACCTTACAATAAAAGTTAGAAGAAGATCGTGCTTAGCACAAGACATCAGAACATGGTAAACAGTCGAGAAGTTGTGATGTCCAACCTTATCTAATAAATGCTTCTTAAGCCGGCCCAGTTCTTGTAATGCTGTCCCTTTGTTGGCCAGTCTCCTTCAAATCTTTCTCCACTTTTTGCAAAGATAGTTCCATCTCTTCTTTTTCAGGAAAACTTCCCAATGACTGGGCATTCTGCACGGAAACAACCATTGGCATGATGAGAAGCATGAACCACCAATTTGCATACTACAATGTTGTTGAACATTATTGTAATGCAAAACTAAACAAATGTAGCAGAAATTTTGGAAAATGTCATGCGGCACCTATAAGAACTTGGGTATAAAATAAAGGTCATCCCCACTACCTCCACAACTTCCAATGTATTATTTACCTAATGGAGCATTATTGTGTTTTTCATACATCACAAAATTACATATTTTAAATAATACCCAAAATGAAATGTTGCCTTGGACTAGTGATAACTTGGGATTTATTATAAAGAAAATGTAAAGGAAGAAACCTCATTGTGTAAATAAAAAAGGGAATATTGAAGCTATAAATCCCCTAAATCTTATGACATAATATTCAATCCAATAATCTTGAATCATTTAAACATAAATTTGATGTTTCTAGCAATATTGAATTCAACTTTTAATTTTTAGCATAACTCTATAAATTGAGATATAAAAGATGACATGTGATTAATATGATTTTTTACTTTTACAACGAAAAAAGGAGGCTAGAAAATGAAAAGTGAAAAACAATTTCATGTGACCTAATAGATCTCAGTCAAGTGTTTGAATATATAAAAAACTTTTCTGAATAAAAATAATTTATTTTGCCCCCACACCCCAAAACAAATTCACGATCAGCCACTAAACAACTGCATTTATAGTACACAAAATGCATAGATTCATTTATATGCCCAAAAAAAAAAGAACATTTTTTCCCCCACAGTTTCCAAAGCTGTAGCAAACCACCTCAAATAACAAAACAACAAAACAAAAACATTATGCACAAACACCAATAAAAAAAATAAAAAAAATAAATTTTCAAAGAACAGAAATTAGCCCATTAGAAAGATTAGCTGCAGATGCTACAATTTTGCTTTTTCTTCAAATCGCCATAATTTTCATTACCACCATGGCATCACCAAAGACTTTGCTTTATACAATCGTATTGAAATTAGTCTCGAGTGAAGCCACAAAACATCACAATCAGACAGATATAACACTAATAAGGAGACAAATTAAAGATTTTATATGTTTACATGACAATCAAACAGATATAATACTAATAAGGAGACAAATTAAAGATTTTATATGTATACGAGAGACATAGAGAAAAAGAAAGAGACAGACAGACAGACAGACAGAGAAGAGTGATGAGTGTGAGAGAGAAAGAGAAAGAGAAGAGAGACAGAGACACAGAGAGAAAGAGAGAGACGGACAGACAGAGAAGAGTGATGAGTGAGAGAGAGAGAGAGAGAGAAGAGAGACAGAGACACATAGAGAAAGGAAGAGACAGATAGACAGAGAAGAGTGATGAGTAAGAGAGAGAAAGAGAAGAGAGACATAGACAAAGAGATAGAAAGAAGAAAAAATGGGTGAAAAGAGAAATGTTCAAAAGAGTAAGACGACGTCGTTTATAATGGATCGATAAATCGAGAAGGAGCTCGATAAATAGAGAAGATGAGAGTAAGAGAGTGAGCAAGGCGAACATAGTGAGGGAGAAATAGACAAATAGACAAGTAGACAGAGAGAGAGAGAGAGAGAGAGAGAGATGAGTGATGAGTGAAAGAGAGACATGGAGAGAGAGAGATAGACAGAAAAAGAGATAGAGAGAGAGAGATATAGGGAGAGATAGAAAAAGAGAGAGAAACAAGAGATGAGCGAGAGATAGACAAAAAGATAGAGAAATAGAGCGAAAAGAGATGAGCGAGAGAGACAGAAAGAGAAGAGAAAGATAGAAAGATAAGAGAGAGAGAGAAAAAAGAAATGAGAGAGATAGAGAGAAGAGAGATAGGCGAGAGACACAGAGAGAAAATAAGATAGAGAAACAGACAGACAGAGAAAGAAGAGTGATGAGTGAAAGAGATAAAGAGAAGAGAGAGATATAGAGACAGAGAGATAGGAAGATGAAAAAATGAATGAAAAGAGAAATGTTATATCAAAAGAGTAAGACGACATTGTTTTTTTAATTTTTTTTGCGACAAAAAAATACCGTTGAATTTATTCAAACCATTTTGTGACTGTATATATATGAAGCTGTCTTAAAACCACAATCATTATGCTAGGTTAGAGTTTTCCAAAAACTCTTTTGAGAAAATTATACTTTCTTGTTTTCCGAGTTATATTGTTTTTACTGAATTTTTTTAATATTTTAAGTATTTTTTTTTATTTTTAGACACACCTAACATAAATACACCTAAAAATTTAAAAAATTGTAAAAAAAATCTTTTCAAAATTCACTAAATACCAAAAATACAATAATTCAATACATTTCTTTTGTATTTTTATGTATTTATTAATTTTTTTAAAAAAAAAATTCATAATTTTTTTTAGATACATCTTAAGTAAGGTGCATCTAAAAAAAATATTTAAAATTTTAAAAATATTCACTAAAAAAAAAAAAACACGAAAGTCAATTTTTTGCGACGGCACCATTTGCTGTCTCAAAAAAGTAGAGTATTTGCGACGGCACCATTTGCCGTCTCAAAAAAGCAGAGCATTTGCGACGGCACAATTTGCTGTCTAAAAAAATGAGAGTATTTGAGACGGCAGAAAATACCGTCGCAAATACTCTTATTTTTTGAGACGGCAAATTGTGCCGTCGCAAATACTCTGCTTTTTTGAGACGGCAAATGGTGCCGTCGTAAATACTTTGCTTTTTTGAGACGGCATTTTCTGCCGTCTCAAATAGTTCCGTCTCATAAACCCACTTTTCTTGTAGTGATCCATGGTGGATTTGTTGATAAAAGTGAAGGAAATCAAGGTTTTGGGAGCTAGGGTTTCGGACATGGAGGAGGGGAGAAGAAGAGAGGAAAAGAAAATGCAAGAAATGATCCAAAAATCACGTTTTTGAGCTGCTGTCCCGCACAGCCCGCACGTGCGCTGCTTTTTCCGCACGTGCGGTCCTGCTTCCAGCACAGATATGAAAACTTCAAACATGCGTAACTCTCTCATCCGGACTCCGTTTTAGGTCATTCTTGTGTCCAAATTGAAGCCCCGAAAAAGGGATTTCCAATGGTTCTAACCTCACATCCAAATTCGAAGTGTGGAAAAAGAAAAGGGCAAAAGAGTGACGGCTGATGGTAGGCGAATTATTCGAATTAAAGTTTTTGGTCTAATCTTATTTTACCATCATATTACCACCTCAATCAATACCCCAAAATAAAATAAGGAGGTTCCAAATACACTAATAAAAATGCCAAAGACGAATCCATGTGCCTCAGAAATTCAAACTCAACTAGGCGACCCGCTCGAGCGTCTAACCTTGCGCTCGAGCGCTCAGACCAACAAAGCCGTCCGCTCGAGCGGAAGGAAAAATTTCTAGATCGTTACAAATAGACCTATCTTCTTGAGATTCTGTAGTCTTCCAAAACCAGTTCTTATTTTCCCATTGAAGTTGTTATGTTCTACTTGAAATTGTTCCATTTTTTGAAAATTTTGATATCGACAATGGGAGGGTTCCGATAAATTGGTTAGCATTTAACTAGTGGAGTTGAAAATCAGGGAACATGAAACCGAAGCCTGGCGGAAGACTACCATGAAGTTGGTTAATACCCACAGTGTTAGGTTTTATTCTTGGCAATTCTGTTTGACAAAACTCCTTTCAGTTGTATTTATTTTCGCACTTTTATTTCAGTGAGGCTATGAGTGTTTAGATGCGAATCCAACCCGAATTGTGCCTTTCAAAGAATTTTGTGATGATAAAGTTTTCAAGATTGCCACTTCGCTGATTATGACGGGGATTGAGTTGCTTGTCCGCTCGAGCGGACATTACCCCGCTCGAGCGGAGAATCCCTGGTTCCAGATGTTTTGGTCGCCTGTAAAAGTACTGAGCTGTGTGATTTCGCGCTCGAGCGACTTCTCTAGCGCTCGAGCGGACCTCTGTTATATCACATGCATATTTTGCTGAAGCCGCTCGAGCGGGCTGTTGGGCGCTCGAGCGGAGATCGCGGGACAGATTCTATAAATTGGCATGTTGGGTCAGATTTTAGGATTACTACACCAGATCTTCTTTTTAGGTTCTAGGGTTTATATCTGGGGATACTTTGTGAGTTTTCTTTGATATTTTGATTGAGTATTCAACTCATGTTTTAAAGAGTATACATCAAAGGTTTTATTTGTTCTACAAAAGAGAGAGTTGTTCTTCGGTGGATTCTGAAGAATTCGAGCCTGAAGCTTTGGTGGATTCCGGGATGGCTCATCGTAAAGACAATTCCGAGGTGAAGATGGGTTGGAGGAGGCACATAGAGGTTGGTTTAATTAGGCGTGGATTCGCTTGGTAATTGAGAGTATACCTGTGTAATTCCTTTAAATCTTCTTAGTGGATTGTTTTGTGGCTGTTGCCCGTGGTTTTTTAATCACAGTTGGAGGTGTCCAATTGTGGTTTTTCCACGTTAAAATCATTGTGTTGATTTGTCTTGATTGTTTGATTGGGATTATTATATACTGCTTAAAATTGTTACATAATCACAAATCAATATCTAGGGAATTTCTAGATTTTTCACACAAGAAAAACATTTAGGAATGAAAGATTATAAATAGATGGAGGGATCATACTGGAGAGTTGATTGCCACCCAATCCAAGTTGTGCTAGTTTTTTCAATTGACCCAAGGTATCTGGAATACTTCCTCAAAAAGAATTTCTAGCAGCAGAAAAGTTTTTCAGAGAAGTAAGATTCCCAATGAATGAAGAAATACCTCCCGTCAAATTGTTCTTGTAAATGGCAAGGTTTGTGAGCTTTGGTAAGGAAGTAAGCTCTTTGGGGGATTTCCCTACTAGTTTATTTGTACCAACACCAAGGTATGTGAGGTTGGAGCAGCGGGATAAGCTATCTGGAATTTCTCCTTCAAAGTTGTTGTTGCTCAGGTTCAAAATTTGCAACCTGAACAGGTTGCCGAGTTCAACAGGGTTTTCACCCTGAAAAGTGTTGTTAGAGAGCCACAACCCCCGAAGGAAGGTGAGGTTCCCTACATAAGGAGACAAGGAACGAACTAGACCTTGGGATGTCAAGTCTATAACGGTGACTCTCCTGTGCCGGTGACCGCATATGACACCTTGCCACTCGCAGAAATGGAGAGAATTGTTCCATGAGCTCACAACCCCATGAGGGTCTTGCAAAATCTTTGACTTGAAGGCGAGCAACGCAAAACGATCAGTTTCGTTCCCAACAAAGGTACTACTAGCTGTAGTGGCTGTCGGGAGTGTTCCAACATGTACAAGTGTCATGGCTACGACACATATGCCACTTACGTAAAATAACTGGAGTAGCTGAAAACTCATTACTGAAAGTGGAGATGCCATTTTCATATCTCTTTTTATTTATTTATTTATTTTTATTTTTGGTATGCAGTTGCAAAGTTAGGCTTGGTTGTGATTATTTATAACCTGCAATTTCCTTTCCTCCACGGTAAGCATTGTTTGTGTAGGGTGGAATATGTGGGACTGCAAATGGGAAATTCCTAATCAATGGGGACTGCATGCTTGTAGTTGATTTGGTTTTTGCAATTTTAATTACATCATACTTGAAATTCTCATATTCGTGTCAATTTAATCTAATTGGTAATGCTCCTATTTAAAAATTGAACGGACATCAATAGACAAAATAGTTAATTTATTCTCCTTAAAGTGAGGAGGTTGACGTAAATGTTTCATTTCCTTTGAATGAACCATTTTGCTTTTAGTTTTTGTTCAATTTCTTAGTATAACTTATTAATTGGGTTAAATTGATACAATTCAAAATATAAAGATTAAATTGACACGAGATAAATTACACACACACAAAAAAAAAAAAAAAAAAAAGAATTGGAAAAGCCACATTACACTCATGAGGGGTACACAATGATTCTCATTCCTTATGAATGCACTGTAATTTTAAGTTGTGTTTGGATCATATATCTAGATAGAAATTTGAAAGAAAAAAAAATAGGGAATTTCGTAAGGTGCTTAATATTAAAATTTCATAAGATAAATAACATACAATATTTTTATAGCAGTTAAGGTGCTCAACATTTTCACAACGAAAATTCGACTTAGAGAAATTTTGTCTGAGTCAGAGAAATTTTGTCCCGACTCAAAGAAATTTTAATTTTTACAAAGAAATTTTGAAATTTCTCTATGATCATACCAGAGAAATTTCAAAATTCCTCTGAGTAGGGACCGAAATTGTAACGCCCCACTTTTTATTACTTTATTACTCGGGTAACATCATCGAATCCCTCATTATAATAAAATTTCAGAGATAGCGTATGGAACTGCAATACATCAATAAAGACAATTAAGTAAAGGTTCTCTCATTTGAATAATACAACATGAGACATAATTACAGTAAATTGCATGCAGGCTTACATCAATATATGATAGAGAAAGGGTTCAACCCTCTTTACAACAATGGCATTCGGCCAACAATTAAAAGGCCCCGTGGCCAACAAGTAATGAAGATTTTCAATCTTGAAACACTTCTCGATATTCACCTGGAAAAAAATTAGAAACGTCAGATGAACATAAAGTCCAGTATGGATTCCAACATGATCCTAAACAATAATAACATATAGATAGTTATGATCATGAATGTTTTAAGTCATACCATATACATGAGTGCCAGTTTATATATAAAGATATACTTACATAGGTATTTTTCTTAAAATCATTCAATTTACCCAACAATCACAAAACCGTTCACTTTTCTTCCTTCTTGTTACCTTTTTAATTTTAAACTTATCCGACAACAACCAGTTTTTGAAACCAATCCACAGAATCCAATTACGTTTTCTTCGGTTACCTAACTTACACCAATTTCACTTTACAATGTCTGTTTAGAAGTATCCCAAATGAACATACCGACGATACATATAAAGTACCCCTCAAATAACCATTTAAGATACTGACATCCTCCACAAAATAATCATCCCAATGCATGACACACATGAATGGAACCACAATGATAATGAAAAACCCAACAACGTTCTACCTGCCTCAAACATGATAAGCCAATGATACACCTTTCCAATAGTCATGCCAATTCACCAATCACCAGTTGGAAGGTATTGGTACCTCTGCCAAGTTCTTCATGTGCTAGTTGGAAGGTACTAGCACCCCACATTCTCAGCGTAGCCAATTCTCTAGGCGCTAGCTGGAAGGTAATGGTACCCTTTATTCTTAGCACATTCACAACTGCAACCATCACATAATTCAAAAAATATAATTAACTCATGTGTACTACATACAAAAAAATCTATTCAACCAATACGGATAATTCCGAGTGTACTACATATACATAATCTATTAAACATCACAATGTTATCCTCCACCGATGACCAAGAACAAAATCTCTAAGCATAAGTATTTAAATATACGTAATATGATAATCCAATACTTATTTGACCTCAAGTCCAACAACCATGATAATAACAATATTCAAAGGTTTCAAAACCCAACCTCCAGTTCACCTCTACATATAAAATACACCATGATTTTTTTTTCTTTTCAAAATCAACTCTTCTTATTTTTCAAGTCAACTTGCCACAAATCCATTGTTTCCAAAAATCAATTTCGACATTTTAATAAAACCACGTCCATAAATTTCAAGCCATAACCTAGCTTAACTTAACATGATTGTCCAAATAAATTCCAATACTATAATTAATTCATCCTTTATACAAACAACACAATACCACAACTCAAATTATCAAAACACAATCATTGTTCAACTTTACCCCTTTATAATTCATTAGGTTAAATCATTAAATTAGGGCTTCCTTTTCCTCTCCAAACAAACATATTAACTACATCCCAATTAACCCAACCAACCATCAATTTTGTAATTTCAACCCCAAACATTCAAACCCTAGACCTCCTTTATCTACCTTTCGAAAATTCATAATGAACATGCTTTTTGTGCAATAAAATCTACCACATATCTATCCATAGACGAGGTATTGAAGAGGAGCAAAGAAATCCCTACCTGAAGCAATGAAGAGAAGAAAGCCCGAAAAACCAACTTCAACGAAAACACGATCTACTCAGATTAAATGGAAGCCCTCATCGAGCTCTACGTTTTGGTATATGGAACTAGGGGTCAAAGATATATAAAAGTAGATGAAAACCAAGTAGAAAGAGCTTGAAGGCTCAACAATGGCAGAAAGAGAGAGAAGAGAGAGAGCGAGAAAAGTGATCCAGATGTGACCAAAAGTGGTTTTTATAGTTGTTGAATTCGGACAGATCGCTCAAGCGCAAGAAGTGTCGATCGAACGACCAAACACAACAAGGTGTGACCGCTCGAGTGAAGAATGCACCCTCCCAGTACTTTGCAGACCTTCAAAAATGCTAAAAGTTTTCAAATACCGCTGGAGTGTAAGAAGTTACGCTTGAGCGTAAGGACAAAATTTAGGGCAACAATAGTTTTAAAAACAAGCAACCAACCCGCTCCAAATGCGATCAACACATCCCAATAACCTACCTCAATGAGAAATAAGGGGAAATAAGACATGAACAACCGAATAAGACAATGAAACCCGGATCCAAAACATCAACATCTCTGAGTCGGGTAAAATTTCTCTGAGTCGGACAAAATTTCTCTGAGTCGAATTTTCTCTATGAAAATGTTGAAGGGCTTTAACTAATAAAAAAAATATCTTGGACCTCTCCTACTGCACAAAGTTAGAGAAAAATGTAATTTTCTCAAAAAAAATTATATTTCTCATTTTTTTTCTTTCCTTTTTCCTTTACTTTTTAAATTCCTATACAATTCTATGATATAATATGTGATGATATTTGTGACTGAGAAGAGAACACAGGTCCAACAGTTATTGAAATTGCCATAACGTCCTTATTACTAAAGCCTATCATCCAACTACTCAAGTGGGGATAGCTTATATGAGGAGTGGTGTCCCCGGGTTTGGGCGTCTCTAATCTAACTTAAAAGGAGTCATGTTTTGGGTTTAAAATAAATAAATAAATAAAAATTACAAGTTGCCAAGATACAACACGGGGCATTTGTTGTATACCTCTAATTATCTTGGTGGCAAAAATTGATTTTTGAGTGATTAGTTTTCCATGTACAGCAAAATGGAGTGTCTTTTAAG